>NC_089506.1:158810635-159435635 GCF_036850995.1 Saccopteryx leptura | reverse complement strand
TGTTGATGAGAAATGCAGAGAGCAAGTGAAGGTTATACACTGCGGTTGGCAATGTAAAATATTACAACCACTATAGAAAACTGACAGTTTCTTAAAAAGTTAATTGAACACCTATCATATCATCCAAACATCTACCCCTTAATATTTACTCAAGAGACATGAATGTAGGTATACTATCATACAGAGACTATATATAATAAAATTCAATGGCATGAAAGAAGCCAGACGAAGAAACTGCATATTATTGTATTTTATTTCACAAAATGCTATGAAATGCGAACTGATGAATAGTGACAAAAAACGTAGGTCAGAAGATGCAAGGGGGTGGAAGAATTACAAAGGAGCCTTGGGAAACTTTTTGAGGATGATGATTATGTTTGTTAACATGATTGTGATAATGATTTCATAAGCGTATACATATATCAAAAATTTCAAGTTGTAAATTTTAAACATGTACAGTCTATAGTATATCAGTTATACCTTAATAAAGCTGTTAAAATTATTTTAAAACATTTTTATGGATCTCATTGATATCTTGATGTGTACACTAATAAGTACACTGCGATGGCATTATAATTACATTCAGTCTCTTTTTTTACAGAACAAGTCAGTTGGGAAACCTGACAGCTCCTTGCAATTCCCATTGTAAATGCTCAACTGAATTTTATTCTCTTGTATGTGGAAGAAATGATGTTCGATATTTTTCTCCTTGCTTTGCAGGCTGTACATATTCTAAAACATTAAATAATCAAAAGGTACTTATTTTTCATTGTGTTTTTTCCTCCCATGTCAGATGTTCAACTTGTGGATGATTATGTTATGGTAGCAATACAAATAACTTAAAATTAAACAATTATGTTGTCCTTTGATATTTACATAAATCATGTCTTATTTTAAAATTCCCCTATTTGCTCATTTTGAGGAGCATTACTATCAGAATTCCTATATCCCAGGCCTTCTACCAACCTCCAGACAGGTTTTTTCTTGTCATGTAGAGAAGTTGCCCACTCAGCTTCTTGTGTTTGACTGCAGGTTAATTTTCTTATATCCAAAGTTCCATCAAAGAGCTATTAGCTAAATAATAAATAATGGACTATAACCAGAGGTGGATTTAATGACTGGTGCACCGGGTGCCCGCCCTGGGCCCTGACTTCTGAAGGGCCCCACAAAACCCCAACTTTACACTTTTTTCTAATGACACCGAGTTTGGTTTCTGTTGGGTAAATGAGTTTGTAAAATTTGTGTTTTTTGAGTTTGCTCACTGTTATTATTAAAAATGGTGCTGGTCTGTGAAATCGCTAATTACCTCCCTGCTTGGGAAGGGCCATTGTTATGCTAATGTCACTGGTGGAGGGGTTTTCACACCAAAAAGGTTTACTCCTGGTTGTGGAGCCAGAGAATGTGTAAGTGGCTTTGGGAACTGTTGGGCAGATAAAATGTATTATGCTCACTTTGTTAAAGATTACGCTGCCCATGAGGAGGCCGTCGCCCAGATGATATTAATGTGTGTTGAGAATCCTTGTAGCCTGGGGCTTGGTTTTGAGATTAAGCCTTTCCCACCCTTTTTGATGTGGGGTGGTACAATCCAATCATGCCTCAGAGAAGTGACTTTGTATTAGAGACTTCCCTATTTTGTATATTGGATTAGAGGTTGTGAAGCTACAATATAAAATGGGGGCGGAACGAGAGTTTGTGCTCTTGGTTCCTGAGGTTAGCATGAGAGAGCAGAGAGGGTAGAGCCAGCAGTAGAAGGAGGCCACGTGGAGGAGGCCAGGAAAAGCAGCCAAGATGGTGGAGTGCTGAGTGAGATGCCAGTTTGTACAGAGTTTGTATCTGGGATAAGGAAGGAGATGGGAAACAGAGGTGAATAAGGCTGGTGAGCTAAAAACCTTTGATTCTAAGAAACTCGGATAAGTCAGTGGCTTTGAGAGCACTGAATGTGAGTGGGTTTTGGAGCCCAGTGTATGTTTTTACTTGCCCGCCGGGTACAAGCTAGAATTAAAGATGACAGCCCATCAGTTTGTGGCTCCGTTGTTTCTTTACCGACTGTCCGAATCCAATGCGAACCTGCATGGGCCAGAAGGCTGCTGTGATAGTAGCCCTGGCCGTGGCTTCTGGCTTTACAGGAACCCTGTGTGTGTTTATTCGCTGGCCAGTGTGAGGCTAGAATAAAGGAATGGGCCACCAGTTTTTGGCTCCACTGTTTATTTACCAAATGCTCGAATTCAATGAGAACCTGTATGTGACTAGCCACGATGGTAGTGGTCCCTGGCCTTACAGTTTTATATGTACAATTTTAACATTAAGAGTACATAGGCCCTGGCCGGTTGGCTCAATGGTAGAGCATCGGCCTGGCGTGCAGAAGTCCCGGGTTTGATTCCCGGCCAGGGAACACAGGAGAAGCGCCCATCTGCTTCTCTACCCCTCCCCCTCTCCTTCCTCTCTGTCTCTCTCTTCCCTTCCCGCAGCGAGGCTCCATTGGAGCAAAGATGGCCCGGGCGCTGGGGATGACTCCTTGACCTCTGCCCCAGGTGCTAGAGTGGCTCTGGTCGTGACAGAGCGATGCCCTGGAGGGGCAGAGCATCGCCCCCTGGTGGGCAGAGCGTTGCCCCCTGGTGGGCGTGCTGGGTGGATCCCGGTCGGGCACATGTGGGAGTCTGTCTGACTGTCTCTCCCCGTTTCCAGCTTCAGAAAAAGCAAAACAACAAAAAAAGAGTATATAATATTTTTTATTTATTAAAAAATATAGTTTAAAAAATATATATAGTTAAAATGTATTTTTATTTCCCCTGTCTCTCTCTCTTTTTTTTAAGGGGCCCAATATTTTCTTCTAAGCCTGGGTCCTCAACCCACCTTAATCTGTCTCTGACAATAACTTCAGCTTCTTCTTTTTAAATGGCATAGAAGACAGAAATCAGACTTTAAAAATTCTGTTTCTCTCCTTCTCTGGCTAGTTATTGTAAAGGGGAGAGAGCAACAGAAATATGTATATCTCTGACCCATAGGCATTATATCACTTCCCTAGGTGATAGAATCCTTTATTAATTATGAATCTACATAACAATATTTTTTTCCTGTTACACCCAGATCATTTCATTACAAGGTATTAGCATACCTGACCGACTTTAGTTCCTCATAATCATGTTTCAGTGTCTTATGATCTAATCATATATCTTCAGTTTTTTATTGATATTAATATAAAAATATTGCACACCCTTTAAAAAGTCTTTATTAAGTGTTACATTGTATATTTAAAATGACATTTAAAATCTTTATGATGTGTTACCACTGAAAGCATTAAATGTAATAAAAAAGCAATAATGGACTCCTATAAGTCAACTGCCCATTTTCAAACACTTATTAATTTACAGAAAATCTTATTTTATAATCCTACTTATTTTCTCTCCTTCATTTTTGTTTGAAATAGGTAAATGATTTTTAAATACTGATGTTGTTGCCACAATACAAAACAGAACTATTTGACTTTGGCATTTTGATCCAATCTGATAGACAAGAGCTAAAACAGCCATGCAATACAAAGTTTAAACTCCTTTTTATTTTGAGGAGAAATATCTTTTAGAGATTTTGTTTCTACTTCATAAAAGATTTCTATAATTTTGTTTTATTTATCTATGGAATAATTAATTCAAAAGAAATAACAGTGATTGAAATAAATTAGTCAAACTGTGTGATAATTTTTGATACTAAATAAAAAATTGAAGGAATAATAAAATATTTTTTGAGAACATTTATAAGAGTTTATTTAAGTCAAACTTACAACACATGCTGGAGAGCAAGATCTCAAATGTCCCCAAAATAAAATATATTTGACAAAAATTAGATCTCTTAGGAATTAACCAAGACAAGTAGCCTTAATAGAAATAAGGCTCTAAAGGAAAACTGACAATAGCAAAAGCTATGAGTAGTATAATTTGAAATGGATACAACTGATTAATGGATACAGTATGTATTAATTTCAAATGATAAAGAATTGATACCAATAAAAATAATTTTTAACAAAATAAAAATTAACAAAAACATTACTGTATGCAAAAACGATTAAATATCTAAATGATGTTAATGGAATTTCCTCTAGAAAGTATTTTTTCAATGAAATTGTCACCTTTGAAATAATTCTGATTAAATGTTAATTTTTAAAACATTATCAGAATCAACATGAAGGGGTAGAATTGGATTTTTAATTACACTTATGCAAAAGTTTGCAAGAGGAGTGGTAAGAAATTCTATACCTCTGAATATTTGTAAATTCCTATAGAAAAATCACAGCTTTACTAAAACTGAAAATAGATATATCCTCTTTATATTGGCAATATTTCTGGGCAGTTTTGCCTCATTGAGATCCATATATATTTTTCTTATCTATGCCACCAAAAATCTTTATATTTTCTAATATAGCTATAAAAGAAATCTTGTTTCTTTCTTCTTCAACTTCTCATTGGTACTAGTTCCTTTTCAGTAGTTGATACAACTTTTATTATAAAATACCGTAATAGGATGAGGGAGTTTCTAAACACTGCTCCAGTCCAACAGGAGCCTCATTCTAATGATCTATACCAGGGGTCTCAAACTCAACTCAGCATGTGGGCCGCAGAGCAAGATCACAGCCGTTAGGCGGGCCGCACTAGGTCTACAAAAGGCAACTGTTATGCAACACTTTTCTCACTGCAGTTGAAAACAAAAAAAAATCAGTACAACAAGCACAATCGTACATGCAGTTTACTCAGTGTCACAAAACGACCAGAAACTGTAGTTCACATCACAACTGCTGTTAACTAAGCTAATATCTAGCTAGGATGCTAGAGAAATGAAAAATACAAGTAGGCCCCTAGGCTTACTTAATTTTATCCAAAATATTTTGAACTTCGTGGATTAATCTGTGGGCCGCACAAAATTGTTCGGGGGGCCACATGCGGCCCACGGGCCGTGTTTGAGACCCCTGATCTATACAGTGGGAAGTCAATATCTTGCAAAACATTTAGAATGACAAGAAGCCAGGATTTAGGGTCTCTTTCAGTTAAAACATGCTTAGAATATTTTAAATTCCTTTACTTATCTCCTACCTCTATGTTATATTTGTCATATATTTTATTTCTTCATATATTTTAAATGTCACATACTATTATTGTTGTTATTCTATACAGTCAATATGCACTTATATTCACCTACCCATTTCCTTGCATTTTTATGCTTTCATATGAGATTATTTTCTTTCTTCCTGAGGAAATACAAATCCTGAAGAACATTTGTCTCTGAAAAAAAGAAAAAAAAGAAAAAACTATTTTCAGTAGATATGGAATTCTATATTGGCATTTATTTTTTTATTTACTTATTTTTTTGTGTGTGTATTTTTCTGAAGTTGGAAACAGGGAGGCAGTCAGACAGACTCCTGCATGCGCCTGACCAGGATCCACCTGGCATGCCCACCAAGGAATGATGCTCTGCCCATCTGGGGGGTCGCTCTGTCGCAACCAGAGCCATTCTAGTGCCTGAGGCAGAGGCATGGAGCCATCCTCAGCGCCTGGACCAACTTTGCTCCAATGGAGCCTTGGCTACGGGAGGGGAAGAGAGAGACAGAGAGGAAGGAGAGGGGGAGGGCTGGAGAAGCAGATGGGCACCTCTCCTGTGTGCCCTGGCCAGGAATCGAGCCCAGGACTCCTGCACGCCAGGCCGATGCTCTACCACTGAGCCAACTGGCCAGGGCCTATATTGGCATTTAAAAGATGCAATTTATATTGTCTTTGTCTCTGGCTGCTTTTGGGATTTTCTCTTTGTTTTTGATTTTCAGCAGTCTTACTTGAATGTACCTCAACACAATTTTCATTTTATTTATTTTCCTTGGGTTTCACAGAATGTCTTTAGTCTATGGATTTATGTTTATCACTTGGAAGAGTCTCAGCTATTATTTCTCCCTTACTCTCTATTCTTTCTTTGGGGGGGGCATATATTAGTCTACTATTGCTATATAACAAATTACCACAGCCTATATCTTTAATAATATCCATTTATTAGCTCACAGTTCTAAGGTTGGAAGTCCATATATGATATAACAAGCTTCTCTGCTCAGAGTCTCATAGGCAGAAATCAAGGTATTTTCTTAGCTGCATTCCTTTCTGGAGGCTCTGGGAAAGAAGCTAGTTACTAGCTTTTCAGGTTATTGGTCAATTCAGTTCCTTTGACTGTAAAAAAATGAGGTCCCTGTAAGGCCAGTAGCCGTGGCCACCATTACAGCTGCCTGGCCCATGCAGGTTCACATTTGATTCAGACAGATGGTAATGAAACAATAGAGCCACGAACTAGCTTTAATCCTAGCTTGCATCCGGCGGGAAAGAAATACACACAGTGGGAAAACACGTCCCTTTCCATTCAGGGCTCCCAGAGCCACTGACTTATCCGAATATTCCTAGAATCAAAGGTTTCTACCTTACTAGCCTTATTCACTTCTGTTTCCCATCTTCTTCTCTCTGCACAAACTCTGCATAAACTGGCTTCTTCCTCAGCACACCGCCATCTTGGCTGCTTCTCCTCTCCTCCATGTGGCCTTTCTCTGCTTTCTTCCAGCATGGACTCCTCCTAGAACGTAATCACTTTCCCGGAACAATGTGATCTCTCCTTTTAAAACCTTTTGGCACAAAATCCCTCCTCCAACACACATTAATATAATCACACCTGTCCCAAGCAAGAAGGGCAACTAATATTATCACCTGGGTGACAGGCTTCCACGTGGGCAGCACCATCTTTAACAAAATGAGCACAATATATTTTATCTGCCTAACAACACTCACCATCTTGGCTGTCTCCCTCCTCTCTGCAACAATGTGGCCTCCGCAAAAATGGGCTCCTAGTTCCTCCTTCTTCCTTCTTCTTAAAACCTTTTGGCACAGAAGCCCTCCTCCAGCAAAGATTAGCCCCTTCCCAAGCAGAAAGGTAATTATCAGTATTACCTGGCAGCATCATCATGTGAGCAGCAACCATTTTTAACAAAGTGTATATAAAAATTCCATTTTACAAACTTATTTGCCCAACACAAGCCTTGTAATGTTATATTAAATCTTGAACATTGTATATGAAAAATATTTTCTCATGTAATTATAATTTGGCTTCATGTATTTTCAGGCTCTGTTATGTGCAAAATCATTGATATCTGTCATATCTTCTTGATTAATTGTTACTTTTATCTTTATGAAATGTCCATTTTTCATTCTGGTAATACTCTCTGTCTAAATAACCAACTAAATTTCATATGTTAAATAGTCACTCTAATTTTCCCTCGCTGGCTGTTTTCATGGAACATTTTATTTATTTATTTTTTCTTTTTTTGTGTGTATTTTTCCAAAGCTGGAAACAGAAAGAGACAGTCAGACAGACTCCCGCATGCACCCGACCGGGATCCACCCAGCACGCCCACCAGGGGGCGACGCTCTGCCCCTCTGGGGTGTCACTCTGCTGCGACCAGAGCCACTTTAGCTCCTGGGGCAGAGGCCAAGGAGCCATCCCCAGCGCCAGGGCCATCTTTGCTCCAATGGAGCCTCACTGCGGGAGGGGAAGAGAGAGACAGAGAGGAAGGAGAGGGGGAGGGGTGGAGAAGCAGATGGATGCTTCTCCTGTGTGCCGTGGCCGGGAATCGAACCCGGGACCCCTTGCACGCCCGGCCGACATTCTACCACTGAGCCAACTGGCCAGGGCCGGAACATTTTATTTTTTATCATTTTATTTTTCAAATATTTGTGTCTTTATGTTTAAAAAATCTCCTGTAGCATGCATATAATGTGGTTTTGCTTTATTTTCAATTTTGTTGAACTCTGTTAATTGGAGTTTTAGAGTAGTGACATTATTATTATAATTATTGATATGGTGGGTTTAGATGTACCTTCCTTTTCATTATTTGTGTCAATGAAAAAAAAACTTCCAAACCTGTAAGAATTTTTATGAGTTTATTTGAGCCAAACTGTGGACAACTGACAGGAAGCAAAGTCTCAATGAACTGAGAAAATGCTCTGGCAAATGGCGGTTTCACCACTTATTTTATACAGTAGAATCAAAGAAAAAGGTGTAAGGGAGTTACATAAAATTGGTGATAGATTAGGGAGATGGGAGAAAGCAAAGCAGGGGAAATTTCTGGGATTGGATAAAAGTAAAAATGTATACATTTAAACCTCTCTTAAGTAGGAAAGCACAAGACATGCAAGTTAATTAACCTGATAGTAATAACAATGAAAGGGTTTGTTGGTTCCTGCTCTGGTAGAATGCCTGCTCTGAGGGGGCAGAAAAAGAAGCTTGCCCCACACCTTGAAGGCAAGTTATCATTTTTGCATATGCAAAAGGTAATAGGCTTCAAAGCAAACATTAACCTTCAGTCAGATAGAGAATAACTCCCTAGGACATGACTACACAGTATAAACTGCTTTTAGTTAGAAAGGTTTGATTTAGATCATCCTGTGTTGAACTTTGTTCCCTGAGTTCGCTAGGCCATGGTGTATGTAGGCTCTTCCTGACCTTGTCAGGGTTAGTTTGTGATCACATCTCGATTTATTAAATAATCCTTTTTTTGTCCACATTTGAATTAAATATATTTTACTACTTCATTTTGATATAACTTTTGACGTTTTGGTCGTATTTCTTTGAACATGATTCCGTAGTTCTTTGACCCTTCCAGAGCCTGATATCTAGAGATTTTATACTCTGTTTACTATCCCTTCTTCATATTTTAACTTTTGTCCTTAGTCAGCCCAGGTTCTATAGCATGCCGCCATTTGCTGTACTAGATATCTTTTCTCTGACCTCGAGTTTCATTTTTCACCTTTCTTCACCCTCCTCATTGTTCCTGAAGACTGACCTATAGGATGAGAGCTCCTTTGCCTTCAGGCTTCTGACTAAATTAGAATGACAAGAAATTCAAATAGAAAGTCAGAGAGCTGAGGAAAAACATTGAAGACATGATAAATGTTTTTGTTCTCTTTCTGACTCATGGACATAGTTGTGTCTCTGGCTGAGGGTTTTAGTTTCTTTCAGGGAAGCCTCCACGTGACTGTCACCTTCTGATAACCCTAAGACCCTTCAGAAAATCCTTTCAAATCTGCTCTCAAATTAATGCTAGATCTAATTATCATTTGCTCAGATATTTACTCTGGTTTCAGGCCACATTGTCTTGCAACTTGTTTCAATAGCTTTTTAAGTATTTTCTTTAGTTTCATCTTTACCTTTATAGTCCAATAGTTTCAATATAGATCTTTTAAAATGTCCTTTATAGATATATATCCTTCCAATGTTTTCGCATTAGTAAGATTAAAAACCAAAGTTTTTGGCCTGACCTGTGGTGGCGCAGTGGGATAAAGCGTCGACCTGGAACACTGAGGTCGCCGGTTCGAAACCTTGGGCTTGCCTGATCAAGGCACATATGGAAGTTGATGCTTCCTGCTCCTCCCCCCCCCCTCTCTCTCACACTCCTCTCTCTCACAAAAAATCAATAAATAAAATATTAAAAAAAAAACAACAAAAAAAAACACACCAAAGTTCTTAAATTTTTCTTATAATTATTTACTATTTTTTGTATAACTAATCTTCCCCCACTACTCTCATTTTCTTTTCTTTTAGTTTACTTCATGTTCACTCTACTCTAGCCACATTTTTCTGCTTGTATTTATTTGAACTTATCAAGCAAACTCCTGCCCCAAGGCTTATCAATTTCTGGTTTGTTTTTGTTTTCCTACCTGAATTGCATTTAAAAATTTTATTTACTTATTTATTCATTTTAGAGAGGAGAGAGAGTGAGAGAGAGAAAGAAAAAGGGGGTAAGAGAAGGAAGCATCAACTCCTGGACAAGTGCAGGGTTTTGAACCAGTGACCTCAGTGTTCCAGGTCAAGGCTTTATCAACTGTGTCACCCTAGGTCAGGCATATTGCATTTTTTTTTTTTTTCAGATAACCAAACGGCTTCTTCCATTACCTTCTTCATATCTCTGCTCAGTCATCACTGAGTCATTGAAGTAGTCACTGCTCATGATAAGTTCACCCCGACATGCCCTGTATTTTTATTGTATTGTTTAGTGTGTTTTCCCAATACCTGGAATGATGTTTAGAACATAGGCACTAAAAAAATAGGGTGGAATAAAAAAAATTTCACTTTGAATATTTGGTTATTTCTATTTTTTTTTTTTAGCATATTCAGGAACCACTTAGTAACAAATTGAGATGACTTTTGGACCACCATTTTATGACTAACTTAGATTCAAGCTATCTTTGTTTCCTCTTATACCTTCACTAGTAACCTAGTTCCATATTTCTGTTGAATTTATGATCATTTTTTAAATTTAGAAAGTCTTTTTAATAGATTAATAAACTGCTAACTGCTCTCTGTACCTTCAAATTCTGTTTAGTTCTTCTTAGAAAATATTACCTATTCATCTTTCATGAATTGTCAACCCTACAACCACCCCAAATTTCATCAGCTTCCATGTAAGACTACATTGTGACTTTCATTGGCCCTAGACACTTTGCCTTTGTAAGCAAAAAAATTTAATTAATTTAGAAAATTAATGTAGAACTGTGTTAGAATGAAGACAAATATCATATGATCCAGGCTGGATTTATTATTATATTAATTTTTTAAATTAAAAAAATAATAAAATTGTAAAAAAAAATACTAAAATTGTGACTGACCACAGGCAGTAGCACAGTGGATAGGGCATTGGACTAAAATACGAAGGATCCAGGTTTGAAACCCTGAGGTCATCAATTTGAGCACAGGCTCATCTGGTTTGAGCAGAGCTCACCAGCTTGAGCCCAAGGTCATTGGCTTGAGCAAGGGTTCACTTGCTCTGCTGTAGCCCCCAGTTCAAGGCACATATGAGAAAGCAATCAATGAATAAGTAAGGTGCTGCAACAAAGAATTGATGCTTTTCATCTCTCTCCCTTCCTGCTTGTCCCTATCTGTCCCTCCCTCTGTCTCTGTCACAAAAAAACAAAAACAAACAAAAAAACCCCTAAAATAGCAACATTTTTATGTGACCTTAATGTACTTGGAGTCCAAGACAATGCTTACTCTGCCTAATAGACAACAGCCTTGCCATCATTCCATATAAAATAAAATCATCTTTGTAGTGTGATCCCCAAAACTTCCATAGTTCAAATCCAGCTAAGTTTAATTTTTTTTATTGCATTATCCTTAATTGCTCTCAATTTACTTAGCTCTCTAAAACTTATTTTTGTGATTACATATAAATATCTCTGGTGGAATTTCTTATATTAATAGAATTTTTCTTAAGTAACTATAGTTACATACACACATACACAAACACATGAGTCTTTGTTAGATATTTTGGACTTATAATTAATATTTAATTTCTAAATGATGACTGGTAGATTTAATGTAAGGGCATTGACTGATAAAGTTGGCTAGACTCCATATAGTTATTGATTTCATTTTTATTTTATGATAATGTTTGTGCTTTATAACTATCTTTCTAAAAGATCATTTTCTATCTTAATTTTCATAGACATATTTCAATTGTTCTTGCATTAATGAAGGATTAACAACTTCAGATGATCAGGGTGACTTTATTGATGCTAGACCTGGAACATGTGGTTCGAAGTGCTATCAATTACCTTTGTTCGTTGTGTTTATCTTTTCTACAATTTTATTTGCTGGATTTTCTGGTATACCAAACATGCTGACCATCCTTCGGTACGTATATTATTATTCATAATAACTGTCTTTTAATATATAAAAAGGCAATTTTTGGAAGATTTTACAATATTGTAATAAGTGATTTACTCTTGTTTAAAAGTAGAAACTGATAAAAGGGAAATTGTTACATTTTCAAATTCATGTGTATGTTTCATTCTCCATTTTAACTAATTTACGGTATAATGTCTACATATATCACATTTGGTTCGAATTAACTAATTAATAAAATTTAATTTATAAGATGAAAAATTCATATACAGGAAAATTGTTACATTGTTAAAAATTTATGTATATGCCAAATTATCTTATTTGCATAGTCTATAGATAACACATTTGGTTTAGCTTTAACTTAAAATTAAATTTAAATACTTAATTTACCATACCTGGATATTTTGTATATATAGGAAAGTTCTTAATTATAACACAGATGCAATTATAATGTTGATTCATTGCTTATAGGAACTTATTGAATATTTAATTTTATAATAGACAATTTGAGCATGAGAAAACATCAGTGTCATCAATGAAGGAACATAATGTTTAGAATTTTAGAATTAAGCTATATAAGTTTATTACTGTTCCAAATTAAGGCAACATTTGTTATTCATTTGTTTTTTTCTGTATGTGAAAATAGACAATATTTATTTTTATCACAGTAGCAGAATATCTGATTATTATTTTCAAATTATTTTTTTCTCCAAAAGCTAACATAAAATTTTATATCATAAGGAGCAATATTTTGTCCCATAAAAAAGCAGATGAAAATATGAAAAAAATATATGCAGAAATAAGATCTGAAGTGGGCACATGTAGTCTCTGCCTGCAATGAACTTGCACTTCAGATGGGAGACAAAACTTGGACATATCAATGTCGGAAGCAACTTTTTTATGTATTCATATGGATAAGGACCAATAAAATATGGACCTTGACCTTAAATTGCTTAGAGTTTAATAAGAGGAGAAAAACACTTAAAAAGAAGTAGAATGAATACTTAGAAGCAACTTGGTTAAAGCTTGTACAGCCTGACACAGAACAAAGTGAAGAAGATTGTAATTTTTACCTAGGATGATTTAGAAATGCTTACAGAAGATATGGCACTTAAAGTAAGTTATGAAGATAAGTGATTTCTCATAATGCAAGCAGACTGGGGTTAAGATCTTAACAGGAAAAGTGCACAGTGACAGTAGGGCAAACTGCATACAATATCTGGGCAAGGAGTTTTGTTATGGCAGGAGTAGCATGATGGTGAATGGGACAGGAGATTTGAGCTTGGTAAGGGCTTGATAACGGGTGGCTTTCTTTGCCATGTTAATGTGAATACTGTTATCCTATGTCCACCTGGAAGTCATTGACAGTTATAAACCTCAGAAGTAAAAGTGATCAAATGTACATTTTAGATAGAATTCTTTGAAAATTGTGTGGAAAGTGATGCTGAGGGGAAAAACTAGAAAGAAAAGAAATACTTACAGCATTTTAGAATTTAGTATGGTATTTAGAGATAGATATAAGAGAACATATTTGAGAAATAATTAGTTTAAATAAAAGGGCAAGGTTATTACTTTAATATTTCTGGCACAAAATATGGAGAAATTTATGATTATGTCCAGATTCCCAGTCTGGAGAGCTTAATTAATGATAATCCATTCAGTAAGATAAGACATTTAAGGAGAAGAGAAAGCTCAGATTGAAGATAATCAGTACAATGTTGAATATGCCTTCTTAAAAGCTCATGTGAAACATCCAAGGAAATATTCCCAGCACTGAGATAAGAAAGATGATAATATTCCAGAAGTTTAGTTCTGCATCTTTTCAATTCTGAACTTGGTAACTATATAAAGCAATAATGAGACTAAAACACCCACACAAACACACACATACACATACTATATTTTCAGTACTATTATGAGAAAGATAAAAAATGACAAAGTTGAAATCCCATATAAGTATTGCCTAAATTGAAGCTGTATTCCAGTTTGTAATTTCACAAAGATGTCACAAAGAATTACAAGAAATGTGGAGAGGGTCTCAGGATTGACAGATTTCAAGTATCTTTGTCATGTATTTCTACTCAGAGAAAGAGGACAATACTGTTAGATAGAAGTTCTGAGACCAAGACCAAAGTAATTAAGGCAGAATATTTCTGAAAAGAATGAGTGAAAAGGCTTAGAAAATGCCCAGGAGGGCCACAACAGATCTCAAAAAATGCCAACAAAATATCCTTTCTACAAATGAATACATGACCTTGGAAAGAAATGTAAAGAGACCTCATATGTCCAAGGTTGGTAGATGTTCTTTTGAAGCAGGCCAGGTTTGGAAAGGCAGAGGAAGTACAGCTAAACATTTAAGTCCTCCCTATATCAACAGAGGTAAATCTATTTGAAGCTTGAAAACCCTGGCCCATGTTCCAATTTAATAAACTTGTGCCTCTAGTTTAAGAAGAAAATCTATCTTATTCAAGTATGAATAAGTAGTAAAAGAAAAGGTTCTACCTACATACAAAATAATTATAGTGAAAGAAATAAAAAAATTTAATCATTATTTCAGACAATAAAAACTCACTTAAAAAACATTACCAAAATCAGGCGTTGGTTGGTTGACTCAATGAATAAAGCATCGGCCTGGCATGTAAATATCACTGGTTTGATCCCGGTCAGCGCACACATGGGAAGCGACCATCTGTTTTTCTTCCCCTCTCAGAGCCAGTGGTACGGATGGTCTGTCAGAAGTTGAGGATGGCTCGGTTGATTTGAGTATCAGCCCCAGACAGGGATTGCTGGGTGAGTTCCGGTTGGGGCACATGCAGAAGACTGTCTCTTCCCCTACTGTCACTTAAAAAAAAAAATTACAAAAATCAGATAATATATAAATGTAACTATATAAGTTTAAACCAAAAAAAAAAAAAATTAAACAATTATGGTCATAAAAAAAGAGAAAAAATCTAGATGAAGAAGGTTATGGAATAAAAAGGAATAGAACTCAGAAAAAAAGAGGAAAAATTTAGGCCCTGGCCGGTTGGCTCAGTGGTAGAGCGTCGGCCTGGCGTGTGGGAGTCCCAGGTTCGATTCCTGGCCAGGGCACACAGGAGAAGCGCCCATCTGCTTCTCCACCCCTCCCCCTCTCCTTCCTCTCTGTCTCTCTCTTCCCCTCCCGCAGCGAGGCTCCATTGGAGCAAAGGTGGCCCCGGGCGCTGGGGATGGCTCTTTGGCCTCTGCCCCAGGCGCTAGAGTGGCTCTGGTCGCAGCGGAGCGATGCCCCGGAGGGGCAGAGCATCGCCCCCTGGTGGGCAGAGCGTCGCCCCCTGGTGGGCGTGCCGGTGGATCCCAGTCGGCCGCATGCGGGAGTCTATCTGACTGTCTCTCCCTGTTTCTGGCTTCAGAAAAATACAAAAAAAAAAGAGGAAAAATTTAGAAATTAAAAATAAGTTATAAAGGACACAAGGAAGAAAAGACAAGGTAGAAAGCAAGTATGAGGCATAGAAAACGAGAGAGAGAAAGAGAAATGGAGAATATAAAATAAAATTAAGAAAAAAGGCCTTAAAAGAAGAATGAGACAAATATAGAAGATAGGAAAAGATCAACATACAAAATTAGAGAAAAAAAAAGAAAACCAAAACAGTCAAACAATAAATATTTAAATCTATAAATTAAAATTTACTGAAATGATTTTAATAAATACTGAAATAATAAAAAAATAAATAAACAATGAAATAAAATAGTATTGGAATTTACTTATTGCCATGTCATATCAAATATCTAGGAAAATTAACCCAAAGCAATCAACACTGAGATATACCACAGTAAAATCAAATTTATTTATTTTATATTTTTAATTACATTTTAAAATTTATTGTGTTACCATGGATTCAAGTTTTCCACTCTATATAATACCCTCAACATCCCCCCACAATGTGCCCCTCAACCCACCCCTTCTGTTCCCCCTCCCCCTAACCTTCCTCCTCTCCTCTGGGACTTGCTGTCCTATTATCTGTATCTATGTGCTATGTATATATAATTAGCCTAATCTCTTCACTTTCTCTGATCCTGTCCCCTCATCCCTCTTCCATCTGACAGCTGTCCCACTGCTCCCCGTGACCCCACCTCAGCCTCTATTTCATTCCTCAGTTCACCATGTTCATGAGATTCCACATATGATATTTGTCTTTCTCTGGCTGGCTTATTTCACTTAGCATAATAATCTCTAGGTCTATCCATACCATTGCAAAAGTTAAGATTTCCTTCTTTTTCATGACTACATAGTATTCCATTGTGTATATGTACAACTACTTTTTTATCTACTCATCTGCTGATGGACACTTGGGCTGTTTCCAGATCTTGGCTATTGTAAGCAATACTACAATAAACATAAGGGTACATATCTTCTTTTAAATTAGTGTTTTGGGATTCTTAGGATATATTTCTAAAAAGTAGAATAGCTGGGTCAAAAAAACAGTTCCATTTTTAATTTTTGAGAAAATGTCATACTGTTTTTCATAGTGGCTGTATAAGTCTGCATTCCCACCAGCAGTGCAAGAGGGTTCACTTTTTTCTACACTCTCACCAACACTTGCTTGTTGATCTGTTAATGAGCACCATACTGACAGGTGTGAGGTGATAGCTCATTTTTGTTTTAATTTGCATTTCTCTGGTGATTGGTGGCATTAAACATTTTTTCATATGTCTATTGGCCATCTCTATGTCTTCTTTGGAGAAGTTTCTATTCAGTTCCTTTGCCCATTTTTTAATTGGATTATTTACCTTCCTGGTGTTGAGTTTTAGAAGTTCTTTACAAATTTTGTTTATTAACCCTTTGTCAGACATATCAGTGAATATGTTCTCCCATTGAGTGGGTTGCCTTTTTTATTT
Organism: Saccopteryx leptura; assembly: GCF_036850995.1. Taxonomy (NCBI): domain Eukaryota; kingdom Metazoa; phylum Chordata; class Mammalia; order Chiroptera; family Emballonuridae; genus Saccopteryx; species Saccopteryx leptura. The sequence continues at coordinate 159,419,069 of NC_089506.1, read as the reverse complement.
TGTTAATAGTGTCTTTTACTGTGAAAAAGCTTTTTAATGTGATATAGCCCCATTTGTTTATTTTGTCCTTTATTTCCCTTGCCCACAGAGATACATTGGCAAAAATGTTGCTACAAGAGATATCAGAGAGTTTACTTCCTATATCTTCCAAGATTTTTATGGTTTTGTGACTTACATTTAAGTCTTCTATCCATTTTGAGTTTGTTTTTGTGAATGGTTTAAGTTGGTGGTCTAGCTTAATTTCTTTACATGTACCAGTCCAACTTTCCCAATACAATTTATTACAGAGACTGTCTTTACTCCATTATATACTCTTGCTTCCTTTGTCAGATACTAATTGACTGTCAAGGCATGGGTTTATTTCTGGGTTCTCTGTTCTGTTCTATTGATTTGTATGCCTGTTCCTATGCCAGTATCAAGTTGTTTTGATTACAGTGGCCTTGTCATATAACTTGATATCAGGAAATGTGATACCTTCCATTTTGTTCTTCATTTTCAAGATTGCTGAGGAAATTCAGGTTCTTTTTTGGTTCCATTTAAATTTTTGGAATATTTGTTCTAGATCTGTAAAATATGCATTAGTATTTTAATAGGAATTGCATTGAATCTATAGATTGCTTCAGGTAGTTTGGCCATTTTAATGATGTTAGTTCTTCCTATCCGTGAACACAGTATATGCATCTACTTGTTTGTATCTTCCTCAATTTCTTTCTTCAGTGTCTTATAATTTTTCAAGTACAAGTCTTTTACTTCCTTGGTTAAATTTACTTCTAGGTACTTTATTATTTTTTGTTGTTGTTGCAATAGTGAAGGGGATTGTTTCCTTAATTTCTCTCTCTGACAGTTTATTGTTTGTGTATAAATATGCTACTGATTTCTGAATATTAATTTTATATCCTGCCACCTTGCTGAATTCATTTATCATATCTAGTAGACTTTAGGGTTTTCTATGTACAGTATCATATCATCAGAAAATTATGAAAGTTTTACTTATTCTTTTCCAATTTGGATGGCTTTATTTCTTCTTCTTGTCTGATTGCTGTGGCTAGGACTTCCAGAATTATGATGAATAAGAATGGTGAAAGAACTTGACCAGGCGGTGGCACAGTGGATAGAGCATCGGACTGTGATGCAGAGGAACTAGGTTTGAGACCCCAAGGTCGCCAGCTTGATCTCAGGCTCATCTGGTTTGAGCAAAGCTTCATGAGCTTGGACCCAAGGTTGCTAGCTTGAGCAAGGGGTTACGCAGTCTGCTGAAGGCCCACGGTCAAGGCACATTATGAAAAAGCAATCAATGAACAACTAAGGTGTTGCAACGTAAAATCTGATGATTGATGCTTCTCATCTCTCTCCATTCCTGTCTTTCTGTCCCTGTCTATCCCTCTCTCTGACTCTCTCTCTCTCTGTCTCTGAAAAAAAAAATTAAAAGAATGGTGAAAGAGGGCACTCCAGCCTTGTTCCTAATTTTAAAGGGATTGTTTTTAATTTATTCCCATTGAGTATGATGTTGACTGTTGGTTTGTCATACATTGCCTTTATTTTTTTTTTAATATTTTATTTATTGATTTTTTTAGAGAGAGAGGAGTGAGAGAGAGAGACAGAGAGAGAGAGAAGGGGTAGGAGCAGGAAGCATCAACTCCCATATGTGCCTTGACCAGGCAAGCCCAAGGTTTCGAACCCGTGACCTCAGTGTTCCAGGTCGATGCTTTATCCCACTGCGCCACCACAGGTCAGGTCCATTGCCTTTATTATGTTGAGATATGTTTCCTGTATTCCAACTTTGCTAAGAGTTTTGATCATAAATGGGTGCTGGATTTTATCAAATGTTTTTGCTGCATCTATTGATATGATCATGTAAATTTTATCTCTAATTTTGTTTATGTGATGAATCACACTCATTGATTTGCAAATATTTTACCAACTTTGCCTCCCCAGAATAAATTTCACTTTATCATGATATATGTTCTTTTTTTTTTTTTTTTTTGCACTTTTTCTGAAGCTGGAAACAGGGAGAGACAGTCAGACAGACTCCCGCATGCGCCCGACCGGGATCCACCCGGCACGCCCACCATGGGGCGACGCTCTGGCCACCAGGGGGCGATGCTCTGCCCATCCTGGGCATCGCCATGTTGCGACCAGAGCCACTCTAGCGCCTGGGGCAGAGGCCACAGAGCCATCCCCAGCGCCTGGGCCATCCTTGCTCCAATGGAGCCTTGGCTGCGGGAGGGGAAGAAAGAGACAGAGAGGAAGGCGCGGCGGAGGTGTGGAGAAGCAAATGGGCGCTTCTCCTGTGTGCCCTGGCCGGGAATCGAACCCGGGTCCTCCGCACGCTAGGCCGACACTCTACCGCTGAGCCAACCGGCCAGGGCGATATATGTTCTTTTTAATGTATTGCTGAAGCTAGTTGGCTAATAATTGGTTGAGAATTTTAGCATCTATGTTCATCAGCAATATTGACCTATAATTTTCTTTCTTTGTAGTGTCTTTACCTGGTTTTGGAATGAGGATAATGCTTGCTTCATAAAAGGAGCTTGGAAGTCTTCCCTCCTCTTGAATTTTTAAAATAGCTTGAGAAAGATACATGTTAGTTCTTCTTTGAATGTTTGATAAAATCACCTGTGAAGCCATCCCGTCCAGGACTTTTGTTTGCAGGGAGTTTTTTTTTAATAATTTTATTTTTTTAATGGGGTGACATCAATAAATCAGGATACATATATTCAAAGATAACATGTCCAGGTTATCTTGTCATTCAATTATGTTGCATACCCATCACCCAAAGTCAGATTGTCCTCTGTCACCCTCTATCTAGTTTTCTTTGTGCCCTTCCCCATCCCCCTTTCCCTCTCCCTCTCCCCCCTCCCCACAGGGAGTTTTTTTCCATTTATTGTAATTGGTCTGTTAGGTTTTCTGATTCTTCCAGATTGAGTTTTGGAAGATTGTATGTTTATAGAAACTTATCCACTTCTCCTAGGTTGTCCAACATTTTTGACATATAGATCTTCATAGTATTTTCTTACAATTTTGTATTTCTGCAGTGTCAGTTCTTACTTCTCCACTTTCATTTCTAATTTTATTTATTTTGGTCTTCTCTCTGTTTTTTTCTTTAATCTGGGTAAAGGTTCGTCAATCTTGTTTACCTTTCAAAGAATCAGCTCTTGGTTTTATTGATCTTCTGTAATTTTTTTTAGCCTCTACATCATTTACTTCTGCTCTGATCTTTATTATCTCCTTCCTTCTACTTCTGCTGGGCTTTATTTGTTGTCCTTTTTCTAGTTCTTTTAGGTGCAGGGTTAGGTTGTTTATTTGAGTTTCATCTTCTTAAGGTATGCCTGTAATGCCATGAATTTTCCTCTCAGGACTGCTTCAACTGTACCCCATAGATTTTGGGTTGTATGTTCATTTTTATTTGTTTCAAAGTAATTTCTGATTTCTTCCTTGATCTCATTGTTAGCCCATTTCTTATTTAATAACATGCTATTTAGCCTCCAAATATTTTAATATTTTTTTTAGTTTTTCTATTGTAGTTGATTTCTAGTTTTGTGCCATTGTCAAGAAGATGCATGGTATGATTTCAGTCTTCTTAAATTTATTGATACTTGTTTTGTATCTTAACATGTGGTCTATCCTAGAAAATGTATCATGAGCACTTGAAAAGCATGTATATTCTGCTGCTTTTGGGGTGAAATCTTCTGAAGATATCAATTAAATTCAATGTATTTAGTATGTTGTTTAAGACAATAGTTTCTTTGTTAGTTTTCTGTCTGGAAGATTTATTCACTGATGTTAGTGGGGTATTAAAATCCCCTACTACTATAGTTGGGTGTTAATCTCACCCTTTATGTCCACCAAAATCTGCTTAATATATTTAGGTTCTCCTATATTGGGTGCATAAATATTTACAATGGTTATATTCTCTTGTTGAATTGCACCCTTAATCATTATGTAATGACCTTCTTTGTCCCTTACTATAGAGCCTTTGTTTTAAAAGCTATTTTGTCAGATATAAGTATTGCTACCCCAGCTATTTTTTTCATTTTCATTTGTATGAAATGCTTTGTTTCTTCCCTTCACTTGCAATCTATGTGTACCTTTTGTTCTGAGGTGGGTCTTTTCTAGATAGCATATAATCAGGTCTTGTTTTCTTATTCATACAGCTATCCTGTCTTTTGATTGGAGCATTTAATCCATTCACATTTAAGGTTTTTATTGAAATGTACTTATTTATTGCCATGTTATTCTTCAAACCTATAATCCTCTTTTTCTGGATTTTTTTTTCTTTGCTCTTTTTATAGAAGGCCCTTTAACACTTCTTACAGAACTGATTTTATTTGTAATGAATTTCTTGAACCATTTTTTGGTCTGGGAAACTATTTCTCTTTCATTTTTAAATGATAGTCTGTATAGAGTAGTCTTGGTTGTAGGATCATTTTACATCACTTTGAATCTTTCTTGCCAGTCCTTTCAGGACTGAAGTGAGGTGTTTCTGTTGAGAAGTGTGATGTCATCCTTATGGGAGCTCCTCTGTAGGTAATTAACTGTTTTTCTTTTGCAGCTTTTAATATTCTTTTTTTGTCTCTTAACTTTGGCATTTTAATTATAATATGTCTTGGTATAGGCCTCCTTGGTATCATCTATTTTATTTTAAGTGAGAGAGAGGGAGAGAGAGAGACGAATAAGGACAGACAGAGAAGAAGTGAGAGAGAGAGAGAGAAATGAAAAGCATCAACTCATAGTTGTGGCACCTTAGATGTTCATTGATTGCTTTCTCCTCTGTGCTTTGACTGGGGGCTCCAGCTGAACCAGTGACCCTTTGCTCAAGTCAGTGATCTTGGGCTCAAGCCAGTGACCATGAGGTCATGTCTATGATTCCACACTCAAGGAAGATGAGCCCACACTCAAGCTGGCAAAATTAGGGTTTTGAACATGAATCCTCAGCATCCTAGGCTGACATTCTATCCACTGCACTACCACTTGGTAAGTCAGCTCTTTGTATTTCTATGTAATTAAAATTACCTATGTAGGCCCTGGCCAGTTTGCTCAATGGTAGAGCATCAGCCCAGCATATGGATGTCCCAGGTTATATTCACGGTCAAGGCACACAGTAGAAGTGCCATTTTCTTCTCTTCCCCTCCCCCCTCTTGCTTCTTTTCCTCTCTCTCTCTCTCTCTCTCTTCTCTTCCTGTAGATATGGCTTGATAAGAGCAAGTTGGCCTCAGGCACTGAGGATAGCTCCATGGCCTTTGTCTCAGTCACTAAGAAGAACTCAGTTGCTGAGCAATGGAGCAATGCCCCAAATAGGCAGAGCCTCCTATCCTAGTAGGCTTGCCAAGTGAATCACAGTTGGGGTGCATGTGGAAGTCTGTCTCTCTGCCTCTGCTCCTTTCACTGAATAAAATAATAAATAAATAAAATTACCTAGTTGATGTCTATAAAAGATATGCTGAGATTGTGATTGGGATACCTTGGAATAAATCTGGGAGAAATGCTTGTTATAGCTACCACACTTGAGTCTCTTGATCAGTCAGTGAGGTATAATTTCTCACATTGATTTGTCTTCATTTATTTCTTTCAATAATGTTTAATAATTTTTATTTCCACGGTGGACATCATATAGTACCTTTATTAGATTCATTCCTTGGTAATTAATGATTTTGATGTCTATTATATAGCACAGTATAATATAATTGTTTATTGCTGGTAGAGAAAGATAAAATTTATTCTTGTTCTTTGGCCTCATATTCTATGACTGTGCTCATATTAATTTCCAATATTTTGTTGGTAGATTACATCAGATTTTTTATGTACATAATCATAATCTTCAAATAAAGGTTTTTATTTCTAATTTTCCTTTATACCTTTTTATCTTGTACTTATTAAGTTATCTCGTACAATACTGAATAGATGTAGTGATAATTACTATCCTTATTTTTTATGCGCAATAGGACATAAAGACTTCATATTTCATTGTTACATATGCTCTACATTTCACAGTAAGTGTGGTATTTGTACTGCCTATCAAAAGAAACATTTATTTCCATTTCTAGTTTACTAAAACATTTTAATAAATAAATTTTAAAATTTAGCAAATGCATTTTATGTATTAAGATTATTACAATATTATATGTCTATTTTATTATAGGAATAAATTGGATTTGGTTAGTTGCTTGATTTGTTTCACTGATATTTTTTTTAGAATTTTTTATCTGTATTTACAAATAAAGTTGCCTTATAATTTTCCCATCTTATTAATGAGGTTGTTTGGTCTTTGCATTAGTGTTATTTTGGCCTCATAAAATGAGTTGGGAAGTATATCTTTTTTCATAATACCTTTACTATTTTATCGAGTTATGGTGTTATTTTTTTAAATTTAGTATTTAGAAGAAATCACTTGTGATGTCACCTGCCTCGAAATTTCTTTGTGAGAGGTTTCAAATTAAAAATTGAGACACTGTGTGTGTTCGTAGGGGGTACTACTAAATCTTTCTACTTTTATCTTTGTAATTTTTATCATATGACTTTTATATTAAAAGTATTTTAGTTTTATTCACATATATCTTCTGTATGTTAGTATATATGCCTTTTCTATCAAAGTATACATCCAAATGTCTTGTTGTTTTCACATTCTTTCACCTTTTAACGTGTTTTTTATTTGAACCAAGTGTTATTCAAAATGTATTGTTTAATTTCTTAACATTTGACCTGACCATGGGGTGGTGCAATGAATAGTGTCGAACTGGGACACAGATGACCTGGGCTGGAAACCCTAAGTTTGTTGGCTTAAGCACAAGCTCACCAGCTTGAGCGGGGGTCACTGCCTTGAGCCTGGGGTCATAGATATGACCCCATGATCATTGACCTAAAGCCCAAGGTTGCTGGCTTGATTGAGTAAGGGTCACTTGCTCTATTGGAGCCCCCCTGGTCAAGGTACATATGAGAAAGCAATCAATGAACAACTAAGATGCCATAATGAAGAATTGATGCTTCTCATCGTTCTCCCTTTCTGACTCTCTGTCCCTCTTTCTGACTCTCTCTCTGTCTCGGTTAAAAAAAGAAATTAACATTTCAAAATCATTTGTTATATATTGTTATTTATTTTTAGATTGATTCCGCTGTATTTAAAGAACATGTTTTTATGGTTTCTTTCCTTGAAAGTTTCTTTAGACTTACAAATGATTTAAAAGTTTTATTATGGTGGATTTATTTATTATTTTATTTCAACTTTGATGTATATATTTTGAATATATATTAGTTGAAAAAAAACTTAGGATTATTACCACTTTCTGCTTTATTGACCTTATGAAATAGTCTTCTTTCTCTCTAATAACTTATCTTAGAGTTACTTGTTCTGACTAAAATATTGCTTCATCAGCTATATTTTATTAGCATTTTCATAATATATACTTTTTTATGTTTTTACTTTCAATCTTTCTCTGACTATATATATTTAAGGTATATCTTGTAAGCCATATGTAGTTGACTTATTAAAAAAGTTAGCAACTTAGTTTTTCATTGAAGTATATAAGACTATTAAATTAAAAATAATTAACATGTTAGATTTTTTGTCTTTTATTTTAATGTTTCTTTTAAATTTTTTTCTACTTCTTTAGTTCCTTTCTTTACTTCTTTTGAATTGACATATTTATTTCTAGTTTTTATCATTTTCCCTATCTCTCTTGGCCATCTTCACCTAAGGTTTCACATGGTGATTACCCATATTTTCACATGTATAAGACATTCCCATGTATAAGATGCACCTTAATTTTGGGGCCTGAAATTTGAAAAAAAAATATATATTACATAAAGTTATTGAACTCAAGTTTTATTTATCATAAAATTCATACAACTCCTCATCATGGTCAACTCCTCATCCATCAATTAGCCTGTCCTCATCTGTATCTGATGATGAATCACTGTCTTTATATATTGCCTTATCTTCAGTTCCATCTATGGCGTTTGAAATGCCACACTTCTTGAATGAATTGACAATGATTTCAATCTTGATATTATCCCAGGATCTTTTCATCTAGGTACAAACTTCTCCTATAGTTTTTCTGTTTTCTATTTCATTTATTTATGCTCTGATTTTTATTATCTCCTTTCTTTGGCTGGTTTTGGGTTGTCTTTGTTCTCCTTTTTCCAGTTCCTAAAGTTGTGAAGTTAAGTGGTTCACTTGGGTTCTCTCTTGTTCATATAAGCCTGAAGTGATATGAACTTCCCTCTTATCACTGCTTTTGTTGCATCCCATAGATTTTGATATGGGATTCGATTTTTCTGAATTGGCTGATGTTGTTTTTGTGGCCCAACATATGGTCAATTCTTGAGAATGATCCATGTACACTGGAGAAAAATGTATACTCTGTCACTTTGGGATAAAATGTCCTGTAGATGTCTATCATATCCAATTACTCTAGTGTTTCATTTAAGGCCAATATATCTTTATTGTCATTTTCATTTGTCTGTATATATCTTTTGATCTCTGTGCTTATTTCTTCTTTGACCTATTTATTTTTTAAAAGTATGTTGTTTAGTTTCCACATTTTTGTGGGGGGTTTTCCCCTCTTTTTTGCAGTTGAATTCTAGTTTCAAGGCATTATGATCAGAAAATATCCTTGGTACAACTTCGATTTTTCTGAATTTGCTGATGTTGTTTTTGTGGCCCAACATATGGTCAATTCTTGAGAATGATCCATGTACACTGGAGAAAAATGTATACTCTCTCACTTTGGGATAAAATGTCCTGTAGATGTCTATCATATCCAATTACTCTAGTGTTTCATTTAAGGCCAAAATATCTTTATTGATTCTCTGTTTGGATGACCGATCTAGAGTCGTCAGTGGTGTATTGAGGTCTCCAAGTATGATTGTATTTTTGTGAGTTTTTGTTTTAAGGTCAATAAGTAGCTGTCTTATATATTTTGGTGATCCTTGGTTTGGTGCATGTATATTAAGAATTGTTATGTCTTCTTGATTCAGCGTCCCCTTAATTATTATGAAATGACCATTTTTGTCTCTGAGTACTTTTGCTGTCTTGTAGTCAGCATTATCAGATGTGAGTATTGCTACGCCTGCTTTTTTTTCAGATGTTATTTGCTTGGAGTATGGTTTCCCAGCCTTTCATTTTTAATTTGTTTTTATCCTTGTTGTTTAGATGAGTTTCTTATAGGCAGCATACAGTTGAATTTTCTTTTTTAATCCATTCTGCTACTCTGTGCCTTTTTATTGGTGAGTTTAATCCATTTACATTTAGTGCAGTTATTGACACTTGTGAGTTCCCCATTGCCATTTTATACATTGCTTTCTGTTAGTTTTATGTCTTGTTTGATTCTTCTCTTTTGTTTTTCTATCTTTTGTTTTTGTTTGTTTGTATTTGATACTTCTTTCATCTGTTGCTACCTTTTTTTAAATCATGTGCTTCTGTGGTGGTTTTTTCAGGAGTGGTTACCATTAAGTTATGGAAAACATACATATCATGTTCATTGTAGTGCACTATCTTGTGAATACTTTTGCACTCCATCTTCCTTTGCTACTGTTAATCTATGTTATCTCTCCCACCTTTTTTGTTGTTGTTGTCACAGATTAAATTTGGTATTATTGTGTTCTTGGTGGAGCATTTACTTGTGGTTTTGTTTTGTTCTTTGTATCTGGTTGGAAAACCCCCTTTAGTAATTCCTAGAGTGGGGGTTGTCTGATGATAAATTCCCTTATCTTTTCTGTATCTGTGAATGTTTTTATTTCTCCTTCATATTTGAAGGATAGCTTTGATGAGTATAGTATTCATGGCTGAAAGTTTCTCTTTCAAGACTTTAAATATTGGGGTCCACTCTCTTCTGGCTTATAGAGTTTCTGTTGAGAAATCAGATGATAATCTAATGGGCCTTCCTTTATATTTTGTATTCTTCTTTTCCCTGGCTGCCTTGAGAATTTTTTCTTTGCAGTTGGTTTGTGCCAATTTCATTATGATGTGCCTTGGAGTAGGTTTGTTGGGGTTAAGAAAACTCGGAGTTCTGTTTGCTTCTTGAATTTGAGGCTTTAGTTTTTTTCCACAGGCTTGGGAAGTTCTCATCTATTATTTGTTTGAATATGTTCTCCATTCCATTTTCTCTCTCTTCTCCCTCTGATATACCTATTATTCTTATGTTATTCTTTTTGATGGAGTCAGACAATTCCTGTAGGGCTTTCTCATTTTTTTAAATTTTTGAGTCTCTTTCTTCTTCTCTCTGTTGTGCCTCAAGTTGCTTGTCTTCTATTTCACTAATCCTACCTTATATCTGGCCTGTTTTATTAGCTAAGCTTGTTACCTCGTTTTTCAGCTCATGAATTGAGTTTTTAATCTCTGTTTGATTTGTTTTTATAGTTTCAATTTCCTTGGTAATATATTCTTTGTGTTCATTGAGTTGTTTTCTGAGCTCCCTAAATTGCCTTTCTGTGTTTTCTTGTATATCTCTGAGTATTTTTAAGATTTCTATTTTAAATTCTCTGTCATTTAGCTCCAAGGTTTCCAATATATTAAATTTTTTCTCCATATATTTTTCCTCATCTATCTGAAAAATATGGAACACTTCACAAATTTGCGTGTCTTCCTTGTGCAGGGGCCATGCTAATAATCTCTGTATCATTCCAATTTTGGTATATGAGCTGCCGAAGCAAGCACTATTCTATAGTTTTTGTGTCACTTAATACAATAGAATTTTCATTTTTCACTTTCTTTTTTCTTTTTTTTCCTCTTACCCCATTTCTTCCATTTGACTATTATTTATAAACAAATTATATTGTCAATCTCCCCCAACCCAAGCCCTCTGTTCAACATATTTTTGTTTCACTTAGCACAATAGAATTTTCTGTTTTTCACTGTATTATCTCAAAAACTTTTTTTTATCAACTCTTATTAGTGTTATTAACAGTACCAATCTCAAATGCCATTAAAGAAAAAGAAATTGAATATCATAGATACAAATGACAGTGATGTAATTGAGATAGATGAGGAAAAATCTATAGATAAAAATTTTAATAGCTTAGAAACCTTGGAGTTAAATGACAGAGAATTTAAAATTGAAGTCCAAAAAATACTCAGGGATAGACAAGAAAGCACAGAAAGGCAATTTAGTGAGCTCAAAACACAATTCAATGAACAGAATGAACACTTCACCAAGGAAATTGAAACTATGAAAACAAATCAAACAGAGATGAAAAACTCAATTTATGAACTGAAAAATGAGGTAACAAGCTTAGCCAATAAAACAGGCCAGATGGAGGAGAGAATTAGTGACATAGAAGTCAGGCAACTAGAGGTACTACAGAGAGAAGGGAAGAGAGACTCACAAATTTAAAAAAATGAGATAATCCTACAGGAATTGTCTGACTCTATCAGAAAAAGCAACATAAGAATAATGGGTATATCAGAAGGAGAAGAGAGACAAAATGGAATGAAGAACATATTCAAACAAATAATAGACGAGAACTTCCCAAGCCTGTGGAAAGAACTAAAGCCTCGAATTCAAGAAGCAAACAGAACATCGAGTTATCTTAACCCTAACAAACCTACTCCAAGACACATCATAATAAAATTGGCACAAACCAATGACAAAGAAAAAATTCTTAAGGCAGCAAGGGAAAAGAAGAATACAACATATAACGGAAGGCCCATTAGATTAACAACAGATATTTCAGCAGAAACTTTACAAGCTAGAAGAGAGTGGACTCCAATATTTAAAGTTCTGAAAGAGGAACTTCCAACCAAGAATACTATATCCATCAAAGCTATCCTTCAAATATGAAGGAGAAATAAAAACAACCACAAATACAGAAAGGATGAGGGAATTTATCACCAGAAAACTCCCACTTCAGGAAATACTAAAGGGGGTTTTCCAACCAGACACAAAGAACAAAACAAAATAAAATTAAAAGTAAAAGCTTCATCAAGATTGCAATAAAAACAAGATTAATCTGTGACAGAGAAACAAAAAAAGGGGAGAGGACAAAGATTAACAGTAGCAAAGGAGGATAGAGTGCAGAAGCACTCATGAGATAATGTACTACAGTGAACATGATATGTATGCTTTCCATTACTTAATGGTAACCACCCCTAAAAAAAACAACACAGAAGTACATGGCTTGAAAAAAGAAGTAACAGACAAAAGAAGTATGACTATAACTAAACAAAAACAAATTATAGAAAAATAAAAGAGAAGAACCAAACAAGATACAAAACTATCAGAAATCAATATATAAAATGGCAATAGGAAACCCTCAAATGTCAATAATTACACTAAATGTAAATGAATTGAACTCACCAATAAACAGATAGAGAGTAGCAGAATGGATTAAAAAAGAAAATCTAACTGTGTGCTGTCTACAAGAAACACATCTAAGCTACAAGAAGAAAAACAAATTCAAAGTGAAAGGTTGAAAAACAATACAGCAAATAATATCCAAAAAAGAGCAGTGTAGCAATATTTATATCTAAAAATGCTGACTATAAGACAACAAAGGTAATCAGAGACAAAAACAGTCATTTCATAATGATAAAGGGGACATTGAATCAAGAAGACATAACACTTCTTAATATATAGGCACCAAACTAAAAAGGACCAAAATATATAAGATAGCTACTGACTGACCTAAAAACAAAAACTGACAAAAATACAATTATACTTGGAGACCTCAATACACCACTGACGACTCTAGATTGTTCATCCAAACAGAAAATCAATAAAGAAATATTGGCCTTAAATAAAACACTAGAACAATTGGGTATGATAGAGATATACAGGACTTTGCATCCCAAAGTGCCAGAGTATACATTTTTCTCTACTGTATATGGAACATTCAAAAGAATTGACCATATGTGGGGCCATAAAAATAACATCAACAAATTCCCCCCCTTCTCTCTCTGTCTCTCCTCTCTCTCTCTCTCTCTCTCTCTCTCTCTCTCTCTCCCTCTTCTCTCTAAAATGAATAAATAAAAAAAAATTCTTTAAAAAAAAATAAATAAAATCCTCGAATAGCCAGAGCAATCCTAAGGAAAAAGAATGAAGCTGGGGGCATTACAATACCTGACTTCAAATTATATTATAGAGCCACGATAATCAAAACAGCATAGTATTGGCAGAAAATAGACACTCAGACCAATGGAACAGAATAAAAAGCCCAGATATAAATCCACACCTATATGGTCAAATAATTTTTGATAAAGGGGCCAACAACACACAATGGAGAAAAGAAAGCCTCTTCAACAAATGGTGCTGGGAAAACTGGAAAGCCACATGCAAAAGAATAAAACTCGACTACAGTTTGTTCCCTTTTACTAAAATTAAGTCAAAATAGATCAAAGACCTAAATCAGTAAATTACATAGAAGAAAGCATAGGTACTAAACTCATGGACCTTGGTTACAAAGAGCACTTTATGAATTTGACTCCAAAGGCAAGAGAAGTGAAGCAAAGATAAATGAATGGGACTACATCAGACTAAGAAGCTTTTGCACAGCAAAAGAAACATACAACAAAACAAACAGACAGCCAACTAAATGGGAAATGATATTTTCAAACAACAGCTCAGATAAGGGCCTAATATCCAAAATATACAAAGAACTCATAAAACTCAACAACAAACAAACAAACAATCCAATAAAAAAAATGGGAAGAGGACATGAACAGACATTTCTCCCAGGAAGAAATACAAATGGCCAACAGATATATGAAAAGATGCTCATCTTCATTAGTTATTAGAGAAATGCAAACCCAAACTACAATGAGATACCACCTCACACCTGTTAGATGAGCTATTATCAACAAGATAGGTAATAAGTGTAGGAGAGGCTGTGGAGAAAAAGGAACCCTCATCCACTGTTGGTGAGAATGTAAAGTAGTATAACCATTATGGAAGAAAGTATGGTGGTTCCTCAAAAAATTAAAAATAGAACTACCATATGACCCAGGAATCCCTCTACTGGGCATATATACCCCCATAACTCAGAAACATTGGTACATAAAGACACATGCAGCCCGATGTTCATTGCAGCATTGTTTACAGTGGCCATGACATAGAAAGAACCAAAGAGTCCTTCAATATATGATTGGATAAAGAAGATGTGGTACATATGATATATACTATAGAATACTACTCAACCATAAGAAATGATGACATCGGATCATTTACAACAAAATGGATGGACCTTGATAACATTATACATGAGTGAAATAAGTAAATCAGAAAAAACTAAGAACTATATGATTCTATACATAGGTGGGACATAAAAATGAGACTCAGGGACATGGACAAGTGTGTTGTGGTTACAGGACAGGGAGGGAGGAGAGGGAGGAGAGGAAGGAGTGTTGGGAGAGGAGGGGCACAAAGAAACCCAGATAGAAGGTGACGGAAGACTATATGACTTTGGTTGATGGGTATGCAACATAATCAAATGTCAAAATAACCTGGAGATGTTTCCTCTGAACCTATGTACCCTGATTGATTAATGTCACCCCATTAAAACTAATAAAAATTTTAAAAAGATGATACCAAAGAAAAAGAAAATATCATAGAAATAAATATAACAAATTATTTTTTTAAAATAAGAGTATTTGATTATTGATTGCAGTGAGTGGAGAAAAGGATGTTATCAAGGATGCCTCTTTCCAGGTTTTGGACTTGGAAACTGCATGGATGATGGTTCCACTTTTTGTGACAGGGAGCACTAGGGAAAGAACAAGTTTAGGTCAAAGCAGGGGCTTAAGTCTACAACTGATGTCTTATATGAAAGATAGAAACTGAAAATGTGAATTTAGAATTTGGAAGAGATAGTAGGAACTGCCTTTTACATTTTGGAGGGATACTAACAAAATTTTTGTTTATTCCTTGAAATTCTTAAATCAACCTATCATAACCTTATTTGTTATAAGATACTGAGAAGTATTCACTTTTTAATTAACACATAGTAGTTTTTCATTAAAATTTTGGTTATTTGTACATAATATTATTTACTTTTGAGTTGTTTATTTAATTAATTTAGAAAATCCTGAGAATCATTAATTTCTTCATCTTGTTTTGTATATCTGTTAAGAAAGAGGGTTATAATCAAACTGAAGATACATGAATACTTCTTAATGATTATACTTATGAGTTATGATCTGCTCTATAGAGGCTTCAGAGAGCAACAATATCATACATATAAGAAAACTACTTATGCTAAATGAAGCAGAATACTCAATTATAGTTAGGCATATAATCATTTCCTCTACACCAGAAAGTTTAGACTAAAGTGTGGTTTTAAATATGAAACTTTACTTTTCTTACCTATTCAATGTATTGGCTTATAAGAGTAGATTTTTTATTTAAAAATTATGATTTGAGAATTGATTATTTTCATTTTACTAGTAGGAAACATTTGAGGAAATAATATATATATAGTAGGCAGAATTATTTCACTTTTTGTAAAATAGTCACAAAATATTATACATATTCTATATTTTAATAAATTGAGCCACTTTGGATGAAAATACTGGTTATGCTAATTTGTTGTTCAAATTCTAGAACAAGAAAACAAAAGGTAAGCATAAAATTTATTTAAAAGATCCACTTAAAATGTAACTTTTACTTTTTTACTTACTAAAATGTTGATTATTTTTTATTGTATTTTCAATTTATTTTCCAAATGATAATATGGGATATTATGCACTATTTTTCTTTTTTAACCAAAGTCTCAGTTTGACCAGTAAGGAATGCAGATATTACCTTCATTGTTTTTATTTGGGAAAGTTATTTTTTAGTTATTTTGGACTTTGAATAGTGAGGGTAACAGTGAGAGGCCCAACAGGAAAGAGCTGACACCCCCCCCTACTCTTCAAGTAATGTTGAATAAAGTGGCCAGTTAGACAGTGGATAGGGTGTAAGAAACCCCAAGGTATAATGCAGTACCTCTGGTCTGTTTTCAATCCCGTCAGGCCCAAAGTAAAACAAGTAGGAAGGAGGGAGACCTGTACGGGGTAATTATTTGTCTAGACACCTAGTCAGCCTGAAGAAACTAAGCAGGGGTGGGGCCTGGCAATGAAGATCTTGACCTCACTTTTATTCCTCACTCTGGAGCGTCCCATTGGCAGAAGCCATAAGGCAGGGGTCCCCAAACTTTTTACACAGGGGGGCCAGTTCACTGTCCCTCAGACTGTTGGAGGGCCAGATTATAAAAAAAACTATGAACAAATCCCTATGCACACTGCACATATCTTATTTTAAAGTAAAAAAACAAAACGGGAACAAATACAATATTTAAAATAAAGAACAAGTAAATTTAAATCAACAAACTGACCAGTATTTTAATGGGAACTATGCTCCTCTCACTGACCTTCCGGAAGTGCATTGGGGGCCGGATTAATGGCCTCAGGGAGCCGCATGCAGCCCCCAGGCTGTAGTTTGGGGACCCCTGCCATAAGGCAAGAGAGCCTGCTGATGTGGCGCAGCCTCCATTTAGGGCAGCCTCCCAGGGCAAACAGAATGTAAAGAAAGCAGAGTTGGTCTTACAGGGGCAAAAAGAGAAATCTAAACCGATGTGTGTGCACTACAGAATGAAGAAAGAGAAATGGGAAAGCTAATGCTATGATTTTCTTTTCAGGAAGCCATAACTCCTTCCTCCTGTGAAGAGCATGAAGTTTTGGAATTGGTTGGCAAGGGGCAGGTTATGGAGAAATGGGAGGAATCACAGTTCTTTAACTCAAACAGATTGAACTGTGACTTGCCAAAGATTCTTTGTCTAATTCATGCACAGGAATAAAATTAACTTCAAACCTATAAAAGATTCTCTATACCTAATAATAATGATGTTTTGATGATATCATTGTTATTTGCTTGCAGGGTTGTACCTAACAAACTACGTTCTCTGGCCTTGGGTTTGACCTATGTGATTTTGAGAGTGTTTGGTATGAACTTTTAGCAGTATTTTATTACATTGAAATGTTCATGTTTTGATATATCTATGTGTTTACATGCATATTTATAACTTCAAATAAATAAACAGTAAACTGAAACAAAAATAAGTGAACTGGGTGATGTTTTGCAAAATTTATGATACAATACTTAGTGTAAAAGATAATACCTAATGTTAAGCCCATCCTGTCATATAAAATATGCACTATTATATTCAATTAGAAGAGATAATCTGTTGGATCAGAATTATGTTCATTAAGCTCATATAAGTGGTTTTGTAAGCTGAAATGAAGTACTTATATAAGCATAACAACTGGACAGGGCTTCATATTTAGAAAGTTAGTAACCTTGATGAGTACTTTTAAATATTTCATTACCCAAGTCACTGAATCTGATATTTTTAAGTACTGTAACAAAAGAACAAATTAGTTTTGCTGAGGGTAATGCACTCTGTGCTCCAGGCTTTGTTAAAATAGAAAAAAAACTAGCTTTTAAGTCCATATTGTGACTATATTAAGGTCCTTGATTCAAAAATTGGACTGAAATATTGATGGGGTAAGGAAACAAGACTGGATTGAAGACTAAAAGTAATATGATCAATGGAGTGAAGAATGTAGAAAAATTTTAGTGTGCCTCTGATGTGTAACAGAACTCATTCTATAGTCAGATCAGTTGGCAGGATTAAAATGAGCTTTAATTGGAGAAAATTGTAGGATATTTTTATGGTGAATAATGATTTACTAGATATGAACAGTTTGTAATGGAAAAGGGAGCATAAGAAACATCAATTGCATAGACAGTTTCCTACATCAGAAATGAATTCAGTGAAATAGATGCGTTTTTAATGGGAGTAGGTGGGATAAGATGTTTAGATATAGACTATCTCTATATTACAGGGCTTTGCCATGAAAGAATTTTAAGCAGAGGATAGCTTTATCTGTTACTTTTAAAAGATAGTTGTTGCTGAGGAGAAATACTTAATAGATTATAATGTGGAGAAAATAAAAATGGAGGCTTTGCTGAAATATAAGTCATAGTTACATTAAATTGGATTCTGGGTGTCATAGGAGGCCAGAGAAAAATAAGCGTATCCAATATATGTTTGGAGCTAGTGTTACAAAGATTTATCATGGACTGGGAAAATATAGTGGGAAATAAAAAAATGCATAGGAGGCCTAGGATTTTTCACCGTTAGCAATTATAAACAGAGAGCTAGCACTCACGGAGATAAGATTTCTGGTGTTAAATGGTCTACGGCAGGAATCAAGAATTGTGAGGCATGAGCACCATGATAATTTCTTTTTATTTTAAATAATATTTTTTCTTTCTTTCCAAGTGAGAGGAGGGGAGATAGACAGACAGACTCCTGCATACACTCTCGCTGGGATCCACTTAGCAACCCCTGTCTGAGGCCGATGCTCTGCCCACCTGGGGCCATGGTCGCAACCATGCTATTTTTAGCACCTAAGGTGGAGGTTCCAGGGAGCTATCCTTAGTCAGTTCCTTGGGCCATGTGCTCAAACCATTTGAGCCATGCCTGCAGGAGGGGAAGAGGAGGAGAGGTGGAGAAGCAGATGGTTGCTTCTCCTGTATGCCCTGATGGGAAATTAAATCCGAGACAATGATAATTTCTTAAGGGAGATGGTCTATCATTAGACATGTTAGTTCTGAGAAACTGGTTCTGATGTCTTTGGGGTGGCTTTCTAAAAAAATTAATTCATTCACTTCTAGTTGTGACATTGTTGCTAAAGAGATATTATCTCTGAGGTTTCCCTCAGGCAGCAGCACTGGACTGTTCCTCTTGATAAGAGGTCATCTAAATCTAGAGTTGCTATTAACATACCAAAGCACTTGCACTTTAAGATATTTTTCTGAGTATTGTGATAACTAGGAGGTTATGAAATTAATTTTTCAGTTAGTGAAGGAATACTGAGTTCTTAAAATCAATACATAGTATCAATATCTCTGTTTGAAATACTTTATCCTAAATTTTTCATTAAAAAATTAACAACAGGCCTGACCTGTGGCGGCGCAGTGGATAAAGCGTCGACCTGGAAATGCTGAGGTTGCCAGTTCAAAACCCTGGGCTTGCCTGGTCAAGGCACATATGGGAGTTGATGCTTCCAGCTCCTCCTCCTTTCTCTCTCTCTGTTTCTCTCTCTCCCTCTCTCTCTCCTCTCTGAAAATGAATAAATAAAATTAAAAAAAAAATTAACAACAGTTTTTTTTGTCAACTAAATAACAACATGCAAAGCCACCAATTTCTTATACTTACGGGAATAAGGATTTCTCAAAACCACATTGTTTCTAGTTATTTAAAACTAAATTCTTAGAAATTTTATTTATTTATTTTTTGTGGCAAAGACAGAAAGAGTCAGAGAGAGGGACAGATAGGGGCAGACAGGCAGGGAGAGAGATGAGAAACATCAATTCTTCGTTGCGGTTCCTTAGTTGTTCATTGATTGATTTTTCATATGTGCCTTGATGGGAGGGGGGGGCTACAGCAGACAAAGTGACCCCTTGCTCGAGCCAGTGAGCCTTGCTCAAACCAGATGAGCCCACGCTCAAGCTGGTGACCTCGGGGTCTCGAACCTGGGTCCTCCACATCCCAGTCTGACACTCTATCTACTGCGCCATAGCCTGGTCAGGCTTAGAAAAATTTAAATATGTTTACAGTGATGATTACTAAATGTATATGTATAAGCTTAATATTAGGATAAAAATTATTCTGATGCCAACCTATTGTTTTTTTTATGGGGAATTTACAATTTCTGCATTTTTTGTAGGCTCTATACCTGGACCAATAATTTTTAGAGCGGCGGGAGAAACTTCTTGTACCTTTCGGGTTAAGGGACGCTGTGGACATACAGGAAATTGTTGGATGTATAACACAAAACAAATGGCCTTCCTATTTTTAGGATTATGTAAGTGATATCTATTGAAGAAATGTAGAGAGATAAAATTGTTTTAAAAAAACTTGTGGTTTATAGTACGGTATAGTAATACTCAATAAATGAATACTTTGATGATTAAAGAAGCTTTATTATATAAAAGATATTTTGAATACTAAAGCACTATAGAATTTACGTAAGTTTTTGAGTCTCTGCATTATATACACAATTGTGTTATGCTATTTCTAAAAAAAGGATAATAATCAGAATATTAATTTGGGAAGTGATTTTGCCTGTACACATATATAATCAAGTTGTTTGACTTGTGACCCTTCCCATTCCCACAGTAAAAGATTAGATTATAGGTCATGGCTCAGTGGTAGAGCAATAACCCAGCCTGTGGAAGTCCTGGGTTCGATTCCTGGTCAGGGCACACAAGAGAAGTGCCCATCTGCTTCTCCACACCTCTCTCTCTCTCTCTCTCTTTCTCTCTTTCTCTCTCTTCCTCCTCCTCCCCTCCTGCAGCCAGAGCTCCAGTTAGAGTGAGTTGGCTGCAGGCGCTGAGGATGGTTCCATGGCCTCCACCGCAGGCGCTAAAAATTGGCACTGTTTGAAACGGAGCAATGGAACAATGGAACAATGCCCCAGGTGGGCAGAGCATTGCCACCTAGCGGGCTTGCTGGGTAAATCCCAATTGGGGGGCAAGTGGGAGTCTGTCTATGCCTCTCCTCCTCTCACTAAAAAAAAAAAAGTTGGATGATTGAAAAAAAATTTTTGCACTGTTAAAAAGCATCAACATACTCTGACCCCATTTGAATGTAAATTTTACATGGTCTCTTATGCTCAATGATATAAAAGTGCTGGGTAGGCCCTGGCTGGTTGGCTCAGTGGTAGAGCCTCGGCCTGGCGTGCAGGAGTCCTGGGTTCAATTCCCGGCCAGGGCACACAGGAGAAGCACCCATCTGCTTCTCCACTCCTCCCCCTCTTCTTCCTCTCTGTCTCTCTCTTCCCCTCCCGCAGCCAAGGCTTCATTGGAGCAAAGTTAGCTCGGGCGCTGAGGATGGCTCTGTGGCCTCTGCCTCAGGTGCTAGAATGGCCCTGGTCACAACAGAGCAACGCCCCAGATGGGCAGAGCATCGTCCCCTGGTGGGCATGCCAGGTGGATCCCGGTTGGGCACATGGGGGAGTCTGTCTGACTGCCTCCCCGTTTCCAGCTTTGGAAAAATACAAAAAAAAAAAAAAAGTGCTGGGTACATATCAATCATTCAATAGTTATTGAACAAAATAAGGGATATAAGAAATTGAGATGCTATGGTGGTGTGAGCTATAGTCAAAGTGGTGGGAAAGTCTAGATACGCTGTATTACTTTGGAAAACTCAATATTTTCATCTGTAAAAGGAGGATTTTGGACTACATAATTTCTAAAGTCTTAATCAGTACTAACATTGAATGATTTTATGATGTAGAAGCTATCGGTATGATAAATATTTTAAAGTGTTTATATGTTTTGTGATTTTATTAAATGGGGTCAGTAATTCAAAGAATCACATAATGATAGACTAATATTTAATAACAATTACCTGTTTGATAAACAGTATACAGAAATGCTTTGTAATTCAGAAATTAATTAACAAGAAAATTAGTCAATACTTAACCTGAACAAATTAAAATTTAAGAAAAAAATTAAAATGACATTTAAGAAGTCAAAATAAATTTCTTAGAGATAATTTAACAAAACTAGTTATTGTTCTTAAGGAAGTTCTCTTAAAATACTGCTGACTGAGCCTCTTAATTTTTATATTAGATAGAACTGTATGTCACAAGCTCAACTATTTTTTTCTTTTCTTTCTTTGTTTCTTTCTTTGTTTCTTTCTTTCTTTCTTTCTTTCTTTCTCTTTCTTTCTCTCTCTTTCTCTCTCCCTTCCTTTCTTTCTTTCTTTCTTTCTTTCTTTCTTTCTTTCTTTCTTTCTTTCTTTCTTTCTTTCTTTCTTTCTTTCTTTCTAGTATCTGGGGTCAATGTTCAAATCAAATGAGCTATCCTCAGAGCTCAGGCTAATACTCAAACCAGTCGAACCATTGGCTGTGGGAGAGGAAGAGGGAGAGAAAGGGGAGAGAAAG
This sequence comes from Saccopteryx leptura, assembly GCF_036850995.1. Lineage (NCBI taxonomy): Eukaryota > Metazoa > Chordata > Mammalia > Chiroptera > Emballonuridae > Saccopteryx > Saccopteryx leptura. Next base: position 159,397,147 of record NC_089506.1, on the reverse strand, counting down.
GGGGAGAGAATCAAGTGGTTGCTTCTCCTATGTGCCTTGACTGGGAATCACACCGGGATGTCCATATGCTGGGCTGACATTCTAACCACTGAGAAAACCAGCCAGGGCCACTCCACAGTTTTCAAAGTCAGCACATAATTGAGAGAGTTGATAAACTATGAGAGATCCTGGTAAGGAGCTACTAAAAGAGGAGGGGGTAATAAAGAACATAGAAAATTATAGTAAGAGAAGTCAAACACAGGAAACTATAAAAGGAATATGCATTTGTGGCAATTTCATGTAAACGAGTACAATTTAAAGTGTATTCTATGAGTCACTTCAATCAGAAAACCTTGGAGTGCTTGTGAAAAATGTAGGTTCTGAGGCCCTGAAATGAAATACCAAGAATTAGAGGTAGGCATGTTTATTTTTAACAAAGCACCTCAGATGATTTAATCACAGTAAATTTGGAAGACAAGTATGAGCTACTGGAGAGCCATACTGTCCAATATGGCATATCTTAATGTACAGCTGTTTAAATTCAAGTGAAATAAAAAGAAATACCATTAAAAATTGTTTCACAGTAACAAGGGCTAAATTTCACATACTTAATGGTCACATTTTACTGCTCTATTAGACAGTACAGATGCAGAACACCACCATTGTCACAAGAAGTTCTATGTACACAACTACTATAAAGCAAATTTTATAGCTTATTTCAAAGGAAATCCATGAACCCGAGGAACTCATGCGAACTTTAGTATATTTTTGAAACCTAAAATTTTATTTGTACATTTTTTACTTTTTGTATTTTTCTGAAGTTGGAAACGGGGAGGCAGTCAGACAGACTCCCGCATGTGCCCGACCGGGATCCACCTGGCATACCCAACAGGGGGCGATGCTCTGCCCATCTGAGGCATTGCTCTGTTGTGACCAGGGCCATTCTAGCACCTGAGGCAGAGGCTATGGAGCCATCCTCAGCTCCCGGGCCAACTTTGCTCCAATGGAGTCTTGGCTGCAGGAGGGGAAGAAAGAGACAGAGAGGAAGGAGAGGGGGAGGGGTAGAGAAGCAGATGGACGCTTCTCCTGTGTGCCCTGGCCGGGAATCGAACCTGGGACTCCTGCACGCCAGGCCGATGCTCTACCACTGAGCCAACTGGCCAGGGCTATTTGTACATTTTATGTCCAAAAAAATCTTCCCCTGTGGAGGAGGGCTGTGGTATTCATTATTCACAAAAGTTTTATCACTCAAATAAGCTAGTAAAATTTTTTTATATCAATCCATCAGTTCCTTTTGATAGCAAGAAAATTCTTCTAATCTTTCTTTCTCTTAATCTTAAGTTTTCATTGGAATGACTCAATACATACCTTTCTCCTCAAATAAAATATTCCATCAATTTTTTAAATTGCACTAGAGAGATGACTTATAAGTCTTTTGTAAATATTTCCTATTTTAACTTTTTATGTTTACCACTTCATTGGGTTTGATTGTTTTTAAGAATTTTCATTGAAATATATATTACATATATAGTCAGTAAAGAGCACATATTATAAGTCTATAACAACATATTTTTATAAAGTAAACATACCTGTACTTAGCATTCTTAACAAGAAATAAAATAAATTAGAATTAATAAGTGAACTTAGAAGGTTGCCTAATATATAATCAATATGCAAAAATCAACTGTGATTCTATATTCCAGGCACAACCAAATACAAAAATAATACAATAAATATAATAACAAAATATTGAAGTACCAAAAAGAGATCTATTGAAAATGGTATAAAGCCTGACCAGGTGGTGGCACAGTGAATAGAGTGTAGGACTGGAATGCAGAGGACCCAGGCTGGAAACCTCGAGGTTGCTTGCTTGAGCACAAGCTCACCAGCTTGAGTGTGGGCTCACCAGCTTGAGCGCAGGGTCATCGACTTGAGTATGGGATCGTAGACATGACCCCATGGTCACTGGCCTGAGCCTAAAGTCACTGGCTTGAGCAAGGGTTCACTCATTCTGCTACAGCCCCCGGTCAAGGCACATATGAGAAGGCAATCGGTGAACAACTAAGGTGCCGCAATCACAAGTTGATGCTTCTCATCTCTATCCCTTCCTATCTGTCTGTCCCTATATGTCCCTCTCTCTGACTTTCTGTCAAAAAAATAAAAATGAAAAAAAAAATAAATAAATAAATAAAATGGTATAAAAACTTTTACTGATGACTACAAATTTTATTTGAGACACTAAAATGTAAGTAAATTAGAATATGTATATGTTTACAGATAGGAAGATTTGAAAATGTCACTTCTTCTAAATTACAATATCAAGTGGTCACAGACAAAATACCAGAAGGATTTTGAAGTTGAAAAGGGAAACAAAATTTATATGAAAGCCAAAGGGCCAAAATTTATCAAGAGAATCTTGAAGATGACCCAAATTGAAGGATATAGTATATCAGATATTAAAACCTATTATCAAGCTATAATAATACAGTAGGTTATTGATGCTGGTGTCCTTATGCTGAGCAATGGAACAGAATAGAGACAACTGATTTATGACAAAAGAAGGAGACACTGCAATGATAAAAGACAGTTTTTAAATAAAGAATAATGGCTCATTTTATATATGCATATCTAAAAACATATATCTAGATCCCTAGGTCAAATCATATACAAAAATCAAATCTAAATGCATTGTAAATCTAAATGTAAAAGATAAACAATAAAGCTTTGTGAGAAAAACAGGGGAATATCTCCATGGTCTTGGAGTAGAAAAATATTTTATAAAAAGCACTAGCTATAAAAGAAAAATTAGACCATATTAAAACTAATAAATTCTAATCATCAGAAAAATAAAGAGCTAGAAAAGAGAAGATGCAGTGTAGAAGACAGCGAAAAAGCTAAAAAGGTGGAAAAGACCTAATGTTCAAAATATATAAAGAACTCCCACAAATAAATAATAAACAAAGGAAAGATAATGTGATAGAAAAGTGGATAACCATATAGTCAATAAACAATAAAACAAATAATAAATTGTGATAAAAATCAACAATAGAATACTATACAACAATGAAAAGGAAATGTATACAACTGTATAAAACATAGATGAATCATATAAACATAATGCTGAAAGAAATCAGCCATATATGAATATGCATTGTCATATTCCACTTGCATAATTTTGACCTAATATACCTATTTCAAAAGCAAACAAAACTAACTCTTTTGGGTTATTGAATTTGAGGAAATATGAAGAGGGCTTCTGGCATGCAGACAATGTTTTGCTCTTTTTTTTTTTTTTTGCAAAGTCAGAGAGTCAGAGAGGAGGACAGATAAGGACAGACAGGAAGAGAGATGACAAGCGTCAATTCTTCATTGGGGCACCATAATTGTTCATTGATTGCTTTCTCAGATGTGCTTTGACTAGGGGGCTCCAGCAGAGCGAGTGACCTTTTGCTTAAGTCACCAACCTCGGGCTCATGCCAGCGACCTTGGGCTTCAAGCCAGCGACCTTTTGGCTCAAATCAGCAACCATAGGGTCATGTCTATGATTCAGATGCTGGATACACTGTTTTATTTGTGAAAAATGCATCAAGCAGCAATATTTAAACATTGAGTTTTTTTTTAATTAATATACGATTATATGGATCTTTAGTATTAGGTTTGATGGCTTTTGGTGATTGAGTGCACCTGTGGAACCAGCACTCAAAACAAAAATTTTCCCTGTACCACTTTCCCATCAATTTCCCTCCTCCACAGATAAACCTCTTTCAGAAATCTATAACAATATGTTGGTTTTGCCTGTTTAGAAATTTATACAAATGTAATACAGTATATACTGTTCTGTTTGTTTTATTTTTTTGAAACCACTAAAATTTATATTGTCAGATAATTAAAATTGTTGCTCTGATATTTATTTTTACTTTAATCAACAAGGTTATTTGCATCCAAAGTTCAAGTACTTATTAATAATATTTATACTATACTAACTTCCTAAAACTTGAAACATAAAAATTAATTTAAAACCCCTACATAATCAATTAATGTTGCTAAAGTATTTCTGTTTGTATTTGGGAAATGATGAATATTTTAAGAAAATAAAGCCTCATAAAGTGACTTATTCAGTCCAGTTCCTATTGATAGTTGAGTTTTGAATGTAGAAATGCATTTTTCTGTTTTTGAATTAATACATTCTGTGAAATAACATACAGTGTATTTTTCTTGGGCTATATGTTTTAAACATCTAAAAGGTTTTGTAAACATTTTAAAAAATCTCCTTTAAATAATTTGATATGTTTATGACATTAATTACATTCTACAATTGAAAAACTGATACCGTTAGAGATAAAATATACTTCTCTTTGGCAAATGACATCCTTTCCTCAAACATTTCTGCTTTAAATAAATTTATGCATCTGATGGTTGTATTTTTTTTAATTTAGGTGTTTCATGCAAACTATTCACTATCATCTTCAGTAGTATTGCATTTTGCCTATACATACATTCACCAAAAACAAGCACTGTCTGGCCTATACCTTTGAAGAATGTAGAAGTTAAAAAAAAAAGAAAGAAGAAAAGAACTGATTTGTAACTAGATCATCATTGTATGAGAATTACACATGGTCAGTCCATCAGTGAATGTTAATTTAATTAATTTTAAAACAATAATAATATAATTACATGTTTAATGAAATAAATGTGATTCATATGATGCTATGTTCTATTATACTTTTGGTAAAAATATAATATAGTCTGTGTATTTTGAATTTTTAAAATATATTCTAATAAACATATTTAATATTTTCAATATAATGATAATACTTTAAAGAGATGGATGAAATGAAAGTGGGAAAATACACAAATTAATTCTGATTGCAAGGACAGCTTATATAGTAGTTACTGGCCTTTGATAATACAAGATTACTTAGGTTTTATATGTTTTATTCTTGTAACTTTTCATTTGCATTGTGGATGTTTATTTCCAATCACTTTTCAAAATAAAATTTTATTTGTCAGTCCAATTCATAAAATAAAATTGTAAATCAAAGTTATATTTATTCTCCAAAAGAAATCTATTTTACACCTTTAAAAATTAACATTTTATCTCTTATATGATCATAGACGTTTCTCTAGTCATTTGGCCAGTTTACAATACATATTTTCCATGGTCCTTTAATTTTAGTAGACATAAAATTCAGAATGATCATAATACCTATTTTTACCTTGACTTGAATTTTATTAATAGACTACTTGATACCTGAAATGATATCCATTTTGTGCTTCCCATTTTATGATTTTATTTTCTGATTAATAATAATTATTTCATGTGAAGAAGTATTCAGATTTGAATGTAGAAAATGTGTCAACAATTTGTGGAATTTTTCTTAAGCTTAAATATGAGTCAACAAAAAGTTTTTGTTATAATTACTTCATATATCTTAGTACATCCATTCAAATTATATAGCAATTTTCCAAGTATTGGAATAAAAATCAGATTGTTATAAAACAAAAACTTCTCTACAATGGCTTTTATTCTTTTGAGAGAAGGAAAACTGACAAAATTTGTCCTTTGTTATTGACATTAGTCAATGACTCTGTGTCTAATGGTAGACATTGCCCTGTGTGTGGTCATATCTGGAAGAAAGGAATGTAAAGCAGGGAGTATTCATATCATACCACATATTTTTCTTTCTTAATTTTAATATGCATTTATGAAGATCTATAAACTAGTCTTTATGTGAAAATCTCCTTAACTACTCTTGACTCTTCTCTGTTTGAACCAGCAAGATGGCAGAATATCTGAAGCTCAGGCTATGAAAACAGAAGTTGCTCCTTCAAAGATTCTACAAAATGTGTTGCTGTGCTCTGTACTCAAAAAGAAGTATCACACATGATGTTTACCTAAGTAATAAAAATGTACCTATGAAGATCTTTCTTTTCATAATAAAGTACTTTCTTGTGAAACATTTCTAATATGTTTTAAATAAATATAGAATTTTAAACTTCAGTTTACAATATAGGTTTTTCTAGGAGAAATAAAGTTTAATAGTTTTAGTTTATTCATATCCTTTCTTAACATTCTACTATCTAAATGTAGTATTTGAAAGTTTATATAACCAGGAAATAAGGTAAAATGATGACAGTCACATTTGTTTTGAAGGTGCTTGTAACATGGGTGTATATATAAATACATATCATATATGTATTAAAAAACAAACCTATAATATAGGTATATGTATAAATACATATTATTTCAAATAAAATATATACAAAGTATATTTCATATATATATATATATATATATATATATATATATATATATATATATGCAAACCAGCAAAGGTATAATAAAATTATAATAATTTGGGAAGTAGCATTAAGACTTTAGATTTAAATATAACTTTATGCTGCAATAGGACATGCAACAGTTTGTCATAAACTAGTTCACAGAGGATTGGTAAATAGAGAAATGATGTAAGTATAACCCAGATAGTCCATTGGTTAATACCAATCTACAATCTACAGGCTTTAAAACAATCATGGGACTTATTCTCACTACCAAAGAGAAGACCTTAGCAATAAATTAGGTCTTAAGAAAAACAAGCTAAAAATCCTGCAGAAATACCTTCCTTTTGCAGTCATTTTCGAATGACTTAATGTTATCAAGAATCTTGTACTTTCTACAATGTTAATGTATCTAGTGAAGCTGCAAGTGCTAATGAAGAAGATGGAAATATTTCTTAATATAAGATTTTTAATTTGCGATGAAATATCTCTATTGAATATTCATGCCTTCAGGGAGCTACATATCAAAGGAGGAAGTTGAGCACAGCATTGAAACCTACAACTGTTTGACAGTGGTGCTGGGTGAAAATACTAATGGGGATTTAGCTGTGCTAAGATTTATTAAGACTGATTGTTTTTGTTAGGACAGGTTACAAAGTTGCATAGATTTTTGAGTAGTTTACCTTGTCAGTATTTTTTTCCTAAGCCTAGTTGTTTCTGGTGCTTGATTTTGCCTAAAAGAACATTTTAAAGGAACACGTACATAATAGTATAGCAGAAATTCTTCTGTTTTAGCATTGATGAGAGTTTATTTGTGTTCTTCAACTGGTGTTTTCTCCAAAGTTGTAGTTACTACGAAAATCCTAGTTCCTCAATTCCTTTTCTGGATTCTTGTTTATACTGATTGTAGGTTTCCTGCTGTAAATTACCCATGTAATCTTTCTCATGTGCAATAAAAAGTATCAAGTTTTCATTTATTAATGGAATACTTCCCTTTTCAGCACTAATAGCTTACTCTAATTTCCCCCTAGATTTATTAAGATATAATTGACATTCATTGTGTAAGTTTAAGGTATATTTAGCATAATGATTTAAGTTACATATATTGTGAAATGATTTCCACAATAAATTGAATTGAGATTCATAATTTCATGTAGATTAAAATAAAATCAATGTTCATTACCTTGTGATGAGAACTCTTAGAATCTCCTCTCTTAACTTTCAGATATATCATACAGTAGTATGAACTGTAGTCATCATGTTGTCCATCATATCCCCAGTATTTAACTTACAACAGGAAGTTTGTATTGCTAACAAAAATTAGGTGATCAGGCAACTTGCAGATACTCCAGTACTTTCAGCCTTTTGTATAGTGCATTTTCACCAATGAAATAAAAGTTGGTTTTGCATAATCAAACAACTTTCTTTGACTAACCCTTTGCTTTTTGATGTTCTTGTTTAATAAAAAAAATTCAATTGCTTCTTTTTTTTTATTGCTTCATATTCATTTTTAAATATCCCCTAATTTTTGTGAGCAGTATATATCTGAACACCTTCACCCAATCCCCTACCCATAAAACCCTGCCTCTGGTAATGACAAACCTGATTTTTTTTCTGACTTTGGATTTAATGGTTGTTTGTTATATTTTCTTTGTTTTTTTGTTGTTTTTTGTTTTTGTATTTTTTCCCCCAAAGTTAGAAGTGGGGAGGCAGACAGACAGACTCCTGCATGCGCTTGACCGGGATCCACCCGGCATGCCCACCAGGGGGCGATGTTCTGTCGTTGTGGTCTGAGCTACTCAAGTGCCTAAGGCGGAGGCCACAGAGCCGTCCTCAGCACCTGGGCCAATTTTGCTCCAATGGAGTCTTGGCTGTGGGAGGGGAAGAGAGAGACAGAAAGGAAGAAGAGGAAGGAGAGCAAGGAGAGGAAGGAGAGGTGGAATGTCCTGGCCAAGAATCGAACCTGGGACTTCCACACACCGGGCCAACACTCTACCGCTAAGCCAACCAGCCAGGGCCTATTTTCTTTGTTTTAAATGGTACATAAAAGTGAGATAATACAGTATTTCTTTCTCTGTTTGACTATTCTCACTTAGCAGAATGCCCTCAAGGTCCATTTATGTTATTGCAAATGCCAAAATTTCCTTTTTTTAATGGCTAAATGATATTCCATTGTGTTTGTATATGTGTGTGTGTGTGTGTGTGTGTGTATGCATATATATATATAACAACTTTTTAATTCATCAATTGGATACTTAGGTTGTCTCCATGTCATGATGAGGCTATGAACATAAGAATGCAAATCTCTTTGACATAGTATATTCATTACTTTTGGATACATTATTAGAGATGAAATTGCTGGACCATTGAAGTTCTGTTTTTAATTTTTTGACCACCTCCATATTGCTTTCCATAGCAGCTGTACCAACTTTCAATTCCACCAACAGTGTACAAGGGTTTCCTTTTTTTACATCCTTACCAGCATTTGCTATCTCCTGTCTTTTGTTGATGGCCATTTTAACAGGTATGAGTTGATAATTGATGATGAGCACCTTTTCATGTACTTATTGGCTATTTGTATATCTTCTTAAGAAAAATGTCTATTAAGAGCCTGCCGCGGATCAGCGCAGCTCCTAAGAATGGTGCAGAATTAAGGAAATAGACTTATTTAAAAAGATGGGACCGGGAGGACTCTTCAAATGCTAATGGCAATATCCAAGTGCCCCATAGCCCCAGTTTGCTTTATTATATATATAGCCATATGCAAATCAAGGAAGTTCTTGATACAAAGTTACACGTCTGAGGCCAAAACAGGAACTCTCCCAAGGCATAAACAGGAATCCCCCTACCATGCATAAGTGAAATCAACCAACATCTGAACAAACAAAGAGTAAGAAGAAAGGCATGTAAATTGCTTCCAGCAACTTAAGGAAGCAAGTGAATTGGGCGCAAATACTCAACATCATAACCAACATGGAGGTGAAGGGGGGAGAACTTAGCCTTTTGCTAAGCCTCGAATCTACAATGGCTTTTTGCCATTTACAGTCCACAACAAGAGCCAATGCCCATTTTTCAATCAGTTGGTTCTTTTTGCTGAATTGTGTAAGTTCCTTATATGTGTTGAATATTAACCCCTTACCAAGTATATAATTTACAAATATTTTTCCCATTCTATAGGTTGTATTTTCATTTTGTTTATCATTTCTTTTGCTGTGTAAAGCTTTTTATTTTGATGTAGTCCCACTTTATTTTTTATTTTGTTGCTTGTGTTTTAGGTGCCATATCCAAAAAATCACTGCCAAGATCAATGTCAAGGGGTTTGCTCCTATGTTTTCTGCTAGGAGTTTTATGGTTTCTGGTCTTATATTTAAGTTTTTAATCCATTTTCAGTTGATTTTTTGTGAGGAGTGTAAGATAGGGACCAAGTGTCATTCTTTTACATGTAAGTATCTAATATTCCCAGCACAATTTATTAAAGCGACTATCTTTTCTCCATTGTATATTTCTGGCTGCCTTGTCAGGAATTAGTTGTCTGTATATGCATGGGTTTATTTTCCATGGACTCTTGGTTGTGTTCCATTACTCTATATCTCTGTTTTTATGCCAGTACCATATTGCTTTTGATTATTATAGCTTTATAATATTATATAATAAATCTTTATATTAATAATAATAATAATATAGAGCTTTTTAAAAATTATTATTACTGTAGCTTGAAATCATGAAGTGTGATGCCTCCTGCTTTCTTCTGTCCTAGGATTGCTTGGAATATTTGGAGACTTCTGTGGTTCCATATAAATATTAGGCTTGTTTTTTGTAGTTCTTAAAAAAAAAACACCAGTGGAATTTTTATACAAATTGCATTGAATATATAGATGGGTTTGTGTAGTATGGATATTTTAACAATATTAATTCTTTCAAGGTATAAGCATGAGAAATCTTTTCATTTATTAGTGTCTTCATTGATTTCTCTCATTAATGTCTTTTAGTTTTCTGTGTAGTCTTTCACCTCCTTGCTTAAATTTACCTGTGAGTATTTTGTTGTTTTCGATGCTGTTACAAATGTGATCTAGTCTTACGTTGAACCCCTCTATTGAAATTTCCAGTTCAGTTGTTGTATTTGTTCAGTTCTGTGATTATTGTTTGACACTTTATTATATTTTGTTTTTTAAAGAAATTCTCGGGGTTTTTTATGGATGTTTTCCTGACCTTAGTGTATGTCTTTATGATCATTATTTTTAACTCTTTATCAGGTAAATCATTCATCTGCATTTCATTAAGAACTACTTCTGTAGTTTTATCTTATTTTTTTTCTTTCATTTCTCTTCTTTAATTTCTTTCTTCTTTTACTTTTTTTTTTTTGGAGTTCCGTCTTATCCTTTTGTTTGGAACATATTTTTATTTTTTAACTTTTTTTATTTAGTGGAACATAGTTCTCCTTTTCGTCATTTTATTTTACTATATCTCTGTGTGTTTGTTTCTGAGCACGAGATAAAAGAGCCATCTCTCATTCTTAACCAAGTGGTCCCATGTAGGTAATTTATCTTTTCCTTCAGCCCAATCAAAGCTCTTAGTTATATCACAAACATTTGTGATTATCTGGGCTTCCTTCTTTATTCTTAATGGCTTCTAGTATTTGAGGGTCTACCAAGACCAATTTTGATGTGGATGTATTTTTGTTCTCCCAATCTGTAAGATTTTTTGTTAGTTTTTGGATTCTTTTCAGTTTTGGATTTTCTAATGGCTCCATGTATAGCTAGCTGTACATTTGGTGTGTCCATAGGAGGGTATGAGTTCAGGAGCCTCCTATGTCACTATTATCTTTCATGTGTCATCTATGTTTCAGATAGTCAGTCTCTCTTAGTTCACTCCCTCACTTGAGGTTGGAAAGAGGGAGCTGTGGTGTTAGGAAGTGTAAAGCCAGTTGCCACAGCCACCATCACAGCCGCTTGGCCCATGCAGGTTCACATTGGATTCAGCATTTGGTAAAGAAACAATGGAGCCCAAAACTGGTGAGCCATCATCTTTAATCCTAGCTTGCACCCAGCGGGCAAGTAAAAACACACACTGGGCTCCAAAACCCACTCATTCAGTGCTCACAAAGCCACTGACTTATCCGAGTTTCCTAGAATCAAAGGTTTCTAGCTCACCAGACTTATTCACCTCTGTTCCCCATCTTCATCCTTCTCCCTGCACAAACTCTGCATAAACTGGCTTCTCACTCAACACTCCACTATCTTGGCTGCTTCTTCTGGCCTCCTCCATGTGGCCTTTCTCTGCTCTGCTCTCTAATGCTAATCTCAGGAACCGAGAGAGCAAGCTCCCAGTCTGCCCCAATTTATAGTGCAGAAATCAAAACCTTTAATCGAATATACAAAATAGGGAAGTCTCTGATACAAAGTCACTTATCTGAGGCATAATGGGATTGTACCACCCCACATCAAAAAAGGTTGGAAAGGCTTAGGCCTAAAACCAAGCCCCAGGCTACAAGGATCTTGCCTGCCCACAGCCCGCCCCCAACACACATTAATATCACCTGGGCAGCGGCTTCCACATGGGCAGTGCCATCTTTAACAAAGTGAGCATAATATATTTTATCTTCCCAACAGGAAGGAAAAGAAAAATATGGAAATTTTAAGCCAACTGGATTTTTTTTTTTTTTTTTTTTTTTTTTGTGGCAGAGACAGAGAGAGTCAGAGAGAGGGACAGACAGACAGGAAAGGAGAGAGGTGAGAAATATATATCAATTCTTCGTTGCGGTTCTTAGTTGTCCATTGATTGATTTCTTATATGTGCCTTGACCGGGGGGCTACAGCAGACCAAGTGACCCCTTGCTTGAGCCAGTGATCCTGGGCTCAAACTGGATGAGCCTGTGCTCAAGCTGGCAACCTCGGGGTCTCAAACCCGGGTCCTCTGCATCTCAGTCTGATGCTCTATCCACTGCACTACCACCTGGTCAGGCGAAAAATATGGAAATTTAATCCATATTTCTATTCCATATTATTAAATCCCTATTTTAAATTCTATTTTATATTTTTAATTAATTATTTTATTTTTGCTTTTTAAGTGAAAGGAGCGATAGTGAGACAGACTTCCTCACATGACCCAATCAGTATCCATCTGGCAACTCTTGTCTGGGGTTGATGCTCGAGTACTGAACTAGCCTCAGTGCCCGAGGCTGATTCTCGGACTAACAAGCTATCCTCAGCTCCCAGGCCCACACTTGAACCAGTTGAGCCACTGGCTGCAGGAGGGGAAGAGAGAGAGAAGGGGAAGATGGAGGGGAAGAGAAGAAATGGTCACTTCTCTTGTGTGCCCTGACTGGGGATCGAACCCAGAACATCTGCACACTAGGCCACCACTCTATCCAGTGTTGCAACCAGCCAAGGCCTAGTCCATATTTTTAAAATAAAATGTTTTTTGTGTGTGACAGAGACAGGGAGAGAGACAGAGAGAGTGACAGAGAGGGGGACAGATCAGAACAGACAGACAGGATGGGAGAGAGATGAGAAGTATCAATTTTTTGTTGTCGCTCCTTAGTCTCTTTAGCTGTTCATTGACTGCTTTCTTCTATGTGCCTTGACCAGGGGGCTGCAGCAGAATGAGTGATTCCTTGCTCAAGTCAGCAACCTTGGGCTCAAGCCAGCGACCATGGGGTCATATATATGATCCCACACTCAAACCAGTGACCCTGCACTCAAGGTGGTAAGCCTGTGCTCAAGCCAAATGAGCTGTCACTCAAGCTGGCAACCTTGGAATTTCAAACCCGGGTCCCCCGCACACCAGGCCGATGCTCTACCACTGAGCCAAACAGCCAGGGCTAAAATATGTTACTTAAGCAAAGTATAGCCCTGGTGTGTGCTTTGTTCATCAATCTGCCCGCACACGCAGTGAGAAGTGAGAAGAACTCTGAGCTTACAGAAGTATTACATAGCTCTTTTTTTTTTTTTTGGTAGGTAGGACAAGTATGTTATATAAAACATTTAGGACCAAGATTCAGATCTTAATAGAACCTTCTAAAAAATTCTCTGCCCTATAATGAGGCACTCCTTTAAAGAATATAGTCTAAACTGAGGCATAAAAAACTTTACATTTAACCACATGATCTCACTTAGGAACTAAATAGAGGCTGAAGCAAGGTCACAGGGAGCATAGGGAGAGCTGTCAGAAGGAAGAAGATGAGGGGATGGATCAGAGAAGGTGAAGAGATTAGTGAAATTATATATACATAACACATAGATACAGATAACAGGACAGCAAATCCCAGAGGGAAGGGAGGAGGCAGTTAGGGGGAGGCGGTAAAAGGGGGTGTAATCGGAGGCACGTGGTTGAGTGTCAGGGAGTTATATTGAGTGGGACATTTGAATCCACGTTAACACAAATTAAAATTAATAAAAAAATTTTTTTTAAACTTTACATTTAGACTGCAATGGTAGAATGTGACACAAAGATAATACTTCAAAAAGAAGCAATTATTTTAAAAAACATACATACAAATAATCAAACTAACACCTTTAGACATTCACATCTGCTCTAATGCATAAAATTTCGAAATCTAAAGGTGATTTTAATAGTATAGTGTAAGGCAAGAAGGAATTGTGAACAAGGAAAAATTTGGCTAAATCTGAGCAAACTTTGTTGAATAAAAAGGTAGAAATAGTAATATGTGAAGCCAGTGGCCACAGCCACCATCACAGCTGCCTGGCCCATGCAGGTTCGCATTGGATTCGGACAGTTGGTAAAGAAACAATGGAGCCAAAAACTGGTGGGCCATCATCTTTAATCCTAGCTTGCACCTGGTGGGCAAGTACAACACACACTGGGCTCCAAAACCCACTCATTCAGTGCTCACAAAGCTACTGACTTATCCGAGTTTCCTAGAATCAAAGGTTTCTAGCTCACCAGACTTATTCACCTCTGTTCCCCATCTTCATCCTTCTCCCTGCCCAAACTGCACAAACTGGCTTTTCCTTCAGCACTCCGCCATCCTGGCTGCTTCTCCAGGCCTCCTCCGCATGGCCTTTCTCTGCTCTGCTTTCTAATGCTAATTTCAAAAACCAAGAGAGGGCAAGCTTCCATTCTGCCCCCCTTTTATAGTGTAGAAATCAAAACCTTTAATCGAATGTACAAAATAGGGAAGTCTCTGATACAAAGTCACTTATCTGGGGCATGAAGGGATTGCATCACCCCACATCAAAAAGGGTGGGAAAGGTTTAGTCCTAAAACCAAGCCCCAGGCTACAAGGATCCTGCCTGCCCACAGTCTGCCCCCAACACACATTAATATAATCACATCCATCCCAAGCAAGAAGGGCAACTAATATCATCACCTGGGCGACAGGCTTCCACGTGGGCAGCGCCATCTTTAACAAAGTGAGCATAATATATTTTATCTGCCCAACATAATATTAATAAAAAAAGTACACATTATAACATTGACAAAAGAGCATGACAACTTTTCCTATCATCTAGTATTCTTTGCGTTAACTTTGCTTTTATCTTACTATTTTATAATAATATAGCTTTACTAGTTTTTATTTACCTAGAATAACTTTTCCGGTATTTTAATTTTAATTTTTTTTGTATCTTTATATTTTAATTACATTTTCCCATCCAGTGTGATATATCTGTTTTTTAAATGGCAATTTTAAGCCATACGCTCTTGCATAATTATTAATATATTCAATAGTTTTAATAATCTCTACTATATTGATTTTGCTTTTTATTTTTCCTGCATTTCTTTTTTTTTAATTTGAAAGTAAAATGTTGGTTAGGTTTTACCAGCACTGTGGTATGACCGCCAGTGATTGATTTAGCAAAAAAGAAGAGGTCTGTGTGGGTTGAGGAAGCAGGTTCAGGTTTGCTGAATCAGAAAACTTCCAAGTTCTTGGAACTCCTGGCACATCCCTTGGCCTCATGTACCCCTCGCCCAGCGGGAGGGGAGGGAGCCGGAGCAGAGCCAGCATGAGTGAGGGCTCACAAAGCACAGACCCCGAGACAAGGGTATTTCCTGCCTGAGTCTAGGCCAGTACTGAATATATTATTACAAGTAAATACTAGAGTTCTAAAATTCAATCAGCAAAAAACAAACTCCTAATAGAAAAATAATAGGCGTTTTATAAAGGAGGGAACACAACTATCCAATAATCATATGAAAAGATGTTTGACCTAATTAAGTAAGCGTGAAAACACAAATTGAGAAACATCATAAAAACGCCATTTTGTACTCATTAGAATTGCAAAAATGTAAAAAGCATGGCAATATTTCCTGTCAAGGATTTGTCCAAACAGGAGCTCTATTATACTTCTGACATAAGTGTAAAATTGTACAAGCATTGTGGATAGCCATTTAGTTTTATCTTCTAAATTGAAAGTGTGTATCCTGTACCTCAGAAATTTCATTCCTGAGAATATATAGCTTAGAAAATTCTTACATATGTCCAAAGAGTTATGTTTGAAATGTTTATAGAATCCTTGAAAATAAAAGAAACATATAAATATTAATAAGATAATGTATAAATATGCTGTATTATCTTTTTGTAATGGAAACCAGGCTGCTATGAAAGTGAATGCAGTGGAGGTATAGCTATCAAAATGAACAAAGCTTACAAAAATTTTTGAACAAAAAAAAATGCCAAATTGCAGGTTAAAGATATAAATTTTTATAATTTGTAATATTACATTATTTATGGATATATACATCTGTAATATAATTATAAAGAAGTTTAAGGAGATAAATATCAGTATGGCAGCAAAGCTAACATGCTACATTGTATGCATTCATTGGACGAGAAAAATTCTCTTCCCAAATTGGACAAGGAAAACAACAATACTCCCTTGCTTCAGTGTGGGAGGGTTCCGGGGGTAGAATAAATTTTGGTTTGTGCCGAGTCTTGGAACACTACCAGTTGCAAAGGTAATAATAACTAGATTGACTTAAATTTGAGCTCCTAAATTAATTAAACCAAAGGGAATATATTTGGTATAATTGGATGGTTAACTCAGGTCCTCGCAATCGGCTTCCGCCTAGGTCCTAGCCTTGGAGCTGAACATGCAATCAGCTTCCCCTAGGTCCCACGGGCAGTTTGGGAGAGGCATATATCATGAACAAATGTAATTCTTTTAAGAAGAAGAAATCTGTAGGAGTTAAAGTGTTAATTGACCAGGACTGCTGTAGTACAGTGAGACTGAGGGTGAAATGTTGAGAGATAAGGAATGAAACTGGGAGAGAAAAGGGGAGAAAGAGGAGGGAGAGAGCGAGAATGGGAGAGATATTAAACTTTGTACCTGTGGAGCTGGCTTGTATGATCTGATAGAGAGTGTTGCTATTTATTAATATGTGGTATACAGGAGGAATAGAAGGCTTAGGAGATATGAGTTCAGTTTTGGACATACTAATTATAAGGTATCCATGAAATAGCCCGATGCATTTTGCCACTGAAAATACAGATATGAAGCTGGGGAGACAGAGCTCCATTGGAGTCATAATTGGGGATCATCAGTATAAAATAGTTATTTGACCTGTGGAAAAAGATTAATTTTCCCAAGCAGTGAAAATCTACTACAAACAGGAATTTTGAAAAACATAATGTATCAGAAATGGCTAGACGAAGAGACTAAGAAGGTGAAGAAAGAAGAAAACCACCATTAAAGTCATGGTAATAAAAGGTAAGGTAAGAGAGTATATGAAGATAATGGGAGTAGTCAGAATTGTCACATGTTGCTGAGAGGTCAAGGGAAGTAAGCAATGAAAATTTCTACTGGATTTAACAACAAAGAGTTTATTGGAAACTAGGATGAGAGAACTTCCAGAGGAATTGTAGGAGCTGAAGTCAAATGCTAGAAGATTAAGGAAGGTGTTGGAGATAAGCAGTTGGACACATCAACTATAAAAACTCTAAGTATAGCTGTGAACAGAGTCCTGAGGTTTGTGGAGGGTGGCTGATGTAGTAGTTGTTGCTTTTAGTGTAATAATGGGTAGTTTGAGCACTTTCAAAGGCTGGTGAGAAGGAACAAGTAGAAAGAAATTGTGATCAAAGAGCAAAAATATAGATAATAGAGCTAGACTACTCTGAAGGGGATAGGATGGATTTCAAAGCACAGGAAGATTAGCTGAGTAAAGAGAAAAGACTTTGCCCTTGGCAACAGAGGACACAAAGGAAAGGATGGATGCAACTGCAGGTGATGTTAAAGATTTGGTGACTGGAACCTTAGAGAATTTCTCACGCTACACAATCTTTTGTGTGTCTCTTCTTTTTGTCATTACAACCATTTCCTCATGACCTCACCTTTGTAACCTAAGTGCTCTTATATAATCAGCATGATACTTCTCTCACTAGTCTCTTGGCCTTTTGTTCTTCCAACCTACTCTCCACCCTTCTGTGAAAGGATTCTTTTTAAAATGCCAGTCTGATCATGTTACACAATGAGTTATAATTGCTTACCTGACTGGCTCTTTTTCTAGAGTAGAGTCTTTGAAAGGAAGCATTGTGTTGTTCATTATTCTGTTGTTTTTTAGATAATAAACTTTCAAAAAAAAACAGTTGAGCTAAGGAATGGCAAGTGACTTTATCTTTAATGCAATTGGAGTCAAAGTCTGTTTTAGTTATTTTAAAGATTCTCAGATAATAGATTGCTGAATAGCAGTATAAAACCTTCTGTGGGATTTAGAAAATGTGCAATTAAATCTGAAGGACTTCTCTTTAAAGCCACTTCTTAATTATTCCAGCCTTTCTCACTTGCATGTTTCCTATGGAAGCCTGTTGCAGCAAAATTTGTTTACTGTAAGTGCAGGTGAATTGTGTCCCCCCAAAAGATATATTTATGTACTAATCCCCTAAGACCTGTATATTGACATTATTTGGAAATACAATCTGTGAAGATGGAATCAACTTAAGATAAAGTCATACTGACTTAGGGTGGGCCTTCTTATAAGAAAGGAATGGACACAGAGCACCATGTGAAGAATAAGGCAGAAAATGGAGTGATATGTCTCTAAACCAAAGAATGCCAAGGTTGTGACTAAAAAAGAGGAAAGGAGAATTCATCATTATAGCATTTGGAAGAACCATGGCCTTACTCATACCTTGATTTTGGAATTCTAGCCTCCAAAGGAATAAATTTATGCTTTTTAAGCCACCCCATTTGGTACTTTCTTCGGCTTGCCCTAGGAAACTAATACTATATATAATTATATATAATATGTAATATAGTATTATATATAATTTTAACATATATACTATATATAACATTCAAACAAAAAACCTGCCCTATTATTTTTAGAACAAAAAGTGCGCTTATCACATGACTTTATTACTTTTATGTTTTATTTTCTTTATGACTTTTTTCTTTTTCACTTCAATGTTATTCTTTGAGTGAAAAGATTTAGTTTTGTTTAAATTGCTATGAAGAACACTGAGGAAACAACAATGACTAAGAAGGTGGTAGGAAAGATTTGCTGCCATCTGTCATGGACTTCACATAAGAAGCTTCACAGGAGAGGCCCTGGCTGGTTGGCTCAGTGGTAGAGCATCAACCTGGTGTGTGGAAGTCATGGGATTGATTCCCTCCCAGGGCACACAAGAGAGGTACCCATCTGTCTCTCCATTCTTCCTCCTCTCCTTTCTCTCTATCTCTCTCTCTCCTTCCAGTAGCCTTGGCTCCGCTGGAGCAAAGTTGGCCAGGTGCTGAGGATGGCTCCATGGCCTCTGCCTCAGGCACTAGAATGACTCTGGTTGCAATGGACCAATGCCCAATAGGTGGGTAGAGCATCGCCCCTGTTGGGCAGATAAAATGTATTATGCTCTCTTTGTTAAAGATGGCGCTGCCCACGAGGAGGCCATTGCCCAGGTAATATTAATGTGTGTTGGGGGCAGGCTGTGGGCAGGCAGAGTCCTTGTAGCCTGGGGCTTGGTTTTGGGATTAAGCCTTTTCCACCCTTTTTGATGTGGGGTGGTACAATCCCATCATGCCCCAGATAAGTGACTTTGTATTAGAGACTTCCCTATTTTGTATATTGGATTAAAGGTTTGGATTTCTACAATATAAAATGGGGACAGAACGGGAGCTTGCGCTCTTGGTTCCTGAGATTAGCATTAGAAGAGAGCAGATAGGAGAGCAGAGAAAGGTCACATGGAGGAGGCCAGGAGATGCAGCCAAGATGGCAGAGTGTTGAGTGAGAAGCCAGTTTATGCAGAGTTTGTGCAGGGAGAAGGAAGGAGATGGGAAACAGAGGTGAATAAGTCTGGTGAGCTAGAAACCTTTGATTCTAGGAAACTCAGATAAGTCAGTAGCTTTGTGAGCACTGAATGTGAGTGGGTTTTGAAGCCCAGTGTGTGTTTTTACTTGCCCACTAGGTGCAAGCTAGGATTAAAGATGGTGGCTCATCAGTTTTTGGTTCCGTTGTTTCTTTACCAACTGTCTGAATCCAATGCGAACCTGCATGGGCCAGGCAGCTGTAGTGGTAGCCACAGCTGCTGGCTTTACAGCCCCCTAGTGGGCATGACTGGTGGGTCTCGGTTGGGTTCATGCAGAAGTCTGCCTCTCTGCCTCCCCGCTTCTCACTTCAGAAAAAAATAAAAGAAAGAAACTTCACAGGAAAAATGTCTCCATGCTCAATGATTTCAGGAGGATCACAAAGAAATAAATACAATTCAAAAGCTGCTGCACTATTGACAAATAAATTTAGCTTGCAAGTTGGTTTTTAAAATATAAAAAAAGTATTTTTACTTTTCATTGAAACTGGAGATAACAAAAAGACTAGTTAGCATTTTTTCTTTTTAGATTTTATTTATTCATTTTAGAGAGGGGAGAGAGAGAGAGAGAGAGACAGAGAGAAAGGGGGAGGAGCAGGAAGCATCAACTCCCATATGTGCCTTGACCAGGAAAAACCAGGGATTTGAACTAGTGACCTCAGTATTCCAGGTCGATGCTTTATCCACTGCACCGCCACAGGTCAATCCTAGTTAGCATTTTTATAAATATATCTTATCACCTTAAAGTCAGTTAAAATGTAATATATTTTTATTAGTAAACAGTTAAGATAGTATTAGACAAACATATGAGTTTTTAACTAGATTGCAATGGATGTCTCAATTTATACAAAAATGTTCCAAAGGAATATATATAAATTGAACTTGTGTCATGAGCTAACAGATGAAAATACTGTTCATTTATTTTTTTAAGGCAGTTCCATTTTTATTTATTTATTTTTTTTACAGAGACAGAGAGAGAGTCAGAGAGAGGGATAGATAGGGACAGACAGACAGGAAAGGAGAGAGATGAGAAGCATCAATCATCAGTTTTTCGTTGTGACACCTTAGATGTTCATTGATTGCTTTCTCCTATGTGCCTTGACCGTGGGCCTTCAGCAGACTGAGTAACCCCTTGCTCAAGCCAGCGACCTGAGTCCAAGCTGGTGAACTTTGCTCAAACCAGATGAGCCCAAGCTCAAGCTGGCAACCTTGGGGTCTCGAACCTGCGTCCTCTGCATCGCAGTTTGATGCTCTATCCACTGTGCCACCTCCTGGTCAGTCATGAAAATACTGTTTAATTAGTCATGTAATATGAACCAACACAAGTGAGGATAATAAAAATCAGTATCAGATATAGTTTCTATTTTTCACTTACTATAAAATATTGCAACAAGTTCATTTCTATTACTTTTTAATCTGAGATAGAGATATTGCATGGTGATGTTATCTAAACTGGTTATTGTCATATACTATTTTTAATATGTAGTTCTGCTTTGTGTAGGCAAGGAGAGACCCAGGGATTCCCAGCATTTTTAGGACAAAGAGCTTATTGTTTACTTAAGCTCAGGAATAAGGAAGAGATAAGTAGAGTTAGGTATGGATGCCAGTGGTTAATTTTTTGTACCAAAGCAGGAGACTATGGCAGACATTTCTGGCATATACATCACCTCCTCTAGGTCATACATTGTCCCCCTCTCCCCTGCATAAACCACAGGAAATGTTGTTTATTGGGAGATGCAGGTGGGGCAAAAGAAGAAAGGCAAAGGTTATGCCCTTAAATCTGTACCGTCTAAAGTGTTGGTCATTTGCCATCAGGAAGAACAATGTCCAGAATTGCTTTATCCATTACTAATCCACTGGTTACACCCTTGTTCTGGCTTGAAGGTGTGGTAGGCAGTTAGACATGAGCAGAGCAAGGACTATAGATCAGTCACAGGAGGCCACCAATGTAGAAAGCCCCAGGTGCCTAGCAACAAGCAAAAGTAGGAAAACAAGGATCTTGTTTACAGTAGCATATTGTTGGTCTGTGTTTAGACCCTCTAATTTCATGTTCCTGGTAATGTGATTTGGACCATTTCTTGACCTTTTCTCCCCTCAAATGTTGTAATCATATGGGTTAGATCCCCTTAGCAGGAGAGTAAACAAGGGGGGGGGGCAGAAAATAGCCCTTAAGCATTAAAGCCCCCAGTTCTGACCCACATCAAATACATCTACACTTCAGTTGTGTTTCAGCTCTTTGCCCAGAATAGCAGCAAAACCAGACAAGCAATGCCATGGCTGATTGTGGGTCAAATAAGTTTGCAAATATGATGTATATGTTTGCTCGCTTATAGTTTGCATTGGGTGTGGGAGACAGGCTGTAAGCAGGCAGGGTCCTTATAGCCAAAGGCTTAGTTTTAAGACTAAGCCTTTCCCACCCTTTAATCCTAAAATCTTCTCAACACTAAGCTTTTCCCCACACCCTTGTCTGTTGCATGATGTGGGGTGGTATACTCTTATGAGGAATCCCATTTATGCTTCAAATAAGTGACTTTGTTTTATTTTATTTTATTTTTGTACAGAGACAGAGAGAGTCAGAGTGAGGGATAGACAGGGACAGACATACAGGAACAAAGAGATGAGAAGCATCAATCATTAGTTTTTCGTTGCACATTGCTACACCTTAGTTGTTCATTGATTGCTCTCTCATATGTGCCTTGACCATGGGCCTTCAGCAGACCGAGTAGCCCCTTGCTTGAGCCAGCGACCTTGGGTCCAAGCTGATGAATTTTTGCTCAAACCAGATGAGCCCATGCTCAAGCTGACGACCTCGGGATCTCGAACCTGGGTCCTTCCGCATCCCAGTCTAATGCTCTATCCACTGCGCCACCGCCTGGTCAGGCAGATAAGTGACTTTGTATAAGAGACTTCCTTGTTTGTATACTGGCTTAAAGGTTTTGATTTCTACAGTATAAAACAGGGCAGACTGGGGGCTTGCTCTCTCTTGGTTCCTGAAATTAACATTTGTAAAGCCAGCAGCTAAGGGCCACTATCACAGCCACCTGGCCCATGCAGGTTTGCATTGGATTCGGACAGTCGGTAAAGAAATAACGGAGCCAAAAACTGGTGGGCCATTAGTTTTAATCCTAGCTTGCACCCGGCAGGCAAGTAAAAACACACACTGGGCTCCAAAACCCACTCACATTCAGTGCTCACAAAGCTACTGACTTATCCGAGTTTCCTAGAATCAAAGGTTTCTAGCTCACCAGACTTAATCACCTCTGTTCCCCATCTCCTTCCTTCTCCCTGCCCAAACTGCAGAAACTGGCTTCTCACTCAACACTCCACCCTCTTGGCTGGTTCTTCTGGCCTCCTCCACGTGGCCTTTCTCTGCTCTCTGCTGTCTCCTCTAATATTAATCTCAGGAACCAAGAGAGCAAGCTCCCGTTCTGCCCCCATTTTATAGTGTAGATTCAAAACCTTTAATCCAATATACAAAATAGGGAAGTCTCTAATACAAAGTCACTTATCTGGGGCATGATGGGATTGTACCACCCCACATCAAAAAGGGTGGGAAAGGCTTAATCCCAAAACCAAGCCCCAGGCTACAAGGATTCTGCCTGCCCATAGCCTGCCCCCAACACACATTAATATCACCTGGGCAACGGCCTCCACGTGGGCAGCATCATCTTTAACAAAGTGAGCATAATATATTTTATCTGCCCAACAGCATTGCAAGGAGAAGCAGCCAAGATGGCAGAGTGCTGAAGAAGTCAGTTTGTGCAGAATTTGTGCAGAGAGAAGGAGATGGGGAACAGAAGTGAATATGGCTGGTGAGATAGAAACCTTTGATTCTAGGAAACTTGGATGAGTTAGTGGCTTTGGGAGCCTGAATGGAAAGTGGAAGTATTTTCCCACTGTGTGTATTTCTTGCCCGCCAGGTGCAAACTAGGATTAAAGGTAATGGCCCATTAGTTCTTGGCTCCATTGTTTCATTACCGTCTGTCTGAATCAAATGCGAACCTGCATGGGCCAGGCAGCTGTGATGGTGGCTGTGGCTACTGGCTTTACCCTGACCTCAGGACCAACTGCATTACTAATAACCCCATGCCCTGCTTTGTTTAACATATAGTTTTCCTTTATTCTTCCTGCCTCAATGCCTCATTTATATTTTAGGCTGGTACCCACTCCTAATTTAAAGCTTCTTTTTTCCCAACTTACAAATTTATCTCTGCCATCCAGCTTAGTGTATCCCAAGGTTCTCTTCACCATCCCATGGCTGTAAAGCTCCAGTATAAGGCCCCTGGGTTCATCTTTCCGGTTTAAAGAAAACGAAAGCTCCGTCTTCATGTGTGCTGCGGATGGCTTTTCCAGTCTCCTGAATCATTACCAGCTAGAAGCAGCGGTCTTTGGGATGTGCACGTGAGCCGCAAAGTTTAGAAATGTAACAGCAATTCCAGTACCATGTGGACTTTTCCTGGATTTGTTTCCTGGACTCCTGCTCCTGTGACAGCTTTTGATGGACTGAACTGGGGTTGGGTTGCATTTGCAGAAATTTGGAATGGGGTTGGTGCCAACTTGGAGTTGATGAACATGTTAAGGACACTACTTTTTTATGGATTCTTGTTGTATTGGCCAAGAGTTTGCTTAAGGATTTAATCATTGTAATTTATTAGAATGTTTGTTTGGGTATCTGTTAGCATTGACTATACTAATTTTGTGTTTGTTCTGTATTTTTTCAATCTGCCTCCAAATTCGAATCTGGGAAACTAGGAAATCAGATGAGTGCAAATCTCAGCACACAAATTAAAAATAAAAAAGAAAAGGGGGATATGTTGTGGACCATAAATGGCAAAAAGCCATTTTAGATTCGAGGCTTAGCAAAAGGCTAAGTTCTCCCCCCCTCCTTCTCCATATTTGGCTATGATGCTGAGTATTTGCACCCACTCTACTTGCTTCTTTGGGTTGCTGGAAGCAATATACATGCCCTTCCTCTGACTCTTTGTTTGTTTCAGATGTTGGTAGATTTCACTAATGTATCCTGTTCTTGCCTAGGGAGAGTTTCTGTCTTAGCCTTGGATGTGCAACTTTGTATAAAGGTCCTTGATTTGCATATGGCTATATAATAAAGCAAACTGGGGCTATGGGGCACTTGGGTACTACCAGGCATTTTGAAGAGTCCTCCCGGTCCCATCGTTTTTGTTTTGATAAGTGTGTTTCCTTAATTCCGCACCGTTATTAGGAGCCACGCTGGTCCGCGGCAATTCTGACATTAAAAAACATTTTTACGTTACATTTTTTGAGTTATATTTTTTAGTATTAGTAAAAAATAGGGGTTAAAAATTTAAAAATGACAAAAGAGTTATCTTTTTATATATATAGATACATTCTTAGTAAGATTTAGTAAATTCCCGGTGCAAATGTGTTAAGTTTTTTCATTCTTGTGTTTATGAGAAACATGAGCCTGATGTGTCCTAGTGATTTCTTCAATGTTTGGGCATGTATTTGAAAGGCAAACTCTCTCTTTTTTTTTTTTTGTATTTTTCTGAAGCTGGAAACGGGGATAGACAGACAGACTCCCGCATGTGCCCCACCAGGATCCACCCGGCACACCCACCAGGGGGCAATGCTCTGCCCACCAGGGGGCGATGCTCTGCCCCTCTGGGGCGTTGCTCTGTCATGACCAGAGCCACTCTAGCACCTGGGCCAGAGGCCAAGGAGCCATCCCCAGCGCCCGGGCCATCTTTGCTCCAATGGAGCCTCGCTGCGGGAGGGGACGAGAGAGACAGAGAGGAAGGAGAGGGGGAGGGGTGGAGAAGCAGATGGGTGCTTCTCCTGTGTGCCCTGGCTGGGAATCGAACCCGGGACCTCTGCACGCCAGGCCGATGCTCTACCACTGAGCCAACCGGCCAGGGCGAAAGGCAAACTCTCATTTCCTCATCAATACATTGAAGAATTCCTCTCTTTTTACTCTTAATTGTGTTGAAGGTAGAAAATCTTTTTTTTTTTTTTTTTTTTAAAGAATTCCTGCTACAATTTTCTTTTTATTTATTTATTTTTTATTTATTCATTTTTAATAAGGAGAGGAGAGGGAGAGACAGAGAGAGAGAGGAGAGATAGAGAGAGAGAAGGGGGGGAGGAGCTGGAAGCATCAACTCCCATATGTGCCTTGACCAGGCAAGCCCAGGGTTTCGAACCGGCGACCTCAGCATTTCCAGGTCGAC
The DNA here is from genome assembly GCF_036850995.1 of Saccopteryx leptura. Lineage (NCBI taxonomy): Eukaryota > Metazoa > Chordata > Mammalia > Chiroptera > Emballonuridae > Saccopteryx > Saccopteryx leptura. The sequence continues at coordinate 159,371,434 of NC_089506.1, read as the reverse complement.
GCTTTATCCACTGCGCCACCACAGGTCAGGCGAAGGTAGAAAATCTTAATTCACATAAATAGGATGTTGAAAATTGTAGTAAAATGTTCAAAGCTTTTTAAAATATTGCCCCATATCTTTATTTTATAGAAATCCATAAGGCTTCAAGAGACAATTCATTATGTTTAATCATCAATCCAAAACTTCCACCATACATATCATCTTAACTTTACACCAAACAAAGGATAGAAGAAACTTGCCTTCAGTCTTTCCAGAGAACATGGGGGTTAGTGTAAACAATCCAGCACCATAGCTTAACAGCCTTTTGCAACCTAATCAGGCAAGTGAGGTGGGGGGTTGGGCAGACTGTTAGCTTATAGCCAATTTCTCACACCTCTGTCCCCTAAAAATCTAAACTCCAAAAACCATGTTGGTTTTTTGGTCCCCAACAGGCACATATTTCTCTGGAATACCATAGAGTGCACCCGGAAATCTAGGGTGCACCACTGCTCCCTGGCACACACTTTGAGAATCATTGTCTTAGAAGGAGAAGGAAGTGGTCTTCCCTGTTTGCTTGTCTGCTGGTAGGAGACTTTAATAAATGGATTGGCCCAGCATTTTCTGGCTCCACAGTTCTTTCACTGTCTACCCAAATCCAATGAGAACCTGCATGGTCATGGCAGGAGCCAGTGGTCTTACACTCTTCTTTTTCCTAAGCTGTAAGATCCCCATGAGACTTGCAACTAGGGTGGCGGCAGCTGGTCCCAGGCTAACCCCTTTAATCTGTTTCCAAGGTCTCCTTTTTCTCTTACTTTCCTCTTGCTTTACTTGGCAGCACTTTGTCTTTTGATTGAATTTTTTCCTTCAAGAAGACAAAAATTGTGGTCCCATCATTCCATCAGCAACACAGACATATATCTGACAAATAATATTCTTCAGCCTTGGAGATAAAATTTTTATTTATTTTATTATTGGGTATGCTTGCTTGGCAAGTCTTTATTTTAGCTCTATGCATACTAAGAAAGATTTGCTACAAATAAGATGTAAATTCAAAACTATATGTGCTTAGGAAATAGCTTTTTAGAATTTAGAAAGATAAAATATAAAGGTTTCCAACTGACTGGTGGTACAGTGGATAAAGCATCTACTTGGAATGCTGAGGTCACCAGTTGGAAACGCTGGGCTTGCCTGGACAAAGCGCATATGAGAGTTGATGCTTTCTTCTCATCCCTGCTCCTTCCCCCATCTAAAAATGAATAAATAAAATCTTATATATATATAAAGTTTCCCATATTGTAATGAAATCTATCCTAAAATAATCTATAAATACAAGTTATGAACAAGCAGTGTATTTGATAGAAGAGACTGTGCTTATTAACAGTTTATAAAAGCAGGGCTTTCAACAGTTCCCTTTCTAAGAACAATCAAGTACTAACTCACTTAGAATGGTAGTTCCAACCCATTTCACCAACAATGATGTTTTTAATTTTTCTCTTCTTCCTCTTGTGGTCTATTAATTTGAAAGATTTTTGCCCAATAAGTATTTATTTTTTAAAATCTTACATTTTTTTAAGGGATCAATATGCTGTTTTCATTAGTATTTTTTTTTTCTGACCAGTCTAATGATTCTAGAGTTTATATGGAGAGCCAACAGGCTCAGAATAGCTAAAAGAATATTAAAGAAAAAGAAAAAAGTTGGAAGACTGAAGCTACCAGATTTCAGGATTTAATATAATACTACAGTAATCAAGACAGTGTGGCATTGGAACAGTATAGAGAGCCCAGAAGTAGATCTACATAACTAGCACCAACTGATCTTTGACAAATTAGCATTTACAACTAATGGTGCTAGAACAACTGGACGTCCACATGGAAAATAAATGAATCTAAACACAGACTTTATACCCCTCACAAATATTGTCCAAAAATGAGTCAAAGACCTAAATGTAAAATGCAAAACTACAAAACTAATATAGAAAGTAACATAGGAAAAACTTAGATAACCTTGCATGTGGTGGTGAATTTTTTATTAAACCTCAAAGGCTTAATCCATGAAAGAAATTGTTGATAAACTGGATTTAATTAAAATAAAAAACCTTGCCTGAACTGTGGTAGTAGAGTGGATAAAGCACTGACCTGGAATACTGAGGTCACAAGTTGGAAACCCTGGGCTTGCCCGATCAAGGCCTATTTAAGAAGCAACTATGAGTTGATGTTTCCTGCTTCTCCCCACCTTTCTGTCTTGCCTTTCTCTTTCTCTCCTCTCTAAAAAATCTCTAAAAAAATTAAAATGTTTTGCTATGCAAATGATAATGAGGAGACAAACCACAAACTAGAAGAAAATATTTGTAAAAGACACATCTGATAAAGGATTGCTATCTAAAATGATATAAAGAGACTCTTAAAACTCAAGAATCAGAAAACATACTGATTTTTAAATGAGCCAAAAATCTTAAAGGATATCTCAACAAAGAAGGTATACAGATAACAAATAAGTATATGAAAAGATGCTCCACATCATATGTCATAAGAAAAAATGCAAATTAAGACAACAAAGGAATGCTACTACACAGCTATTTGAATGGTAGAAGCCTAGAACACTGAAACCTCCAAATCCAGAAGAGAATGGGAAACAACACAAACTCTCATTCATTGCCAGTAAGAACACTAAATGGTGAAGCCATTTTGGAAGACATTTTGGCAGTTTCTTACAAAACTAATGATACTCTTACCATAACATCCAGCAATCACACTTCTTGGTATTTTCCTGAAGGAACTGCAAACGTATCCACACAAAAACCAGCACATATTCTGACTTAACTGTCCACGTCTGGCTTTGGAGATGAAAGGAAGAGGGCACCCCGCTGTGGAATGCCGAATGCTGACCCCTTGATTCTAATTTAGGATTTCTGACCTTCACAACTATAAGGTGATACACTTGTGTTGTTCTAAGTCATTCATGTGTAGTAATTTGGTATGTCAGCAATAAAACTAGTATATCTATCATATTAGTCCTTAAAAACTTGTAAGAAAAGGCCCTGGCCGGTTGGCTCAGCGGTAGAGCGTCGGCCTGGCGTGCGGGGGACCCGGGTTCGATTCCCGGCCAGGGCACATAGGAGAAGCGCCCATTTGCTTCTCCACCCCCCCCCCTTCCTCTCTGTCTCTCTCTTCCCCTCCCGCAGCCAAGGCTCCATTGGAGCAAAGATGGCCCGGGCGCTGGGGATGGCTCCTTGGCCTCTGCCCCAGGCGCTAGAGTGGCTCTGGTCGCGGCAGAGCGACGCCCCCTGGTGGGCAAAGCGTCGCCCCCTGGTGGGCGTGCCCGGTGGATCCCGGTCAGGCGCATGCGGGAGTCTATCTGACTGTCTCTCCCTGTTTCCAGCTTCATAAAAATACAAAAAAAAACCCCAAAACTTGTAAGAATGGCATTGTGAGAGATAATAGCCATCAAATATTCTATTCCCTCTCCTCACATTTTTTTTTCCCGAGAAAGATAGAGAGGAAGGGAGAGAAATGAGAAGCAGAGACAGACAGACAAGAACAGAGAGAGATGGGAAGCATCAACTCATAGTTGCAGCACTATAGTTGTTCATTGATTGCTTCTCATCCTCACCTACATTTGCCAGTCCCTATGAAGTTAGATGTTACTCTAATTTTGTTCTAGCAACTGAAATGTGAGCAGAAGTGAAACGGGTCACTTCGAGATCAGTTTCTTTTCTTCTGCTGTGTCTGTGTGGTTCAGACGGCACAATTACAAGATGGTAGCTTCTCAGTCAATCTGAGACCCTGAGTGACTGACTGTGTGAAGCCTAGCAAACACTGTTGAATCCTCACTGAACATTGAACTAGAAATAAAAGTTTTATTATGTTAAGCCACCACAATTTGAGTGGTAATTTGTTACTGTAATATGACATAGTTTATTATAAAAATATACATACCAAATTATAGCTTAGTAAAAATATTTTTATCACAAACCAAGTTTCTTTAATTTCTAGAGTTCTTGCTTGAAAATAGAACTCACAGGATTTAGAAGACTTTATGGGTGACATCATGTTTACACTGTTACATTTTATCTACACTTTTAGCACACAATATTTAAAATTCTAAATGTGCTCTGTGACTAGTACCTGAAATGAAGAGCATATCTTATTGAAAAGAGTATTATGATCTTTATGGAAAATGGTCAATAAATAGCAGAATAAGATTCAGTTAAATGAGTGAACAGGTTGTCTTATTTTTGCTTAGAGGTAACCTCATGAAAACACCTGGAGCAGAGTTGACAGTAACGGCTGGCAAGAAGCCAATACTTTTCTCAAAGAGCTTTGAGCCTCTTGTATGACTGAACAAACACTTCTTTGGCAGTTATCTGCCAAAGAACTAAAAGTTATGATTTTATCTTGGCCTAGTGGTTTTTAAAGGCAAGTGGTTGCTATTTCACCCAGTCACTTAGAGAACTTTAGTGTAAATCTGTTATATAAATGAACCAAAGTTTGTCCCTAGGTGATTTTTTCACAGTGGCCTCTAGGATCGGTTAGTTCTAAAGACCACTGGTGCCAAACTAGAATTTTTACACATCAATTATTTTCAACATAGCCCAAATAGGTTTTTAGCTATTTTGAGCTTGTCTGCTTTTCATATCATAGGAAACTGTGCCCAACATCCGCTAACCATAGATAAAATAAATCTTGTCACTATCAAAGACCCCAAACTGCTGCTGACCCTTTAGAGCTCTGTGACCCAGACTCCCTGCTCAGCTGCGCTGTGACATGACTTAGACATGTAAGCTCCCTCTCTCAGACACCTCTCCCCGTTGGAGTCCCCTGGCCCTCCTCCCCTTCCGGATTTTGCTTCTCATCTCCTTCCTTTTGCTATAGCCTCTCGATGGTAGTGTGCTGTGCGGGACTTCTCCCACATGCAAAATTGTCGGAGTGTTGCCCAAATAAAACTCATATGTGTTACACCACCTCACAGCCATATCTTTTTCTTTGATCAATACTGAAATCCAGTGAACATATTACATAATCTTATAGAATGTGTGATTTTTATCTGTCATTGCTGGGCCCATTCAATATTATTTGCTCAAAACACTTCTAAGTGACTGAGAGAACTCCCTAAGTGGGATTACTAATATTGTCCATTTGGATCATTGTGAATCCCCCCCCCCCAAATACACCCCATGGTTTCACTTTGACATTATTACGTATTATGGGGTATTTTTCCCTAAATTTATTTGGCAATAGATTCAGATGTTTTGCGAAACTTCATTCTAGTTTAGCCAATTTCATTAGGAAATACAAATTCTATTTTAATGACCTTTTGAGCACATTGTAATGCAGTGATTAAAACCCTAGATTTTGTCTTTGAGAGACCAGTGTTTGAATGTGTTTTGTCAATTATGTAAGTTGGGCAGTTATTTACTTTAAGACACTTTTCTCATTGAAACAATAGGAATAATAATTGTATAGAAACATGGGTCTTCATTACCTATTACTGTGTAACAAATTAACCTAAAATTAGTGGCTTAACAACATATATCCTCCAGTTTCTGTGGCTCAGGAATCTGGGTGCTGACACCCGGGTTCTGTGGCTCTTGAACTCCTAGTGCTGGAATCAATGCATCATCTGTGGCCTCAGTCATCTCAGGGTTTACATAGAGAAAAGTCTGCTGTTAAGCTCAATCATAAGATAGGATATGGTTATCGGTAGGATTCAATTTCTCAAGGGGTTTGGTTCACTGACTTTTGACTAGAGGCCACTGTTGGTTCCTTGCTTGTGGGCCTTTCCATGCAGACTCACAGAGTGGAACTTGCTTCACCAGTATAGCAAGCCAAGCAAGGTGACCCAGAGAATAAATGCAAACAAGGAGGTCACAGTCTTCTATAGTCTTGACTCTGACATTTCAACACTTTTCAGAATTCACCAGTTTTCCACCCATGTTCTTCTCTTCCATGATTTAATCCAGGATGTCACAAGCACTGGAGCGTTTTATAAAAGGTAGTGACTAATCTTATTTTTACAACATTTGGTCTAATTGAAAAATTACAAAAATCTTTCAAGAGTAGTGCAAGGAAGTTTCAAGTACTCTTTATGTGAAGTGAAAAGTATTACACAATGGCAGCTTTGTATTAGTCTGCACGATCCAACCTATTCTCTTTGTATTAGTCTGCACGATCCAACCTATTCTCTTCAAAACAGCTAAAATGGTACACAGTCAGCTCACCATACCCACAAATACTGTTTCTACAGATTCAGCCAACCACTTATTAAAAATATTCTGGATAAAACATCCCAGAAATTTCCAAAATGCAAAACTTGAATTTGTCACCATTATCAGACATTATACTGAATCCATCCATGCTAATGAAGTGATGTGTAGGCATTGCCTGCTGTAGCCTATGTGCAAATATATATTACATGCAAATACTACCCCATTTTACATAAGGAACTTAAGTTTCTGTGAATTTTGGTATCTGAAGGGGGTCCTGAAACCAATCTCCTGGCCATATGGAGGGACAGCTATACTGGCTTTTACTTTTCTATGATTCAAAAACAACGATATTACTATACCTACTATAGAAGAATAAGGAACCATAGTAATTTTCTCACTTCTCTCTACATATTTATATAATAAGTGCAAATATATTTGGGGACTATTGCAGCTATCTTTAGTGTGTAATTTTGGGACAGCCACAGGTGGGTACCTATTGACCGGTGGGAAACTATTTTTCAGATCAGCCTGTACTGTCCGGTGTCATTGTAAGCATCCTGTGGGCAATTTTATTTTACTGCTTGAATTTTACTTTAGAATTTTTGCCTTAACTATTGACTTTTTTTTTTTGTGGATGGGTGGGACAAGAAAATATAAGTATAAGTTTCTGAAACATGTACACTACAAATGAATGTGTAATTGAATCCAAAACTTTGCCATCATCAATGATGCTTGAATATTATAACACACATAATTTAGTAACTAATTAATGTTTATGCTTACAGTTTTTTCATACTTATTATTTTAGTATACTATTTTAGGAAGCTTCAAGTGGCATTCATGCAATATATCTTTTATGTTCAGGTCCATTATTTGGGAAATAATTTGTTTGTGTATAATGGTATGTCTGTTACTGTTCTATGATTCATTCCACTCCATGAATAACTAGAAAGTATTTTCCTAGTTATTTTCAAAACTAAGTAGTATTTTCATTCTTGTTTTCTTACTTCCTACCCATATACCAGAACTATATCTTCCTCTTTTTGCTAACATATACTTTGAATGCTTTAGACATAAAAAGAAAACAAGAGTCAGGGTAAACAGTACGTCAGAAGTATGAAAAATTTATTGTCTAGTAAAAAATGCTAAGAAAGTAAGGTAGTCACAACAAACAAGCAACTTCTCCAGTGAGGTCTTGAATGGTTCCAGTTTGAATAGAACACAGTCCATTTATTTGCCTCGCCAAGGCCTAGAGGGAAACCTATGGTTGCTAGCTATGGGAATAAGATCAGGGGAAAGAATAAAGTGGTTTAATGGAAAAACAACAGAATTCTAATTTATGGCTGGAGCACTACATAGATGTTTGTGAAACAAATTTAATAAAGTTTATATTCTTGTCAGTATTTTATAAAATTAACAGGTAATTGCAGAGTTTTAGCATTGCTGAATTTCATATTTGGAATAGGCTTCAGTTATTGCCAACCCACATCTCCGTAGTTTGAATGCCTCCCACAATATCCTCAATATCTGACCAGCTAGTTCCTCCAGTGATAGCAAATTTACCTACTGAGGCAGTCTATCCCATTTTGTATGATTTTAATTCAATGGGTCTTAGACTTGTTTTGTCTCAGAACTCCCTCCACTCCCATTTTTAGCAAATGGTCCCAGCGGGAGACAGAAGCAGGAAAGATGTATATCTTCATTCTCAAGAAGTATTACTTCACAGAGAAAATACAAGCCATCAGTGGGAGTTCATTCCACTGCCAGGGCCTCGTCACCCACAAATATATCCACATCTGCCCTAGGCCCTATCTCTGCCTGGCCACCCTGTGTTCCCTTCCTGCCTGAGGCTATGGATCCCTATGCTCAGGTGAATTCTCTCCGACTACCCAGGAACCTCTTAACGTGGCTCTTTATGCTCTCTATCAGCATTGGCTTTTCCCTTTCAGAATATAAATATGTTCAAGTCTTCCTCTTACTTGTGTCCTTGATTATATTAGCTCTCACCCTGTATTTTTCTTTTTCTTAAACAGCTTAATAGAGATCCAACTCACATACCATACAATTTACCCATTTAAAGTGTACAATTCAATGGTTTGCAGTATAGTCAGTGCTGTGCAACCGTCACCAGAATCAACTATAATTTTCTTTCTTGACAAAGCCAGATAGCTTACTAGAGGGTTGTAGGTGGTGTCAACTGTCTTATCTCCCATTAACTCCTCAGTACGCCACATTCTAGCTTCTGCTTCTACCTCTATTTAAACTTATCTCACCAGCCATATTCTAATTCAGGGGCAGGTATTAAAATTTCTGAGTATAGCCTGACCAGGCGGTGGCGCAGTGGATAGAGCGTCGAACTGGGATGTAGAGGACCCAGGTTCGAGACTCCAAGGTCACCAGCTTGAGCGTGGGCTCATCTGGTTTGAGTGAGGCTCACCAGCTTGCACCCAAGGTCACTGGCTTGAGCAAGGGGTTACTTGGTCTGCTGTAGCCCCATGGTCAAGGCACATATGAGAAAGTAATCAATGAACAACTAAGGTGTCACAACAAAAACCTGATGATTGATGCTTCTCATCTCTCTCTGTTCCTGTCTGTCTGTCCTTATCTATCCTCTCTGTGACTCTATCTCTATTTCTGTAAAAAAAAAAAATCTCTGACTATAATTGAGCATTTGTCTGTATTTCCTTGCCGTTTTTGTTTGCTGCGTTTTGACATCTTGTTTTTAACTGTGTAATTATTAGGATACTTAAGTTCTCTTGATAAATTTACCCCTTTATTATTAGGAAATAACATTTTTTATCTCAGATAATTATATATATACAATTAATTATATATATATACACACACACACACATAATTTTGCTGTGAAGTTTATTTGGACTGTTATTAATATAGACATTCCAGGTTTCTTTAGATTGGTATAAGCATAATATATTATTTTCAATTTTTTACTTAGACTACTATCACTCATATTTAAAGTATGTTTCTTATAGATAGTATTTGTTTCTTGCATTTTATATCATATCTAATCATCTTTTCCTTTTAATTGGAATATTTACTATTTTTATACTTGATGGATTATTACTATAGTTATGTTTAAAACATTACCTTGTTACTTGTTTTCTTTTTGTCTTACCATTTTGTTCCTTTCCTCTTCTTTTTCTGCATTCTTTTGTCCTTGTCCTTTAGGAGCGTATGCTGAAAGCTTTCACAAATTTCAAGTAGAAATGTAAAGATTTTGTTTTATTTTACCTATGTCTACTGCCTTGAACTCTGTTCATTAAAGATCTTACTTGTGTTTACAAGCAAATAATTTTTGTAATTAACAGTAGCTTGCTAGCTTCCTCAACCTCATACTAGACTTCTCAACTCCCAGTAAATTATGAAAAGATTATTGTGAAAGAATATATAAAGTTTTTCACTCAACACTATCATTTTATTTGTTATTGGCCTATTTCCTGCTTCTGATTGTATTGCGCTTCTGGGTACGTTTGACATTAATCTTCCCAGAAGCAGGCTGCTGGAAGAAATTATATCTTGATGTCCTTCATAATTCTATAGATCTAAATTTTAATAACCTTCATTTTTTACTTCTCTTTATTTAAAAACGGGTAGGAATTAAGCTGTGTGTTTATTTAGTAAAGATTACATTTTGTCATGATCATAATATTGTGATTAATATATCCTATATAGAATTGTAGCATATTAATAACTTTCAATCAGATCTTGAATAGAAAAGGAAGACATTTTAGAAAAAATATCCTAATTATTAATTATAATAGAATAATTTCTTCTAATTTAAAGCATTTCTCAATATATGTAAGTCCAAAATATGCCTTCTTCGCTGTATGTAATATTGAGGCATTTGTATCATAAACATGCATTTATAGAGTTCATAATGTTTTGAATAAATTATAATAATCATATATTAGTGAAAAACTTAAATTGATACTGTAAATTTTACACTAATAGTTTGTTTTTCACAACCCATTGGGTTTGCTTTCTTATAGGATTATTGTATTAAATGTTAACTTGGTTTTTTAAAAATTATGATCAGCCATGTTTATGAATGTACTTTCTTAATGATTTATAGTTAGTATGACTAAAAAAAGTATAACTACAATTTTTCGATACAAATTTATCTTTCTTTGCACCTACAACTCAAAACAGTATTTAAAATAATCTAGTTTAGCATTATATTTTTTCTCATACAGAGAGAGAGTCAGAGAGAGGAATAGACAGGAACGGAGAGAGATGAGAAGCAGCAATCATTAGTTTTTCGTTGCGACACCCTAGTTGTTCATTGATTGCTTTTTTATATGTGCCTTGACCATGGGGCTACAGCAGACCGAGTAACCCCTTGCTCAAGCCAGCGACCTGGGTCCAAGCTGGTGAGCTTTGCTCAAACCAGATGAACCCATGCTCAAGCTGGCGACCTCAGGGTCTTGAACCTGGGTCCTCCACATCCCAGTCCTACGCTCTATCCACTGCGCCACCGCCTGGTCTGGCATACTTTGTTATTTCTAACGATGTATTTTGTAGACTATTTAAAATGAAAAAGAAAACTGAAGAATATGATCACTTAGATTGCTTCATCACTTTTATTTAGTAATATGAAATCAAACGGTATTAAGAAAATTTTAATACTGGGGTTGTTAATTTACCTCAACAATACCTTCCCTTGTCCATTGTTGTATTCAGATTCTCTCAAGATCCCTCTAATTTTAATATTCAATGAGCCTCATAATATTGTTATACTGGTCAAGGATTTATATCCAGTCTGCAGTTATAAAGGAACTAAGAAAATATTAAAACCACATAGAAAGGAAAATGATTAAGAACTTGACATAGGCATAAATATATCTACATGGATGACCAGATATAATCATAATGTTACTTTTAAGCATGGAATCAGAGCAAAAAGAGTTAGTGAGGAAATCTTGATAGCTTCTGTCATTAATGTGCTTTCCCTTGGTTTATCTAGTTCCTGATTGGAAAAACCACTGTCCCAGAGAATGACATTAGCAGGTGAGGCATCCACTCCTGTGTGCATTGTTGGAGCTTTACCACTACTTACATACCATTCTTTCTTCTATTCTCCACCTTCAAAAAGGTAGCAAAAAAAATCCACAAAAATAATAGCAATTATTAAATACCTTCTGAAATTTAACATGGTATATTTTGACTATGCTTATTAGATTTTCACTAGATTGACCAAAGAATTAAAAATAGACAATTTTTCACAGAATTATCAAAAGTTTATTAAGTTTTGTTTGTTTTGTTTTGCTTTCTTCTCATTGTTGCAAACCTGAACCCCCTTCCTTCTATCATTGCAGCATCAAGGATGTAGGGGAACAGGAAAGTGGTGTTGATAACTCTTTCAGTAAGAGCAAGATGTATTTAAAATGAAGCAATAGCACTTGCTAGTCTTTCAACAAAACTCTATAACACCGCAAGAGTAGAGATTTCTCCTTAGACAGTATAGATTTCAGAGCCTGATGATTGTGCTAATTTGATTTTGATAGTATGATTTGAATTTATTAATTCAAAGCTGCAAAACAATCTTATACTGTGATTGTATTTAATTATATCTCATGAAAGCAAAACTTGCTTATTGGTTAAATTCATATATAACTTAACCAACTCATAAATAAATGGTGATCTATCTATTTATACCTTTACACTCCATTTTAAGCCTATTTATGTCAAACCATTTTTTGATAGGCCTAAAAGAATTACATACTAAACCTAATTTGGATATCTGAAAACTGGGTTATTCAGAGCAAAATATTCTTCAAACCTCATCAGCATCAGGTAAATATGAGTCCTGAACTCTCAGAATTTTTATGCATTTTTTCTAATCAACAAGGAAGGTATCTGACTTAGAAGACTGCATATCATTTAGTAAATTGCAGGCTATTAACTATATGTCCTTGGGTGAGTTGTTAATCTGATCTTTAATGTGTAAAATATAGATAATAATAGTTACTGCTTTAATAAGAATTAGTAATTGGATATATAGTAGACATTTAATGTTATTTCTTTTTTTTTTTACTAAGATCTTTTTTTTTAATTTTTAATTTAATTTTAATTTTTTAGAGATACAGAGAAAGGGATAGATAGGGACAGACAGACAGGAATGGAGAGAGATGAGAAGCACCAATCATCGCTTTTCGTTGTGACACCTTAGTTGTTCATTGATTGCTTTCTCATATGTGCCTTGACCGTGGGCCTTCAGCAGACCGAGGAACCTTTTGCTCGAGCCAGCGACCTTGGGTCCAAGCTAGTGAGCTTTGCCCACCAGATGAGCCCACACTTAAGCTGGCGACCTCGGGGTCTTGAACCTGGATCCTCCGCATCCCAGTCCGACGTTCTATCCACTACGCCACCGCCTGGTCAGGCTAATGTTATTTCTTATTTCTACTCTTTCCTTAGTTCTAGGTCAGTCTAGACCTTTTTTACTCTGAGGAAACAAAAAAAACAGGATGTATTTCTGTTCCACGTAAGATACATTTTTTAAAATCTCAATCCTTCAAGTCAGAAAATAAAGAATATACAATTGAAACAAAAATTTCACAAAACCATGCTTATGTGTCATGCGTTGTGTATTTTTTTCTTCTGAGTCTAGTTTACTTCATTAAGAGGTAATAATGTTTGAAATATTCCTGTAGGATAGTGGTTTTCAACCATTTTATACTTGGGGACCAGTGAAAATACGAGAATTATTTCGGGGACCGCTTAAGCAGAAATCACCCTAAGCATATGAGAATTTGACTAAGATCTTTGGGTCTGTAATCTTCATACATCCAAGTAGTTAACTCTTCTGCAGGTCAGCACAAAATTTCTGGCTGGTCCACAGACGGGTGGTTGAAAAACACTGGTCTAGGCCAGGGGTCTCAAACTCGCGGCCCCGGCCCGCCGAACAATTTTGTGCGGCCCGCAGACTAATCCACGGGTTTACTTAATTTTATCCAAAATATTTTGAACTTCGTGGATTAGTCTGTGGGCCGCGAGTTTGAGACCCCTGGTCTAGGCCATCAAAATTGAGCCTAATGCCTACAGTTAGAAGAACTAAAACATCTTATTTTAGGATGAGAGGGAACCTTTCCATATTCCCTTTTCTGGGCTGAAGGCTACACTGGATATGACCATCATATGCTACCAAATCATTGCTATTTGAGAGGTATTATTAGCACTGAATCTAGAACTAGCTTCTTGGGCTGGTGTTAAATGAAAATAGCAAGACTTGGAAATTCTCTCTAGAACTTCATAGAATGATTAATCTGTAGTGAGGTATTCTAACTTTACTTTAAAAAGGGCCTTTATATATGAATGATAGCAGTGTATTGGAAACAATACAATATGGCAATATAGTATCTAGTAAAATCTGAAACTTGTTTTGAACTATTTCATAATCACTAATTAGATCTGAGGAAGTAGGTTCCTTTACACTCTATAGCAGGGGTCCCCAAACTATGGCCCGCGGGCCACACGTGGCCCCCTGAGGCCATTTATCTGGCCCCGCTGCACTTCCGGAAGGGGTACCTCTTTCATTGGTGGTCAGTGAGAGACGCAAAGCATGGCATCGCTCACATACAGTACTACTTCCAGTGACATGGGATGCACGCCTCATGGCTCCGGAAGCATGTCACATCACTTGTTACATCTAGCAGTGACAAATATGGAACCAGACATTGACCATCTCATTAGCCAAGAGCAGGCCCGTAGTTCCCATTGAAATACTGGTCAGTTTATTGATTTAAATTTACTTGTTCTTTACTTTAAATATTGTATTTGTTCCTGTTCTGTTTTTTTACTTTAAAATAAGATATGTGCAGTGTGCATAGGGATTTGTTCATAGTTTTTTTTTATAGTCTGGCCCTCCAATGGTCTGAGGGACAGTGAACTGGCCCCCTGTGTAAAAAGTTTGGGGACCCCTGCTCTATAGTCTTATGAAGCATAACAATTTTGTATATAGAGCCTTGATTACCTAGCAAAAAGAAAATATATATGGTTTTATTATATTCCTTATTGGATCAACATTTAATTTCAGGAAAGATAAACATCTGAGATCTTGATATACAATTTTAAAAGTATCTTTGATTAAAATATATTACTTTGGGATATATTTAGTCTATCTTCTGATGGGGAGAGAGAATGGATGCTTTAAAAACCTAATCATATTTGGATAATGTCACTCCTTGGCTCCAAATTTTGCTATTTAACTCCAATAAAAGCTGAAGTCCTACAATGGTCTATAAGAATTGACCCCAACCACTCCTCCATCACACCTGCACTCCTTTACCTGTTCTCAATTCCTGCTGCTCTCCAACTATCTCATGCCACCCCAGCCACTATTTCTCCAACATACAAGGCTCCCTTCCTTATCTCCTTCAGCCTTAGCTCAAATGTCACCTTCTCAGTGAGGCATTCTCCGACCACCCAATTTATTTATTTATTTATTTATTTATTTATTTATTTATTTATTCATTAATCAGTTTTTACAGAGACAGAAAGAGTCAGAGAGAGGGATAGATAGGGACAGACAGACAGGAACGGAGAGAGATGAGAAGCATCAATCATCAGTTTTTTGTTGCGACACCTTAGTTCAGGGGTCGGGAACCATTTTGGCTTAGAGAGCCATGAAAGCCACATATTTTAAAATGTAATTCCATGAGAGCCATACAATGACTCGTGTACGTTATGCATTATCCAATAAAAATTTGGTGTTGTCCTGGAGGACAGCTGTGATTGGCTCCAGCCATCCGCAACCATGAACATGAGTGGTAGAAAATGAACCTTGTGAGCCATAGGTTCCCGACCCCTGCCTTAGTTGTTCATTGATTGCTTTCTCATATGTGCCTTGACCGTGGGCCTTCAGCAGACCGAGCAAGCTAGCGACCTTGGGTCCAAGCTGGTGAGCTTTTTGCTCAAACTAGATGAGCCCACGCTCAAGCTGGCGACCTCCGGGTCTTGAACCTGGGTCATCGGCATCCCCGCCTGACACTCTCTCCACTGTGCCACTGCCTGGTCAAGCTCTGACCACCCAATTTAAGTTGCATGTTCCTCCCCTTCCCCAACACATATCCATTCTAGCCTGTCCTTCATTTATTTTCCCCCATAACACTTATCAGAATAAAATGTTCTATATATTTATTACTTAATATCTGTCCCTTATTATAATGCAAGCATCATAAGGCTAGGAGTAGTTGTCAGTTTTTATGCACACTTGTACCTCCCAGACAG
The DNA here is from genome assembly GCF_036850995.1 of Saccopteryx leptura. Classification (NCBI taxonomy): domain Eukaryota; kingdom Metazoa; phylum Chordata; class Mammalia; order Chiroptera; family Emballonuridae; genus Saccopteryx; species Saccopteryx leptura. The sequence continues at coordinate 159,356,003 of NC_089506.1, read as the reverse complement.
TGTTTGGCACCCAGGAAATAAACATTTTTCCATAAATGAATGAATAAATTGTAACTACTATTGTATAATGGTGTTCAGTTCTTCAAAGTGTTTTTTTTTTCTTATTTATTCCACAGGTAGAAATTATTTACGTGATTATCAACACTATTGATCTTAGATATGCAATATACTGCAGAAATAATATCACATATATGCTTTTAAAGTTTCTTAATTTCTATTCCTTAGTTTTAAAGAAAACCAAAAAGGTGACTAGTTGTGATGGGGGGTGGGCGGCTAGGGATTTCCGTTGTTAAGGAGGATGACAGGTAAAGCGTCCTGCCGTGATGTTCATGGCGTCCAAAGTCCGAAGACTGTGGCCGCTAGTCTTCTCTGTCCAGACCTAACAGCTAAGGAAGAAAATCACAGGGTATTTTCTTGAACGAGCTCCTGATGCAACTATGTTTACAGGTTTCCTGTAAGCACCCAGGGGGAACTTGACAGTCGCCGGACTCCCACAACCGCTGGTTCCCAATCCCTGGGCTCCAGCAAGGAGAGCTGCGGGCGGCGGGCCCACGGCGGGGCGCTGGCCTCTCCCCGGGCGGCGGCCGGCCGCCAGCCCACACCTCCCCTCGGAGGCCCGGGCGCGACAGGTGAGCGCTGGGCGGCGCGGCGCCACGCCCACTACCCGGTGGGAGGCGGTGGTTCGCGGAGCAGGGTCCCGGCGGCGGCCCAGACCCCGGCCGGCCGAGGAGGCGGGGAGGCGGGGAGTTGTCCCACACGGGGGCGCTGCCACCTGCCAGGGGCGGAGCCAGAGCGGGACCGCTTTTATTTTTAGGTTTTGTCCGCTCCTTGCACTGGGGCCGGATAACCATCCTGACCATGAAGGGCCGCGAAGGCATCGAGAACCCGGCTTTCCTCAACTCCAGCCCAGACACCCCGCGCCGTTTCCCCGCGTCGCCCTCTCACGTCGAGGTCTCTGCCTGGTCCGCCGATGCCCAGAGCGAGGACTCGCGGCCACACGAGCCCCCGGAACCTGACAGGTCCCGGGAGCCACCGCTGCCTCAGGCAACGCCCCCTGACTCCCGGGAGCGGTCCGAGTTCGAGGAGGGGCCCTGCGGGTGGGGAAACTTCCAACCCCGGTGTCTGCAGCTCTGCAACACTCCGCGGGGCTTCCTGCTGCACTACTGCCTGTTGGCCCTCACGCAAGGTAGGGGCCAGCGCGCGCCGGCCAGTGGGCGCGGGGTCTGGGGCGGGAGGCGAGCGCGTCCCAGCCAGGTGGTCCGCGCGCCCTGCACCGCGGCCCCGGCGCTCCCAGCCGTGTAACCATCTAGGTTCAGACTTCCACATTTTAGCTTCTCCTTTATCGAGTAAACTTAAAATTTGCCATACAGCCTTTTATTTTTGGTGTCCTCAGTTTGGCAGTTTCGATACTTCCAGGGAAGATTGAAATTACTGGAGCTTCCAGCGAGAACGGGTTGTCCCGGGAAATCTATTCTACATGACAAAAGCATGGATTTTGCTAAATCGCCAATTGAAGAGATTTTTTATGGTTACTGGAGCAGAAGGGCTGATTAGTAAATTTGCTGGTGAGGGTGGGGTAGTTCTCAAAGGAGAAGCTTTTTGAATATGTATAGTATAGGTTAGATATAAGCATTCCTGTTTTGTGAATGTATTGAGTTTTAGTTGTAGGCGGGCACAAGTGGAGTCCTGTAAGTTAGCAAAGGCTTCAGGTGTTGTAGAAGGGTTGAGGGTTTTAAAACCTCAAGAATTATGCAGTATGTTTTGTTCAAGGATTTCTAATACATTCTCTTGGGAGTTACTGATTAAGTCCAGGTTTATACCCTCAGGAGTTCGCAATCTGAGCTTGGTTTGAGGAGTGAGTGTTGGGGGAGAAGAGAATGGCCCTTAGGAAAAAAAGTGAAGTAGACGCTGCCCTGGTTAGTCTAATGCAGGGGATGAAAGAAATAGGAAATTTCATTATCACTAAATGAGAAATTGAGGACAAATAGAAATTAAAGTGGAGCATCTTAAAGGACACGTTGAGGGTTAGTTAGAATTTAATAATATGCACATTTTTTGGCACTTAACTCATAGTTTTTTGTTGTTTTGGTTTTTTTTTTTTTTGTATTTTTCTGAAGCTGGAAACTGGGAAGCAGTCAGACAGACTCCCGCATGCGCTCCACCGTGATCCACCCGGCACGCCCACCAGGGGGCGATGCTCTGCCCATTTGGGGCGTCGCTCTGTTGTAACCAGAGCCATTCTAGCGCCTGAGGCAGAGGCCATAGAGCCATCCCCAGTGCCCGGGCCAACTTTGCTCCAATGGAGCCTTGGCTGCGGGAGGGGAAGAGAGAGAGACAGAGAGGAAGGAGAGGGGGAGGGGTGGAGAAGCAGATGGGCGCGTCTCCTGTGTGCCCTGGCTGGGAATTGAACCCGGGACTCCTGCATGCCAGGCTGACGCTCTACCACTGAGCCAACAGGCCTGGGCTTAACTCATAGTTTTAAAATAATTTGCAAAGAGACAAGCAAGGACTGATTGAAACAAATGCCACCCAAGAAACATGGGGGGGGAGGGGCTGGAATTGCTTTTTTCCAAGATTAACAGAAGAATAAATATAAGTATATTCTTCCTGTTCTTATTTCTGTTCCCTTGTCTCATAGGAATTCCACGTTCTTTCGTTAGGTGCTAAGTATTTGTTGATTGCAAGTCAGACTAACTACAGATCCTCTATTAAAGGTAGTTTTGTGCTAAAGAGTTGTTTCCCTTCCCTCCTGTTGGGCAGATAAAATGTATTATGCTCACTTTGTTAAAGATGACATTACCCACGTGGAGAGGCCATTGCCCAGGTGATATTAATGTGTGTTGGGGGCAGGCAGGATCATTGTAGCCTGAGGCTTGGTTTTGGAATTAAGCCTTTCCCACCCTTTTTGATGTAGGGTGGTACAATCCAATCATGCCTCAGAGAAGTGACTTTGTATTAGAGACTTCCTTATTTTGTATATTGGATTAAAGGTTGTGAAGCTATACTATAAAATGGGGGCAGAACGGGAGCTGGCGCTCTTGGTTCCTGGGATGATTAGCATGAGAGAGCAGAGAGAGTAGAGCCAGCAGCGGAAGGAGGCCACGTGGAGGAGGCCAGGAGAAGCAGCCAAGATGGCGGAGTGCTGAGTGAGATGCCAGTTTGTGTAGTGTTTGTATCTGGGATAAGGAAGGAGATGGGGAACTGAGGAGAATAAGGCTGGTGAGCTAGAAACCTTTGATTCTAGGAAACTCGGATAAGTCAGTGGCTTTGTGAGCACTGAATGTTTGAGGGGGTTTTGGAGCCCAGTGTGTGTTTTTACTTGCCCGCCGGGTGCAAGCTAGAATTAAAGACTGTGGCCCATCAGTTTGTGGCTCCGTTGTTTCTTTACCGACTGTCCGAATCCAATGCGAACCTGCATGGGCCAGAAGGCTGCTTTGATAGTGACAGCCATGGCTCCTGGCTTTACACCTCCTTTCTTGTCCCCACCAACATTCACCTTTTCTCAATTTCTTGATGTTAATTGTCCAAAATTTGTGTTTTTAAAGCATAGCACTGTTAAAGGATTGGAGAATTTAAGAAGTTTGACACAAGTAAAAAAATTCTTTGTTTTATCTTAAAACGTATTCTGAAATTTTGATATAATTAATCCAGAACACATCATTTTACATTCAATACAACATATTATTGTTATTATTATTAGTGAGAGATAGAAACAGACAGAGACAGACAGGAAGGGAGAGATCAGAAGCATCAACTCATAGTTGCAGCACCTTAGTTGTTCATTGATTGCTTTCTTATATGTGCCTTGACTGGTGAGCTCCAGCTGACCCAGTGACCCCTTGCTCAAGCCAGTGACCTTGGGGTCATGTCTATGATTCCACATTCAAGACAGTGACCCAGTGCTCAAGCGGGTGAGCCCGCGCTTAAGCCAGATGAGACCATGCTCAAGCCGGCAACCTCGGTGTTTCCAACCTGGGTCCTCAGAATCCCAGGCTAACACTCTATTCACTGCAAGCTTTAACACAACATATTTTAAAAATTGTTATTAAATATAATTGACACTCTTAAAAAATGTTTAAACTAGGAGCTACATCTACCCAGAGGTCCCAAATTTAAGAAGCATAATCTGAGATAAAAGTTACCCATTAAAGGCCCTGGCCACTCGGCTCTGTGGTAGAACGTCAGCCCAGAGTGTAGATGTCCCTGGTGCGATTTCCAGCCAGGATACACAGGAAAAGCGCCCATCTGCTTCTCCACCTTTTCCCCTCTCCTTCCTCTCTCTTTCCCTCCCACAGCGAAGGCTCCATTGGAGCAAAGTTGGCCTGGGCACCGAGGATGGCTCCATGGCCTCTGCTTCAGGCGCTAGGATGGCTTGGGTTGCAGCAGAGCAACGCACCAGAGGGGCCGAGCATCGACCCCTAGTGGGCTTGCTGGGTAGATCCTGGTTGGGCGCATGTGGGAGTCTGTGTCTCTGCCTCCCTGCTTCTCACTTCAGAAAAAATACAAAAAAAAAAAAAAAAAGTGACCCATTACATTAATTCTTGTTTCATTTTATGTTTGAATGACTGAAAATATTATTACCATGTTTCTCAGACATGATCCTTGGGAAGACCGTATCTATGGTATATTATTAGGTGTTTAATTGGGGGAAATCCCAAAACTTGTTAAGTGAGTTTACTTAACTGAACATTTCTCGGAGATAAATAAGATTTCTCTTAAAACATAATTTTCCTAATGTGCCTCCTAGCTTCATGCATTTACTATGGAGAGACATAGTATACAGTATTTCATGGAATTTCTTTTTCTTAAAGGAGAGTTCTTGGAATTTCTGTAGCATAGAATTCACATTGGTATTAATAGACCTAAAGTGCCATACTTCCACAAGAGTATACAAATTTATTCTTTCAGAAAAGTTTTACCATGAAGACAAGGAGTTCTAATGACTGATTTTTAATGAGTGTGTTAAATATGTTGGGAAGTTGATTTTTAGATAAGAACATTTTTATATTCTTAAATAACCTTACCTACTTATAAATATGTCATTTTAAAGTACTTTGGATATTTTATTTTATCTTGAAATGTTAGGAATTGTAAACTGATTTATTAAACTAGCATAAAAGTAAAAATCATGTTAGGACTAAAAAAATTGTTATATCAATTTTCTTGAAATATATTTCCAGTTACTGTCTTGATAAAACAAAATTTAAAGAAATTGTGGAGATTGTGGCTTGTATACCCTTTTTATTAATTAATAAATGAAAACAATTTATGATATTCTCTTAAGTAAAAGTAATAACTAATTAAAAACTTTGTAAGTTGATCAGATGCCTCTTCTTTTTATTTATAGTAATGTTTAAACTGTAAATTTAGTTTATATTTAGACAGGAAATTTTTATTGTCAGTCAAAATTGGATTTTCAGCTTTTTAAAGTGTACATTATATTCTTCCATCATAGTTATAATAAGCACATGACATTTTTTTTTCTTTTATTTTGCCTATGGTTTAGAATGCCAGTGGTTAAAATAAAACTCTGTTTGTTTTGCTCCTGGACCTTTAACTTTAATATCTGTAGAGTGTTAGAAGAAAAAAGAAGTTTGAGAGCTCAATTTTTAACTTTCTAGACTAAGTCAAGTATCTTCTGTTATAGATAAATATGTTTAAGGATTGAGTAACTTGGAAAGTGAGTGTTACTCGATAACCTCTGGAATCAGTTATACTTTTTTGTTCCTTTAAGTGAGGCCAGTGAGAGTATACTACACTTGGCAACCTGGCAAACTGGCTTTATGAGACTTTCCCAGTCTGACTTTTTGAAGGTTACTTAAAGAAAAATGAAGTTAGCTACAATTTAGGATGTGGTAGGCATCAATTTTATTTAACACCTGAAAATTCACAAGTGTACAATTTAAAAGCAAACTGATTTGTAAGGAATCACGTTTGTGTTGCTTCCCTTTGAAATAATGAAAGTATTTTTAAAATTGGAACACATAAAAATATATTTAAAAAAAAAAAACACACCAAACAACCAGCCTGACCAAGTGGTGGTGCAGTGGATAGAGCTTCCGACTGGGATGTGGAGGACCCAGGTTTGAAACCCAGAGGTCACCAGCTTGAGTACAGGCTCACTAGCTTGAGCACGGGATCATAGACATGGCCCCATGGTTGCTAGCTTAAACTGGAAAGTTGCTGACTTGAAGCCCAGGGTCTCTAGCTTGAGCCCAAGGTCACTGGCTTGAACAAGGGGTCACTTGCTCTGTTGAATGCCCCCTGCCCTCTCACCCACTGGCCAAGGCACATATAAGAAAGCAATCAATGAACAACTAAGGAGCCGCAAGGAATAATTGATGCTTCTCATCTCTCTTCCTTCTTGTCTGTCCGTATTTGACCCTCTCTCTGACTGTCTGTCAAAAATAACAATAAAAAATAAAATAAACAAGTAACCAACCAAACTTTAGTACATTGTGTTAATAATCATAATGTATATGGTAAAGTTGTAATAATGCACATAAATTTTCTTTTTTCTCTTTTAGGGATTGTAGTAAATGGCCTAGTAAATATTAGCATTTCCACTATTGAGAAGCGCTATGAAATGAAGAGTTCCCTGACGGGCCTGATATCATCAAGCTATGATATCTCATTCTGTTTGTTGTCTTTATTTGTATCCTATGTTGGCGAAAGAGGACACAAACCAAGATGGCTTGCATTTGCATCCTTTATGATTGGATTGGGAGCACTTGTATTTTCATTGCCAAAATTTTTTAGTGGAAAATACCAATTGGGGTCCCCTGTTGAAGGTAAGTTTCTGTTGTGTTTTTGTTTGTTTTACTTTAAGAAACTAGGCCATTAACTGTGTATTGCCATTCCCTATACATGCAACCTAGGGTAAGGTCTCTCCTTTCCGCTGCTCACTGATTTGTTGTGATGGGAATTGTGTGAAGTAGGTTACAGAGACAAATTGTGAATTGGCTGTTCCTTTAGTGCAGTGGTGGTCAACCTGGTCCCTACCGCCCACTAGTGGGCGTTCCAGCTTTCATGGTGGGCAGTAGCGGAGCAACCAAAGTAGAAATAAAAAGATAGATTTAACTATAGTAAGTTGTTTTATAAAGATTTATTCTGCCAAACTTAGCAAAAATCTGACATAAAGTACTTGGTAAGTAATTATTATTATATGCTTTAACTTGCTATAACTCTGCTTTATAAATTTTATAAAGTAAAGTTACTTCCCTACTTTATAAATCACCATTACTGTGGAACTGGTGGGCAGTTAGAAAATTTTACTACTAACAGAGATACAAAAGTGGGCGGTAGGTATAAAAAGGTTGACTATCCCTGTTTTAGTGGTTCCAAATTTTTAATCCTCTGATACACTCATTCCTTATATTACACCCAGTTCTCCTCAAAAAGAAAAAAAAAATGACCATTTTCCTTTGAGGTTGTGGCCTCACTGGAATTCTGAGATCTGTGGTTTTTCCCTTTGCAGTTTTATCTCCTGTGCTTACAGCTCTGTACCCAGACTTGATTCCTGATCTGAGATAAAGTAAGGTAATTTATAAAACCGAAGCTTTTCCTAAAAGCTGAAGGATTCGTGACTCTCCAGAGACATTGAACTTCAGGAGTTATCTAAGGCAGTGGTCCCCAACCTTTTTTGGACCACGGACTGGTTTAATGTCAGAAAATATTTTCATGGACCGGCCTTTAGGGTGGGACGGATAAATGTATCATGTGACTGAGACAAGCGTCAAGAGTGAGTCTTAGACGGATGTAACAGAGGGAATCTGGTCATTTAAAAAAAATAAAACATTGTTCAGACTTAAATATAAATAAAATGGAAATAATGTAAGTTATTTATTCTTTCTCTGCAGACCGATACCAAATGGCCCACGGACCAGTACCTGTCCACGGCCTGGGGACCACTGATCTAGTGTACTGCCCCAGTTGGATAAAGAAGCCTTATTCAGAGACTCAAAAAAGAAATTTTTTTTTTTTTCTTTACAGAGACAGAGAGAGAATCAGAGAGGGGGATAGATAGGGACAGATAGGAACGGAGAGATGAGAAGCATCAATTATTAGTTTTTCGTTGCGCATTGAGACACCTTAGTTGTTCATTGATTGCTTTCTCATATGTGCCTTGACCGCGGGCCTTCAGCAGACCGTGTAACCCCTTGCTGGAGCCAGCGACCTTGGGTGCAAGCTGGTGAGCTTTTGCTCAAACCAGATGAGCCTACACTCAAGCTGGCAACCTTGGGGTCTCGAACCTGGGTCCTCGTCATCCCAGTCTGACGCTCTATCCACTGCGCCACCGCCTGGTCAGGCTCAAAAAAGAAATTTGATTTTTCATCTTTCTATTCCCCCCCCCCCCCAAAGTGTCATTTTCAGTGGAAAAACAATTATGGTAATATCAGAGGAATGTGCTAGGAAAGAAGACCTTAAAATTTCTGTTGTCTTTCCTGGGATTTTAATAGCAAATATAGAAAAAAATCAGAGGGCTAATAAATCGAAAGCTTTCAGGGCTTAGGTAAGTGAAGAAAAGGCTAGAATTGGGGCTTGCTGCAATATATGCATTATTTTTAACAAGTTAATATTATTATTTTTCTGAGAATTCATATTGAAAGTTAATATTAAAGTGTTAACATTTTCCAAGACCAATCTCCAAATTATAGATATAGCAAAATATTTTCAATGACAAAGTATATATTATGCAGTATGATTTTAGGTGTACACTTTTTACTTAAGCATACTTCATTTGGCAATAAAAATAAAATTACACCTGACTGGTGGTAGCACAGTGGGTTGAGTGTAGGCCAGGACCCTGAAGGACCCAGTTTTAAGCCCAGAGGTCACTGGCCAGAGCACAGGCTCATTGGCTTGAGGTCCGGCTTACCATCTTGAGCATGGGATCATCAACATGATCCCAAGGTCATTGAATTGCACCCAAAGGTCACTGGCCTGAAGCCCAAGGTTGCTAGATTGAAGCTCAAGGTTTCTGGCTTGAAACCAAAGTTGCTGGCTCGAGCAAGAGGTTCTCTGATTCGACCTAAGTGCTCCACCCCCCCTCCCAAGGCATGTATGAGAAGCAGTCAATAAACAACTAAAGTGAAGCAACTACAAGTTGATGCTTCTCATCCGCCCTCCTTCTTTTCTGTCTTTCTCTAAAATTAAAAAAAAAAAAAAAGCAAGCATATGGACCAAAAGAGTATGTTTTTAAATGTGGTACAGTTTGGAATGAATGAGATAAGGAGAATATGTTATCAGTGGAAAGAGCTCTTGTTTTGAGTCTAGTACATTATCTAAGATTGGAAGATATCATAAAAACAACTTCACAAGATTTCACTGGGGTAGTTTTAGGAACAAGGCATATAGGCTTTCGTATAACACCTTTGAAATCTTTAACAGTAAGGGAAAAATCTAAATTTTAGTCTGTCACACAAGAAACATGATACTGACTTTATGATAGCAAAAATTTACTATGTTTGTAGCATGTAGGAGGTACCTTTGTACTCAGTCTAATTCCTTACTCTTGTAGCTGATCAGATGACCTACTTTGATAACAGACCTCTGACTACTCTATAATAAACACAACCACCTATTCCAATGCAGAAGCCTCATCTGTCCTCAGCAATCTTCTTAGCTTTATCTCTTGCCATATGCACCTTGAGTTGCAGCCAATCTGAACAATATATATTTCCCGAAGAGAAATGGGCACAAATTAAGGTGTGTGTGTGTGTGTGACCAGAGCTAAAGCCTAGACTGCTGAAGCCAGATCTGTACATTTTTAGTACATTATTGTATACTGTGAGTTTTCACCAAATTCTTACTGATATATTTTATTATTTTAGCTGAAATAGATATTGGCTGATCTGTAAATTTTTTACTCTTAAATTAAGACTAATAATTTAAATAATAGTTTACCTGTGGCAAATGAAAGCAAAAACTCAGGTTGCCCTTATGTTAGTCTGTCATTCATATGATAAATATTTATTGATATAGACTATACATGTGGGAAAAAATAGTGAAACAGTTAATGCCATCCATATTTTATGTACTAGTGTGAAGAAATTAAAATTAATAAATAAGATGAAAATTGATGTGAGTGTATGAAGGAAATAGTATGAAGTAATAGTATTCAAAAGAGAAAAGTGCTTTCCAGGCTGGAGAAAAACATGAGTGAGGGTGTTGGTGCAGGAAAGAGCTTGGTAGATTTTTGGATGGTCAGGTTTGCCTAGCGTGATCAAAGCAAGGGAGAGCATGGTATGAAGTGAGTTTGGAGTGGCAGGTAGAGGCATGAGGCACTTAGATTTTCCTTTAAGTGCAATAGGAAGTATAAGAGAGTTTTACACAGGGAAGTGCATGATTTTATTTAGAGTAATCCTTTTGGCTTCCTTGTTCTGAGAGACAAGAGTAAGTGGCAGGAAATCATTCAGGAGGTTTTTACTGTAGTCCAGGTGAGACATAAAGGTGGTTGGGACTGAGTAAGTAAGTAACAGTAGAGATCTAGAGGAGTGACTGATTTTCAAGTATTTTAAAGGAAAAAGAGATAGGACTTTTTAGTGGATTGATTGGAGGAATAAATAATGACTCCTTGATATTTGCCTTGACCGACTGGGACCATTTACTAGAATGTGGAAAACTAGGTAGAACAGATTTGGGAGTGAAAATCAAGAACTAAGGTTTGACCTTAAGTTTGAATTGCAGATTATATATCCAATGTTGTAATATACAGCTTTGAACACGTATGTTTGTGTATGTGTGCAAGTCATTAGTCTTCATTCCTGGAGTGCAAATAACAGGTTTGAAGGGCTTCCTTATTCTGATTTTTTTCATGAATAATGTCACACTGATTTTTTGGAAGGAATATAGCAATCACTCTCCTATTGTCAATATATGAAAATGCCTAGTAGCTATTTTGAATTTTTACATTTTTCCTGAAAAATTTCTTTAATAGAAATATTATTGTGGTGTGTTTGTATGTATGTGTAGGTGTTTATAATATAATAGATACAAAACTCAGGACTGAAATTGAATTAAATATCTAAAAGAACTCAGACATTTAGAAAAAAGGAATGTTAGATATCATAAATCTTCTTTCTCTTTTTACAACATAAAACTTTAGGACAAGAGATGAAACAACTTAATAGTGATTTCATAGATAGTTAACAGCTAAAATAATTACTAGGTTTTATGTTTCATTTAATGTTTTCCAAATTTTTGTTTATTACTCATAGTAGTAATATACTAGTATATTGAATAATTTGAAGTATTTTTATGAATTTAAATGACTTCCACAATTTCAAATAACCAGTTATAATGGTCTGTGTTTTCTTTTTTTTTTTTTTTTTAAATAAATTTTTATTAATGGTAATGGGATGACATTAATAAATCAGGGTACATATATTCAAAGAAAACATGTCTAGGTTATTTTGTCATTAAATTATGTTGCATACCCCTCGCCCAAAGTCAGATTGTCCTTCGCCACCCTCCATCTAGTTCTCTGTGCCCCTCCCCCTCCCCCTAACTCTCCCCCTGTCCTCCCTCCCCCCACCCCTGGTAACCACCACACTCTTGTCCATGTCTCTTAGTCTCATTTTTATGTTCCACCAATGTATGGAATCATGTAGTTCTTGTTTTTTTTCTGATTTACTTATTTCACTCCTTATAATGTTATCAAGATCCCACCATTTTGCTGTAAATGATCTGATGTCATCGTTTCTTATGGCTGAGTAGTATTCCATAGTGTATATGTGCCACATCTTCTTTATCCAGTCTTCTATTGAAGGGCTTTTTGGTTGTTTCCATGTCTTGGCCACTGTGAACAGTGCTGCAATGAACATGGGGCTACATGTGTCTTCACGTATCAATGTTTCTGAGGTTTTGGGGTATATACCCAGTAGAGGGATTGCTGGGTCATAAGGTAGTTCTATTTGCAGTTTTTTGAGGAACCACCATACTTTCCTCCATAATGGTTGTACTACTTTACAGTCCCACCAACAGTGAATGAGGGTTCCTTTTTCTCCACAGCCTCTCCAACATTTGCTATTACCCGTCTTGTTGATCATAGCTAATCTAACAGGGGTGAGGTGGTATCTCATTGTAGTTTTGATTTGCATTTCCCTAATAACTAATGAAGCTGAGCATTTTTTCATATATCTGTTGGCCATTTGTATCTCTTCCTGGGAGAAGTGTCTATTCATGTCTTCTTCCCATTTTTTTATTGGATTGTTTGTTTGTTTGTTGTTGAGTTTTATGAGTTCTTTGTAAATTTTGGAAATTAGGCCCTTATCTGAGCTGTTGTTTGAAAATATCATTTCCCATTTAGTTGGCTGTCTGTTTATTTTGATATCAGTTTCTCTTGCTGAGCAAAAACTTTTTATTCTGATGTAGTCCCATTCATTTATCTTTGCCTTCACTTCTCTTGCCATTGGAGTCAAGTTCATAAAATGTTCTTTAAAACCCAGGTCCATGAGTTTAGTACCTATGTCTTCTTCTATGTACTTTATTGTTTCAGGTCTTATATTTAGGTCTTTGATCCATTTTGAATTAATTTTAGTACACGGGGACAGGCTGTAGTCGAGTTTCATTCTTTTGCATGTGGCTTTCCAGTTTTCCCAACACCATTTGTTGAAGAGGCTTTCTTTTCTCCATTGTGTGTTGTTGGCCCCTTTATCAAAGATTATTTGACCATATATATGTGGTTTTATTTCTGGGCTTTCTATTCTGTTCCATTGGTCTGAGTGTCTATTTTTCTGCCAATACCATGCTGTTTTGATTATTGTGGCCCTATAATATAGTTTAAAGTCAGGTATTGTAATGCCCCCAGCTTCATTCTTTTTCCTTAGGATTGTTTTGGCTATTCGGGGTTTTTTATAGTTCCATATAAATCTGATGATTTTTTGTTCCATTTCTTTAAAAAATCCCATAGGGATTTTGATGGGAATTGCATTAAATTTGTATATTGCTTTGGGTAATATGGCCATTTTGATTATATTTATTCTTCCTATCCAAGAACAAGGAATATTTTTCCATCTCATTGTATCTTTTTCGATTTCTCTTAACAATGCTTTGTAATTTTCATTATATAGGTCCTTTACATTCTTTGTTATGTTTATTCCTAGGTATTTTATTTTTTTTGTTGCAATCGTGAAGGGGATTATTTTTTTGAGTTCGTTTTCTAATATTTCATTGTTGGCATAGAGAAAGGCTATGGACTTCTGTATGTTAATTTTGTATCCTGCGACCTTACTGTATTGGTTTATTGTTTCTAATAATCTTTTTGTGGAGTCCTTCGGGTTTTCGATGTATAGGATCATATCATCAGCAAAAAGTGATACCTTTACTTCTTCTTTTCCAATATGGATGCCTTTTATTTCTTTGTCTTGTCTTATTGCTCTGGCCAGAACTTCTAGCACCACGTTAAATAAGAGTGGAGAGAGTGGACAACCCTGTCTTGTTCCTGATTTAAGGTAGAAAGTCCTCAGTTTTATGCCATTTAAAATGATGTTGGCTGATGGTTTATCATATATGGCCTTTATCATGTTGAGATATTTTCCTTCTATACCCATTTTGTTGAGAGTCTTAAACATAAAATTGTGTTGTATTTTATCAAAAGCCTTTTCTGCATCTATTGATAAGATCATATGGTTTTTGTTCTTTGTTTTGTTGATATGGTGTATTACGTTAACCGTTTTGCGTATGTTGAACCATCCTTGAGATTCTGGGATGTATCCCACTTGATCATGATGTATTATTTTTTTAATATGTTGTTGTATTCGGTTTGCCAGTATTTTGTTTAGAATTTTAGCATCTGTATTCATTAGAGATATTGGTCTGTAGTTTTCTTTCTTTGTGCCATCCTTGCCAGGTTTTGGTATGAGGGTTATGTTGGCCTCATAAAATGTGTTTGGAAGTATTGCTTCTTCTTCAATTTTTTGGAAGACTTTGAGTAGAATAGGAACCAAGTCTTCTTTGAATGTTTGATAGAATTCACTAGTATAACCGTCTGGGCCTGGACTTTTATTTTTGGGGAGGTTTTTAATAGTTTTTTCTATTTCCTCCCTGCTGATTGGTCTGTTTAGGCTTTCTGCTTCTTCATGACTCAGTCTAGGAAGGTTGTATTGTTCTAGGAATTTATCCATTTCTTCTAGATTGTTGTATTTGGTGGCATATAATTTTTCATAGTATTCTACAATAATTCTTTGTATATCTATGATGTCTGTGGTGATCTCTCCTCTTTCATTTTGGATTTTATTTATTTGAGTCCTGTGCCTTTTTTCCTTGGTGAGTCTTGCCAAGGGTTTGTCAATTTTGTTGATCTTTTCAAAGAACCAGCTCCTTGTTTTATTGATTTTTTCTATAGTTTTTCTGTTCTCTATTTCATTTATTTCTGCTCTGATTTTTATTATCTCCTTTCTTCGGCTGGTTTTGGGTTGTCTTTGTTCTTCTTTTTCTAGTTCCTTAAGGTGTGAAGTTAAGTGGTTTACTTCAGCTCTCTCTTGTTTGTTCATATAGGCCTGAAGTGATATGAACTTTCCTCTTATTACTGCTTTTGCAGCATCCCAGAGATTCTGATATGTCGTATTTTCATTTTCATTTGTCTGTATGTATCTTTTGATCTCTGCGCTTATTTCTTCTTTGACCCATTCATTTTTTAGAAGTATGTTGTTTAGTTTCCACATTTTTGTGGTTTTTTCCCCCTCTTTTTTGCAGTTGAATTCTAGTTTCAAGGCTTTATGATCAGAAAATATGCTTGGTACAATTTCAATTTTTCTAAATTTGCTGATATTGTCTTTGTGGCCCAACATATGGTCAATTCTTGAGAAAGTTCCATGTACACTAGAGAAAAATGTATACTCTGTCGCTTTGGGATGAAGTGTCCTGTAGATGTCTATCATATCCAGGTGTTCTAGTATTTCGTTCAAGGCCACTATATCTTTATTGATTCTCTGTTTGGATGACCGATCTAGAGCCGTCAGCGGAGTATTGAGGTCTCCAAGTATGATTGTATTTTTGTTAGTTTTTGTTTTAAGGTCAATAAGTAGCTGTCTTATATATTTTGGTGCTCCTTGGTTTGGTGCATATATATTAAGGATTGTTATGTCTTCTTGATTCAGTGTCCCCTTAATCATTATGAAGTGACCATTTTTGTCTCTGAGTACTTTTTCTGTCTTGTAGTCATCAGCATTGTCATATATGAGTATAGCTACACCTGCTTTTTTTTGGGTGTTGTTTGCTTGGAGTATTGTTTTCCAGCCTTTCACTTTGAATTTGTTTTTATCCTTGTTGCTTAGATGTGTTTCTTGTAGGCAGCATATAGTTGGATTTTCTTTTTTAATCCATTCTGCTACTCTGTGTCTTTTTATTGGTAAGTTTAATCCATTTACATTTAGTGTAATTATTGACACTTGTGGGTTCCCTACTGCCATTTTATAAATTGCTTTCTGTTAGTTTTGTATCTAGTTTGATTCTTCTCTTTTGTTTTTCTATCATTTGTTTCTGTTTGTTTGTGTTCCATACTTCTTTCCTCTGTTGCTACCTTTTTTAAGTCATGTGTTTTTGTGGTGGTTTTTTCTAGGGTGGTTACCATTAAGTAATGAAAAGGGTACCTACCATATTCATTGTAGTACCCTATCTTATAAGTATTTCTGCACTTCATCGTCCTTTGCTACTGTTAATCTCCATTCTCTCCCCCCCTTTTTTTTTTCCTTTGTTGTCACAGTTTAAGTTTGGTTTTATTGTGTTCTTGGTGGAGCTGTTACTTGTGTTGTTTTCTTTTGTTCTTTGAATCTGGTTGGAAAACCCCCTTTAGTATTTCCTGGAGTGGGGGCTTTCTCGTGATAAATTCTCTCATCTTTTCTGTATTTGTGAATGTTTTTATATCTCCTTCATACTTGAAGGATAGCTTTGATGGGTATAGTATTCTTGGCTGAAAGTTCCTCTCTTTCAGGGCTTTAAATATTGGGGTCCACTCTCTTCTAGCTTGTAGAGTTTCTGCTGAGAAATCTGATGATAATCTAATAGGCCTTCCTTTATATGTTGTACTCTTCTTTTCCCTGGCTGCCTTGAGAATTTTTTCTTTGTCATTGGTTTGTGTCATCTTTATTATGATGTGCCTTGGAGTGGGTTTGTTGGGGTTAAGAAAACTCGGTGTTCTGTTTGCTTCTTGAATTTGAGGCTTTAGTTCTTTCCACAGGCTTGGGAAGTTCTCGTCTATTATTTGTTTGAGTATATTCTCCATTCCATTTTCTTTCTCTTCTCCCTCTGATATACCTATTATTCTTATGTTATTCTTTCTGATGGAGTCAGATAATTCCTGTAGGGCTTTCTCGTTTTTTATTATTTTTGAGTCTCTTTCTTCTTCTCTCTGTTGTGCCTCAAGTTGTTTGTCTTCTATTTCACTAATTCTATCTTCAATCTGGGTTGTTCTGCTAGCTAAGCTTGTTACCTCGTTTTTCAGCTCGTGAATTGAGTTTTTCATTTCTGTTTGATTTGTTTTTATAGTTTCAATTTCCTTGGTAATATATTCTTTGTGTTCATTGAGTTGTTTTCTGATCTCCCTATATTGCCGCTCCGTGTTTTCTTGTATATCTCTGAGTATTTTTAAGATTTCTATTTTAAATTCTCTGTCATTTAGCTCCAAGGCTTCCAATATGTTAAGTCTTTTCTCCATAGATTTTTCCACATCTATTTGTGTTACCTCTCTTTCTTTTGTATCCATAATATTCGATTTCCTCTTTCTTATTGGCATCTGAGGGTGGTCTTGTTGATAGCACTAATTAGAATTAATAAAGAGTAAAAAGTAAAAAACAAACAAAAACAAACAAACAAAAACAAAACAAAACAAAAAACAAACAAAAAAAAAAAAACCAGAGGGTAAAACACCCCACAAAAAAAAGCAGTAATAATTTATTATTTCCCCCCTTTTTTTTTTCTTTGTTCCCCTTCCCTCCTCTCCCCTCCTCAGGAAAATATCGTGCCTATAATGGAGGGCCTGGTTTGCGGTGAAGAGTTCAAGGGGGCAAAAAAAAAAAAAAAAAAGAAAAAAAAAAAATTAAAAATAAAAAAAGGAAGAAAATCTTAGACAAGCATAAGTTGATCTGCCTGCGGGTGACAGTCAACCAAGAGATATAATGAGAGGGACAAGAGGGAACCAGAAAAAAGGACAAAAAAAGGAATAATAAAGAAGAAAAAATAAAAATAATAAGTAAAAATACGTTGTATTAAGTGGAGCAAACACCAAATACAATGGAGACCTTGGGTTGGGAGGACCCAAAATGCCACAAAAACAAACCAACCAGAAAAAAACAAAAACAAAACCGAAAAAGAAAAACAAAGCCAAAAAAAAAAAAACCTTGAGTCCCAAATTAACTAATTTGTTCGTGATTGAGGATTAAATGGGAGGAAAGTAAAATGAGAAAAGAAAAAACGAATAGAAAGGGAAAAATAAGAAAAAGAGTAAAACAAAGGAAGAAATAAAAAAGCAAGAGAAAAAAACAAAATAAGGCAAAAAAAAACAAAAGAGGAGAGAGTGAGAATTAAGTGTCCTGGAGTATAACCCCAAAGGAGGGTGAGGATGAAGAAGAGAAATAAAATGTAACACTTATGGGTAGTGTAGTTCAAGAAAAGGGAAGCATAAGATGGGCAGAGAATAGAAGGACTGAGGTGGAGGAAATAAAGACAATAAGATAGAAGGAACAAACAACAACAAAAAAAAACAAAAAAAAAACAGTGGAACAAGCTGCAAAGTCTGTGGATTTTTCCTGATTTTGAGATGACAACCTCTTCCTCCTTCTCCTCTCTCCCTCTTCCCGGTCGGCGACTCTGCACCCCAGGCCCTGCCCCTGCGCCACACCCAGGCAGGGACTTGCAGTTGATGGGGTTCTACGGCAATGTCATACAATTGGCTTTAGTCTTGCTGGTAATCAAGGCCTGCCGGCGTCTGCAGGGTCTAACGACGAGAGAGTTCGCCTTCGTGGATTCTCTCTCCCAGTCCCCCCCTCCCGAACCAGCAGCCTGGCGATCCAGCCACAAGGCTGCCACTGCTTCTGCCTGGGGAGTAAGAGGCTCAAAGAGCTGGGAAATCCCCACTCTATCCCCACTCAGTGCAAGGCTCTGGGAAGGGCTCTGACAGTCAGGGCCTCCAGTGTAATCAGGCGGGGGTGGGAGTCAATTGTTGTCAAGATGATTGTTCAGCGCCTAGCATTCCGTTGGACCTCTCAACCCAGGCTTTCCACACTTTGTAGCCTGTTTTGGCCGGTAAGAAGAGGCACTAGTCTCTGCTTGCGACTAGTTTGGTATAGATCTTATTATCTGCCAAGTCCTTCTTGTTAGCGTTTATCCCTGAATATGGAGGCTCTATCAATCAGAAGTTGCCCCCGCCCCTTTAGCGAGAGGCACCAAAAAATATCACGCCTCTTGTCTTGGGTCGGTGAACTGAGAGAGATCTTATCAATTAGAACCGAGGGTGCGCAGATTTCACGGGTTAAGTTAATTTTAATAATTGGGTCGCAGCTGTGCTCCCGAAGGTATTTCAGGCTGCCTGCGCACGCCCCTCCCCCAACGCTTGATTGTTAGCTTGAATGGCTGGGTGAGGTGCCCCGCCCGCGGAGAGAATCTCCCAAGTAGGGAATACCGCCCTGGGGCCTCTCCCGCTCCCTGTGCACGGGCCCCTGGGAACGTTAGCGGTGCTCGGTCTGCAATGCTCGGTCTGCAACCAGACCGGGAGCGCGCCAGCAGCTGCTCGCCGCTCGTTCTGCAACCGACCTGGGCGCTGCTGGCGGCGGCGGCTGGCGGCGGCGGCGGCGGCGGCGGCCGGCGGCGGCTTCCGAGTGCGGGATGACTTACCACAGGCGAACTTTCTCGCGGCTTGAATGAACGTCCCTGTGGTAGCTTCCTCCACACCCTCGTCTCTCAGATTCGAGCGATAACAGTCCTTTTGCTTTCAGTTTGCTCCGAAGATAAATTTTCCTGTTTCTAGTTGATAAATTTGTTGTGATTTTGGGGAGATCTGTCGGACGCGCTACTCACGGCGCCATTTCCGTGACGTCACTCCGGTCTGTGTTTTCTTTAAAACATAATAACTTGTTTATTCAAGTGAACTAATCTACTTCTTTAAATATGGAAATGTATAACCAAAAATCTGAGTTATTCAGTGTAGAAAAAACCTGAAGATTGAATATAAGAAAAAAAATTAGTTGAAAACTTTCTGTGAATAAATTAGAAGCAAGGAAATGTACAATCTTCTTAGGTAACATAACATAAATAGCCCGAAGAGCATAACATTAAGAAATTATTTTATCAATTAAAATCATACATGAAATGACATTGAGAGAATTAACATATTTCTTATGTATTATTTTTGTTGTGTCATTGTTTTTAAATTTGAGGAAAACCAAAGTCAGAACTCAGTTTGAACTAGATAATCTATAATATATAAGTAGGCCCTGAATGGCTGGCTCATTGATACAGCGTTGGCTAGGCATCTGGAGGTCCCAGGTTTGGTTCCTGGTCTGGACACATAGAAGAAGCAACCATCTGCTTCGTCACCCCTTCTCTCCCCCCTTCTTTCTTGCTCTTCCCCCTCCGGAAGCCATAGCTTGATTGGTTTGAGCGAGTTGGCCCCAGTGCTGAAGATGGCTCTGTGGAGCCTCTGCCTCAGCCTCTAAAAATAGCTTGGTTGCTGAGCAACAGCCTAAAATGGGCACAGCATCACCTGGTAGGGGGGTTGCCTGGTGGATCCCAGTCAGTTGGCATGCAGGAGTCTGTCTCAATTTCCTCTCCTCTCACTTAGAAAAAAAAAAAAAAAGAAAGAAAGGGAGAAAGAAAGAAAAAGTAAATATTAAAATAATGTAATAGAGTTGGCAAGTAGAAGAAAACAAAATGTGAAGTATGATAACAGTTTGAATTTTCTATTCTGTAAAAAATGTTTCAATAGGTTTGTGTAATTTTTTTTTTTTTTTTTTTTTTTACAGGGACAGAGAGAGAGAGTCAGAGAGAGGGATAGATAGGGACAGACAGACAGGAACGGAGAAAGATGAGAAGCATCAATTATCAGTTTTTTGTTGTAACACCTTAGTTCATTGATTGCTTTCTCATATGTGCCTTGACCGTGGGACTACAGCAGAGTGAGTAACCCCTTGCTCAAACCAGCGACCTTGGGTCCAAGCTGGTGAGCTTTTTGCTCAAGCCAGATGAGCCTGCACTCAAGCTGGCGACCCTGGGGTCTCGAACCTGGGTCCTCTGCATCCCAGTCTGACACTCTATCCACTGTGCCACTGCCTGGTCAGGCTGTGGAAATATTTTTTTAAGAGGAGCTTTTATGAAGACATAGGGTTAGAAATGATTAACTTTGAAAGGAGATAAAAACATTTATCAAAGGGAAGTTTTGGTGTTTGTTATTGAATATTACAAGAGGAAGAATTAAAATAAAGAGAAATAAATAATTCTAAGACTAATTTTTGCATGTTAACCTGGAAAATAAAAGTTATAAAACATTTTCAAGCAAATCCTACTTGACACTTTTACTGTATTTTAATATAACATTAACATACATTTTAATAAAACTTTAAGATATTTAAAAATATAATAAATGAATCTTTACCACATAATATTTTGTTTCCATCCAAGCACTGTTTAATTTTTTTTGGATGTGTGTTAATTTAATGTTATTAAGCAAATAATATAGTCTTTGAGACTTAGGGCAAGAGCTCATTGGTCATTAGTAAATACTTAGGAATTATAGAGAGTAATTACTAAATCCAGTAAAGCACTTTTTCTTTATTGACCAATGTTTGTGTAACTTTTCTTAAGTTTCATTCTTTTGTTTCTCTTTTCCATCCCTTTCTCTCAAAAAAAAAAAAAAAAAAAAAAAAAAGGTAGCTCTCAATACTTTGATTTGCTTTAGCACTGAATTGCTAATGTAGATTATTTCAGGGAGAATTCTGCACCTAAAGACTTTGGTTTTGATAGGTGACTACTTCAAGTTAATCTAGGAAAATGATTAGAGCAGGACTCAAAGTTGTACTTAATTTTTACTTACTGGTTTGTCTTTTATCTTGTACTCTTAAGGGTTTTTTTTTTGTATGTAATACTTGTCTAGATTGGAGAAGACAGAGGCTGACGATCTTAGTTTTTTAAGCACTAATTCAATACAGAATGTCTTAATTTAGCTTGTTTGTGAGTGTTCTTCCTTCTTGATATTACTTCTTCCTAATGAAAATCACTTTTCTTTTTCCTTTTTGTATTTTTTTGAAGTGAGAAGTGGGGAGGCAGAGAGACAGACTCCTGCATGCGCCTGACCAGCCACTCACTAGGGTGCAATGCTCTGCCTACCTGGGGCGTTACGCCTTTGCAACAGATGTCATTCTAGCACCTGAGGTAGAGGCCATGGAGTTATCCTCAGTGCCTGGGCCAAGTTTGCTCCAATGAACCTTGGCTGCAGGAGGGAAAGAGAGACATAAGAGAGAAAGGAGAGGGGGAAAGGTGGAGAAGCAGATGGGCGCTTCTCCTGTGTGCCCTGGCTGGTGATCAAACCTGGGACATCCACACCCAGGTCGACGCCAGGTCTACCACTTAGTCAACCGGCCAGGGCCTGTTTTTCTTATATTTTAATTTTATTGTAACAAGCAATGGTCATTGGTGCCAACACAAATCTCCAATTTGGGTACGTGATGAAGGAAACTTTATTCAGTGTAAAACAGCTCAATGGTGATCCAGATGGCAGTGAGGTGGACCTGGGGCCTGGCGCATCCTCAGCTAGTCAGCTTCTCTCTGTTCTGTTTTGGGCTGCTCTTCTCTGCTTGGGTGAGATATGCCTCTTGTGTTTCAGTGCCAGCTTGGGAAATGCAGTCTTCAGTGGAAAGGGAAAGTACACTCCATGAGCCAGAGGGAGCCTTGGCTTATATAGACAGAAATACCACCCCTGGTCCCTGATTGGTCCATCCTCATGCAAATGAGGCCTCCAAATTCTTCCAGTTTGTATGGTTTAAAGGGCAGCTAATCTAATTGGTTAGTGAAGATGTTGATTGGGGGATATAGCTATGCAGCTTCAATGGAATGTCAAGGGCTTGCTCATATGGCAGAAACACAGTATAGGAAGGCAGTTCAATGCAGGAGGAAGGTAGTTTAGTGCAGGCTTCTATCTGAAGTGCAGTTTGTGTGTAGGGGGCCCTGTTTAGAAATGGCTTCCAGGCTCTGTTTTTGTTTTGTCATTACTTAAATTTAAGCCTAGCTAAGCCAACAGGAGCCCTTCTTAGTAGGTTTCTTTTTTCTTTTTTATTTTATCTTTTCTTTCCTTTCCTTTCCTTTCCTTTCCTTTCCTTTCCTTTCCTTTCCTTTCCTTTCCTTTCCTTTCCTTTCCTTTCCTTTCCTTTCCTTTCCTTTCCTTTCCTTTCCTTTCCTTTCCTTTCCTTTCCTTTCCTTTCCTTTCCTTTCCTTTCCTTTCCTTTCCTTTCCTTTCCTTTCCTTTCCTTTCCTTTCCTTTCCTTTCCTTTCCTTTCCTTTCCTTTCCTTTCCTTTCCTTTCCTTTCCTTTCCTTTCCTTTCCTTTCCTTTCTTTTCTTTCTTCTTTTCATTTCGGTGAGAGAGGAAGGGAGGAACAGAGAAGGAGAGACAGAGAGAGAGGGAGACAGGAACACTGACCTGTTCCTGTGTGTGCCCTGACTGGGGATTGGCCCAGCACCCTCTGGTCCTTTGGTTTGGGACAGTGCTCTAACAGACTGAGCTGTCTGGTCAGAGCAGTGGGTATCCCTGTTCTCAGGGACTATATAATTGAAGTGAGTAAAGAGGAGAGGTGATTTCTTAGGTTAGAAGATACAATGCTGTAAAAAAACCCAAATTATTCAGGACAAATTTTAAAGTTAATAGACACAATAAAAGAGCCAGAACTAGTCAGTGCTCCAGATGAAATTATTATGATTTTTAATATCAGAGTCACTACAGTCTTCCCTCAAATTCCTAGATAACTTGAATTATTGTGTATGGCTGTTACTCTTATTTAACGTCTGTAGGAGATTCTTATTAAGTCTAGAGTAGGATTCAGAAATTTATATTTTTATAAAATAATCCAGGTTATCATCAATTATTTTGGGAGAATACATGTTCAGTTTAGTGTTTAATTATTTTATAAAGTTTCAACTGTGGGCATAGAGAGAATGGTTTGTTTTCATTTCAAGATTATTGCTTTATGTCTTCCTTTAAAATAGGAGTTTCACAACCATCATGAAATACTAGGTACGTTAAAGTAGCCACTTTTGTTGAAATTTGAATGACCAAACTTCTGGAAATAGAGGAAACTCACAGAGAAGAAAAGCAGGTGTAATGAGAAGTTAGCACAAACTTAATTCTCACAGTTATAGTTCTCAGATAGCTAGACATTTTAAAAATCCATGGCCTTGACCAAGAGACTATGTTGCAGTGTTTCCCAAGGAATGATCTGCAAAGCATAGCTTCTGAAGGTATTAAGAGTATGTTAAAAGTGTGTTCTATGGTTCAATGGGTTTGGAGGAAAAAGTAAAAGTTAAAGAGGTGTTTATTGCATCACTGCAAAAGTGGATGCATTTTGTGAATTTTTAGCTAGGTAAGTAAATGATAAGTAGAGTTCTGAACTTACTGACCAAGGGACTCTGCTGTTATGCTTGTCCCCTTTTATCCTGCTTCCACTCCACGATTTTCTCCCAGATTAAGTGTTTTGGTGACCAGGCTCTGTGCTCTTATATTGAAGTATGCTATTTTGAAAGCTCTTGTTGAATTTAGAAACCTTATTATGGCTACCACTTAGAACAGCATGTGATATGTAGTAGGTGCTCAGGAAATGTGTGTTGAGTTATCAAATGAATTAATAAATGAATGGATACCTTCAGTGGTGGCATGTGTGGAATTTGATGACTTGTCCTTCCACAGAAGGCATTTAGAGCAGGTAAAGGCAGATAAAAGCAGTTTGGAATTCTTTGTTCATATTTTCCATAAGTTTGGCTTAAAGTATAGAGGAGCATTTTCTTTTCTTTAGGCCACTGATTTTGGGAAGAACTGTGTTATCAGAGGCAATATTTTTTTTTTGTCATAAATGATCTTTTTTGGGTAAGAATTGGGATCTGAAAATTTTATAGTGTGAAAAAGGAAGCTACACTAAGAAGCATATTCAGAAATAGTAGCTTTTGGTTTTGCCCTAATTACTTGTTAAAATATTGATTTCACTCTGTATCTACCATACTACTAAGGTGGTGATAAATGTCAGAATTATTTTTTAATAAACTATTAGTAGTGATCATCCCTATTTATCCTGATATATGTAACCGAAGGGAATGCTCTGACAGGGCATTCTCATGGATCATAGACATAGTTGTGTCTAACCAGATATGATGTCTGTGTGAGGTAAAGATTAAGCAATGCTTTTTGTAGCTTCCTCAGAATGATTGGTTAAAATGTGGTTTGTGGCAACAAAGAAATGAGGAAATCCTATTTTCTTTGTCAGTGTTCTTAAAAATGCACAAATTAGCCAGTGTTTGTTTTAATGTCACTTTCTTAAATTTCAGTGCTATTAACCATTACATTGAGTAAACGTACACAGTAATATAGTAGGGATAATAAGGGCAGACAAGACTAAGCCGAAATTTTTGCTTCAGCATTGTATGATAGTATTTGTGAGCCTGGACAAGTGTCTTCAGCTATAAATTGTGATGATGATAATAACTGCTACCTTATAGAAGCACAAGCAGTGCTGAGGCAGTACCTGGTGTTTGGTAATGTTCAGTAAATAGTAGCAAAGAATAATAATGATGTTCATGATAATTCAGTAACAGCTATACTATCAACAACAAAAAAACTGCCTTTCTTGGTTTGTTTAGTTATTGGCAACGGCAGTTACAAAATAATGTGAACTAAAAATCTTTCAATATGGTACATTGTTTTTGTAGATGCCATTTGATGTTGACATACCCCAAATACTAGCCACTTTCAAAGTAATATATTAGAAAGGGTGTTAATTAGATATGCTTCCAGGATTTTATTCTTTTTATGATATGAGAAAATAAATTTATTTGGTGTAGCTCAGATGAACTAGATCTACTCAAAATATCATGTTGAAATATTGCCTTTTAAATAGCCAACGTGCCTCTTTTAAAATTTCCTTTCTAATTCAAAATTTTAAATATGTCCTTTGCAAGACATACAGAAGATAGAAAACTCAAGAATAGAATAAAAGGAAAAAAATAGAACAACAAAGGAAAGAAAAAATTCTCGTAATATAATTTAGTTATGTACTGTTAATACTGTTCAGCCTTTTAAACTGTGTACACACATTCATGCATGTATTCACCAACAGTCACATTAACATATGCATTTACATTACACAGTCATTAACACACTCATGCATACACTAATACTTACACCAAAGTCTTACTGAAATTCATACATAATCTACTCGATATCACATTTACACATACACATTCAAATGCACATTTTAAGGAAAAAAAATTTTGAGTTTACGGATATCTACTTTTTTTACTTAGACTATACATTGGAAACCGGGAGGCAGAACTCCCGCATGCGCCCGACGGGGATCCACCGAGCACGCCCACCAGGGGCGATGCTCTGCCCATCTGGGGCGTCGCTCTGCCGCAACCAGAGCCATTCTAGCGCCTGAGGCAGAGGCCATAGAGCCATCCTCAGTGCCTGGGCCAGCTTTGCTCCAGTGGAGCCTTGGTTGCAGGAGGGGAAGAGAGAGAGAGAGGAAGGAGGGGGAGGGGTGGAGAAGCAGATGGGCGCTTCTCCTGTGTGCCTTGGCTGGGAATTGAACCCGGGACTCCTGCACGCCAGGCTGACTCTCTACCACTGAGCCAACTAGCCAGGGCCTAAAGGTTTTTTCTATTTTAAATTACCTTTTTTTTTGTTGAAAGATTTTACTATATTTTGGTAACTATATAGTATTTAACATTTTGGAATTGTCTGTTTTTATTCAGAACACTGTAGTGTCTGAAGACTGCAAGGTTATGTTTATCAATTGTTTATTCATTTTTATTGCTAATTAGTAATTATTCTAAAGGACATCTGGCTTTACTCAGTCTTTTGGCTATTAATAATAAAGATATGAACATTTGTGTACAGATTTTTTGTGTACATAGTTTTCATTTCTCTGGAATAGCTTTCCAGGAGTAAACCTGCTGGGTTATATGATAGCTCTATATTTAGTCTTTTGAAATACTGTTAAACTGTACTCCAGAGTGACTGTGCCATTTAAAATTCTGTGAGCAGTGAATGAGTGATTTATATATCTGTGTCCTTGTCAGCATTTGAAGTTCTCATTTCTTTTTATTTTAGTGATTCAGATGGGTTGCATTGAAATCTTATTGTGGTTTTAATTGTCATTTTACTGACGGCTAATAATGTTGAGCATCTTTGCGTGTGCTCAAGTGCCGTCTCTTTATCTTCCTTGGTGTAACATCTGTTCATGTTTTTGCACGTTTTCTAACTGGATTGTTTATTTTTCACTGTTGAGCTTTGAGAGTTATTCATGTATTCTAAGTACTAGATCTTTTTTTCCAAGTATAGAGTATTTATTTGTTTTTTATTAAATTATAGTTCACATACTATTATATTAGTTTTAGGTGTACAGTATAGTGATTCTATATTTATTTACCTTAGGATGTGATCATCATGGTATGTCTAGCAACAGCCTATCACCACACAACATTTTTGAAATATTATTGACTTTATTCTCTATACTGTGCATTACATCCCCGTGATTTATTTTTTTAAGACTGGAAGTTTGTATCTCTTATTCCCCTTCGTCTTTTTCATCCATTTCCTCACCTCCCAGCCCTCTGGCAACCATCAGTTTGTTCTCTGTATCTATGAGTTTGTTTTTTTTTAGATTCTACATATAAGTGACATCGTAAGGTATTTATCTTTGACTTTTGTCTGCAAATATTCACTTAGTATAACACCCTCTAGGTCCATTCATGTTGTCACATATGGCAAGAGTTCATTATTTTTTATTGTTAAGTAATATTCTACTTTTCCATGGGGCATTTGTGTGTGTGTATCATCTCTTCTTTATCCCTTCATCCATCGATGGACACCTAGGCATGTCTTGGTTATTGTAAATAATGCTGCAACAAATGTAGATGTAAGTATATTTTGTCAAGTTTGTGTTTTTGTTTTCTTTGCCCTTAAGTGGAATTGCTAGGGTGTATGATTGTTCTTTTTTTTTTTTTCTTTTCCATTTTCTCTGCCTTTTCCCCTCCTTTCTCTCTCTCTTTCTCTTTCTTTTCTTTTCATTTTTTAGGGAGATAGTAAAACAGACTTCTGCATGTGCCCAGACTAAGATCCACCTAGCAACCCCTGTCTTGGGTCGATGCTCAAATCAACTGAGCCACTGGCTGCAGGAGAGGAAGAGGGAGAAAAACGGGAGAGGGAAAGGGAGAGAAAGAAATGATTCCTTCTCATGTGTGCCCAGACTGGGGATCGAAGTTGGATATCCACAGACAGGGCTGACTCTCTACCACTGAGCCAACTGGCCAGGACCAGTAGTTCTTTTTTCAGTTTTTATTTAATACAATATATAAAACACATTTTATATGTTTTATGTGTTATTCCCTTAATAGATATCCCATTTGCAAATATTTTCTCTTATTTAGTAGGTTGTTTGTGATTTTTTTTTTTTTTTTTGGTATTTTTCTGAAGCTGGAAACGGGGAGAGACAGTCAGACAGACTCCCGCATGCGCCCGACCAGGATCCACCCGGCGCGCCCACCAGGGGCGACGCTCTGCCCACCAGGGGGCGATGCTCTGCCCCTCCGGGGCGTTGCTGTGCCGCGACCAGAGCCACTCTAGCGCCTGGGGCAGAGGCCAAGGAGCCATCCCCAGCGCCCGGGCCATCTTTGCTCCAATGGAGCCTTGGCTGTGGGAGGGGAAGAGAGAGACAGAGAGGAAGGAGGGGGGGTGGAGAAGCAAATGGGCGCTTCTCCTATGTGCCCTGGCTGGGAATCGAACCCGGGTCCCCCACACGCCAGGCCGACACTCTACCGCTGAGCCAACCGGCCAGGACCTGTTTGTGATTTTGTTGGCAGTTTCCTTTACTTGCAAAAGCTTTCTAGTTTGATGTAGTCCCATTTATTTATTTCTGCTTTTGTTGTGTTTTCCTGGGGCAATACATTCAATAACTATATTTAAGACTGACGTAGAGTTTACTGCCTATGTTATCTTCAAGAGTTTTATGGTTTCTTTGTCACAAATCACCCTTTTGAGGTTTCCCTTGTATTTGACTACTCAGTTTCTCGACTGCCTTTCAAGATTCTTTCATCTTAAAATTTTGTCATTTTACAATTTGTCTTGGTATGGGTCTTTTTGGTTCATCTTGTTTGGAACTCTCTGTACTTCCTAGTCCTTGATTCCCCAGGTGAGAAAAGCTCTCTGCCATAATTTCTTCAAGTAAGCTTTCTTCTCCTTTTTTTCTCCTTATTTTGGGCTTCCTATAATGTGAATATTAGTGTGCTTGATGTTGTACCACAGATCATTTAAACTATGCTAATTTTTTTAAAATTATTTTTTCTTTTTGCTCTTTTGATTGGGTGAGTTCCACTATTCGTCTTCCAGTTTGCTAGTCTATTCTCTTATATTACCTAATTTGCTATTCATTCTTCCTATTTTTCATTTCTGTTTTTGTATTTTTTAGCTGTGATAGTTTTTTTATTAATTTATTTTTATTCAATTTATTGGGGTGACATTAATAAAATTATATTGGTTTTAAGTGAATAATTATATAATACATCATCTGCACATTGTATTGTATTTTCTAACTCTTTTTTAAAGTTCTCATTGAGTTTCTCTGTTCCCCCAAATTCAGTAAGCATTCTTATAACCATTACTTTGACTTACTTATCAGGCAGATTATTTGTTTATATTTTATTACAGTTTTTTTTGTTTTATTTTTTACTTGGAACATATTTACTTGTCTTCTCATTTTGTTTGACTTTCTGTCGTTATTTCTGTGAATTAGATGAAATAGCTCTCTTCTGATCTTGAATAGTGTGTAGGAGCGATATCTGTATAAAACTGTTTGTGCCCAGTGCTGGCTGGTTCATGCTTGGGGAGCCCTAAAGTGCTGGCAGGCTGGCCAGTGGTGGCTGAGGTAGCCCAGGGCATTGGGCTGGGGGAGCTAAAATGCTTGGTTATAATAGCTACTCTAAGTGATTACAAAATTAAATGAACACCAATGGTTTCTTGCTATAAAATCTAACTTAATTTTTTATTCTTATATTCTGAATTGGGATATACTTTTTACTGGATAGTATTCATTTGCCTATCCATATCCTGGGGAGATATAAACCAAGTGGCTATGCTAACCTTTAGAGGCAAGGCGGGCTCAATTACCCAAGGATGTTACAGATATCAAATTGACATAAGTGGGAAAAGTTCTAAGTCCTATGGGCAGAAACCCCATCTGAATCAATAGGGTGGGGTTTAACAGCCCTTTAAACAATTCCAGGCCTAAGTGTGTTTATTATTGATAGGGAGGATAAATCTCTGAAGAACTGCATAGGATAACAAGGAATGTATACTGTTTTCATCCCCAAACCCATCCTGATTCATTTTATCCCAAGTATTGAGGGGAAAGGGTAGTATTCAGATTCACTGGAAGTTGTTCGCTAGTGACTTTGAGCTAACTGACACCTGGAAGTCTCATGTACTGTCATAGTTCTCTGGTAAAATGAGGCCTTATGGAGTTCCAATTATAAAGGTGGCCCAAGACTACTCTGTGTCACAGTGGGTCCATGCAGTAGTTATTTTCCTCATTTTAGGATGTAGAAAAGGTATAGATATACTAGCTGGCAGAATGCCCTACATTTGTGCCTGATTTGTATA
The DNA here is from genome assembly GCF_036850995.1 of Saccopteryx leptura. NCBI lineage: Eukaryota > Metazoa > Chordata > Mammalia > Chiroptera > Emballonuridae > Saccopteryx > Saccopteryx leptura. Next base: position 159,326,157 of record NC_089506.1, on the reverse strand, counting down.
TTAAGAGGTATTATTGTTATATCCCTTAAGATTATATAAGAGAGCTAAATGGAAGCTGTATGAGTTAGTAAACCAAAAACAATAGTGTATCCTTAAGGGAATTATAGAGCTTAATGATACCATCAAGATTTGAAAGATATAGATGTGGTGATTCCAACTTTTTAAATGTATTTGGTGCAAATGTAGGATAAAGTCATAGAATATGACTTTAGCTCATTGTAAACATAATCTGGTGGTGATACTGATTACAGCTATGGTTGTACATATGGTACCTTTTCTGGAGCATGTCAGCACAGACCCTGACACCTGACATGTAGTTGTTGATCTAGCAAATGTTTTCTTTCCTTTCCCAACTGCTTAGACAATCTAGATGGTTTGGTTTTTCTGGAGGAACAAGAGTACATCATCACTGTCTTATCTCAGTATTATTCATATCCACTTGTTCTTTGTCATAATATGGTCTGAAGCAGTGGTTTTCAGCTGAGCCAATTTTTCATTTCTAAAGACACTTTTGATTGTCATGATCAAGAAGGAAGGTACTACTCTTATCTAGTTTGTAAAGGCCAGGTACATTGATAAATATACAAAAAGCACAGGAGAGCCCCCCACAAAAGGAATTATCTAACCCCAAGTATCAGTAGTTCCACAGTTGTGAAACTCTGGTCTGGAGGTACCATGATCATCTTACTACCCACAAAACATCATGCTGGACTCCACAGTGATGTTGTTAAACTAATTGGACTTGGTGAGTTAAGGTATTTTAGATATCTTACTAAAGCAAATACATGCCAGAGTATAGGAGATACACCGCAAAAACATTAAGGGACATACCATAAGAGTTATATTTTTAGAGGTCTACTGATCTGGGCTGTGCTACAACTTCTTCTTGCATTTTGGACACTCTGTACTTGCACTGGGCTCAGAATTTTGAAGACATCATCACCAACATTTGTGTACATTACTTCACTCCATTTATTGGGTAATGCGTAAGGCTGGGACAGGGTAAAGTTCTTGCAGCAGATACCGGCAGTGTTAGTGGCAGAGCAGGAGGACGTAGGAAGCATCTGACAAGTCTGCATGGCAGTATCAAAGTGAGAACCTCTAGGTTTTTGTAGTAAAATCATGTTTTCTTCTGTCTACATCATTCTCTAATTGAAAAACAACTCTTGGATTGCTCCTTGATGCTGGTTTGTTAGGCATAAACATGACACCAAACATGGCTCATCTGAACACCAGAACTCCCATCATGAAGTACATGTTATTGACTTTAGCAAATGACAAAATTAAATGTGCGAGGTGTGCTACTCTTTACTAAATGAAATTTTAAGTACAAGTAGGTTTGGAAGGCACAAGTAACTATTTAGGCAGGCATTTCAGACTACTGTGCTATTGATTTTTATTGCCTTGCATTTACTTCTTTTCAAATGAAGAACAGTATAATTATAGGCAGAAATGAACCTGGCCTTACTGCAAGTTCCCTGTGGCCAACTAACAGAGGAGGAAGAAGTATAGCCTAGTTCAGAGGGTTTGTTAGCTATGCTGGCACCCACTGAAAGTGGGCAGCTCTTGAATGCTGCCATAGCAAGAATGCTAATAAAAGGCAATGATAAATGGACATTCCCTTTTGATAGAAGAAGAGAGGCACAAGGTACAAATTTATATTAATTCATGAACAACACTGATAGATAAGCTGGCCTGTCAGAAGCTAGGAAAAAACAAAAATGAAAGTTATGTGCAAGGTATAAGGCGTTCCAGCTAAGAGATGTGTAGTGTGCTGCTTGGTATGGGCTCAGAATGGAAAGATGTCTTGTCATTTGTTTATGCTCACTGGAAGGTATTCTTTGTGGAAAAGTCTCTCAATCAAGAAAAGATGGTCTATCCAATGAATGTCAAGTCTGTTTTTCCCTGGCCACTGTGGTGCTTATGGAATTGTCCCATGTTAAAAGTGGCCAGATAGCATAAAAGAAACCTATGCCATAGTTTAAAAATATGCCCTTTTTTCTTCATCAAGGCTGTTCTGTTCATCTCTATGCAGATACTTTGCCTAATTTACCAGCTGCAGGGGCCAGTCCTAATAATGCAGTAATCCCCAGGGCAGCCAATATACCCCAGGGCAACCAAAATATATCTGTCCTGGGTGCACTCTGTCCTCCTAAGTGTATATTCTAGATATGAATTAGTTTCCACTGCCTGCAGTGCTTCTACCTATACTCAATCGTTTGACTTATAGAATGCCTCATTCATTGTTATTATTTCCTATACAACATCACTTCTCACGGAGAAACTCACCTGCAGCAAAAGAAGTATGGTAACAAACTCCTGCTCATGAAATTGACTTGTCTTATTTTGTATCCCAACACTCAGAAGCCTCTGACTTGCTAGAATGGTGTTTGTTACATCTTGCAGAATAAGATCTCCTTCCCTACAGAGCATGGTATATGCTTTAAATAAGACAGAAACCACTTTGTGTTTCTGGCTCTTCCATAGCTGGAATGCATAAATTAGAAACTAGATAGTGTCCATGGATTGGTGCCTCTCACTACTGTATCTAAAAATCTGTTAATGGAATTTTTACTTTCTGCTTTGGTCTTGCTGAGTCCTAGTCCTCAAAGAATGAATCTTTCTACCAGGCAACACAGTCTTCCCTCAGAATCAAAGCTGAGATTGTTCTCTAATTGTTTTTGATTCCTTCATGCAAAATCATCAACAGAAAGAAAAGATGGTCACTGAACTGGCAGAAGCGAGAGATCCTAGTTAATAAGAGAACTTTGGGTTGTTTCTATAGATTGGCAAAGAAGATGTATATTTGGCTGAGGGAATTCATTTGGATGTCTGTTAACACCACACACACTATAGTACTTGTTAAAAGGAAAACTGCAGCAATCTAGCAGCAGTAGAATAGCTGAAGACTTATAAAGACAATGTAAAATCTCAGACCAACAGGGGCACAGGTAGAATGGGAACATGACCTGCACGATAGGAAAACGATAGGAAAATGAGCAATGATTGTCAACTCAGGCTTTCTAACTAGCTGTAGAAGGAAGCAATACAGGGCCTGTTAATTGTCCTACAGCCCTTGTTTTCCTCTGCTATTTATGTAGAGCACACTGATTGTGACTGACATTTCAATGATTTCAAGTGAGAGAAGAACCAAATTGATGTTGCCCCAGGCTGATTATTTCTAGTAAGTTTTTGTGGATTTCTTATGTTGGAGATATATTTTTCATCTGGACAAAGATAAAAGTGGGTGCTAAGGTACCAAAGGAAGAATTAGTGCTGGATGTTCTGTTTGTCGCCCTCCCATCCATTATTCACTACTTATCACCCCACAGAAGCCCCATGGACTATATCGCTTTGGCTTGTTTGCCCCTTGCTTTCTAGTTGGGTTCAGCCAAAGGCAGTTTGTGTGTTGGGAAGAGGTTGTGGTGCTTATTTTCCTCGGTTGCTTCCCACCACACTGCAGAGTGGCCACGAGCCTCCGCCTCAGACTGCAGCTCTTAGACACGCCCCTTCACGCCCGTGCTTGCTGGGCTCTGGTAACTGCCTATGGGAGTAGTCTTCACTGTTCTCTTCATGCTGCCTTGTAAAAAAAAAATCTACATTCACAAAAAGTGTTAAATTTGCTTCATTTATTTCTTTTGCTTTTTATTCTACTTTAGCCTTAACTGATACATAAAAATATCCATAAACATATTTTAACTAGTGTCTTTCAAAAATTATTTGTACTTCCTTTTTACAGATGACTGCTGTTTCGAAATGAAATTACCTTTTTGACAAGTTGGGAACCTTTTATGTTCTTTTCTATGTTGAAACAGTTTAACACATGAAATTGATTGTTTTTTATTGAGCTTTAATATAAATTCTTCAGAAAAATCATTTTAGATAAATTGATTTTAGAGGTAGACTTTTGATTCTCATTCTAAATTTATTCCAGAATCATAGCTTACTTCACATGTTATATCACTTATGGTCAGTATTTATATTTTAAGAGATTTTCAAATTTCTTGGTATAAGATTGTATGTATTATTTTCTAATGTTTTAAATTTCTTATGTATTTGTGGTTATTCCTATCATATACATGGTACCTGTTGGGCAGATAAAATGTATTATGCTCACTTTGTTGGGGATGGCTCTGCCCACGTGGAGGCCGTTGCCCAGGTGATATTAATGTGTGTTGGGGGTGGGCTAAAGGCAAGCGGGATCCTTGTGGCCTGGGGCTTGGTTTTGGGATTAAGCCTTTCCCACTCTTTTTGATGTAGGGTGGTGCGGTCCAGTCATGCCTCAGAGAGGTGACTTTGTATTAGAGACTTCCCTATTTTGTATATTGGATTAAAGGTTTGGATTTCTACACTATGAAATGGGGACAAAGCGGGAGCTTGCTCGCTTGGTTTCTGAGATTAGCATGAGAGAGCAGAGAGATCACAGCAGAGAGCAGAGAAAGGCCACGTGGAGGTGGCCAGGAGAAGCAGCCAAGATGGTGGAGTGTTGAGTGAGAGGCCAGTTTGTGCAGTTTGTGCAGTTTGTGGAGGGAGAAGGAAGGAGATGGGAAACAGAGGTGAATAAGTCTGGTGAGCTAGAAACCTTTGATTCTAGAAAACTCGGATAAGTCAGTGGCTTTGTGAGCACTGAATGTGAGTGGGTTTTGGAGCCCAGTGTGTATTTTTTACTTGCCCGCCGGGTGCAAGCTAGAATTAAAGCTAATGGCCCACCAGTTCTTGGCTCCGTTGTTTCTTTACCAACTGTCCAAATCCAATGTGAACCTGCATGGGCCGGGCTGCTTTAATGGGGGCCCTGGCTACTGGCCATACAGTACCAAATTGTTTTTCTAAATTTTAATGGTCGGTTAGATTGAATTTGCACTTTGCAAAGATAAAAAGATTGACTGCTAGATCTCACATCAAAAGTTTTCTGCTTTTTTTCTTTTTATCTAGATAATCAGAAACCTGTACAGAAATGTTTTGAAATTTTATCACACATATTTTTTTTATGTGCCTTGACCATGGGCCTTCAGCAGACCGAGTAACCCCTTGCTTGAGCCAGCGACGTTGGGCTCAAGCTGGTGAGCTTTTGCTCAAACCAGATGAGCCCTCGCTCAAGCTGGCGACCTCGGGGTCTTGAACCTGGGTCTTCCGCATCCCAGTCCGACTCTCTATCCACTGCGCCACCACCTGGTCAGGCATATCCCACAGATTTAAGTAACCAAATAATTTTACTTTTGTTAGCATTAGCCACAAGATGAATCTGTTAAAAGCTTAGGCTCTTAAATCTTAGTGATTTTGTAGAAATTAATCTAATCCCAATTTTATATCTCTAAAATGAGGAAGGTGTACCTCCAGGGTATTTCTGGGGATTAGGTAAAATGATGCATACCAGTGAATGACCTTGCCTAAAATCAGCACTCAGTAAATACTGTTGCTGTTAAAGTGCATGAAGATAAGAGAAGTAAGGCGCGATAAGCAAAAACGTGGTGAGTCATACTGGCCATTAAAACTTCAAGGGTTTATAGTCACTGCAAGAAGAAAGAATTTCCTTTGGGCAATTCAGGGGAGAACTTTTAATAGGAAGTACAAGGGGTACAATTTCAGTAGGAGAAGCATGCATGTGTTATGGTGATTATAGTCAGGGAACATAATATTGAAAGGTTTTTATGTTGTTGTTGTTGTTTTTTTTGTGTATTTTTCTGAAGCTGGAAACGGGGAGAGACAGTCAGACAGACTCCCACATGTGCCCGGGATCCACCCAGCACGCCCACCAGGGGCAATGCTCTGCCCCTCCAGGGCGTCGCTCTGTCGCGACCAGAGCCACTCCAGCGCCTGGGGCAGGGGCCAAGGAGCCATCCCCAGCGCCCGGGCCATCTTTGCTCCAATGGAGCCTCGGCTGCGGGAGGGGAAGAGAGAGACAGAGAGGAAGGAGAGGGGGAGGGGTGGAGAAGCAGATGGGCGCTTCTCCTGTGTGCCCTGGCCGGGAATCGAACCTGGGACTCCCGCACGCCAGGCCGATGCTCTACCACTGAGCCAACTGGCCAGGGCCAAAGGTTTTTATGTTTTAAGCTTGATGATTAAATGGACGTTATAAACAGATATTGAAAAATTGGGTAGAGAAGTTGGTTTTGTAAGAAAGAGGGTGAGTTTATTTTAGAGGTAGAAATTTGGCATTAGATAATGTAGCTCTAGATTCTAAAAGACACTGGAAATTCAACATTGAGATTTGAAATCATCTCCACAGTTTCTACACCCATGAAAAGTGCATGTTAATTCTAAAGAAGAAAGCCAGTAATAGAGTAGATGAAAGGCAAAATTCTGAATCTTGACAGTAGGAATCATTAAGTGATCATTGATAACACTAACTTTCTAAGATTTAAGCGTATATATACAAGGGTTTTGTTGTTGTTGTTGTTGTTTTCTTTTTCTGAAGCTGGAAATGGGGAGAGACAGCCAGACAGACTCCCGCATGCGCCCGACCGGGATCCACCCGGCATGCCCACCAGGGGGCGACGCTCTGCCCACCAGGGGGCGATGCTCTGCCCCTCTGGGGCGTTGCTCTGTTGCGACCAGAGCCACTCTAGCGCCCGGGGCAGAGGCCAAGGAGCCATCCCCAGCGCCGGGGCCATCTTTTGCTCCAATGGAGCCTCGCTGTGGGAGGGGAAGAGAGAGACAGAGAGGAAGGAGAGGGGGAGGGGTGGAGAAGCAAATGGGTGCCTCTCCTGTGTGACCTGGCTGGGAATCGAACCCGGGACTTCTGCACGCCAGGCCGACGCTCTACCTCTGAGCCAACCAGCCAGGGCCTATACAAGGGTTTCTTAAGAAAACTTATTACCCAGAATTGTTTTGTTTTACTCGATACCTTTGTTGTATTTCTAACCAGTATTTTTCAGAATTATGTTTTTAGAGCACTAGTTCTGTGATATGATAGACATCAATGTAGAAAAGAAAGTAACTTAAATATATGATGGATAATGTGTAAAACTTAATTTTATTACATATAAATGCGTGCATATTACTATCTAAGAGGAGAGGTGCAATAATAGGTACAAACTAGTTTGACTATGGAACCTGTTACAGAACACAAAGAGTTTGTGCACTGAGTGCTAGCAGAGCCAAACACTAGTCACCAAGAATAGCAGTGGAGAAATATTAGTTATTTTATTATGAATGGTGCCATCCAGGAGTACTGGAAGCTAATGCTCAAAAGACTGAACTCCCTGATGGCTGTAGGTAACAGATTCTATAAGGCAAAGTTGCAAGACTCTGTGGGTTAGGGGATCAGGGTTGCGTTGGGAGCTGATTGGTGGCAGGTGAGGTTAAGTGTTAGAAATCATTTCTTCACGTCTTGAGGACAGTGCTAAGGTCTGTTCCAGTGTCCCTCTGTTTGGTCTCATGGGAAAGTAGCTAGGGGGTCATTCCACCTTAGGACTCAGGAGCTGAAACATAACTTAGGTCAAGATGTCATCTTTAGCCTGCCATAGGTTGAAGGAGAGGGAGAGGAAGATATGATTTCTAGAGCTAGGACTTAAACTAAATTAAGGTCACAAGAACCCTCTGTTTCAAACCCTTTTGTTCAAGGAAATTCTAAGAAGCCTGTAGTCCATAAAGTGTACTTGGGAAAATTTTGCTTTATACCTCTTTGGAGAATGGTTCAGCTCATTAAGTTGTAGCTCAGAGCTCATGGAGAATACAGTGGGAGATCAGAATAGGAATCAGATTATTGGATTGTGTTGCAAAATGTGACTTTGGGCTTCAGTTTCTTCATTTATAAAATGTCTGCAAAAAGTTCTAAAAATTAGGTTAGGAAATGTATGTGAAGGCTGTGAGTATTGAGAAACACCGTGAGTCTAGCAATCTTTACCGTCTACTGTATATACATTTTTCCCCTCTTGCACTATATTCAGCAGGGGTCCCCAAACTACGGCCCGCAGGCCACATGCGGCTCCTGAGGCCATTTATCTGCCCCCTGCTGCACTTCCTGAAGGGGCACCTCTTTCACTGGTGGTCAGTGAGAGGAGCACAGGATGCGGATGCAGAGTACTATATGTGGCAGCGCCACAAAACGTGGCATTGCTCATGTACAGTACTACTTCCGGTGATGTGGGATGCATGAGTCAGGGCTCCGGAAGCATGTCATATCACTTGTTATGGCTAGCAGTGACAAATATGGAAGCAGACATTGACCATCTCATTAGCCAAAAGCAGGCCCATAGTTCCCATTGAAATACTGGTCAGTTTGTTGATTTAAATTTACTTGTTCTTTATTTTAAATATTGTATTTGTTTCCGTTTTGTATTTTTACTTTAAAATAAGAATGTGCAGTGTGCATAGGGATTTGTTCATAGTTTTTTTTATAGTCCGGCCCTCCAATGGTCTGAGGGAGTGAACTGGCCCCCTGTGTAAAAAGTTTGGGGACCCCTGATATACAGTGTGAGTAAAATAGGATTGTAGTGCCAGTAGCCACAGCCACCATCACTGCCGTCTGGCCCTAGTAGGTTCGCATTTAATTCGGACAGATGGTAATGAAACAATGGAGCCAAGAACCGGTGGGCTGTAGGGCCAGGAGCCACCATTGTGGCCATTCACATGCAGGTTCCCATTGGATTCGGGCAGACGGTAAAGAAATGGCGGAGTCAGAGGATGGTGGGTCATCCTATTGGTGTCTCACCAAGACAGTCAAGCCACAAGAGAAGACAAGGGAAAAGCAGAAAACCAGCTTTTCCCATGAAGGGCAAGGGATCAGGGAAGCCCCTGCAATCGTGATAGCAGGAACTGTGTGTGCAAGCTCCTGGTCTGTCTCACTGTATAGAGTAGAAAACCAAAAACCCTTAATCCAATATACAAATAAGTAAGCCTCTGATACAAAGTCACTTATCTGAGGCATAATTGGATTCCTCATGAGAGTGCACCACCCAGATCATACAATCAGTCAAGGGTGTGGGGAAAAGCTTAGTCTTAAAACTAAACCTTAGGCTACAACAACCTGGCCTGCTTATAGCCTGTCCCCCACACCCAATATAAATCACAAGAAAGCAAACATATATATCATATTTACAAGCTTATTTGGCCAACATGGGCCATTAGCTTTAATCCTAGCTTGCACCCACTTGGCAAGAAATACACACAGTGGGAAAACACTTCCCTTTCCATTCAGGACTCCCAAAGCCACTGACTCATCTAAGATTCCTAGAATCAAAAGTTCCTACCTCACCAGCCATATTCACCTCTGTTCCCTATCTCCTTCTCTCTGCACAAACTGGCTTCTCCTTCAGCACTCCTCCATTTTAGATGCTTCTCCTCTCCTCCACATGGCCTTTCTCTTCTCTCCTCTAGCATGGGCTCCTCTGCCCCATTTTATAGTGTAGAAATCAAAGCCTTTAATACAATATACAAACAAGAAAGTCTCTTATACATAGTCACTTATCTGAGCCATAATGGGATTCCTCATGAGAGTGCACCATCCCACATCATGGGTGTGGAGAAAAGCTTAGTTTTGAAAAGATCTTAGTATTTAAAGGGTGGGAAAGGCTTAGTCTTAAAACTAAGCCTTAGGCTATAAGGATCCTTCCTGCTTATAGCCTGTCCCCCACACCCAATCCAAACTATAAGCGAGCAAACATATATATCATATTTATAAACTTATTTGACCAACAAGGATATATTTCATTGTAGTTAAAAATTAGTGGGTTTTTGTCAGAGGTGCTACTTGTATTTGTAGCTGTATTGGGCAGATAAAATATATTATGCTCACTTTGTTAAAGATGGCACTGCCCGCATGGAAGCCTGTCACCCAGGTGATGGTATTGGTTGCCCTTCTTGCTTGGGATGGGCATGATTATATTGTGTGTTGGGGGCTGGCTGTGGGCAGGCAGGATCCTTTTAGCCTGGGGCTTGGTTTTGGGACTAAGTCTTTCCCACCCTTTTTGATGTGGGGTGGTGCACAATCATGAGGAATCCCATCATGCCTCAGATAAGTGACTTTATATCAGAGACTGCCCTGTTTGTATATTGGATTAAAGGTTTTGATTTCTATACTATAAAGTGGGGCAGACCGGGAGCTTGCTCTTTGTAGGTTCCTGAGATTAGCATTAAAGGAGAGAGCAGAGAAAGGAGAGCAGAGAAAGGCCATGTGGAGGAGAGGAGAGGCAGCCAAGATGGAGAAGTGCTGAAGGAGAAACCAGTTTGTGCAGAGAGAAGGAGATAGAGAACAGAGGTGAATAAGGCTGGTGAGCTAGAAACTTTAATTCTAGGAAACTTGGATAAGTCAGTGGCTTTGTGAGCACTAAATGAGTGGGTTTTGGAGCCCAGTGAGTGTTTTTACTTGCCCGCCGGGTGCAAGCTAGGATTAAAGGTGATGGCTCACCAGTTTTTGGCTCCGTTGTTTCATTACCGTCTGTCCGAATCAAATGCGAACCTGCATGGCCAGGTGGCTGTGATGGTGGCCATGGCTACTGGCTTTACAAGCTGCATTTTTTTTTTTTTACATTTATAACTGATCATTGCCTTTTTAAAAAAATTCTTGTTCAATTCTTTCATTATTTAAGTATTCAATAGCCTCTGTTCACTTGTGTATTCTGAAGCCATTTAGAAGTGCTTATGACACTTGAAGTACAGTATACTGCTGGCAGTCTGTAAAAAGAAATAATTTTTTTCAACAGTCCATATGTCTCTGCAATTCAGTGCCTCTTCAAAATCCAGTCTAAGCTATGCCTTGGTTATGACTGTTCACGTTATGTTTCCCTGGCACCCAGTTATGCAGATAGAAGTATGTTGATTTATACATATATTTTTAAATGTTGGGGACATTTTCTTAACTTATACCTTTAAGTATTATTTTTCATGATGTTAGGTTTTTCCCCCTCAGGTACTTTAATTATGTACACATATGATCTCCTTTGATCACCTTGCCATGAACCTCCTTGGCTTGTAATTGCCCAGGTCTTGAGGGAGAATGGTGGGAGATTAAGAAATAAACACAGAAAGAAAAAGGATGAGATTAGGAGGCCATACAGGAATAAAGGGGCAAAACCCCCCGGCCAGCTTTATTATATAGTGCAGAGAACAAATCTATTTGTAAAACAAGGAAATTTCTGATACTAAGTCACATATCTAAGGTATAAAGGGGAATCCTCATAAGAGTGCACCACCCCCCAGCATGTAACAGCCAAGGGTGTGGGGAAGAGTTTAGTTTTAAAAAGGGTGTGGGGAAGAGTTTAGTCTTAAAAGGGTGTGGGAAAGAGCTTAGTTTTATTTTTATTTATTTTATTTATTTTAATTTTTTATTTTTTGTATTTTTGTGAAGTTGGAAACGGGGAGGCAGTCAGACAGACTCCCACATGCGCCCAACCAGGATCCACCCGGCATGCCCACCAGAGGGCGATGCTCTGTTGTAACCAGAGCCATTCTAGCGCCTGAGGCAGAGGCCACAGAGCCATCCTCAGTGCCCGGGGTTAACTGCTCCAATGGAGCCTTGGCTGCAGGAGGGGAAGAGAGAGACAGAGAGGAAGGGGGGGTGGAGAAGCAGATGGGTGCTTCTCCTGTGTGCCCTGGCCGGGAATCAAACCCGGTACTCCTGCACACCAGGCCGGCGCTCTACCACTGAGCCAACCGGCCAGGGCAAGAGCTTAGTTTTAAACTAAGCCCTAGGCTATAGGACTTTTTCAGTTTACAGCCTATCTCCCACACCACCTTGGGTTTCTTCTTTATCATTCCTTCCTCACATTTCTCATTTCTATACTATGTGCTTGTTTTTTTTCCCCAATCTGTTCACCTTTGTGCCCCAGTTTTATTTTTATTTCTATAGGCTTTTTTTAATTCTAATTTTTAATTTATTGTGTTGACATGACTTCAAGTGTCTCACTCAATATAACACTCTGCCCACCACATCGTGTCCCTGCTCCACCCCATTCAAAGTTCTATGGGGTTTTAATTTTTCCTTTTCTGTTTTTCCTGAGTCCTTACAGTGCATGTTTAATCTCCTGTTTCTCTCATCATTTATTTTATTTTATGTAAAAAATTAGCTTTATTTGAGTTTTGGGAAATGTAGCTTTTGTTAAAAATTTAACCTCATCATTTCTTTCTAAATTATTTCATTTTTGTGTTGCTCTCTTCCCATATAAATCATTGCTTTGTTTCATGATGCAGCATGTGTTCACACTTTCACTCCATGAAAATTTTTTTGTGGTTAGTATTTTAACCTTTTTTTTTTTTTACAGGGACAGGGAGAGAGTCAGAGAGAGGGATAGACAGGGACAGAGAGAGATGAGAAGCATCAATCATGAGTTTTTCGTTGCAAGACCTTAGTTGTTCATTGATTGCTTTCTCATATGTACCTTGACTGCAGGCCTTCAGCAGACCAAGTAACCCCTTGCTCGAGCCAGTGACCTTGGATCCAGGCTGGTGAGCTTTTGCTCAAACCAGATGAGCCTGCGCTCAAGCTGGCAACCTCGGGGTCTTGAACTTGGGTCCTCCGCCTCCCAGTACGATGCTCTATCCACTGCGCCATTGCCTGGTCAGGCTGTATTCTAATCTTAATAAAAGTACATTGCTGTTTCTTCTTACAACATTTTTGTCTAAATGCTGTTGATAGTCCTTTTTAAAATCACTTTCTTGACTGAGTTAGGTTCCCATAGGACAGGGGTAGGGAAACTTTTTGGCTGAGAGAGCCATGAACGCGACATATTTTAAAATGTAATTCCATGAGAGCCATACAATGACCCGTGTATATTACGCATTATCCAATAAAAATTTGGTGTTGTCCCAGAGGGCAGCTGTGATTGGCTCCAGCCACCCACAACCATGAACATGAGCGGTAGGAAATGAATGGATTGTAATACATGAGAATGTTTTATATTTTTAATGTTATTATTTTTTTTATTAAAGATTTGTCTGCGAGCCAGATGCAGCCATCAAAAGAGCCACATCTGGCTCACGAGCCATAGGTTCCCGACCCCTGCCATAGGAGATGAGTGATCAGGCCAGCATCCCAGGGAGGTTGGTTGCCAAGGCAAATGCTCTTATCTTTTCAGTTCCTGCAAAGATAGAGTCCTGAATTGTCTTTGAGATTTCTTGTGCAACCTCTTCCCATCCACCCTTTCTGTTGTCAGGAACGGCAGAAGCTCAGGAGTCCCTGCTGCCACCTGGCTCATCTCTTGTTCCTACATCAGTTGTTGCAGGCAAGGGAAGTCTGGACTTTATTGTTGCTTCTGATCTCAGGAAAAGTATTTTTCCTGCTTTCTCAAATCCTCTGTCACCAGCTGCCCATAGGCCTGGACAGTAGGACCCTGTGCATAGAGGAATCCCCATGACAGATACTAAAACTCAAAGATAACTTTTTTTTTCTTGAAAATGTTTTTCTTAGAAAGGTTTTTGAAAGGTTGGTGACAGGGTAGGTGAACAGAGATTATAGAAGAGGGATGTAGGGAAGAGGAGCTATACTCTCCAGGCCAGCAGATGCTGTTAAGACTTGGGAATGTCAAGTCTAAACAAAAGCAACATCTCACTCTTCTTCAGAGTGGTGAGTAGGAGCTGGGAAGTAGAGCCAGGTGGAGGAAATAACAGTCCCTCCTTGGGAAGGGAGAAAGAAGTTGTTTTTGATTAAAGTTAGGCACCTCAAAGTACCTGATGCAGGTAATTAGGAAGACCCTGGAAAACTCTTCTGCTTCTCAGGAGAAGAGTTTCCTGCTTCCTGGAAATACTGTCAGAAAACTGTGGTTGAGGGTGTGGAATTTCATCTCAGACTGCAGCATCCTCCCCGACTGCAGGCAGCAAAACGAGCCCAGAAGAAAACGTGGTCCCTTTTAATTTCCAGGCTTTGAAAGTAAATATTTGGTGAGGAGTTTCTGAGTGGAGATTGAGGGCTGAGCTGAGCTTGATTGATATTTAACTGCTAAAGAATCTGCAATGTAGATTTTATTTTGCCCTTCTGCTTTTAGTTCCTTCCTGTGTTAGTGGGCCAGACAGGTCACTACTTTGTCCATTAAGTGAACTTCTAAAGCAGGGGTAGTCAACCTTTTCATACCCACCACCCACTTTTGTATCTCTGTTAGTAGTAAAATTTTCTAACCACCTACTGGTTCCACAGTAATGGTGATTTATTTATTTATTTATTTATTTAATTTTTTTTAATTTATTCATTTTACAGAGGAGAGAGAGTGAAAGGGGGGAGGAACAGGAAGCATCAACTCCCATATGTTCCTTGACCAGACAAGTGCAGGGTTTTGAACCGGCGACCTCAGTGTTCCCAGGTCGACACTTTATCCACTGCGCCACCAGAGATCAGGCAGTAATGGTGATTTATAAAGTAGGGAAGTAACTTTACTTTATAAAATTTATAAAGCAGAGTTACAGCAAGTTAAAGCATATAATAATAATTACTTACCAAGTATTTTATATCGAATTTTTGCTGTTTGGCAGAATAAATCTTTATAAAACAACTTACTATAGTTAAATCTATCTTTTTATTTATACTTTGATTGCTGTGCTACCGCCCACCATGAAAGCTGGAACGCCCACTAGTGGGTGATAGGGACCAGGTTGACTACCACTGCTCTAAACCTTAATTTTATTAGAACTGTGTTTATAAACTACAGAAGGGCTCCCTCTTGTGGTGTATTGTCAATCATGTACTTTTAAATTATTGTTGAAAGTAATTTTTTTCAGAAAACTTTTTATTTCCTATTAGAAATTGAAATTCAAGGTTCAGATAGTTTCCTCAACAAAGAATACCACAGAATTTAAAAAATGGGTAAATCTAGCTACTTTATAAAAAAGAAGCAATGTAATAAAGTGATTTAATATTACTTATGATGAATAATTTTCAGGCCCCCATGACATCTCTGAAATGTGCCCTCTAGTAGTTTTGTTTCATTTTTTTTTCATTACAGGTTAATTTCATGACACTTTACATATATTTAAATATTTGGATTTTGTCTTCATGTTTAAATGACAGTTGGAACATAAATAACATTGTGAGTCATATTATCTATCGTTCACTGATTACTTTTGCCATTTCTCTTTATGAGATTCAAGTTGCTGTAGAGCAGTCTGATCAGCAAATGTTTTTCATTTTCCTCTGCATAAAGTGACTTTTTCCTTGACTATTCAAAGATGTCTTTCCTCGTCTTGAAAATCCAGTAACTTTACTAAGGAACATCTTATCGTTGAAATTCCTGTAACAAAATTTTCTGCCCTTTAAGTTATAGAACAATCTTCACCTACATCAGGAAGTTTCCTAAGTTTTACCTTTGAATACATTTATTTTTAATATTTTAATTGAATATATGTATGTTTGATTTTTGTTTGTCTGATCTAATTTCTGTAATTTTCTCTGTAATTTTTAAGTCTTAGTTTCTGTTTCTTTAATTTTGTTTATATTTCTCAAGCCGCTTTGGTCAGTCCTTGTAATTCTCAGTCTCTTTTCTCTTTCGTCCAGCCCAATGATGAAAGTTTTCATTTTGTTTCATGCCTTTCCTGAGTTCTTTCAGCCCATATTTTTTCCTTTTCTAATTTCAGCACATTGATGATCTTATTAAATCCCTGCTCTCAGCTTTTGCTTTTAAGAAACAATTGCTTTTATTACTTTATTAAAGGTATGGAAATATGATAATTTTCAACATTAAATGTCAACATCATGGTGAATTTTTCTGGAAGCCATTCTGCCAGTTACTTTTCCTTTTTGGTTAAAGGTCTCATAAGATTATATTGAACACAAGCAGATAATCTTTCTGACTAGTTCAAAGTCAACCGAATAGTAATCTTAAATTACTCTGCAGAATCCATTTTGCCACTGTAACATAATCAAAGGTGTGATGTCATATTCAGGAATTAAAGTGGGGGGTTTTGGAGGACTATCTTGGAGTTCTGCATAATTTAATAGTCGTGCAGGAGAGGGCCTGGACTCTGTTCTGGACAAGCAGAGATTCTCTCTGTTGAGATGGATGTTCCTTATGAGTAAAGCTTTTATTTGGTCCCTGCATGCAAAGATTAGCATCTTATTTTTTTTTATCTGAAATTTCTTTTATTATTTATTTTTAATTGAATTTACTGAGGTGACACTTATCAACAAAATTGTACAGGTTTGATTATTAGGTCAAGTCTTTCTCTGGTGCTGTGGCTATGACAAACTGTCCCTGGTTCTGTCCCACTTCCCCGGCTTCTCTGTGATGGCAGGGAGACCATAATCTTCATAGAAGATGTTCATATTTAGTTCTGAGTTTATTAACTTATTGTTTCTATTATATACAGTATATATTTTACATCCCTCATATCATTTAACTTGTGCATATAAAGCCTACTAATTTTATTGTATATTAATGTGTATTTTACTACTTTAGTAAATTCTCTTATTGCTTTTAGTAGTTTTTCCATTGATTGTTCCATTGAGTGTTCCAGAAAGACAGTTATAACTTATGCACATCAAGATAGCTTTACCTCTTGATTTCCAATTCATAGCCCTAGTTCCTTTCTCTTTCTAATACATTATTGAAAAGTTGTGGAGATTTTGTAATTCCAAATTTTCGTGTTACTCCTGATTTTAGCAGTATATGTACATATACATATATAAGGATGTATACATACTTATATACTCATATATTTGATCATATTAAATAAATATTTATTTCTATTTTATGTTTTTAATATGGTTTGGTGTTGACACTTATCAAATGTTTACTTAAAAATCTATCAAAGTGATCATTTGATTTTTCTAATTAGATCTAATATGTTAAATTTTCTTAGATTTTTCTAATGTGATTTTAAAATTCTGCTGTAATTTTTAATATGTTTTTGGCTGTTATTGCTAATGTTTTATTTATGACTTTTTATATTAATATTACCTATAAGATTGGTCTATGGTATCTTTTGATGTTAATCTTTTTCACCTGCTGGTATCAATTTGTACTCAATTCTTAAAATATGATTATTGTCATTATTTACTATATAAAAGATTGAAAAAAATTATCTCTGAACTATGAGCTTGGGAATTAATCATTTTAGATTTTCAGATTTATTTGCTAGAAATCTCTTCTAAGGAATCTCTTATGATTTTTAAAATATTTCCTCTCTTTAGAGTTTACTTTCTCTTCTTTTGTGTATTATTTACATATATGTACTTTCTCCTTTTTCATTATGTTAGCTAATGGTTTATTTTACTGATTATTTCAAATGATTTACTTATTTCTAATTTTAATATTTTTTATTCCATTCAGATTTTTACTTCTTTATTAAATCTTTATTTTAATTAGAAAGACTTCTTAATTGTTTTCCTTTTTCATTGTTTTTTTAGGTGTTCTTTTGCATGTCATTTTCTCAATAGATATTCTATAATAACTTCATCTAGTGAGCTGTAGTGGTGTTAGTATTGGGAGCAACTCATTAATGTGTAATTAATTTTTATATATTATTATTTTTATTTTTTTGGTGTGGGTGTTTTATTTTTGTTTCGATGAGATGGTTTTGTTGTAAATACTGTCACGGTGACAGTGAACTACTTGGAGACCAGATGAAATGCTCTGAGGGTAAGGGCCGAATAGAGTCAACAATTCTGGTCGGCAGATCCAAGGACTGAAGCCCATCCCCAGCCATACTCAGACATTTAATAGCGAGTACCAATAAATCAAGAAAGCAGATAGAAGTTCTCAGGGGATATAATGAAGGACAAGGAACATGCTGACTTCTAATATCTGTTCTGAGAGCCTAAACATTTTCTGTTATTGACTCTTGTCCTGCTGTTTTGCTGCTTCCAGTACAGGGTCAGAGAGACCCCTGGACTCTTGTCCACCCAGAGCTTTCACCTTAGGGCGCCTCGCTGTCTCTGTCATCCCAGCTCTGTGTATTTTCATAGCATATTCCTACCAACTACTAACGTAATTATACCAAATAATTTTGATGTGTATTGTTTCTAGTGTCATTTCAAGGAACTTTCTAATTCTGATTACTTTAATCTAAGAATTATTTAACAGGGTTTTAATTTTCTTTGAAATTCAGGTAGAAGGGCCTTTTCATTTTCTGTTATCGGAGGTTTCTAGTATTTCATTTTGATTATAGAATGTTATTGTTATTTACTCTTTGGAATATATATATAGATATTTTTGCATTGAAATATATATTTTAGAACTGACCTAAAAATAGAAGACACACTTTTACCAGAAAATAGAATTTGACATGCTTTGCTAAATTCAGTGTTACTAATTATGTCTTCTCTTTTCTTGCCTACTTTTAACAATTTGTTCTCTTGGACGGAAAAAGATGAAAATTAAAGTCAGTTATTTTAACCTTTTCTGTCTATTCTTGCATCTTCAGCAAATTTTGCTTAATTAAAATTGCTGCTATATATTTTTATTTTTTATTTATTTACTTCTAATTTTTATGAAAATTTAAGCCTTTTTGTAATGGGTTGTTTTATTCTGTACTTTAAAAAATTCAATAAATTTGATTTTTAGAAGTTTTAGATTAACAGAAAAATTGTGAGGATAGTATATACTTTCCATTTCCTTCTATTATTAACATCTTAACTCTACTATGTTTCTTATGACTAATTGATACATCATCTATTAATGTTTGTACTTACCAACTGAAGCACATAATTTATTCAGATTTCCTTAATATTTATCTACTGTGCCTTTTCTGTTCCAGGACGCCATAGTACATTTAGTTGTCTTGCTCAGTTAGTTTCTCTTGGCTCTGATGATTTCTCAGATATTTCCTTTTTTTTTCCTGATAACTTTGGGAGTTTTGAGGAGCAGTGGTCAGATGTTTTGTAGAATGTTTTGCAGCTGGGATTTGCCTGATGTTTTTCTAGTGATTAGACTGGGGTTATGAGATTTTGGGGGAGGACCACACAAGCAAAATACCGTTTTCATCACATCATATAAGGGTTTATGCTGTCAGAATCGCTCATCACTTTGATGACCTTGATCACCTAGCTGAAGCGGTGTTTTTCAGGTTATTTCACTGTGAAGGCATTCTTTTTGTTCTCATCTTCCATGTTATACTCTTTAGAAAGTCACTATGTGCACCCACACTTTAGAAATGGGGTTTTATGCTCTATCTCTTTCTGGGTGAAATATCAACATATATTACTTCAAATTCTTCTGAAATAAAGATTTGTTTCTTTCTCCCACATTTATTTATTCAAATATGTATCCACACTGAAAAAAATGTGTGTGTATATATAATATATATGTGTGTATATGTATACACCCCCCCCCCCACGTACTTACATGCTTTGGGTTATAATTCAATGCTACTTTATTTTGTTACTCATAGTATAGTCCTTTCGGTTGGCTCCTGTGTCCCTGTGGCAGACTATCATTGTGGGGTCTTGTTTGTTTTGAGCACTTCTTTACTTGCTGGCACTATGAGAGGATCCAAGCTTATCCTGTATATTTCTTGCCACAGTCCTAAAATAAAACATTTCTCCAAAAGGCCTTTTAGTAAGACAATGGGAAATAACTTTATAATCTAGAACAGGGGTCGGGAACCTATGGCTCACGAGCCAGATGTGGCTCTTTTGATGGCTGCATCTGGCTCACAGACAAATTTTTAATAAAAAAATAATAACGTTAAAAATATAAAACATTCTCATGTATTACAATCCATTCATTTCCTACCGCTCATGTTCATGGTTGCGGGTGGCTGGAGCCAATCACAGCTGTCCTCCGGGACAACACCAAATTTTTATTGGATAATGCCTAATGTACACGGGTCATTGTATGACTCTCATGGAATTACATTTTAATTCCCAAACTACGGCCCGCGGGCCACATGCGGCCCCCTGAGGCCATTTATCCTGCCCCCGCCACACTTCCGGAAAGGGCACCTCTTTCATTGGTGGTCAGTGAGAGGAGCATAGTTCCCATTGAAATACTGGTCAGTTTGTTGATTTAAATTTACTTGTTCTTTATTTTAAATATTGTATTCGTTCCCATTTTGTTTTTTTACTTTAAAATAAGATATGTGCAGTGTGCATAGTGATTTGTTCATAGTTTTTTTTTTTTAGTCCGGTCCTCCAATGGTCTGAGGGACAGTGAACTGGCCCCCTGTGTAAAAAGTTTGGGGGCCCCTGTTTTAAAATATGTGGCGTTCATGGCTCTCTCAGCCATAAAGGTTCCCGACCCCTGATCTAGAATACAGTGATATGTACAGTTCCTTTTACTTGCACTCTTGCAAACCCCACTCATTTCCAAAGTCACTTAGGTTAGCCCTCTTACCCCCACCTGCTATTACAGTTAGATCCTTTTGAACTCTTAAATGATTTTTTAAAGTTTTATACATTAAATTTTACTCTGTGCTGTAAAGGTCAGTGAATTTTGTCAAATACATAGTGTCATACATCGACAGGCAAACTGTCATATATTCAATAGTAGAATAGTTTCACCACCCTAAAAAATTTCTTTCTGTTACATTTATTTAACTCTCAGCAACCATTGGTCTTTTTACCATAACTATGGTTTTGCTTTTCCAGATTGTTATATAAATATATTTGGAATCTTAAAGTATGATTCCTTTTGAAATTGGATTCTTTTATTTAACAATATGCATTTAATATTCATCTATGCCTTTCTGTCTTGATATGTCATTTATTTTTATCATTTTTAAGAAAAGCAATAGAAGAAAAATATTTAGAAATAATACAGACAGAGTAATATATTAGACACACTAGAAGTAGATCTTAGGCCCTGTTTTTCTGGGAAAAATGATATTACTTTATCATTAACACCTTACTTGGTGTTAACTATTACAGAGCCTTTCACATAGTACTGTATAAAATAGGTTAGCACCAGGCAGAGGTATTGATACCCTCAAAGCTTATTTAGCTGAAGTAAGTATAAAAGATTTGTGCTGAAGAGAAAGTGCAAAAATCAGCGACATTCAAAGGAGCATGCAGAAATAAACTCATACATAGAAAATGTTATGGAAAGCATGCTCTTTGGTTAATCCAACAGAATGCTACATCCCTGTCTCTTCCCACTAAAATGTATTATTACATATGATTTTGAAATAAAGTAATAAAAATGCTAGGATAAAATTGCAAATTTTTTTTTTTTTTTTTTTTTTTTTTTTTTTTTTTCATTTTTCTGAAGCTGGAAACAGGGAGAGACAGTCAGACAGACTCCCGCATGCGCCCGACCGGGATCCACCCGGCACGCCCACCATGGGGCGGCGCTCTGCCCACCAGGGGGCGATGCTCTGCCCATCCTGGGCGTCGCCATATTGCGACCAGAGCCACTCTAGCGCCTGGGGCAGAGGCCGAGGAGCCATCCCCAGCGCCCGGGCCATCTTTGCTCCAATGGAGCCTTGGCTGCGGGAGGGGAAGAGAGAGACAGAGAGGAAAGCGTGGCGGAGGGGTGGAGAAGCAAATGGGCGCTTCTCCTGTGTGCCCTGGCCGGGAATCGAACCCGGGTCCTCCGCACGCTAGGCCGACGCTCTACCGCTGAGCCAACCGGCCAGGGCCATAAAATTGCAAATTTATATGTAATCTTTTTTATTTACAGAGACAGAGATAGAGTCAGAGAAAGGAATAGATAGGGACAGACAGACAGGAACGGAGAGAGATGAGAAGCATCAGTGTTTTGTTGCAACAACCTAGTTCATTGATTGCTTTCTCATATGTGCCTTGACCGTGGGGCTACAGCAGACTGAGTAACCCCTTGCTCGAGCCAGCGACCTTGGGTCCAAGCTGGTGAGCTGCTCAAACCAGATGAGCTCGCGCTCAAGCTGTCCTCCGCATCCCAGTCCGACGCTCTATCCACTGTGCCACCGCCTGGTCAGGCTATATATAATCTTGAATAAGGAAAGACTTTTATAAGTCAAATATCAAACTCAGAATCTATGAAGTAAATTTGAAATGTTAGGTCACAAGAATAATATACAAGTGGCCAGTAAACATGGAAGAATGCTTAATTTCATTGATGCTATTTAAAAATAAAATTTAAAAATTATATATTTTGTAACCAATGAGATTGGCAGCTCTTTAAGTTTTATTATTTAAAGTATTGCTTTGGTGGTGGAATTGGATATTTGTATAACTTTTTGATCAGGCAATTTGGCAGTATCAAAATATATGTATTTATACACTTTGACCTAGCACTTTCACTTTTTGGAGCTTGTATTATAGATTGACTTATACAAATATGCCAAGATAAATTTTAAAATATTCATTAAAACATTGTTTTTAATAACCTAAACATGTATTATATAATAATCATAATAAATGTTGATCACTAATTATTAAATTTAAACTTTGGATTAGGTAAATAAGTCATAGGACATTTATGCTGTGGAATAATATAACAGTGCCAACAAACAAGTTTAAATACAGCTCTAATTTCTGACAGGACATAATAACTGAAAACTGGAAGTTGTTGAAATATGAGACTAGATATATTTAGTATGATTATACGTTGGAAAAAAAAAGTAAGTGGATCTGAATGATCAAAGGAACTATTAATGGGATTTATTACTTCCATCTAAGTTGCATGAGAGAACATACAGTGAAGTGAGGCAGGGGTTAAGGGACAGTTTTGTTTTTCTCTTGATATTCTTCTGTGTTATTTAAAATTTATACTAAAAAAAAGCATGTTTCATCCTCATGGATTACTTTTTCTGGGAAAAAATAACTAACACACACCAAAACCGCACAAGTAAACTCATATAATAAAAATGCCTACAGCTGTGGCCCTGGCCGGTTGGCTCAGCGGTAGAGCGTTGGCCTGGCGTGCAGGAGTCCCAGGTTCGATTCCCGGCCAGGGCACACAGGAGAGGCGCCCATCTTCTTCTCCACCCCTCCCCCTCTCCTTCCTCTCTGTCTCTCTCTTCCCCTCCCACAGCCGAGGCTCCATTGGAGCAAAAGATGGCCCAGGCGCTGGGGATGGCTCCTTGGCCTCTGCCCCAGGCGCTAGAGTGGCTCTGGTCGTGACAGAGAGATGCCCTGGATGGGCAGAGCATCGCCCCCTGGTGGGCGTGCCGGGTGGATCCCGGTCAGGCGCATGCGGGAGTCTGTCTGACTGCCTCCCCGTTTCCAGCTTCAGAAAATACAAAAAAAAAAAAAAAAAAAAAATGCCTACAGCTGCTACAGGAGGGTGTTTACCTATTATTAAAAAGGGAATTTACCCATTGTAAAATATAATTAGAAAAAATAATAAACCAAGAAATACATGTATGCTCTGTTTTTCAGTGCATCAAATAATTAGATTGTTAGTCTAATCTACTACCTCCAAGAAATTGAATATTGAAACTAGGAATTACGATTCAAATGTCTGACCCGGCTAGCAAGGTAACACAAATAATGCAGACCTAGCCCAGTTATAAACACAAATTATCTGCCAAAATATTCATCAACCTCGTATTAACAGGAATATGTGCAATAATATAAGATATAATTTAAATATAAAAATACATATTTTATGCATACTATTTGCATTTGAAAATTTGATGGGTATAAACCAGTTAAAGAATCTTAAGGATTGATGCTTTGGACGCCTTACGTATTTCATCAGTCAGGAAATAAGTCTTGATCTGATACTAGGAAATGAAAATAAAATTAAATGAGGCCATTGTTAAAATGCAAATTCTTGGATACTATACCAGATTCAAAAGAAAAGGGTGGAATATATATATATATATATATATATATATTATATATATATATTTATTTTTATTTTTATTTATTTTTTTATTTTTTTGTATTTTTCTGAAGCTGGAAACGGGGAGAGACAGTCAGACAGATTCCCGCATGCACCCGACCGGGATCCACCCGGCACACCCACCAGGGGGCGACGCTCTGCCCACCAGGGGCATCCCCAGCGCCGGGCCATCTTTGCTCCAATGGAGCCTCGGCTGCGTGAGGGGAAGAGAGAGACAGAGAGGAAGGAGAGGGGGAGGGGTGGAGAAGCAGATGGGCGCTTCTCCTGTGTGCCCTGGCCGGGAATCGAACCAGGGACCTCTGCACACCAGGCCGACACTCTACCACTGAGCCAACCGGCCAGGGCCTGGAATATATTTTTTAACAAGCATGTTTCTTTGTTCATTAACATGAGCAGATAGTTTAGGAAATATGGATTCACTATAATACCCAGAGCTTGAATGTAATTTTGAAGATCTTAATCAAATTTTAAAGAGAACCATTTTTCCTTTGATGAGATTTAAAAGAAAATCCTATAGACCCATAGATTGTTGAAAAAATAAAGTTAATAAAATAGTTTGAGTTATAACAAAATACTAGATATAACTTCCAAATATTACTGCTTTGTGGTTAAAGATGAATAATTACTGTTTTGGCCAAAGTATTTTATTACCCAAGTATACTTTTCAAATGTGTTTAAGATGTTGATTGATAATTCGGTATGGTATTTATATGACCTAGCACCATTTTACTTAATTCATTTGTGTTTATATTACCTAAAAATTTTATTCTTAAAGTATTATTTCTCACATTTGTTCTATATTTTCTAAAATTTAACATGGTAATATTTCATAGATTTTTAATGTGATACATATATTAAATTTGCTAAATATAATCCAAGTGAAGTGGCTGGAAGAAATAAAGGTTATGTTAGGCAGGCCTAATTTTTAAAGATAAATATTTAAATTATTAGCTGAATTTCTTTATATTCACCATTTTATTATTTCTTTTCCTCTATAGATACTTGCGTAATAGCAAGGAATAGAACCAGTTGTACCTCTTCAAGTTCTTCACTTTCCAACTACCTGTATGTCTTCATCTTGGGACAACTATTGCTGGGCATGGGAGGAACTCCTCTCTATACCCTGGGAACAGCCTTCATCGATGATTCTGTGCCCACACACAAATCTTCTCTTTATATAGGTAAGTTTGCTTTATAATATAAATGTCTCAGTATTATTTCATCTTATTTCTTTAATTTGTAAGTAAAGCATAACATGTGCTTATTTAAGAAGTTAGTTGTAATTTCATAGGTGCTTCCATGAGATAACATGTAATATTAATTTTTTTGTTTTTTGTATTATTTACTGGCATGTCCTTCAGTTGACTGCAGTTATGAATTTTGTGGGATTCTGTTTTTTTGTTCTGGGCAAGCCAGCCTTCCTGGAAGTGCCAACCAAGCAGTAGACTCTTCAGATTGCTTGAATTCCAGGCTTATTTACACAGCCTGTGGAGATTGAGCTCTGCCTATTCTATGTGACTTACTACACCCTATTAATTAAAGTCTACAAAAGAAACCACAAAGGAAACTCCAGAAACTGTATGGAGTTGTTTTTTTATTTTTATTTTATTTTTTTAAATTTTTCTGAAGTTGGAAACGGGGAGGCAGTCAGACAGATTCCCGCATGCGCCCAACCGGGATCCACCCGGCATGCCCACCAGGGGGCGATGCTCTGCCCATCTGGGGCGTTGCTCTGTTGCAATCAGAGCCATTCTAGCACCTGAGGCAGAGGCCATAGAGTCATCCTCAGCGCCTGGGCCATCTTTGCTCCAATGGAGCCTTGGCTGCGGGAAGGGAAGAAAGAGATAGAGAGGAAGGAGAGGGGGAGGGGTGGAGAAGCAGATGGGCGCTTCTCTTATGTGCCCTGGCCGGGAATCGAACCCGGTACTCCTGCACGCCAGGCCGACGCTCTACCACTGAGCCAACCGGCCAGGGCCTATATGGAGTTTTCCATGTCAGATTAACCCTTTTGATATATGACTTGATTTTTCTTCCTTTGTGATCTAATTTTTGGTAGCATAAACTTCTCTAAATTCATTCTCTGATGTTCCTGCAAGGTAGAGCTCACTAGAATCTATTCATGGCCGTACAGCCAATTAATGTGTAATTTATTTGTACATGAGTTTTTACTTTACCAATTTATTATTGTAAGATAGGGAACTGTTTTAGTCCATTAGGACTGCAATAATAGAATACCATAGTCTGGTCGGCTTATAAACAACAGAAATATATTTCTTAGAGTCCTGCAGGCTGGAAAGCCCAAAACCAGGGTACCCACAGATTCAGAGTTCGGTGAGGGCTTAATCTGGGAAAATTAAAAGGTTATATATGGTGAATATTTAACTACCTTAAGAAATATGATCAGTTTAATTTGCTGCAAGTAAAAATGGGAGATTCACTAAAAGCAGATGTTTAAATTAATTGCTTACTTTTAAGAAACAAATGACCAGATGCAGATTTTTATCAGTTGCTGTAGTACAAAATAAAGAATGCTTTTAGAATGTGCCCAGAGTGGAAAAGGCTCATTATTTTACATTGTTTTCCATACGAATTGTAAACAGTAATTGCTGTCACCGTCCATAAGGGTAGTAGTCAATGTACTACACCTGCCATCAGTTAATAATATAACCCTCTATGGATTTATAATTATTGGACTTATTGCAATTATTATTATTACATTAAATTATATATTTTAAGCTCCTGGATTTTACAAGAGATACGATGCAAATGAAAAACTCTTAGTGAAAATTTGTGTACTTTCCATTTAAGTCAAATTATTTTGATTTTTCTACAGTAAAAGATTTGTGTTTCTTCATTGTTGTTGGACATTCACAGCAAAATTGTACAGATAACCATTTTCCATGTCTTTCTTCTTCTAGGAATTGGCTATTCTATGTCAATATTAGGCCCTGCTGTTGGCTATGTGTTGGGAGGACAGCTGTTAACCATGTACATTGATGTTGGTTTGGGACAAAGGCAAGGCAGTATCTATTTTCTTTTCTTTAAATTTATTTCACTATAATAATGTTAACGTCATAGAACATTTTCACAATATTTCTTCAGTATGGAATGAGGATTTTTTTCAGAAAACGAAACTGCAACACATGGTTTTTATATAATATTTTGGTTGCATTTCTTTATGAGTTAATGCCATACCATCTCTTAGTATAAAACCTTTATTTACAAATAAGGATGTTTAATAGTCACTTGATGAAATTTTTCCAAATACGTGTGTAAGACCCCATGTATTATTCAAAAAAAGAACTGAATCAAAATTAGTTATGCTTTTAGTAGGTTTAGCTAGAGGTAGATAGCTTATCTTGAAGAGTTTTACGATGTCTTAGAGATCACAATTGTGTGGTTTTAATAACTAGCAATGGAGGATAATAATAGCTAATGTTTATTTATCCCATACTATGTTCTAAACAATGTAGGTTTTGTATTTTGCCTTATTTTACATACCATTTATATTTAATCCTCATAATAAGTATATAAGATAGTTGATAACATACAGCTAGGTAAGTGGCCAAGGCACGAATCAAAATAGATCTTTTTGACCACACAGTCCCCCTCATAACTACTGAGCTACCTCTTCATTTTCCTGAGTTGAAAAGTTAGTGTCTTTTGAGCCCATATTTTCTCATTTTACCACTGGGGATGGTAACACAATCCTTTGTATGACTGTGAGCAGTGAATATGTAATCATGGGTATATGAGTTGTCCTTTGAGCTGTTCGTCCTAGGGTCATTCTCTTTAGAGAATATCTAAAGAAGTGTTAGAGAGGACCTTGAAGCAGAGAGCTGTATTTTAAAAAAGGACATTTTAATTTCAGTGGAGAATTACATCAGTTTGTGTCAGGGGGATGTTTTGGGAAAGAGCCTATTGATAGAAAGTATGAAAATCATTATAAAAAACTTAATAAATCACTCTAAGAAGACTGTTATATTTAAATGAATGCCATAATTGAAGCACAGTGTATAAGTTTTAACAGAGATCAGTGCTGTGCTATGAGGGGTATTTACTACAGTAGAAAAGGAGAATCCAGCCAACATTGGATAAAGAGTGTCTAGAAATTCTATGTATGCTTTCAAGTACTCAACATACTTATATCTACTGTTAACTATTTGAAACTTTTATGTTTTATTTGTCATTCTGAAACACATTGCAAACCATTATTTCTTATAGCTGTCACTTATGCCTGCTATCTGTTGTCTGATATTATAACAATATTCCTCTATAAATGCACATCAATTATAAAGTATATAATTATCAAAATTGAATTTTAATGAACAAGATAGAGTTGACATTGACCTTTTGTTTTTCTGTTATATAGCACCGATATCACCGAGGATGATCCGCGGTGGCTGGGGGCATGGTGGATTGGATTTCTTTTGGCTTGGCTCTTTGCGTGGTCTTTGATAATGCCTTTTTCTTGCTTTCCAAAACATTTACCAGGTAAAAATTTTAAAACCAGGGAGTTTTTTTTTTTTCATTGCTAGCCTATACCAAGTGTTGCTTTCTATATGACTGGTGAGAACCCTATAAAATTATTGTAGGAAATATTGGGTGGCAATCTTAATATTGATGGTTTCCTTTTATTTTCAGTAAATAATCACTAAAACTATACATATTTACTTCCTTACTACATACTTGCTAAATTTGTTTCTTATGTGTTATCTGGAATCCTCCTTTATGTATAATATATATAAATATATATATATATAAGATACAATATATATATATTTTAATTTAAATGAGAGGCAGGGATATAAGACTCCCACATGTGCCCTGACCTGTATCTACTGGGCAACCCTTTCTGGGACAAAGCTCTTCTCATCTAGGGCCATGCTCACAACCGAGCTATTTTTAGCTCCTGAAGCCGTGTCTTCACTGAGCTATCCTCAGGACCTGGAGCATATATGCGCTCAAACCAGTTGAGCCAAGGCTGTGGGAGGGAAAGAAGGAGAGAGGAAGAGGGAGGGGGAGGGGTGGAGAAGCAGATGGTTGCTTCTCCTGTGTGCCCTGACCAGGAATCAAACCCAGGACTTCCACATGCCAGGTCAACACTCTATTGCTGAACCAACCAGCGAGGGCCAGATATAATATCTTTAAACTATTAATTTGTATTTAGTCATTAAATCAAGAGACAATCTGCCTTAAATCATTAATGCTAATTATTTGTTGTTGAAAGTACAGATGCTTTTGTTTTTCAGTTGTCACCAAAGTCATGCTTTAGTATACTCATTTTCAGTATATTTCAGTATTAGACAGTCTGTCCAAAAGAAAATACGGTAGGTTAATAGAAAGGATTATCCATTTCTTTCTCTGAGATTTTGCTTATGTGTAATCATAAGTATTTTTCTCTAGGCTCAAGTCATTTAATTATTCCTATTATATGAAATAGTATAGATGACCACCAGTGGAAATGGGCAAAAGTTGACAGAGTAGAAGTAGGAGGAATCATTGATTTTTTTCTTCTTCTTCTGGACCACCCTACTTATGATTCCATATATTGACTTTTTTTCTCAGATTTATTCACAGAGACAGTATTAAAAATCAAAGGGACTTGGTAATAGATAGTAAATATTGTTTCATCTTCCAGGTATGTTAGAATTAAAGAGAGTAAAGGGGAAAAAGCCTCAGACATACTTTCTTTAATGTATAAAGGATGAGAAAGAGAAGCATTTGAATGGAAGAAAAAATATTTAAGAGGGATTTAAATAAAGAGAATAAATATGTGATGGGAATAAAACCATTTCATCTTAAGTTTTAGACCAGTTGGAACTTCCTTAGCTGATGGTAATGATATTAGATTTTAGGACAACCAAATTACAGACTGAATATTTATATAGTTTGGTTGAAAAAGAGAGGAACTATCTTCTTATGTTACAGAATGTATATGCTTGTAGAAATGTGTGTCAGTTAAAAAGTTAGCATTTTAAAAAATGACAAATGAAGTGATAGAGCAAGTCCATTCACTATTTTTTTAGGTACAGCAAAAATTCAAGATGGAAAAACTTCCCAGACTCATCAGAGTGATGGTCCTTTACAACACACAGATGAGAATTTTGGAAAAAGTTTTAAAGATTTTCCAGCTTCTTTAAAGGTAAAATAACTGTTCACATACATCCTCCTTCACACATAAATATGTAGATACATGTATACATTACATGTATACATTACATATATACATAAACACACACATATGTATACAAACAAATATTTCCACAATGTTTATTTTTTATTATGCTAGCTCATATAAACAACTCTTCATATTTAATTTTCCTGCACTTTGAATACATAAAGACTAGTGCAGAGTAGAATGGTTGAAAGAACATGAGTTATCTAATTGGCAATGTCAATATTCAGAGGTCCCTCATTAGCACTGTAGGCCATCATCCCAGGCCATTCGGTTTATATAATGGATGGATCAGTTATCACTGGGTTGTAAATACAGTGTGTCCGTAAAGTCACGGTGCACTTTTGACCAGTCACAGGAAAGTAACAAAAGATGATAGAAATGTGAAATCTACACCAAATAAAAGGATAACCCTCCCAGTTTCGGTAGGATGATATGGCAGCATGTGCGCATGCGCAGACGATGACGTAACACTGTGTATACAGCGGAGCAGCCCACAGCCATGCCAGTGGAGATGTGGATGGTACAGAGGAAAGTTCAGTGTGTTCTGTGGCTCGCTAAATTCGAATCCGTGACCAAAGTGCAACGTGAATATCGGCGCTTTTATAACGAAGCACCAACACATAGGAATAACATTACTCAGGGGGATAAGCAGTTGAAGGAAAGCGGCAGTTTGGTGGAGAAACCCCATTCTGGTAGGCCATCAGTCAGGGACGAGTCCGTAGAGGCTATACGGGATAGCTACCTAAGGAGCCCTAAAAAATCTGTGCATGAGCCCCCATCGAACTGCACTGAATAGGTATGAAACCGGGAGAGTTTTCCTTTTATTTAGTGCAGATTTCACATTTCTATCGTCTTTTGTTGCTTTCCTGTGACCGGTGAAAAGTGCATCATGACTTTACGGGCACCCTGTATATGTTTGAGAGTGCCAAACCAATATCTTTTCCTTGTGAAAAAAATGGCTGTTAGTGGTTACTTGATTTGTATTTGAAGTTACAGAAACAAAAGTGTTAAGGTCTATTTTGTTGAACGCAGCAAAAAAGCGTTTTTTCTATTTAGCATTATAAAGATTTCACATATAAAGGAGTTTATAATTTTACCTTTTTGAGGTTTGAAATTAATTAATTTTTTTAGATCATCTATGTATGATTTCTAAACCTTTTATGTTATCCTTTTGTGACTCTTGTGTTTGTGTGTTGTGGTTGGTTTTATGAATAATTTTGCATTTAATATTCCAGAACTATACTTTGGTTTTCACTTTATGTTTAAATATATTGAAATAGTGAATCTTATACTCCCTTCTGATAGATTAATAACATTCTGAGAAGTCTAGCAACTTGGACACCTTTTTAAAAATACTTAACTCTGCCTGTCTGAAGTTTTCAACTACTGAGTCCTTTACGCATGGAACAACACTACAAGTTTGATCCTTAAAGACCATTCTTAATTTGCTGCTCACGTTCAAGTTCTTCCTTTACTGGACATATGAATTCAAGACACAATAAAAATGTCAATCGGGGGCAGATGCATTGTGTGGACAGTTACAGTGATACTGGGGAAGGAAAACTTTCCATGTGGGTTCTTACCTCCTTTTTCTGGCCCTTTGCATGTGACAAAGGCCATTTCTCAGTCCTCTACATCCTTCAAAGAATAATTTTCTTAGCATTCTCTACATAAATTATTTATTTCATATTTATACTTTTATGCTGGAAGAAAAGCTGAAATTTTATGGATACTTATATAGTGTTTTTTAAAAATTTGCCATTCTGATGCTGTGTTTTATAGTATAATCACAGTTATTCATATGATGAACTGTATTTTTTTCTTTAGAATTTGGTGAGGAATACTGTCTTTATGTGTTTAGTTATATCAACTTCTTCAGAAGCCTTAGTTACTACTGGATTTGCTACATTTTTACCTAAATTTATAGAAAATCAATTTGGATTGTCATCCAGTTTTGCAGCTACCCTTGGAGGTAAAACATTGTCTTTGTTCTAATGTAATCTAATAACTTTACTGTACCATATTAAATGTTTAAAGAATAGCAATTAATTTTGGTTAGCCAAGTCCTTGAAATTTAAACTTTATATTAATTTTGATAAAAGCTTCTGATTTTCTGACATTAACAATCTTTTGTATGAACTTGAGAAATACAGAGGCTATATAGCTATGTAGCTAACTAGAATATATATATAATCTTAATATTCAAAACATTAATTTTGTTAATCTTTTAATATAACTACTAAATCATTTATTCATATGTGTCTAAATCATGAGTACGTTCATATGTTAAAATTAATTTGCTGCTTGTTTTTTATGTTTTTCAATTGTTGGTATGAGTTACTGAGTATATTTGTATGTTTTCTCAGTATGTCTTCTTTCTCATTAGGGGCAGTTATAATTCCTGGAGCAGCTCTTGGTCAGATTTTAGGTGGTGTTCTCATTTCAAAATTCAAAATGACGTGTAAGAACACAATGAAGTTTGCTTTGCTTACATCTTTAATTGCACTTGTTCTGAGTTTTGTATTTGTTTATGCCAGCTGTGAAAATGAGCCATTTGCTGGTGTGTCTGAATTATATAATGGGTGAGTATATTTCAGTGATTTTGATATTAATATCAGAGTTATAAACTATGCATGTATTTCCAAGTATATGATAAAATGGTGAGATTAGCTTTTTTCTTTTTTTTAAATGAGAGACATTTTCCTATGTAAGAATAGGTACTCTGTTTTTTAGTTTAAATAACTGACATTTTATTAAAAGTTGGGTATTTATTCAGAAAGCAGTTAAGAAGCAACTGTTCTATACTGAGCACTATGCTCAGGGCTACAGAGATTTAACATAGCAGAATCCCTTCCCTGAAGGGATTCAAATCTTGGAAAAATTTCACATTATATGTTGCTATTGATCTAAATTTTAAAAAATGGAGATGCCTCCCTATGTTGAAATTCTTGTATTAGGTGGATTGAAAATGTGGTAGGAGGAAAATTAAAATGAAGCTAGTCTAGATGATACTGATCATTGTGGTATCTACTTTAGAAGTTCATGTTTGCTGTAGAGAAATAAGTGACTTCTTATCTTTCTGATCTGTAAACATGTTGCTACCTATAACTGGCTTGACTGTTTGATCATTATTTGCCTTCTTTGTTTTGCTCTGAAATTTTAAGCAATGAATAGAGGTCCAGGCAGGAGGACATCTCATGGCAGTATATTTGATAGTAGTCAGTGTTGCTTTGTTTCATTACATATGTTTGAGGCTGTGGAGGGAGATGGGACACCAGGTCAAGGACTCTTTAATTTTGTATAACATAGCATTCAGGTAACCTAAGTAAAATATGCTTGGGAAAAGTTTGCCATTAACAGTTATTATGACCTGTTAAGTTGCTGTTCATACCTGTCCTTCTTTTACATTAATGAGATGCTGAGCTTTCTCTTTCTAAAGCCAAGTTTAATTCAGCTCCATTACTTTTATTCAGCAGCTGTTGACTGCTTCCTCTTAGAATTTTATGGCAAAAATGCATACTCTGAAGGCGTTTTCAGTATAGCAGAAGAGATGGGGAAAGAGTTGTGAATGAGCAATGCATTAAGTAATGAGGGATAGATACAAAGGGCTATGGAATTCAAAAAAAGCTTTTTAGTTTTGTTTGATTGGATTCAGGAAAGGCTTCATGGCATTATAGAAAAATGGGGATAAGTATCCTTTAAGGATGCGAAGAGTTTTGAGAGGTAGAGATTTTAGAAGAGGGAAAGGTAGAGGGAATAGGGTAAGCCAATATATGCTAGTAAGTGGAAGGCTAGGATTAGGGACTTCTTGGAATGGACTTAGTTCATGTGTCTGGAAATCTTAGAAAAAGATTTGAAAATATCAAAAAATAACTAGACGTAATTTGGGCAGACCTGACTTTCTCACTTATAAATTTCACCCAAACATATGCCAAGAAACCACTTTTATTCTATGTTCCTTTTAGAAGAACAGAAAATTCTGGATAGTTTAACACTAATTTATCACTTTGACAGATGAGAAATATAGATGTGAGTCCCTTTGGTACTTTCTACCTTAAACAAGAGTTACTACCAGATGCACTGTCCTTGGTCTAATCCAGGGGTCGGGAACCTATGGCTTGCGAGCCAGATGTGACTCTTTTGATGGCTGCATCTGGCTCGCAGACAAATCTTTAATAAAAAAAATAATAACGTTAAAAATATAAAACATTCTCATGTATTACAATCCATTCATTTCCTACCGCTCATGTTCATGGTTGTGGGTGGCTGGAGCCAATCACAGCTGTCTTCCGGGACAACACCAAATTTTTATTGGATAATGCGTAACATACACAGGTCATTATATGGCTCTCACGGAATTACATTTTAAAATATGTGGCATTTATGGCTCTCTCAGCCAAAAAGGTTCCTGACCCCAGGTCTAATCAAAGGGAAGGCAAGTGAGATAGTGTCATTTGAGGTACATGTGGGGTTGGTCATCAAGAGATGTCAAGAGCTGGGGTGTAGAGATAGTGCTTAATGTATATACACATTCTTAGTGATGGAAAATAATGAAAGTGAGCATAGACATGTATACATGCACATATATATAGATATCAATATTGATGTCACAGAGATGTGACATTGTCAGATCGTTGTTTTCTCTGTGCCCCAAAATCTTAATTTTAGCTCTGTAACATGCATTTTGAAGTGTTCATATCATGGATAGCTTAGTCAAATTAGTTTCATCCAAGAAACATGTATAAGGACAGACTAAGAAATTCAAAAAATATACCACTTATTTGTGAGTGAGAGGAAGAAGAGGAAGTTGTGAAGAAGCCGGGTTTCTAGTTGAGTGGTGCAGCAAGTCTTTGCCCTTTGCCATGTAAGCACAGGTGGGTTAAAAAGAGCTCTTGCAGCTGTAAATGAATGAATTAGGCTTTTAAATAAATTCATTTAAAGCCCTATTTAACAGTATATCCAAAAAGTCTATGATCAATAGGACTAATTATTTCAGGGGACATTTTTAAATTTATAATGTTAAAAAACATTTTTAAAGACTTTATTTATTTTGGAGAGGGGAGAGAGAGAGGAAAAGAGAGAGTTAGAAGGGGGAAGAGCAGGAAGCATCAACTCCCTTATGTGCCTTGATCAGGAAAGCCCAAGGTTTCGAACCCATGACCTCAGCATTCCAGGTCAACACTTTATCCACTGCACCACCACAGATCAGGCAATATTCATAATATTTCAATAAATTCATTATTGAATGTTCAATATGGGCAGAACACTAAATTCAATTGAAAGGCGATTATCTAAGTATACTTCTAGAAATCTATTAATTATAAACATTTCTCATTGTTTTTATATTACCTTGACAGTCTGTAGGATCCTTGGGTCTCTTTTGGTAATTCAGTGTTTGTAGTGGTGATTTATATTTTACTTTACTCTTAGAACCTCATAAAATATGAAATACCATAATAAGTACATAAAGTTGTTTCTCTATCTGGCCCATAGCTGGACTTAACATTGCTTATCTGAAAAACAAACAAACAAACAAAACCATTGCTTATCTGAACTAGTACCTTAAAGAGGCATATCTGTCAAGCTGTTGCAATAGGTGTAGGAAAATCTTTGCTTATTATTATTATTATTATTTTCAGAGACAGTCAGAGAGAGGGAAAGACAAGGACAGACAGACAGGAACGGAGAGATGAGAAGCATCAATCATTATTTTTTCGTTGCGTGTTGCGACACCTTAGCTGTTCATTGATTGCTTTCTCATATGTGCCTTGAATGCAGGCCTTCAGCAGACCTAGTAACCCCTTGCTCGAGCCAGTGACCTTGGGTTCAAGCTGGTGAGCTTTTGCTCAAACCAGATGAGCCCTCTGCATCCCAGTCCGATGCTTTATCCACTGCGCCACCGCCTGGTCAGGCAACCTATGCTTATTATTGGAGCATAATTATAGAATAATAGTTTGGATTTAAATAAGAAATTAACATTCAAATTCTATTTGTGATAAGCATGTTTCTCATATATACATGTGTATGTTTATACAATATATATATTTTTAAATATTCCAAATTTTTGAAATTCAAAACATTTTATGTATTTAAAAAATAATATATTAAGGCAATTTAGTGAACTTAAAGCATTTGCTGTTTTTCTAATAGTTTCACATTTACCTCATGAAGTAAAATATATACAGTGTGTCCGTAAAGTCATGGTGCACTTTTGACCGGTCACAGGAAAGCAACAAAAGACGATAGAAATGTGAAATCTGCACCAAATAAAAGGAAAACTCTCCCAGTTTCATACCAATTCAGTGCAGTTCAATGTGAGTTCACCACAAATTTTTTAGGGCTCCTTAGGTAGCTATCCCGTATAGCCTCTACAGACTTGTCACTGACTGATGACCTATCAGAATGGGGTTTCTCCCCTAAATTGCCGGTTTCCTTCAACTGCTTATCCCACTGAGTAATGTTATTCCTATGTGGTGGTGCTTTGTTATAAATGCACCGATATTCACGTTGCACTTTGGTCATGGATTAGAATTTAACGAGCCACAGAACACACTGATCTTTCCTCTGTACCATCCACATCTCAACTGGCATGGCCGTGGGTTGCTCCTCTATATACACGGTGTTACATCATCATCTGCGCATGCGCACATGCTGCCACATCATCCTACAGAAACTGGGAGGGTTTTCCTTTTATTTGGTGCAGATTTCACATTTCTATCGTCTTTCGTTCCTTTCCTGTGACCGGTCAAAAGTGCACCATGACTTTACGGACACACTGTGTGTAGGTTGAAGTGCCCAACCCTTGATAATAAAGTATATATGTTATATATTTTTGTTTCTACTATAGTTTGCATCATAGTGTCTTAAGCATTTCTGTTCTCAGTAATCATTTATCAATAATATGAGAATTATACATTGGATAATTTAAATTTAAAAATTATTGTGCAGAAGCTAGTTCTAGAGTTTCAAGGATAGTTTTTCTGTATTCCCCTTTTTTTCTGTATCTGTATTTAAACCAGTTGTTGGTAGAGACTGATTGTTATGTTTGTTTTTCTGAATAAAATCATGCTTGCTAAAGAACTTTAGCAGCAGCCTGTGGGATACTTTTGAAGCAGAAGAGACTGTAGGTAGATTGACAAATTATTTAAAATTTACTCTTTGACCATCCTTTCTTCAAACTCCCCACTATTTCCAGTTTGTTTTCTATCCTTTAATCAGTTTCTTTTTTGAAATCCTTGTTCTCAACCTACTCCTTAAATATCATCACTTCCCAAATAATAATTATCTTGTAATACTTAAATCACTCATTTACCGTTTTTGACCCCCAGTGCAAGAAAGTTCAGTTTTATGGTTGTAGATTTTTATCCTTCCCACCTTCCCTTCTGTCTTCTTTTCTCTTCCCCCTTTTCTCTATCTATCTCTACCTTTTTATTTCTTTTGGCTATATTTTCACCACTTTGGGTCTAGCACATAATTGGAGCTCACTATGTAATCATGAAATAAACAGACATCCAAAGACCCGTGTATTCCTCTCACACTACACTCTATATA
The DNA here is from genome assembly GCF_036850995.1 of Saccopteryx leptura. Classification (NCBI taxonomy): domain Eukaryota; kingdom Metazoa; phylum Chordata; class Mammalia; order Chiroptera; family Emballonuridae; genus Saccopteryx; species Saccopteryx leptura. Next base: position 159,288,795 of record NC_089506.1, on the reverse strand, counting down.
GTTGATCTCACCATTCTCATTTATATGCAAGTAGGCATTAAGAGGTCTAGTGCCAAGCCAGATTTCTTCATCAAATTAGAGGCTTTTAATCTCAATATGTATAAAACCGTACATCTTGCCCCCAAACTAATTCTTCTCTACCAGAATGTCAAGTTGGACACCAGGAGTCCATCAGACACAACATTTTACTAATTCTACATCCAAAATATTTCTCAAATTGGTTTGCTTTAACCAAGTGTTCTATTTTAGTTCTTCTGTACATTATCATAACCTACTGTCTGGGGTATTGTAACTGGTCACCTTCCTTAAAATTTGTACTCCGTTATAACCCCTAGGATTATTTCTTTAAAATGTGCTTTTGACAATGTCACCTTCCAGTCTAAAAATACTTTGATTATCTTTTCACAATAGGTTAAAACTCATTGTTTTTAACAAGGCCCATCAGGCCCTCAATAATCTGGTCCTTGACTCGTCTTCATCACTCTTACCACTCTGTGCCTCAGACATCATTCAGATTTTTTCTGTTTAGGAAGATATCTGCCTTTTACCAGCTTCTCTGAAGTTTCCTTCACCTTTCCCATTTACCCAGATCCTACTTATCCTTTAAGACTCATCTCAGGCAGTAGCCCTGAAGACCCTCTTATCTAAATTTGGCTTGTTTTAAGTGTCATACCCCAGTGCTTCTAAAAGACCCTTTTCATATATGTACTTATAGTCACTCTCACCAGATTGTGTGTAATTATGTGTCCAGTTGTAGTCCTAGATTGAAATCTTTGAGGACAGTGAATATCTTACTCAGCTTTGTATTCCCAGGAACTAGCATAGGGCCCAGCACTTGCTCAATATATATTGGCTGAATCAGTCAATAAATAAGGGATTAGAGAAGTTTCTTTGTTTAGGGAAACCCTTATATTATTAAAGGTGTTTCCCCTTATTAAGAGACATCAAGGAACAACACTGAGCCTAGAAATCAGGAGTATTTCATTGGGAAAAGAAAGAAAAGTACTAAGTTAATTTCTCTGGACCTCAGTTTTCCTACTGATAAAATGAATACGTTGAACACCATGATTTGATTTTATTCACCCTTCTGGGTTTAAATTTTTCCCTGCACTTCTGGGAAATTTGGCAGTATCTGGGGACATTTTGGTTGTCACAACTAAGGGAATGTTGCTGGTATCTGGTGGGTAGAAGTCAGAGATGTTGCTAAATATTCTACAAATCTCAGAATCGCCATTCCCCTCACAGAAAAAGAATTTTCTGGTATCAGATGAGAAACTATTTTCGCTTACTCTGCTTATTTTTCTTATCACTGACAACATATTATATAACTATTGTTTTTACCGCTTCTCTCTTCCACAAGAAGTTAAGCTCTATGTGAAAAGGTGGGCATTTTATTTGTTTTTTTCTTTTATTAATTAAATGTATGCTGAGTGATTGAATAAATGACTTAAATGGAAAGCTATAACAATGATTCTGAATTGTTCATTTAATGTTACAGATAATTTGCCTCTCTTTAATTTCTTATTGACAGGACAGGAGACCTGGGAAACTTGACCACTCCCTGTAATGCCGATTGTAACTGCATGCGATCACATTATTATCCTGTCTGTGGCAGAGATGGAGTCCAATACTTTTCTCCCTGCTTTGCAGGCTGTAAAAATTCTGTTTCAAAAAGACAGCCAGAGGTAACTTGTGTCTGCTTGCTTTACCTTAACGAGACAATGTGTTTGTGTATTTGTGGATAACTTCCTCGATCCCTCTAATGGAGCTACACAATGCCCAGGCTCTCCTTCCTGCCCCACTTTCTCTGTTCAAAAGCCGTGCGTGAGTGTCAGCCATGTAGGGTGAGTGAGCTTCAGAGATCTGCTGGACAGCATTGTACGTATAGCCAACAATTGTGTATTATACACTTCGGATTTACTGAGAGGGTAGAGCTCATGTGAAGTGTTCTTACATTAAAAGAAAAACAAAAGCAAAGATAAAATAAATCTGACCACTCAACAGAAAAAGTCTTCTTTGGGCGTGCCGGGTGGATCCCGGTCGGGCGCATGCGGGAGTCTGTCTGACTGCCTCCCTGTTTCCAACTTCAGAAAAATACAAAATAAATAAATAAATAAATAAACCTCAGATGCAACTATTGTGAAAACTTAACATGGACGTTACACACATCTTTGTAATATTACTTCTACTATAGCAGTGAAATACTAATTACCGTTTGCCATTGCTTTATATTTTTCTCAACTGTATACTTTCTTGAAGTCAGGGAACTTTTCTATTCTTACTAACTACAATGTATATAGTAGAAACATCGCTAATATTTATTGTTTTTATCTGATGCATCACAGATTAATTTAAAAATATCCAAAACATTAACTCATTCTCAAACACAAATTTGTTTTTAATTCTTGATTAGAATAAATATCAGTTTACCTAGTTTTTTTTTTTAATAGAGTTAAATACTTCTAAGAAAATCCAATATAATTTTATGGTACTACATTTACAATCTAAATATTTCATCTAGCTAAATTTAAGAGTTTGGGAAAAAATAATGTTCCTATTACTAATACTGTATAAAAGATCGAGGGAATTATGTACTATGATGTAAGGAAACACAATAAATAAGGTGACAGAACAGCACAATCATGAATATTTGAAATATAGACTAGTGAAAAATAAATAAATAAATAGTAATAAAAATCTAATACTCAGAACATACTTGAAATGGTATTTGTTATTTGATATGATTAATTTGGTATTTATATTTTTCTTTACTGGTACTATAATTGCCATTTTAAACATTAGGGGTTGTTTAGGAAAAGCAGGTTATTTTGACTTCCAAATATTCTATTTGTCCTTGATTTTTTATGTCCATATATTCCATGTAACAACTCCTTTTTTTCAGGATATTTTTCTTTATAGAATATTTTAGATAGGCAAATGCATTGATAATAATGTAATAAATATCTATACACATTTGTTCACAGAAATATTAGTTTTGTATTTCATACCAGTGACTCAAAGTACAAAAACAAATGCCGACTACCAGCAACTGTATTTAAGCAGATATATACTTTTTCATGTAAGAGAGTTGTAAAGTTTCATCAAGTCAAAAAACCCCTCAAAAAACTGTTTTCTTTTTTCTAATGAAAATGTTAAAGACTACATTATATCATTCATCATTATTTGATATATCTGATTGCTGAGTATAAAATAGTCCATTTTGGGGGTGTCTTCTTTATGTTTGAGTGTTCTGAGTCAGTACCAGTGGGCATAGAATACCTTTAGCACCCCAACAAAGATCTCTGACTTGAGAACCATAAAGGCACCACTTCCTTGACTTCTCTACCTCTGCTCTGACTTCATTGAGGCCTTAAATATATAAAAAGATTTATATTAAGGATGGAATTGAGATATAAAAAGTCTTTTAAAAATAATTATGCCTAATATTTAAAATATCTGAATTTTTTCATACAAAAGTATACTTGTAACTTTTTTGACATGTTGCCTTCTAACATTTCATATTCTTAATTTACATAGGTATATAGATGTGTGTATATATATTAAATAGCTAATTTTTTATTTATACATAAAACAACCTTCTGCATAATGTAATAACTTCTAGTTTTTTATTGTCATAAATATGTCATCTTAAGAGGGAGACAGTTTGAATTTAGTAAAGCAATTCAAAAAAGTTTAGAAAAATTATAGGAAAAATGTCATTAAAATGAACATTTTTCCCATGGACTTTAGTGATATGTTAGTTAATTTTACTGAAACACTTGTTTAAATTATAGTGTTTATTCTTTTAAACTATTATAAAGGAGAGATCGTCACTACGTATGCTTTATTTGTGTGTGTGTCTTATAATGGAAAAGAAGAAAGCAGGATTTTTTTTGAAGAATTATCAATTTAAAGCAGTTTAGAATGTGCACAATGATGTAATTATTATCTCAAGTCAATTTGTTTCATAAGTTCTGAGAAATAATAGATTACAAGTTGAAGTAATGGATACAAAAGTCAAATACAGATGACTGTACTTCATAAATATGGCCACTTGTTTTCCCTTGATTAATTTCTTAGGGTTAATTACTCTTTCTCAGTATTATTTGTTGTGTATGAATTAAGACTGTAAGAGTCATGTCTAGAGATCACCTAAATTTACAATGATAATATATGTTTTTAAGGTAAACACTTATGGTATTTTTATATTTTATATTCTAGGTATATTACAACTGTTCCTGTATAGAAATGAAAACAGAAGCAACACCTCCTGCAGCAGGTTTTGGTTTTGAAGCTAAAGCTGGAAAATGTGAAACTCGATGTACAAATTTGCCCATATTTCTTGGCATTTTCTTTGCTGCCATTGTTTTTACCTTTATGGCAGGCACTCCTATAACTGTGTCCATTCTAAGGTATGTGTTGTATTTTGAAATTTGACATCCCTAAGGCAACATGTTGAGTGAAAAAGAAAGTAGACTCCGAGGTTCACTTGGGGTTTATATTGCCCATTGGTTCTAATACCTGGTCAGCCTTACATTACTGTATTCTCCCATGTATAAGATGCACTTTTTTCCTGAAAAAGTTTGGGGTCTAAAAACTGGGTGCGTCTTACACAGTGGTTGTAGCTTTTTTTACTTGCATTTCTCACTTTTTTGCATTTTTTTTTTGGTGCTCATTGTTGAAGACAGCGATTCATCATTAGACACAGATGAGGACAAGCTAACAGATGGGAGTTTTGACAGTGATGAGGAGTTATATAAATTTTATGATGAATAAAACTTGAGTTCAATAACTTTATGTAATACATTTTTTTTTCAAATTTTGGGCCCCAAAATTAAGGTGCATCTTATACAAGGGATGTCTTATACATGGGGGGAAATGCGGTAGTTTCATGCTATTAAAAAAGCTAGCTTGCCCTGGCCAGTTGGCTCAGTGGTAGAGCATCGGCCTGGCGTGCAGAGGTCTCGGGTTCAATTCCCGGCCAGGGCACACAGGAGAAGCGCCCATCTGCTTCTCCACCCCTCTCTCTCTCCTTTCTCTCTGTCTCTCTCTTTCCCTCCCGCAGCGAGGCTCCATTGGAGCAAAGATGGCCCGGGCGCTGGGGATGGCTCCTTGGCCTCTGCCCCAGGCGCTAGAGTGGCTCTGGTCGCGACAGAGCGATGCCCCGGAGGGGCAGAGCATCGCCCCCTGGTGGGCAGAGCGTCGCCCCATGGTGGGCGTGCCGGGTGGATCCCGGTCGGGCGCATGCGGGAGTCTGTCTGACTGTCTATCCCCGTTTCCAGCTTCAGAAAAATACAAAAAAAAAAAAAAAGCTAGCTCATTGAACCCCAGATGTATGAGGTTTAAATGAGATCATGTATGTGAGAGTGCCCTAATGTTGCCCACCTGTTATATACATGATGTTAAGTTTTCTACATCTTCCATGAGGCTTCAGTTGTAAGCTGAAAATATGTTCAATTGAATTTGAGTATGATGGAAATCCAGTGCACTCCATCTATGTCAGAATCAGAATGACATGCGTTCTGCCTCATACGTTAGGTGCTGTGATATTAACCCTTCCTGTAAACAGTGCTAATGGATAAGTAGCTGGAGGTCACCTGGCTCTTCACAGGGTTCTGTGCTTTTAGTTGCTTTTCCTCCTTCTACAGCACTTTGTGAAAATGTTTTCTATCTGCCCTTCCATAAGCTCATCAGCCTGCCTGTTTTGTTCTCCTAACAAACTGGCTTTCTCCTTTTGAGTTTTTGTCCCTTGATACCTTTTCACATACTTTTTGATGAATGGAAGAGTATTATGGACTCTGTCTAAAATGCATTAAATAGTCTAGTAATGATATAATACATGGAAATTCGATTTATTTAGAGTATAAAAAACATGTTTTCAAAACTTTATTTGGAAATAAGTTATATGTCACCTTTCAACTGCAAAATTGTGTATAAAGACTAGTTGATCTCTTAGCTCTCATCTAACGCTCTTGTCCTGGCTCGATATCTCATTCAGACTTGACAGTCATTATTAAAGGAGGTATTGTTGAATCAGATTGAGCCTGAGCAAAGTTTTATATTGTCTCAAATTTGTACTCTTATCCCATAGATATGATTTCTGTCTCCAAGTTAGTAAGAAATAAGAATTATTTGCTTGAAACTGAAAACATGTGACATGTGAATTAAGCAGTAGTAAAAAATAGATTTTGTTAGTGAATATCCATTCTCCTTTACATTTGTTAAAATTATATGTATTCAGTATAGTTGTTGAAAGTTATTTGACTTTTTGGCATGAGTTGTAGTACTTTAGTTCAGAAAACATTTTTCTCCTTTTACAATTCTAGAAAGTTTAAACTGTATATAAGTGGTTATAAATTATTTGCTTCTTCCATAAGCATAACATCTACTTTAATCTAGAAATGTCACCCTGGTGTAAAAATAAATTTGCTCAAAGAGTGAATGTATCATCCAACCGTTTTTGGCCTCATGTGTGTTTACTATCTATCTCCAGGTGTGTTAACCAAAGACAACGGTCTCTAGCATTAGGAGTACAGCTTATGATGCTTCGATTACTAGGTATGCCATTTTTCATAATTCATTAGTAACTTGTTTATTTTTGTTCTTTAGTGTTATTGATTTATTCATTTATGATATGTGCCAAGAAAGTAATTAATTTAAATGTAGTAGAAGACTATATAATTGAAGAAAGCTGTTTTCTAGTATTTAAGATGTAGTTTTATTTGTATATCACATACGAAAATAATGACTTTAGTTTTTACCTGATTGGCTTACTATTGTTTCCAATTCTATTCCAAATATAACCTTAAGGAGTATATCATGTTTATTTGAATTATATTATCATCAATGCCTTTCTATTAGGGCATCGTGAGAGACATATTTTTTTTATTTATGTAACACATATTGCCAACATAAATTATGATAAAATCTTATTTATAACTACTATATATTTTTTTCTTCCTGCATTTACCTCCATTTGGGGAATGGTTATGGTACATCAATAATAGAAAATAGTTAGAATTTTATGAGGTTCTGGCCCTGGCCAGTTGGCTCAGTGGTAGAGCATTGGCCTGTTGTGTGGATGTCCCAGGTTCGATTCCCAGCCAGGACACAAAGGAGAATCACCCATTTGCTTCTCCCCCCTCCTCCCCACCCTGCCTCTCTTTCTCTCTATATATATGTCTCCCTTCTCCTCCCCTCCTGCAGCCATGGCTCGATGGAGCCATTTGGCCCCACGCCTCTGAGGATGGCTCCATGGGCTCCGCTTCAGGCATTAAAAAAAAAAAAATTGGCTCCAGTCTGCCTCTGCCTTTCCTCCTCACTAAAAAAAAGAACTTTATGAGGTCCTGGATGTAGGAAAAATAAGAAAGACAAACATTGTTTTATACACATAATGATGTGTGTATACTTATTTACACAATATTATGCACATAATATTGAGATCATTTTAAAAACAAAAACCAAAAGTAGGAACATTACAGGTCATCTGAACCAACTTTCTCATTTCTTAGATGAATAAATGAAGGCTCTGGGAGATTCAGGGATTTGCCCATACTTCCACAATTAATGATGAAAATGAGAGTAAGAAATGTCTCCTTATTCAGTCCAGTGCTCTTTTGACTCATTCATGCCACAGGTCATGGAAGAATAGGCTAGATGTAGCTGAAATTTTTATCTCAGCAATGCCACTTCTAATCATGTGTTTGATTTGTAGTAATTGGAAGCTCCTTAATTATGTAAAACTTTTGTGCTTTCTGATCTCACACAGGGTAGGCTGTATTTGATTGAGATAGCAGTACTAAGGATGTTAATGTTTGTGTGCACACATATGCCTCATGCAAACACATACATGTCAGTATGTGTATATATATATTCACATGTACACACATATATAATACACTTTTTAGCACTTTTTTGTGCATCAATTTATTTTGATTTTTTAGAAGTATAATAACTAATTTAAAAGATATATTTATTAAATTAGAAAAGCAGTGAATTAAAATATTTAACCAAACTAATTGGTAATGCAATATATGCCAGAGATTTTTATTAAAATAATTTTTAATTGATTAGAAATATATAATTATGTTTAATTATTTTAGACTTTTATCCTTTTTTATATCCCTATTATTTGTACATGAACTAATTGATTTGCAAATGGACAGATTTGACGTCTATTCTTATTTATATAAAATATATGTATAGTCATGGACATAAAAATCTATAACTATAAACTGTAATCTTTACCCATGTATATTCACACGTAATTCTTCTAGGCTCAATACCTGGACCTATTGTTTTTGGTGTCACAATAGACAGCACATGTATGCTCTGGGATATTAACAAGTGTGGAATTAAAGGAGCTTGCTGGGTTTATGATAACATCAAGATGTCTCGTATGCTGGTGGCCATAAGTAAGTAGTGACTTCTTGATAACTCTCGATTAAATCAATGAAGTAAAAAAAAAACCTCTTATTGTTACTGACTTTGGTTTTGAAAGGTTGAGTCTGTACTGTTAGGCTGTTTTACAGACCTGAAGCAGAGATCAGCTATCAGCAGGTGATAAAAGGCTTTACCTGCTGTCTGCAAGACTCAGTCTGAAACAAAGAGAATAACATTTTGGCTTTCATTACATCACATGTATAATTTTCTTATGACAACTTTTGTCAAACATTTTTGGGGTAGTCTAACAAAACTGAAGGAGAATTCTAAAAGACTCTGGATTTCATCTAGGTACAGAGGTGCTGGAAAGCACACAAAAGCTGAGGTAGGGAAGCGCCCTTGAGTTCTACAACATGCTACAAGAAATGTTCTGAAAGTTTAGAAGATTCGCCATGATGTTTAACCCTTTTTACCTTTGACAATCTTGGTTAAGCAATAAATGAATATTAAGATTAAGGAAGCAGAGAAATGCATCTAGTTTGTAAAAGTAAGATAAAAATATTAAAACAACCTAAGAAACTAAAATATTATAAAACAGAAATCATATATATATATTGATTGCAGTTGTGATCACAGTTATTTTGGCACATGTATCAAGATAGCTTATTGCTCTTACATTTGTTTAAACCCAGAGCATGCTGTCTGAATTTATGGTGATAGTAACACAATAGTCACTGAAGAAATAAATGCATAAATAAAAAATGGGAGAGTAAGTATTGACTAGAACAGGCAGAAGTAATCTTTCTACCAATTTTCCCTACAAAAAAACTATTTTAATTAAATGTCTTTTTATGTTTAAAATTTTAATTATTTTTGTATTCTTTCATTAAAAGATATATATATATAATATATTATATATATATAATGAATTGTTCCTACTGTTATAAATGTGAGCATTTTCCCCTAAAAGCCTTATACCTTTATATTTTTCAAAAACATTATAACAGTAGCACTTATGTAATTAATCTTTCTATAAATCTAGAACTACTTAGGTCATTGAGCATTGCTGTTATTCAGATACACACTTTGAGTAAAGCATTAATGATCAACACAGATAGCTACACTGCAGCAGTTACATTGTAAGGCTATTTATTTTATTTGACTGGAGCTTAAATGTTGTGCTCTGGCCAGAACTAGTTTCTCCTCATATAACTGAGTTTAAAGTCTCGGTTCTTTGAAAATAAATCAAAGCTTGTAAAGTGAATCTTGATATTTGATATTTTTAGTTCATACTTAAAAGTAAATTTGGTTGAGTATTGAATGTGATATATTCGCATAGAGGCTTTCTTCTAAGAACTCCAAAGCTTTTTTATTTTATTTTTAGAGTTATTTCTATCAAGAACATGAAAATTCTGCAGCTTCATTTTAGGTTCAAGGATGTGCTAAGCTGTTTTCCTTTGTCATTGATTTTTTTGCTTGTAATTTTTTATAGATATGGTATTATGTTAATAAAATTAGAATGGAACATGGTTTTATTAAATTCTTTATGACACATAAGAATGTACAATTATAACCAAGAATAAAATAAGTATTGCATATTTTTATTGTTTAGAAAGAAAATACAAGCTAGTTCATTGAAATATATACAGAATTTTTATTGAAATATACCATCTTCCTAAAGATTAAAAAATAGAACTATATACTTCTATATGCTTCTCTTTAACTTAACGAGTTTCTAGTTTTGAAGAATTTCTCAATGAGATTGATTTTTTTGTAATAATTAAAGGCCCAAATGCATGATTAATTTTATTTTTATATTTAGGTGTTACTTGTAAAACTGTCACCATTTTCTTTAATGGACTTGCAGTCTTTTTATATAAACCACCACCATTAGATGCAGATGTGTCATTTCAAAATTCGAATGCAGTTGTGACTGCTGTTCCGATTGAATGTGACCTCAGCAAAGCGAGAAATGAAGGATGAAATAAGGAAAGAGACTGTGTTACAGCTGGAAAATCAGCCTGTATTTGTGAAAATGCACATTGCCACTGCAGCGTCATCTACCCAACATGGACATTTAAAAAATTGATATTTTATAATTAAATGTGTTTTCCATATATGTACAGTATGAGTGAACTCTCATTTGTTTTGTTTTAATGTAAGAAACAGACCTGTGCCTTCAAAACTCACCAAAAGCCTCAACACACACACACACACACACACACACACACACACACACACACACACACACATTGGCTAGGTGTGAAATTCCCAACTAATAAACTAGAAAAAAAGAAAACCAATGATTAGCTAAAATTTGTGGTTAAAAAATGTAATTAAATTTATATGTGATGATTTTCAAAAACTATTATGACGCTCATAAATTTAAAACCAGCTAAATAATATTATTTGTTTTTAAATTTATATATACTAATCTGTTCTTTATCACAGAAGGTTACATAACTTTTAGAATATGTTAATTTTATTCTTTGTGTCCCAGTATAGAGTAAATTTAGAAATATCAGCATTGTATATACATATTTTCGCTTTAACTCAAGAAATCTAGGAAGTAATTTATTGATATTGCTAGTTTTTAATACTTACCTCTTTTTTTTTTTTTTTTCATTTTTCTGAAGCTGGAAACAGGGAGAGACAGTCAGACAGACTCCCGCATGCGCCCGACCGGGATCCACCCGGCACGCCCACCAGGGGCGATGCTCTGCCCATCCTGGGCATCGCCATGTTGCGACCAGAGCCACTCTAGCGCCTGGGGCAGAGGCAAAGGAGCCATCCCCAGTGCCCGGGCCATCTTTGCTCCAATGGAGCCCTAGCTGCGGGAGGGGAAGAGAGAGACAGAGAGGAAGGCGCGGCGGAGGGGTGGAGAAGCAAATGGGTGCTTCTCCTGTGTGCCCTGGCCGGGAATCGAACCCGGGTCCTCCGCACGCTAGAATACTTACCTCTGAATATCAATCTGTGATAGTGTTACTCAATTATATATCTTCCAGAGGAAAGTATCAGCTTTAGCAAAAAAAATGCCAATTAGACACAAAAGATTTCTATTTTTTTAATGACTTAGGTGCATTTTACTGGATTTCTTTGTAATTAATGAGCTGTTGATCAATGTTTAGATACTTAGTAATTTAATTTTTATCACTTAAGAAACTGATTACCTCATACATTACTTATAGCACCTAAAATAGTGCTTTGCTTATAAGTTGGCATGTACTATTATTGTTTGATTAAAACAAACTCTACTCTTTAACTGATCCATTTATTTGAAAGATAAAGTATTTCATGTCTGAGAACCTTACAACACTCCATTTATTCAGGTCAGACTTCAGCCAACTTTGCTCAGAAATTGGGAAAAAATAGATCTGTGAACATCAAAAATAACTTCTGGCTAGTCAAGATTTACTGATTTCCAGTGTTGATTCTTACCCTTTAAAAATTTTTTTGAAATAAGATTACTAATTTAATAAGGTTTAATAAAATAACTTAGCATTTTTACAAGCAGTGTGTTATGTACACTCTGATCAGAGTAACAGAGAGAGTACAGGCCTGGTAGGAAACCAGGAGTGGAAGCACTAAGTGATTCACAGAGTTGAAGAGCTTATGTATGTGTCATGGTGATCTGTGACCAGTAATCACTCAAGAAACTAGTAGCATTTATACATTGAAAAGCAAGGAGAAATGCATTAGTTAGGCAAACAAGCACACTTTAATGTTAGAGAATTAGAGGACCAGTGGGCCAGGAATCAGAGACAGACAAACTTAAACCAGAAACATATAAAAACCAGAGGCTGAGGTCAGATGGTTAGTCAAAAACCAGCCATATGGGAAGCAGGAAATTTATCATAACCAAGACAGTGCAAGGTAGGCAGGGAACAAACGTGTGACACCTCGAATCAGAGCCAATCTCTCTTCCACCCAGCCAGACATTTTAAATGCTCCTTCCTGTTGGAGCCAAGGCTAAAGGAGAGTTTAGACTTTCTGTGTCGATATGTGGAAGCAGGGAATTGAAAAGAAAAATTTTCTAGATGTAAAATAATGGCAAATTCCAAGGAACTCATTGATAAAGATGTGAAACAGCAAGAAGAGAGGAATCAGAATAACTATAAAAACTTATTTGTGTAAGGCCACTTAATTAGGAGAAGGAAAAAAAACACCCCATACATGAAAATAGTTTGACAAACAAATCACAAAATTGACATTCATAGTGATTTTTACTTATCAAGGGTTTTATTGTATTCTGTGTACTCAATTTTATGATGTTTTATAAACTTTTTAATAATCGTTAAAATGAAAATAATTTTGGCACTTGAAGGAAATCAGTCTCTTATTTATAATATACATATTTACAAAGAATACCTCCTTTCATGATAGGACACTGGAGACACTACTGTAATTTACAAACACTTATATTTTTGCATTTACCTAGATTATATGGATTGTGCTACTTTTAGAACAAAATTTTTCATAAAATGCACTTTTTACAATTTGTAATGATTTTTAAGTAAGCTTGAAACTGTTAAGTTGACCTGTGGTGATTTTTGTATGTAATTAATTGCATATGTCTTAAAACTTTTATTTTAAGGATTTCCTTAGTGTAGGAAATTCAGATGTAAAACTTTTATCCAGGGAGAGAACTGTGTACAGTCGATTTAGCTATATAAGTCAGAGGAAATATAAATAAAATTTTAGTTCTATTTTCTTTCAAGATGTATTTATTGTATAAAAAAATTATGCAAAATGTATATACATGCCTTTCTTAAAATTAGACCGTTTATACTAGTTTGTTTTAAGTATTTAACCTTATTAAAGGGTACATATTTTGAAATATGATTTATCTGTGTTTGAATACGCACCCATGTGATGGTTGGGAGAGGGAAAATTCATGTTCTTTCGAACTTGGTGAATATGATTTAGTTAATCTGATGATTTCTGGTATCTCAACAGATATATTTAATTAAAAAAACATACATTCTAAAATTCTTCATACAATATACTAAAATTCTTCACACAACAGTTTCCATGTATGAAAGATGAATCAGATTTATATGAGTAAGATACATGTTACAGATGGTTGTGAAATGTCGAACACTACAAAGGTAAGTTTTTGGAAAGGTTATATTTAATTCTTCTTGGGTTATCAAAATAGTATGTTTTATAAAGAAATCAGATTGGACATTAATTTGAGATGTAATGTCCTTTTCTTTCTCACTACAACACATTCAGGCTCCTTCAGCCTTTTTGTGCCCAAACAATAAATATTAACTTAAAATTATGTGGGACTGATCAAAAATAAATAAAAGACTGTTTACAAACTGAACTGGCACATTGGATCTGAACAGTTTAGTGTTTTAGCTAAAATTAATTTACCTTCTAAGAAGTCATCCTTGTCTGACTTTCTAAAACTTTGTTTTGTAGTAGTTTTAGACTTATAAAGTTTTTAAAATAGTGTACAGAATTTTCCCATATGCATTACTTGCCCCCCCCCCAATGTCAACAATTTACATATCTATAGAGCAGTTATCTAACCCAGGATATTAGAGGGAGAAGTAGCTAATACCAGATCTGCAAAGGGCATGGCAGAACTCGTTCACGTGGTGGCAATGTTATTGTCCTTTTTTTTTAATTGCTGAACTGTACGTATTAAAATGATGCATTTTACTATAAGTAAATTATGCCCCAGCAGAGTTGATTTGTAAAGAGGAAATGATATTAGAAACATTGTTTTTTAACAAAAGACATTGCTGGGAATCATGTTAGTGATAAGGATGTTTCTAAAAAAGGAGGCTGGTATCTCCTCTCTAATTGGAAGTTTGCTAAGTTCAGTCACATCAAAATGGAGTATGGACCCCAATATGCTGAGGGAGGAAAGGAACACAGAATTCCTGCTTAGGCCAAGGAAGCACAATACACAGGAAGTCTCGGAAGAGTGGCTGCACTTACCGGAAGACAACTTCACCTGCCTTGAGATGCCAGGGAGACCTGACACTTTGAGCAGTCTTAATGGGACTCTTCAAAAGTACTGCCTACTAGGAGGTCCTTCAGGAGGCCCCTGACTACAGTGGTTTGACTTATGACTTCAATTTTAGGATGGTGGGAAAGCAATACACATTCAGTAGAAACCGTACTTTGAATTTTGTTTTTTTCCCAGGTACTGATGTGCAGTATGGTACTCTTGCGATGGTGGTCAGCGGAGCCAGCTGCAGATTCCAGTCAGCCAGGCAATCAGCAGGGCGAACAGCTGATACTCCAATGCACAACATGTTGCCAGCATTCTTTTGTTTTAGTTCAGTGCTTCATTCTTCAGGCCCAGTGCTTTTGGCTGCGTACGTTAATGGCGAGTACCCATCCGCCCACTGCTTTCACTTTTAGTGCAATATGTCAGCAGTTACAGGAGATATTCAACATAGTTTTTAAAAGATATAAAAAAAAGCTTGGTGTTAGATGATTTTGCCCAATTGTCGGCTAATGTAAATATTCTGAGCATGTTTAAGGTAGGCTGGGCTAAGCTAAGTTGTTCAGTAGGTTGTATTAAATGCTTTTCAGCTTACGATATTTTAAATTTACTGTGAATAGATTGGGACATCATACCGTCATCAGTGGAAGAGAATCGGTGGAGGCAGGAACTGGCTGAAGCAGGTCTGTGAGAAATCAGCTGGAGGTGGTATCAACCTGTCTGGGAACCGATCATTACAGAAGTCACGATAGACCTATAATCGCACCCCTTAATTAAGCGAGCTTTTTTAGAGGCCTGCCAGAAAGGACATAGAGGTCAACCAGTATTAGTTAGGAGGAAATGACTAGGTCCCGCTGGTGTCAGGTTTTTTCTTCTCTCACTCCCCTGCAGGAGAAGACAGACGAGGACTAGTGAGTGTATCATCCCTCCCCTTAACACGACCCTTTTCCACAAGTCACTTCTCATTTGGGAGCAGGAGAGAACTGAGACCTTTCTGATACTTAAGGGAAAAAAAGGCATTGTAGCTATAGGATCTAGCCAAGAATGTTGTCAAGGGGGTGGAATGAATAGATCCTACGTAATGGATTTGAAGGTAGCTTACAGGTAAGTTTGTTTATATAGAGTTCCACTTATTCCAGTCTGTTAATATCTCTGTCTCCTATTACTTAGGGGAAATAAACAGTATGATTTTGGTATATTCTTTCTCTAACCCATGAAAGAATTTAGTCCTTAACTTTTTGAAAATCATTAATTAGAGTATGGGCTGAGTGGTGACCACAGGGCCTGAAGTTGAAGTCACCTGAGGAGCTTTAAAAATTAATGTTCAACACCCATCCAGGACCAATTCAAGTCATTTGTTAAAATTTCCTATCTGATTCTAAAGTGAAATTAGGGTTAGAAACTGTTAACTAGCCCTGGCCGGATATCTCAGTGGTTAGAGCATCGTCCTGAAGTGCGGAGGTTGCTGGTTTGATCCCTGGTTGGGGCACATAGAGGAGCAGGTTGATGTTACTGTCTCTCCATCCCTCCCTCGCTCCCTTCTTCTCTCTCTAAAATCAATACAATAAACACTAAGATAAAAGAAGAAAAAAAACCCTGCTAAATAGAAACTATAATAATACATTGAAGACTGAGGAGAAGGTTCATGAATCACATTTTGTCAATGATTTCATGATGTTTTCATATTTCTAATTTGATCTCTAAAAGAATAAAAGTTTGGTTTTAAAACATAGGATAGAAAAGGAATAGTGAGGCAATTTTGAGGGTTCAGATCCTTTAGGGGCTTTTGTAAATACAAAAGTGCATATTCTGGGATGGATTGGGTCAGGTGAGGAAGAAATGGGTGCTAGAAAGTTGGAAAGCAATGGAGAGAAGTTTACCTGTTTTTAATTTTTTTCTCAAGGCTCTCTCAGAAATAAAAACAGAGAACAGCACTTGATAAATTCCTCTTTTTGTGCACTAGTGAACCACTTCCACTGTAATATGGGCACAACCCTCACTACAGGATTGTTCCTGGGCCGGTGGGAGTGTGGCATCAGATGGTGTCAGTAACGTCAGAAATTCTGATAAAGAAAAATGGAGATTCGACATAACTAATTGGAGATGCTCGACACACTGACAGACAAAACAGATATCCTGGCACATGACCTTCAACTATATTCTTGAGATCTTCCAAAGAAAACGCAGCTGACCCAGCGGGCTTCCCAGTGAGAAGACTCTGACTAGCTTCTTTGCTTGTTGACAGCAAAGCAGAAAGTTACCCCCCAAAAGGAAAAAATAAATCACTGTATCAAAAATACCTAAATTTTTTTCTTCTTTTTTTCTTGCCTTATATACATTCTACTTTTGCATTGGTTAGATTAAGTCCATTTATGATCGGCTTTTATGTGTATAAGTAGTGTAATGACAATTATCAAGTGTCTTTGATAGGCAATTTGAAATTCTGAAAATTATAAGCAGCAAAACTTGTTGGCTAGCACTGCTCAAGAAAACACTTACAAAATATATAGCAAATATCAGGTAATTCTAGTGAAAATGAGGCTGTTACTGCCTATTGAATATATCAGTTATTGCTTATCTATTGCATATGAAGCAATGTGTGCTTAGATGTATTACACATTTTATACTCCGTAATACTAACAATTATTTCACATAAGAGACAACTAAATTCCAGGAAAACTAAATTTTCAAGACCAAAAAAGCTAGTAAGTATCAGACCTAGAATTTGAATCCAGGTATCTATGGTTTCAAAGCCTGGGTTTTTTCTTTTTTTTTTTCTCAATAGAATATGCTGAGGGTAAGTACATAGATTTTAAAAAAAATAGCAAACAAAAATGCTTTTAATTATGGAGATTATCCAATATCTTTTTTAATCCTAAAAGTTACATTTTATTAAGTTATAGTTAGTAAGCAAATTTGAGTCACTAGAAATAAAAATGTGCTGGTCACAAGAAAAAAGTGTTAAATTTAAATGTTTTCATCTTTCCAGGTTTGCAATTTACATTTTTACCAGCAGGTGGAGGTGTTGTTTCTACTATCACAGTAAAGATACTTTGCTTTCAGAACCTTTTCCTTGATGGAGGAGTATTACTGGTTTCTTGATAAAAATTGTATTTGCATTTTTTATTACATTATACATATCCTTTTAGAGATTTTCCGAATTCTTTCTTTATTTTCAGATCATTGAACGGATTTCTACTTACAACAGAAAGTATAAGGTCTACCGGAAAGTTCTACCTGTTTCTATCACAAATTTCGACATGTAAGCACATGTTTATTTGGCGCACGTGTGCCTCTCTATTTTTATCACTTAATGTATACATACTGACGTAGCAAATTAACTAAAACAAAGTTGATTCACGTTAGTCTTATGTGTGAAGCGATAGTGTACCCATGGCTACTGATAAAGTTCATTTACGCCACTGTATATTGTATATGAATTTCAACAAGGAAGAAATGCTACAGAAGCATGTAGAAATTTATTGAAAGTGTTTGGTGAAGGTACAGTTTCTGATAGGACATGCAGAAGATGGTTCAAAAAATTCGAAACAGGTGATTTCGACCTTTCTGATAAGCCACGTTCTGGGCGACCATCTTTGATCGATGACGATGTTGTTAAGACCATGTTGGAGCAAGATCCTTTTCTGACAACATCAGAGATATCAGAAAGGCTTAATTCAGCTCAGCAAACCATTTTGGACCATATTCGGAAGATAGGATTGGTGTGGAAATATATTATTTAATAAAGTTTATTGACAATAAGAAAAATTTGTATTTTGTTTTATTCCAAAAACGGACAGAACTTTCTGGTAGACCTTATATTTAGTAACCAATGAGAATTATTTGCCAGTGCAATTTTCACTCTTTCTAACCCCACCCCCCTCATTTAGAAAGAGAATGGCACACATTTTTTATTTCAGGGGTGTTCTTTCCAGATATTGGCCAAGAGTGAATTTTAGATAGTCTGGGTTTTACTTTAAACACCAAATAGCTATTTAAATTATTTTTCATTAAAAATGTTTTGTTTCTTATAAACATACTAAAGAAATACCAAAAATAATACATTTTTAAATTTTGACCAGGTTGTCTCTCTGCTGGCAAGAATGAATTCAATACTCACTAAAATTATTAACTTTTTTTAAATATTATACTGGGATTTTTTCCCATTTGTATCTATAAGACCACCTGAAAATAGTATTTAAAAAGTGAATCTGAATATATAGATAACAAGTTATCATATTTATTATATGGTTTTATTATATATAATATTTTTATAATTCTCAAACCCTTTTTGGTTAGCCAGGAAATACAATATGTTCTATAGTTTTCTTATAAAACTGTCTCTCTCAAAGTTTCTTTTTTAATCCATTTGGACATTATCTTATTTTATTTTAAGGAGTTAAATGTAAAAATAATTTTAATTCATTTTTTTAAATTTAATGAGTTGACATTGGATAATATAATCATATACATTTTAGGTATACATCTCTATGATACATGATATGTGTATTACATTTTGTGCTCATTATCCAAAGGGGTGGGGGCTTTAACATGCAATACTATGACTTAATGTCCTCAAAACTTATCATTTGCCTGACCAGGTAGTGGCACAGTGGATAGAGCATCTGACCTGGGACGCTGAAGACATAGGTTCAAAACCCCAAGGTCAATAACAGGCTCACCAGTTTGAGCGCAGGCTTACCAACTTGAGTGTGGGCTCACTGGCTTGAGCACAGGATCGCTGGCTTGAGCATGGGGTCATAGACATGACCCCGTGGTTGCTGGCTTGAATCCCAAGGTTGCTGGTTTGATTCCAAAGTTGCTGGCTTGAGCAAGGGCTCAATGGCTCATCAGGAGGCCCTCCCCCCACCCCCTGTCAAGGCACATATAAGAAAGCAATGAATGAACAACTAAGGTGCTGCAACTGAGTTGATGCTTCTCTTCTCTCTTCCTATCTGTCTGTCCCTGTCTGTCTCTGTCTCTTTCTCTTGCTAAAAACAAATAAAAAACCCCACAACAACAACAAAAAACTTAGCATCTAATTGGTGAAATAAAGCCTAAGTATGAAAAGAGTTAACAAGTAAAACAATTCAAGATTTTAATAAAAGTCAAAATATTCAGCTTCCAGAAACATTTATTGGCCTTTTACTAAATGCCAGGAACTATTTTGAACTCCAAAAATTGTTGTTGGGGTCCGTGGAGAAGCTCTTTATTTCTTCAGGGTCTTAAGGACTTTTGTAAATAGAATTGTGATTAATTAATTATATTAAAATATGGTTCACTTTTCTCCCAGGCTTTTTATATAGAAGAGTTTGGTGTCTGAAAATACAGAATGTAGATCCCACCCTTTCACTGCCCCTCCCAGTTGATGCTTACAGCCAATAAATCTGTAAAGAAATAATATGGAGTGTTCAAATTGTTACCAGAATGCACACTGGGAGTGACCAAACAACACTATCTGGAATTTTTGTGCAGCACAATGACAGCTGTGTTAGCAATTTAGAAAGTGATGGATTGACATAATGTTATAAAGCAATGTCTGATCACAAGTGACTTGCACAATTTTATGCCCAAGCTGGTTTAGTTAGAGCTAGGTCCGTAGTGAAACAGATATCAGAATCATCCTACATTGTTTTTCTGCAGATGACACTGCTTTTTGTTTTACAGAAAAAAGTCATTAAATAGGACTCTTTCCAGCTCTGTTTACATCTCCTCACACCCTGTTTTCACATCAACATTTATCTGTTTTTCATACCATCTCTGGGAAAGGGGCCCTTCCGTTTTAAAGATAATCTACCAACCTAGTCTCTTCATCCTGTTCTGTAGAGCACATTAAACTCTTCTTCCTCCTTTATAGCTAAAGAATTCAAGGTTCTCTCTTCTCTGGAATATTCTCTCTCCCTCTTATGCCTTTTAAATGCCCAGCTCTCTCCCTGGTTTGCCTCTCCATATTCAAGCACATAGATACAGACATCTCCCTTTGTCTGATTCACAGTCATCCTAAACTCTGTCAGCAGCTGAACTCACCGTCTACCCCACCTCCCCCAAGTCTGTTTCCTTCTCTTGTTTTCCCTATTTTGATTAATGGCTGTACCCAGCTGACACCCAGATTTCCTCTGCCTTTGCATTTTAAACCCATCGGCGATCCTATTCTAAACCCATAAACAATACCTGTCTGGACCACAGGCTATAAACCAGCAACAAATATTGTATATAATGCCTGTAATTTCAAGGATAGGATAACATATAAACATAGATTAAAATTTCATCAATAAATATGTATTGGGTTTTACTATGTGAAAACCAAATTAACAGAATGCCAAATCTAGATCTAGACTGAATTTTTATTTCTCCATTATCTACATGGAGTGTCAAGAAACAATTGAATTAAGGAAAAATGAAGAATGATAAAACACTAAATTTAATTACTTGGCTTAATTTTTATTTTCAAACATTTCTTTCATGTATGATAAGTTAATAATCTGAAATTGAGTCACTTGCTGATGTAAACTAAAAATGGAAATGTTTATTCTCCTGAATTCTTACTTTTCAGCTCCACAGCACTCAGCTGGCTGGCCAGAGCCAGTCCTGGGAAAGCTATGAAATAAAGTAAGTGGTTTTAAATATTTTAAAAATGATTTTATCTGGCATTAGGTGTCAAAGCAAAAAATTGCACTGGACAAATTTGAACAAGTAAGAAAGACTTTATTCATAAGAAACCAGAACTCAGTCTGAACTCAACTCCACAGAAACAAAAAGTAGTGTTTCTTTTAAGAGGTGGTGAGACCTTGGCTGGTTGCTCATTAGTAGAGTGTCAGCCTAGCATATGGATGTCCAGGGTTTGATTTCTGGTCAGGGCACACAGGAGAGGCAAACATCTGCTTTTCTCCCCCTCCATCTCCTCTTTCCTTCTCTCTTCTTTTCCTGCAGCCAGTGGCTTGATTGGTTCCAGAGTAGGCCCTGAGCATTGAGGATGGCTCTCTGGGTCTGAGCGTTGGCCTCAGGCAGAGGATAGCTGGGTTGAGGAGAGCATTGGCCCCAGGAGGGGGGTTGCTCGTGGAAGGGAGGTTGCTGGTCCAGGCACATATGGGAGTCTGTCTCACCATCTCCCCCCCCCTCTCTTAAAATAAAAAAAGAGGTGGAGAGAGGGAGAAATCATAGTTCATCAGTGTTTGTCAACTGGCTTTAACCAAAAGAAAAGAAACAGAGCCAGAAACCCACTGAAGTGAGACTCCTGTCCTTCTACAGATGGAGGTGCTGGAGAAAGGGGTGCCGTCTTCCTTTCTTGCTGACAAGATTTCACAGGAATGGTATCCAAGTGCTTGGGAAAGACATTTCTGGGTTGTGAAAAGAGCAAAAAGCTTTTTAAAATATTTACATCTCAAAAGGGCAAGGAAAGAATTTACAGTGATCAGGTTCCTAAAGTAAATGTTCTAAGAAAAGCGAGGTGGAGGGTAGTGTCAGGAAAAGCCTTTGCTAAGGGTTAGTCATGCTGGAGGGGCATGTGAGGCTGCCTTGGTGAAGGGGGTGCAAATTCCTTGACTTCATTTCAATTTGCCCTAATGTCTCTCTGAGCCCATTTTCTATAGCATATCTTTGTGGTTGCTCAATATTTGATTTTGGATTTAGAGAATCTATACTATAATAGCTCTGCTTAAGTTTTAGAATGACTTGTCCTATTACTTTTTAATTAAGCATACATCTGTCAATGGATTTGTGTTTTTAATCAAAAGGGTACAATAGAGCAGTTAGTTGCTAGAAACTGTGTAAAACTAAGCCACAGTATTCTTAAAAGACATTGATCCTATTTTGACTCTTAAATTCTGATGTAAGAACACTCATAAAAGACTGCCGTGAACAGAACAGGCAGAGATAACACAAGCTCAGACACACAAAAGCTAATTATGTACAGTAAATGGTTTGAATGTGAGCCAATAGGAGATTGGGGAGTAAGCCTATTAAAGCCATTATAATAGAAGACATGAAATGAGACAAAAGAAATGAGGGATGGAAATGTAATGCATGGAAGGAAAGTCATATGGGAGATTAAGAAAATTACATTGCTATTGTATTTTGTTCTAGTTAAAGTGAATGACCTTCTTTGGCAATGGTTCATGAATCCAGTCTTTATAAGAGAACACAGACACGTACAATGGCATACAGGTCAGCTCCTTTTGGCTTTTTTTCTGTTTTTTTTTCCCCCGATTCTTTTCTTCTTAATGCTTATGTAATTACCTACATTGCAGATATGCAGTCTAGTCTATGCACATTAAACCTTAAAGAAGGGAGATGCGATAAGCTATACTTATCTAGCTGGACACTTTTCCAAGATCATATCCTTTTTACAATCCATTAATGTATTGGATTTATACATTAATAACTTTAATTGATGAAGAAATGTGTTGTTATGATACCAGACTAAAGGGGTCCATTTAACTGCATGTATCAAAGCCTGATAAGACATGAACAAGACCTTGCAGCAAAAAAAGTGAGGGTTTATTTCAGGATGTGGCCCATGATGGGAAACAGGTTAGCTAGTGCTCAAAGTACTGGCTTCCAGGGTATGGGTTTTCTAGGAGAAAAACCATTCAGCATGGTGACTAAGGGAGGTAGTCTGTACTGGTTGATCGGTGCTAGGCGAGGGGTAGTTGATCGGGCATCTGGTGCTGATGTCAGTCATGCTGTCACTTTACCTGGTTTTGCAGCTCTTTTGGGCCAGGAGCTAAGACACAACAACATAACTGTGGCCCACCTGTTACCTCTGGTTTGACTGGAACTCTGCCTCTGTGGGCAGCAGACCAGAGGCTTTCCTCCTAAGACTCTTTGATGCTGCTCAGAATTTCATTGTCCTGAGGGCTTAATGATAAAGGAAGTGGTTGTACAAGGGAAGAAGAGGCAGGTGAGTCAGAGTGCTGGATAAGGTCAGTTTGAATCAAAAGGAAAGAAAGGAGAAAAGGTCTTATTACAGAAATGAAATTTCTACATGGTTACAGTCAGAGCATTTTCCCAACTTTCAGTGAACTGCTAGGCCCAGGAGTACTGGCCCTTACTTTGTGGCTGTCTCCATGTTGGTGGAAGGTGAAAATTGTAATCAATTCTCATGCTCCTAAATATGAATAATATGATATATTAGTCCTATAACAAGACATCAGTAGACCCTGGGGATAGGGAGGGGAAACAAAACATAACTTTGGTGCCATCTCTGATCTGTCCTAGATAAAAGATTGTCCTAGAATCAATTCCATGTTAATGAATGTGCACTTAACTCTCAGAGGGTGGGAGAGAGCACATACCTCTCTATCAGAAAGTGATAGGAGAAGGAGGCACAGAATGGGGTGAGTTTGATGCACTGCTATGTTACATAGTAGTTTTACAGAGATTAGATACTGGTCCAGGGATTCCCCAACTTTCTTAGTTCACAGCAAACTTAGTGCTCAGGAATTTTTTTATGGCATATCTAGACCCAAGGAAATGGTAAACAGTTGTGTTTATTAACTAGATAGGTCCAATTTTTAATAAATATTTATTTTAAAAGTTAATAGTTATTTGAAAAAAGAATACACCTAATGTGAAAAAAATTATATTTTTATTTAATTTTAAATGATTAGAGTTACTAGTGTGTACATCGCTTGGACACCTTGCACCTCCTCCAACCTGAGAATCAGACCAACGCTGCCATCCTCGTTCCTATCCCACACTGATTACCATACACACTTGGCTCTTTATCAGCATGGTTGCCGAAAACCCAACTTTCAAAGATATGACATCAGAGAAATATCTATAGTGCAGTCAAATAAGACTAAATTCCTCCAGCTAACAGTTTGTAGAGAGTAAAACAGATAATCCAGTGTTGCTGTGTTTTCTTAAAAATTTAAATATCCCACAGGGCCTTCTTGAGTTGACTATGGCATGAATAAGGGCAAATACAAACGTAAAATAAGAGGCTTAATTCTCCCTGTGTAAAATAAAGACACATTTCTCTTTTTACTTTTCTTAACAAGTATTTCCTTTAGAAAACTTGTAACTTCTTTCTGTTGGGAGGGAGTTCTGGTTTTTCTTTTGGGGGAGGGGTGGATTCTGTTTTTAATTACGTTTCCCCAAGCTTTTGGACTTAGTCTCAGAATATGATCCTAGACACAAAGAATGTAATCTTTTTCAGACATTTTTACTTTTTTATATGAAATGGTTTGTATGACACAACATTACCACAACCTTCTAAACGTTGGAAGGCAGGTGTCACATTCCCTTTTAAAAGTTATTTTTAGATACAAAGAGCAATCTGACAGGCATACTGTGTGTTGCCCGAAAATGACAAGGTTAGTACCGAGGCTATATGTAAATATACTGCTCACAAAAATTAGGGGATATTTTATTGCTTCATATTCATTTTGAAATATCCCCTGATTTTTATGAGCAGTATATTTTTTACATTGTTTTAGCAGACTTAGAGTATGTGGTTTCCAGAGAGTCAGATTTGACACCTACATGCCAGACTCTCATCCTAGTTCCCTTAGCTTTATGAAAGAAGTGTTTTTAAAAATTGACTGACAAAGAGGATATATGATTAATTTGTGAGAAAAAAAAAGTCTTTGTGTGTGTTGTAAGATTTAGGAATCATGGGCTAGTAAGGTTCTAGGCTAGGAAGTTTCCTTTTGGGAGATTTTACTTTATGGATACTTTTCTGTATTAGTTAAATTATAACATTGTTATATGACAACTGAAACAAATAAAATATCCTTCACCCTTTCACTATTCCTTTATCCATCTTCCCATCGCCTCACAATCTTACTCCCCTAATTAATGGGGGTGACAGTGCACATTGGCTTCCTTTTGCTTTTCTGCGCACACACACACATTCACAAAGAGAGTTTTCTTCCTTAGCCTTTACAAAACTAGAAAATGCAATTGTGTTATACAGAATTTTACAATACAACCCCCCGACTTTGATTTACTATATCATGGGCATAGCCAAAGTCTCTAGATGATCTACCCCAGTTTTTAACCAACCTATAGATTTCTAATGGATAAATACCATGATTAATTACTATTATCTCCATAATTTAAAATATAATATGGCAGACCAATATCTTTACATAGGCTTGAATGCAAGTCTGGTTAGACATGAGGGATAAATTTGATAATTTAATCTGTCAGTTTCCAAGAAACTAAATAATTTTACATGGTAGTATAAAATACGTACTATCCGGTATTTTTCTGAAGTGAAAAACTGGGAGACAGAGAGACAGACTCTCGCATGTGCCCAACTGGGATCCACCCGGCATGGTCACTGGGGGGGCGATGCTCTGCTCAACTGGGGTGTTGCTTGATTGCAACCGGAGCCATTCTAGTGCCCGGGTCAACTTTGCTCCAGTGGAGCCTTGGCTGCGGTAGGGGAAGAGAGAGATAGAGAGAAAGGAGAGTGGGAGGTGTGGAGAAGCAGATGGGCGCTTCTCCTGTGTGCCCTGGCCAGGAATTGACCTGGGACTTCCACACACTGGCCCAATGCTCTACCACTGAGCCAACTGGCCAGGGCCAAGAAGCATCAATTCTTCGTTGAGGCTCCTTTAGTTGTTCATTGATTGCTTTCTCATATATGCCTTGACTGGGGGGCTACAGCAGAGTGAGTGACCTCTTGCTCAATCCAGCGACCTTGAGCTCAAGCCAGCGACCTTGGGTTTCAAGCCAGCAAGCTTTGGGCTCAAGCCAGCAACCATGGGGTCATGTCTATGATCCCACGCTCAAGCCAGAGACCCTGTGCTCAAGCTGGTGAGCCCGCACTCAAGCAGGATGAGCCCTTGCTCAGTCCGGCAACCTCAGGTTTTGGAACCCGGGTCCTTTCCATCCCAGTCTGATGTTCTACTTACTGCGCCACTCCCTGGTCAGGCAATGGTGCACATATCTTTCCTGATAAATGTTTTAAATTTTTTCAGATGTATACCCAGGATAGAGATTGCTGGGTCATATGGTAGCTCTCTTTTTAATTTTGTGAGGAACCTCCATACTGTTTTCCATAGAGGCTTATCCAATTTACATTCCCATGAGGGTTTCCTTTTCTTTTCTTCCTCCAACAGTTATATCACGTCTAATTGATAGTAGCCATTCTAAGAGGTGTGAGGAGATATCCCATTGTGGTTTTGGTTTGCATTTTCCTTATAGCTAGTGAGGTTCAGCATCTTTTCAAACTCAGCATATATATTACTTATATAAAGATTAAATTACAGTTTAAAAAAACCTCTCAATTCATTTAGGAAATTAATATTTTCAGGAAAAGAACCCATTGACTTACAAAGAGTTTGTGTGTTTTTCAGTGGCATGTCTAAATATTTTCCTTCCATTACACTTCCTAAATTTGATGTATTTTTCATAACATATCCTCTTTCACTCTCTTCCTCCCACATAGTTATAAAAAAGATACACAGAAGTTGATGGATCTCAAAGTGAATCATACAGTGTGAAGATTTTCTGAAAGTTTTGATTTGTCTACAAATTTAGAAAGATACTACCAGTATGGCTGGCTGCACATGATGTCAGAATAATCAGCTAAAAAAGGAAAAATTTAGTAATTCAAGGGAATGCAAAAAGTCTTTTGACCCATTGCCAAGTTTTTTCCATCTTGTATAGACACAAACTCTGTGCTTTTTAGCATTTATACAAAAGTGCTTTAGATACATTTCTATGGAATGGTTAAATATAACTCAAGCTTTTGTATGCACACAAACACACATTCTCTCTCTCTCTCTCTCTCTCTCTCTCTCTTTTTCTTAAAGAAGTCAAATCCTGAGTTTGAAAAGTTTCTTGATGACAGTAATAGAAATACATGGGAACAAATATTAATTTATTTTTAAGACAGACAGGAAGAGAGAGATGAGAAGTATCAACTCATAATTGTGGCACCTTAGTTGTTCATCAATTACTTTTTCATATGTTCCTTGATGGGGGGGGGTTCCAGCCTAGCCAGTGACCTTAGGCTCAAGCCAGTGACCTTTGGGATCAAGCCAGTGTCCATGGGGTCATGTCTATTATCACTTGCTCAAGCTGGTGACCCCTCTCTCAAGCCGGAGGAGCCTGTGCTCAAGCTGGAAATCTTGGAGTCTTGAACCTGGGTCCTCAGCATCCCAGGCTGATGCTCTATTGACTACGCCACTGCCTGATCAGGCCAGAACACTATTTTTATGCTTAGGAGCACAGTTTACATTTTTTTTTATTAAAAACTAAATACTGGTGGCTTATAGCATGAAAATAATCAGGGGTTGGTCAGAAAGGCAAGCTTTGTGAGTCACTCATATGGGATACATTTTAGCTCAACCTGCGCCTTAATAGTTATGAGCTCCAAAGGCCTTTGTTCAAAAATCTGTCTGTAAGTAACCGTAAAACACTGTGAAAATCAAAGTAATTATTCTTTCTTTGTTACTTATAAGCAGCATTAAGCTATAAGGCTGAGAAAATGAGAAATAATCTACTACAGTTATCACTGAGTTCATTTAATATCTAGATACCAGAAGCTTTAAATGTTAAACTAATCATAAGAAAAGAGTTCATTACACCACTAAGATACTACCATGAGAGATAATCTCTGAAAAGGGACCTCACAGTCTTTTCTTGCTGGTAGTAAGTTTCTGATAAGCTTTTATTGTATCATATTTCCCTAGCCACAGAAATGCTAGGCACCCAGAGCTGAAGTATGACACTGATTAGAAGAGCAACACTTGCTATTGCAGAAATGGCTAACTTTGCAGTGACAGTATTATTTTAGGTTATTGCTAAATTACAAAAAATTAAAACAACAATTTTTATTAAATAAAGGCAAGGGAAAGTCATTCGACCAAATGACTATGTTATTATGGGGTGTGTATAATTAATATAATAACTAAGGTCACAAACTAGCTTTCCACAAAATACCTTGTTTTCAATAACTTTGAATTAAATAAAACCTAGTTTTTGTTTCAGTTTTTGGACATTTGTTCTCAGACTTTCCTGAGGATAAAGCTTCTGAAAGTAGAAGAAGAATCTTTTCAGCACTTATTAAAAACTGAGGTTTGGGGGGAATGTCTACTTTGTCACTGTTAATTCACTGGGAAACAACATTTTTGTTGCATCTACAAAAACACTTGTTCTTACCTAATTTGAGTGTGCTGATCCCAAATCTGACATTAGTTTTTCTCTGTAAGATACAGTTTTTTTGCAATTCAAGATTTTAGGTTTTTATCTTATTGTAAAATTTTCAACATTTAGTTTAACATAATGAAGTAGAATGTCTTCTTGGGCATTATCTTTGTGAAAATATAATAATTTATATGATGCAGTAAATACACTAATACACTAAAAGATATGATTGCATCAGATTTTGTCTACAGTTTCAAAATAGAACATCTTAAAACACTTATTTTAATCATAAAATTTGCACAAAACTTATTTAAATTCTATTCAGGCAAAAATTTGCGTTTGTAGCTCTTGCATTTGTGTACTTGTTGAGGACAATCTTGTTTGATGCTCCAGCAGTAGTCTGCTCATCACTAACAGCTCCAAGATTTTCGGGAAACTTATCAAGATGACTGTTCAGTGTTAGATTCGGGGAGGTGTGCTGTGGCTGCCAGAGTGTAACTATTGAAGGAGCAGGAACAGGGAGGTGCTGATAGGGCCCCTGTGAGGCTGAGAACAAAGAATATCAGTGTGCTGTGGCTGCCAGAGTGTAACTATTGAAGGAGCAGGAACAGGGAGGTGCTGATAGGGCCCCTGTGAGGCTGAGAACTAAGAAGATCAGCACAAAGGAGGACAAACATCCTGCATTCTATTGGTCAGAAACCCTTATCAGAAGTTTATGTTTGAAATTCGCCACTAAGCTAAACCCTGCCCCTGTTGCTATGCTACATGCGACCTCCCTAGCGAATAGCTAACTGCCACATCTGCTTCTGTATAATGCTTGCTCACTTAGGATATATATAAGGACCTAGTTGTAAGCACCAGGCACGACTCTCGTTTGCAGCTCCTTGTGAGTACGGTGTCTCCGGACATCTTGGGAGTTCGCCCCTGCGCAGGTTAAACTTGGCCAATAAAGTACGATCTAAGCTCCTGAAAGTCTCCGACATTCGTTCTCGTGCCTGGTGGATGCAACATTCAGGAAGTGAATCTTAATGCTCATGTTACATTCAATGTCGCAGAAAGCCAACAGCATCCTTTGAACCAGAAGTTCATAGTTTTCTGCTTTTTTTGTTGCCAAGGAAGTTCTTTGTAACTGCCACAAAAGACTGCCATGCTGCTTTCTCCTCCTTATTCATCTTCCTGGCAAATTCTTCATCACATCTGAGGGTTCGAATTTGAGGTCCATCGAATGCACCTGCTTTTATCTTCTTGAAAGACAAGGCAGGAGAAGCAGAAATAATATTTTAAAAGCTTTCACTTTCTCTATTCAAAGCCTGAACAAACTGCTTCATTAAGCCAAGTTTGATGTGAAGTGGGGGAAAATGATCCTGTCTCGATTAACTACAGGTTCATTCACAATATTTTGCATCCCTACTTCCAGAGCTTCACATTTTGTCCATCCTTCTGTGTCCAGTGTTTCTCCCGAGCTTGGCTGTCCCACAAACACAGAAGCAAGTATACTTTGTGAAACCTCTCTGTTACCCTAGCAGGAAATTTACTATTTTAAGATCCACACAAATGATCCAGTTATGCTCCTCATACTTCAGAAAGTCAAGGACAATTTTTATATCATTATAATCTTCTTGAAGATGAGTTGAATAACCAGTTGGAACTGCTGCATAAACATTACCGTTGTGTAGGAGAATACATTTCAAACTCTGTTTAGAGCTGTCAAGAAATAGCCGCCATTCTGTTGGACTATAAGTGGTAACACCTGGCTGGCTGAGAAGACTACTGATATCATGACAGTAAACAAAGTGTTTGTCTTCGGGGAAAAAAGTCCACAAAAACTTGTTCACACTTCCTGAAATGGGATACTTACCTGACTGGTGAAGTACATTCTTTTCTTGAAGTCTGGAGGCTAATAACTCAGCTGCTTTCTTTGATAGGAAAGAAAGCAAATCTCATACTAAGTCATTCAATTCGGGTTGGCTAAACTGCTGAGGGGTAAATGACTGCTTGGCATCAGAAGAAGACCCTTCAGATTCTACACCCATTTCCTCAGGCATTTTATCAAAATACACTTGATCGCCATGTTCACTTTCTTTATCCTTAGAAGAAATAGAACCATTGAAAACTGGAACCGGGAGTGTCTCAGAGTGTGGGATAGGTCGTATTGCTGAAGGAATATTAGGATATGCGATCATATGCCATTTTTTCTTGCTGATGCCCTTTTTATGGATCAGACAGAAATAACAGGCACTGCTGTGGTCCTTAGGTTCATGCCAAACCATGAGAATACCAAAAGGCATTCCTTTGCATTTTCCTTTTGTCCAGTCACAAAGCATTTCCTCACAATTATGGCACACAATATGAGGAGCCCAATTCTTGTCTTGATCGCCAAGGGGAATAAAGTTGGTAATGTATGCACGTGTCACAAATGATAAAATATTGCGCCTTTGACATTGAAGTGTATAACAGCCACATATATAACAGAAGGTGTCAGGACTATTCTTACATATATGCCTACTTGAAGAAGCCATGATTCAATCTTAAAACAAAGTAAGAGGGTGTTTTTATCAGATAATAAATTTTTATATTTAAAAACAACTACAATTATGTAAAAGTGATGTTTGTAAAACATTAATTGCCTTGTGGTTATGTTTCACTCAAGAGTCATTGCCCTTTAACTTCAATTTAAAAACCAATGCATGCCATTAACTGTAACAAAAAAAATTAAAATTGCATAAAAACTAGAGCATGCACTAAAAAACGGATTTCAGATTTGGAATCAGTGATGCAGAAATATATGGAAACAGTTCTAAAACTTCATGCAACAGAAAATGAAAAAAATTTGTTCCCTAATGAATCGGTACATTTCCTTATGTAGCCACTCTTAAATCAGTGATGGACAAAACTTAACATTGTAAAACCAAATATTCTATAAACCTTTGGTACATCTCCAAATTAATGTTAGAAGCAAATTATCTTGGTTAAATAATTCTAATATTGCAAAACTGGCATAATCCTGTTAGTATAATGCCAATAAAAATAACAATTTAGTAATATCTAGTTCTTCAAACATTAAGCTTATTTTTTGGGGGGGAGACTCTGTTCTTATTGTCTCCTAGTTATCAGTTTTCCTCCTGTTCCCAATATTGCTGTTTATGCTGTGTAAGGGTCACCCCTCAGTTCTTGAGTTCCAAACATGTATTTCTTTTTTTTTAATTTTTTTATTTTAATTTTTATTTATTCATTTTAGAGAGGAGAGAGAGAGAGACAGAGAGAGACAGAGAGGAGAGAGAGAAGGGGGGAGGAGCTGGAAGCATCAACTCCCGTATGTGCCTTGACCAGGCAAGCCCAAGGTTTCAAACCGGTGACCTCAGCATTTCCAGGTCGATGCTTTATCCACTGCGCCACCACAGGTCAGGCCCAAACATGCATTTCTGATGGTCCCATTAGCTTCACATACCCAGTGCTACCAAAACTGTAGAGTCTACACATTGCTCTGCTTTCTGACTATATTTCTTCTATTACTTGCTTTTGAGTGACACATATTAAAATCATCTTAATTCTTTGGCCTTTTTAGCATCCCTTACTGTACTGAGATATTGCAATGCCCTGCCACAACCCCTCAGTCCATCCCACGGATGTTACCACAGACAGGTGCCATACGTGCTGGCATATGGGAAGTCTGTGGTCATGGAAGCAGTTGTCACCTATGTATGAAGCAAGATAGAAGTGTCAGCGAGTTGATTGGTTATAATTTAAACTAGCAATTAAAATATATGAAATATACAGACTGGAAATACTTTAATTAGTCATCTAAAAAAAGTTTTTTTGGTGATTTTGCAGAAACTACATAATCACAATTTTATAGACTCAACTACTGATTTATGGAAATATTAGAAAAACTTACAAAACAACTATCAGAAAATGAAAAAAAATTTCAGAGCATCCTCACAAGGCTAGCATAAAACATACCTTTCTTTATCATATGGCCCATTCTTTTAAGAAGATGTGGAAATCCCTGCCTTGTACAAATTATACAAATTACACTTCTTGTCCCATAAATCGAGTGAATGGGTCCCCTATCCACTTTGTTCCTTTACCAGAGCATTATCTGCCAGTCATTTTGTTTCATGACATATTTATTGTGAGCTTGCTATTTTCTATGTGGCTTATCTATGACCTATTAGAAAACTCCCTAGGCAATAAAGCAAGGTCATGACTACAATGATGATGGAGCACCATGAGTGGGGAGAAGAGATGCACATTGGAACTTTACCCACGGTGCCTGACACAGATGTCTAGCCCAGATGACTTTAAATCTCCTATACTGCAGACAAAGTAAGAATTCTGGGCTCCTGGTACAAAGCCTCATAGTGGTCCAGGAAGGAAGTATGTAAGGGACTTCTCATAAATCATTGTCAGGGACAGAATGTTAATATGTAATAAGTGTATTGGCCATGCTTTAAGGTCTGCTATTGACCTGGTCATGAATGTGCCTCAGAGTTTCAGGATAGAGAACGTGCATCCCAATTTCTTATCTCATCACTGGCACTTAAATCAACAAAGTTTAGATATATTCAGAACCTGCTATGTTCTTGAAACCAAAGCAAGTATCTTCATATGTAGTAACTTTTTTGTCCACACAACCTATTGGGGTGTATTTAATAGGTGAGGAAATGGAGATTTGAAAAGGTTAAATGACTGCTTTTCAATCTATAAAATGAATGGATACACTCTAGAGCTGTATAGACAGTATTAGAAAGAGTCTACTCCTTCTTCCTTGCACATAACACACACACAGAAGGTATCGTTCTTGAGGCAGCCTTAGACCCAGTAAATAATTGTTCTGAACAGCTCTATAACTAAGCATAGAACAAGAAATGTTTCAATACTTAGAGAAAGACCATGCATTGTAAAATTTACTTTGTATTAGCAGAAACCCTTGGTAAGTAGAAGACCATAAAAAATTATCTAGGTTATGTGACCTTAGACTATTTTAATAGTCTCATAAGTAAACTGAAAGAGCAATATTAAATACATCAATTGTAATCAATAATTGCCTTTTATAACTTCTCTTCACAAAATAAATCAGAAGCAAAGTTATTACGTAAACGATAACTAGCCCAGCACTGCCAGTCTGGGAATTTAGAATGAATGGCAAAGGAACACTGCTCTCCACTCCAGATGCCTCTTCATCTTCCTCTAATCTCCACTTGACCTTTGTCCACATTCTCAATCCACTCTCTTGGCTTTTATCACTGTGGGCAAATATGAAGAGTTGGGGAGTGTTGAACAACCCTTAGAGATACTCTACAGGATTGCTGTCCTCTCAAAAGAAAATTGTGTTAATTCTATTCCTTTTCGTTTGCTTTACTTTCTGATATCCTGTTTCCCAGTATTGAGGTTTCATAACCCTATGAAAGATTTTGTTCTTTTTGTTTCCTTCATCATACTTAAAAGAATCTCTTTGTTAGACTAATGCTTTTCAAAGGACAGAGAAGAGACTTGGCTGCAAGATTTTGTTTTCCTATCCTGCAAAACTGTCTTAGCAAAGAAATACTGAAGATCTGGTTACAGCCTTGAAATTGGAGAAGGATAAATTATAGAGTTCATTTACATTAACCTGTTTTTTCTTACTCCTGACAACAAAGTTGCTTGAAAATTTCTTATTCAAAACTTAAAAAGAAAGGCCTGATGATTTGCCTTTCTTTTTTCATGATTAGATACATTATATTCTGTGGAATTAGGTAGTTAAAAAGAATACTAGGAAATAGAAATCTCAATTAATGGTACTCTTATTTTTAATTAACTATGTCTTTAAATAAGAGTCGCTCTTAAATGTAGTCATTATTCTTTATTTCATGGTGAGATTTAAAGAATTTAAATGTAGCCATAGATCAGAACCTGGATGCTTGCATTCTACTCAACTACCCTTCACTTAGAGTGAAATTATGAAAAAAAATAGTGGATTTAAATAATTAAGTATGATATTAATTCTTTGTAATAATGATTACCATAATAATGTATTCATTCTTCGTTTTGAATATTTGACCCGTTCTTTTATATGCTATTAGTTATCTGTAATTTTAGGAATCCAAGTTCTTGTTCTTTCCATTTTCACAATATTCTAATGCTTAGAGAAACCGAGTTAGAATTATGTACTGCTTTCAAAAATGAGGCTTCTCTTTGTGTAGCAAAAAGGTAGATAAATAGCAGGGGAAAGGGTTTTTTCAAAAGCTTCATTATAGTATAAAAATAACAGAACATAAGGTTTCTGGAATATTCTTGACATCACTTTCAATCTTTAAAGGATTATTCTAGTAGAAAAGTCTTAAAATTAATGAAAAAATAAAACAATTTTAGTTTTAAGATGCTGAGAAACTTCTAGATTCTTGCTGCTTATCTCTGTCATTGATGTTTTACAAGAATTATATGGGAAAATGGAGCTTAATTTTTTTTGGCAGGGATGAGAGGAGGGAAGGTAGTGAGACAGACTTCTGCATGCACCCTGACTGGAATCCACCCAGCAGCCACCATCTAGGGCTGATGCTTGAATCAACTGAGCTATTTTTAGTGCCTGAGGCAGACACTCAGATAAAAAAATAGTGCTTAAAAGCCACTGACTGCAAGAGGGGAAGAATGAGAGAAGGGGAAGAGGGAAGGAAAGAGAAGCAGATGGTCACTTCTCCTGTGTGTCCTGACTGGGAGTTGAACCCAGGATGTCCATATGCTCTATCCACTGAGGTAGCCAGCCAAAGCCAAATAGCTTACTTTCTATATTCAATTGTTATATTTTAAACCAGCTCAACAGTGAATAATTAGATTGCCTTTAGAATAATATGAATCAACTTTGTGTTTTTTTCCATAATATCACCATGGTACAAAGATGACATGGGATGGCCATTAAGAACAAGGACAAGTCTTTTTTTAATCTAAAAGCAAGGGCAAAGTGTCTTCTTAATGCAGTGGATAGCATGTAAATGTCATAAAAGCAAGTACAAGCCTTCTGAGAATGAAAAATCCACTTTAACCAAATCAAATTTTCTACCTCATTTTACCATCATCTAGCTTTGAAGTCATGTGCTTAAAAACCCCTTTTGCTCATCCTTAGTATTCTTGAGTTTGCATTTTATCATTTGAAATTTAGAAGCTAATGTTAAGAAAAATTGAAGCAAATTTTTAACCTTACAAATAAATCCAGCTATTTGAATATATATATTTTTATTCTGTTGGACTATATTATTTGTTTGGTTTTTCTCTTCCTATTAAAGTCTAATCCTTGTATTGATCTTTGATTTATAGGTTAATATTTGCATTGGTTTTCTTCTTTTTCATCTTGATTATAGAAAATAACAGAATTATTAGGCATTGTACTAACATTTTTCTCATGAAATAATATTTTTAGAAATAAGAAATATACTGTGAAATCATGTAATAGGGTTGAACATTTGTATTTTGATACTTGTCTCTTCAAATAAAAGTGTTTCTTTTTTTCCCTTTTGATTTGAGTGAGAGGAAGGGAGAGAGAGAAAGAGAGAGAGAGAAGCATCAACTCATTGTTCCACTTAATTGTGCACCCATTGATTGCTTCTTATATACATGCCTGACTGGAGCTCAAACTGGCAACCTTGGGATCAAGCAAGCAATCCCAGAATCCAGCCAGCAGCCTTGGCACACTCTAGGACCACACTCTATCCACAGCACCACGAGCCAGGGCGAAAAGTGTTTCTTTACTTTCAGTAACTTTCCTGACTTTCTGTACAATGCTTGAACTTGTAAGGAAGAACAGAGCTCTCATGTCCTCTCACTCTTACTTTGGTAAGTGAACTTCCAATACAGTAGACTAATTCAAATTCAGCAATTTAAATAGTTTTTTTTTTTTTTCATTTTTCTGAAGCTGGAAACAGGGAGAGACAGTCAGACAGACTCCCGCATGCGCCCGACCGGGATCCACCCGGCACGCCCACCATGGGGCGGCGCTCTGCCCACCAGGGGGCGATGCTCTGCCCATCCTGGGCGTCGCCATATTGCGACCAGAGCCACTCTAGCGCCTGGGGCAGAGGCCGAGGAGCCATCCCCAGCGCCCGGGCCATCTTTGCTCCAATGGAGCCTTGGCTGCGGGAGGGGAAGAGAGAGACAGAGAGGAAAGCGCGGCGGAGGGGTGGAGAAGCAAATGGGCGCTTCTCCTGTGTGCCCTGGCCGGGAATCGAACCCGGGTCCTCCGCACGCTAGGCTGACGCTCTACCGCTGAGCCAACCGGCCAGGGCTTTAAATAGTTTTAATTTAGGTATTTGGTAATTGATTCTTTTGGGTGTGATACCATATTTCAAAAAAATTATTGTCATCCCAAGCTGTTTGCTGGGATGCCATGTGGTGCGTATGATGTGGGGCTTATGCAATGGTCTAGTGGATTCAGAAGCCAAGGTCTGTGGAATCAAGTGATTTTACCTGAGCTCTGCTGTGGAGTAACTGCTCCTGCATATTCCTTGAATTAATGACTATTGTGGTGATCCATGGGTGTTTGTTACGTTATAAGATAAACTAAGAGATATTAAAAATTTTAAGAGTTTATTTGAGCAAAAATTGATTCCGATCAAGCAGTGCCAAACAGGAGTAGCATGATACTGCCCCATAGACAGGAGCTGTGGGAGAGACTTTTATAGTAGAAAAAAAAAAAGAAAAATAAGACAATTATTGATTGGCTAAAGCCTAGTTAGGTGTTTGAAATCTTTTGTCCTCAGGTTTTAATTTTGTAGCCATAAGGCATTATTGGTTAAATTTTGGTCTGCTTACATAAGCTGCCATGGCATTAGTGCCACCTTAGTCTAATGGCCTCCTTGGCTAATTAGTATAACAGGGCATTATGCTGAAATTTTCTATTGGAATATATACCTCCCACGTTTCGCCACCAGTCATGAATCCCTACACATGGCATTCCCTTGATTCCAATCCCTTACACTTATGATAATCCACTGTATCTCTTTGCCAGGTACAAAAAAACTATCAACACCCCTCCATAGCTCCCACAGTCTGGGGTCAACCTTTGGCTATTTCTCTAACTACTTGTCTTCTAATATGACATGATCTTGACATGCCCTGTTGGATGTGACCAAATGCAAGTCTTTCCCTAGAGCCAGGGTAAGCAAACTACTATCTGTAGGCCAAATCCTTCTGTCACCTGATATTGTAAAGAAAGTTTTATTGGAACAGAGCCACACTTATTCATTTGCGTCTGTGGCTCCTTTCATGCTACACAGGCAGAGCTGAGTAGCTTTGACAGAGACAATATAGACCACCAAGTCTATATATATATTTGAGAGAGGCAGCAAGAGAGAGACAGGAGCATTGAGCTGCTCCTGTATGTGGCCTGACCAGGGAATCAAACCAGCAATGCTCCAGGATGTTGCTGCAACCAAGATATACAGCCAGGGCTTAATTTTTTTTTAAATTTTTTTATTGACAGAGACAGAAAGAGGAAGGTGGAGAGAGTAAAGGAGTAAGGGAGGCATTTATTTGTTGTTTCACTCAGTCGTGCATTCATTGATTGCTTCCCATGTCAGCCCTGACTGAGGATCAAACCCACAACCTTGTCATTTCTGGACAACGCTCTTAACCAATTGAGCTAATTGGCGTGGACCATAAAATATTTAATATCTGGACTTTTACAGAACAGATTTGCTCACTCATGCATTAGAGGCTTGCAGTCTTACCAGAGTATCCTGGGTTAACATGTCACTATCTTCTCTCCCTCTAATTCTCAAGATCCACCATTCCCAGCAGGAATTTTTAGAAAGAAGAAATGAAAACATAAGTTGCCCTCTCTCATCACCTTCCTGTCTCCTCTATTTACCATCTCAGGGGACATGGGGTAGGGGTGGGGTAGGGGTCATTCTCTTCTTGTTTGCAAGGTGTTCCCTTAATATCTCCTTTCTGTAAAGATCTTTACACTGCTTCCTATCTTGAGTACTTAGTGGCAGGAAGAGATTTGGATGGAGAAACAAACTTACAAAGAGGAGAATATAAATCAGGAGATGTTTAACAAACAGTGTACTTGTTATACATGGCCTGCTTTTATTTTCCTATTTGTGTAAATAAATGCCAATAACTAGGCACTTGAGTTGTTACTTTTTTTTCCCCAGTAATGCTAAAATATTCACTTGAATTTGTAATTATGAACGATCTAGATAAGTGGAAAATAAATCAGAAAAACATTATAAGATTAATATTGTGATATTGGAAAACATATGAAATGTACAAACTGTGTTTCTACCATACATGGAGTTCTATGAGCTCTTTCTGTTCTTATACATTTGGAAATAGATTATATATATATAATTTCTATTTCTATCAATCTAAATTGTATCATGCCATACAAGTTGGAAATGAATATTCATCTATATTTAGAGTAGGTAGAGAGATGAGAAGCATCAATTCTTTGTTGTGGCTCCTTAGTCTCCTTAGTTGTTCATTGATTGCTTTCTCATATGTGCCTTGATGGGGTGGGGGGGCTACAGCAGAGCGAGTGACTCCTTGTTCAAACCAATGACCTTGGGCTTAAGGCAGTCACCCTAGGCTTCAAGCCAGCGACCTTTGAGCTCAAGCCAGAGACCACGGGGTCATTTCTATGATCCCACGCTCAAGCCAGAGACCCTGCACTCAAGCTGGTGAGCCCACGCTCAAGCCAGATGAGCTTGTACTCAAGCCGGCCACCTGGGGGTTTTGAACGAGGGTCCTTTGTGTCCCAGTCTGATGCTCTATCCACTATGCCACTGCCTGGTCAGGCTGTTCTTATTTTTTCACCATAATTTTATGCAACACAGGATCAAAACCAACATTCACAGATATTAGGTCTAACTTAAGTAATTTTTTATTACTTGTTAGCTAAACATGGCCAGCTTTAACAGTGAAATTCTTAGGAATATTGTGTGGAATTAATATTTTTAAAATCCATAATTAATACTCTCCCATAAAACATGTTTATTTATGTTATTCTACCTCCTATCAAAGTGGATTCCTTGCTGTTTACATTATTATTAATGAGGGTATGGTCTGGTCATAATTGTTATATCATTGATTATTCACGTATCTTATTTGTATTCTTTTTTTTTTTTTACAGTGACAGAGAGAGACGGACAGACAGGAACAGAGAGAGACGAGAAGCATCAATCATCAGTTTTTCGTTGTGATACCTTAGTTGTTCATTGATTGCTCTCTCATATGTGCCTTGATCATGGGCCTTCAGCAGACCGAGTAACCCCTGGCTTGAGGTGAGCCTTGCTTAAACCAGATGAGCCCGTGCTCAAGCTGGCAACCTTGGGTCTTGAACCTGGGTCCGCCGCATCCCAGTCCTACATTCTATCCACTGTGCCACCGCTTGGTCAGGCTCTTATTTGTATTCTTGAAATTATATAAGTTCCCTGGTTTCCAGGATTTCCATGGTCTGATTAAAAACTATTTTGATTTGTCAACCAAATGTTCTATGTTCATCTCCATTATGAAAGTTCAACTTAAAAATGATTTTAAAACTTTGAGAAGTTTATATACAGCAAGGGCAAATATCAAGAACATTGATGAGAATATTTTTGACCCCTAAATTCTATGCTTATTTGACGTGTGTGCATGTGGAGATGTGCACATGTGTATACACATGCAGGGAGCTGAAGGATAGCAGGAAAACTGGTGATGGGAAACTGAGAGACCCTGAAACAGAGGGTCGCCTAACTGCCCTGCTCTTCTACCAGTTGTACTTATCTAGCAAAACACCAACCTCTTTTTTTTTTTTCTTTCTTCCTTTTTCCGAAGCTGGAAACGGGGAGACAGTCAGACAGACTCCCGCATGCGCCCGGCACGCCCACCAGGGGGTGATGCTCTGCTCACCAGGGGGTGATGCTCTGCCCATCTTGGGGCTTCACTCTGCCGCAATCAGAGCCATTCTAGTGTCTGAGGCAGAGGCCACAGAGCCATCCTCAGCGCCTGGGCAAACTTTGCTCCAGTGGAGCCCTGGCTGTGGGAGGGGAAGAGAGACACAGAGAGGAAGGAGAGGAGGAGGGGTGGAGAAGCAGATGGGCGCTTCTCCTGTGTGCCCTGGCTGGGAATTGAACCTGGGACTCCCGCACACCAGGCCGACACTCTACCACTGAGCCAACCGGCCAGGGCCACTAACCTCTTTTTTATCCGAATTTCTAACTACTCACTACCTGCACCCAACCAGCTGAATGTAGCTGCAGAAAACTATCCAATTTATGGGTCACATTTTTAATTTAAGACCATACATCTCAAGTGACCAAAACTGTTCCTCAGGTCAGGATAAATTAAAGATAGACTAATTCCAGGAGGGTCTTGATGTTAGAGTGGAAGCTATCCAGTGGTCAGATGGTGGGCAAGCCTTGAACAGGAGCACCAGTTACTCAATCGTAGTGACAGAAGAGTGGGCAGAGTGTCCCCTCACTCTCTCTTCCAAGAAAAACTCTTTCCCTCATGACTATCTCATTCTTAACCTCTACTTAGTCTCCCCACTCCTAACTTAGTTTATCTCTGATTTTGCTGAGAATATTGGAGCAATCCAAAGAAAACTACCTTATCTTTCCACCTGCAAATCTGCACACCTACTTGCTTCATTATACTTTTGTCCTGCCTTTTCATTTTTTTATTTACCTTTAAAAAAAACCCTCCTAGATTCAGATGGTGCTTTTAGCTACTGTTGCATGATCTATTTTATGTGAAAATCTTCCAAAGACCTAAATATACTCATTCTCTTCCCATACTCACTTCCTATTCTCTCCACAACCCTCTGCAATCAGTTTCATTTCCACTACTTCATTAAAAGTGCTCTGTGATCTCTATCTTTGAAACCCACAGTGTTCTTTTTCTACATCTCTTAAAAATATTTTAACACTATTGGTATATATCACCTTTATAAATGTTTTGTTTCTTTGGCTTCTGGGCTACAACCCTCTTCAGAATCCTGTACACTTTTTCTCTTATTTCATTAGTAGCTACTTTTCAGATTTGTTTTCTGGTTTCTCCTCCTCTCCTGCATCACTAAATATTGGAGCTTTTGATGCTCATTTTGTCTTTCTTTTTTAAATCTATTTATACTCACAGCCCGCATGATCTGACCGAATTTCATAGCTTCAAATACCATCTCTATACTTGTAATTCCTACTTTATATCTCAAGCATTCACTGTGTTCCTGAACTCAATAACTGTAAATGCTTGCTTGACTTTCTGTACTTAAATATCTAATAGAGCTCTCTGTCAGACTTTATTATCCTAAACTCATTCCCCTAAAAACTCGATAGTCCCTCAGTATCAATAAATGCCTTCCATTTCACAACCAAATCATAAGCAGTAAAGTCATCTCAATTTTAAAAACATACTCATTTCCACTCTCAATTCCTATACTGCTACCACACTGTCCCAGACCCAGCCTCTCACCCTAGTACTATAATAGTTTCAGCCCAATTAATTCACCACAGAGTTTCAAGTAAGTCTACTAATTGAGGAGGAAGATGTAAGAGTGAGGCCAAGGCAGGAAAATAAACTTAGAGGGGACAGGGTCTTTTGTGATGACATTTATTAACTTCTGGTGTTATATGTATGAGAACTCAGGCTATAAGATTGTTTTTCTGACTTAACTTTAGATTGAAAGTTTTGGGTATTACAAACTATACTATAAGCCCTAGAAAGATATAAGACAAAAATTCCATGCAATGACAATTTTCAGTGTTCTAAGCAATTTAAGTCATAGAGTTGAGTGGAAGAAATACTACTTCATTTATATTACATGCAGGAAGACAAGGCCTCTGGGAAAGTAAGATGCAAATGTGAGGTATCACTTTAAAGTTAATATGAAGTGTGGGCAGTCTGTTGGAGAAGGTCATTACGAAGATGTGAAGGCTGGTTTGACTTGCAAACTGGGCTGGGGCAACCGGAGGCTCCCCACTCTCTCTCCGCTGTGCTTGGAATGTGCATTCACCACACTGGAAGCCGCCCAATGACACAGTCTTGAGACAGAAATGTGGTGATCCAGACTAGGTACCTGATTAAACTCGGTTAATTCTTCTATAAAACTTTTTAAGATTTTGCAGATGAGTGCATAAATCTCCTTGCCTATGGCTTCATGAGTTCCCTTGCTTATTCAATCTGCCCCCTACCAACCTGCTTTTGTTTTTGTCTCTCCCTGCCCCTGATAATGGGCCAGTCTCAGATTACACCTGGGAAGCTCCCAAGGAGGTTGCCACCCAATGTCAGTCTATACATTTCATACATTTTCACTTATGTAGAGTAACTTTTCCACTGTAAGGATGATAGCCTCACACAGTTACACCCAGTGTGTAATATCTGCATTTCTTAGAAAGCTCTGCTAGCCCAGTTCCCCCTCCAGTGGCAGGAATGGTTCTGATCCCATCTATTCACATGCTGATACTTCCACACATTCCAATTTATTCTGAATGATCCCTCTCTCTACTGGAAACGAGTCAAGATAATGAGAAATACAAAGCTCTATTTGCTAGATCTCTGATGAGGATTGTTTGGTTGAATCGCTCTGATGTCTGGAGGCAGTGGTGAAGAAATCAATGAGGGACAGCTTCGGAAAACGTCCCGGTGACTCTCTGCTCCTTCAGCGTATATGAGCACTG
Organism: Saccopteryx leptura; assembly: GCF_036850995.1. Lineage (NCBI taxonomy): Eukaryota > Metazoa > Chordata > Mammalia > Chiroptera > Emballonuridae > Saccopteryx > Saccopteryx leptura. The sequence goes on along the minus strand of NC_089506.1, from coordinate 159,245,715 downwards.
AGCAAGGAACTCGGACTTTTCCTTCTTGACTTCATTTCCTCCTATAATCGTAAATAGTGTCTTTCATTTAAAGCTGCTTTACTTCTCGTATATTTCTCCTTGAGCTTCTTAGACTAGATAATGGATGGCAAGCAGCCATGACAGAAATAAAACTGAAAAACAAAGTACAGGTATGTGATAAGAACTGAATTGCAGGTAACAAAAAGCATCAATAACATTTATGAAAAACGAGGACATATTTTACTTCAGAAACTAAAGAGGAGGGAATTTTGTTATTGGAACAGCTCATCCCCATGGCTGTTACCATGTATGCTGTCAATGTAAAAAACGTCCAAACCTGGAGAGAATTTTTATGAGTTTATTTGAGCCAAGCTCACTATTGCTGGGAAGCAAAATCTCAATGGATTGAGAAAATGCTCTGGAAAATGGCAGTTTTGCAGTTTATTTTATACATTGGAATCAAAGGAGGAGACATAAGGAAGAGGACATGAAATTTATTGGTTGTAGATTAGAGAGACAGGAGAAAGCAAAGCAAGGAAATCTATGGGATTGAATAAAAAATAAAACAGACACACATTCTTCTTTTACATTGGTGAGTATGGGATAGTTAACAACATTTACAACACGTAGAGATAATATTTGGACAACAAGATAGAAACGAGGGACTCTGGTCCCATGCTCTGGTGCAGAGCAGGTGCCCTGAGGAGGCTGGAAAAGGACATTACTCCGCTATTCCAAGGGTATGTTATCTTAGATGCAAAAAAGGCAATAGACAGTCTCAGTTAAGTTGAAGATTGACCTTTGTCAAGAAAGCTACAAGCCTGGAATGTGACTACTCACCATGACTTGCTTTTAGTTAGGAATTTTTATGTTCAGACCACCATGCATGGTTACTTTAAGTCTCTGAGGTCGCAAAGTTTGCTATGCAGGTTTCCCCTGAATTTGTCAGATTTAGCATGTGGCCCATGTTTTATCCACAGTTCTACAAAGAATAACCAGTTTAACCTAATAGCTTAATATTACTTCCAATTAAGAAACTGTTTATAGCCTGACCAGGCAGTGGCGCAGTAGATAGAGTGTTGGACAGGGATGTAGAGGACCCAGGTTTGAAACCCCGAGGTCACCAGCTTGAGCCCAGGGTTATCTGGTTTGAGCAAAGCTCACCAGCTTGGACCCAAGGTCACTGGCTTGAGCAAGGGGTTACTTGGTCTGCTGAAGCCCCCCAGTCAAGGCACATAGGAGAAAGCAATCACTGAACAACTAAGGTCCCGCAGCAAAGAATTGATGCTTCTCATCTCTCTCCCTTTTATATTATAAATAAGACTGTCTGTCCCTCTCTTTGTCTCTCTCTGTCTCTGTCAGAAAAAAAGAAGAAACTGTTTATAATAATCTTCTTTGTAGCAAAGTACTGTACTCTTCATTCATCCAATAGTATTTATTTGAAATTTATTTTTTCACTTTAATATTTTGTTTTATATCATTCATATCACAAAAAAATTTGACCATTATATTAATCCAATAATAATTTGTTATGGAAAGTGAAGAAATCTTTAGAAAACTATAGGAATTTTATAAGTAAGAATTGTGTTATTTAATTTATAGCAAATTTTATTTCATAATGATGTATAACTAACACTATTATCTGTGTGATATATGTGTATGTGTACATGCACGTTTTATTTAGTGACATTTATACACCTTATTATACATGTTTCTTTTTTAACTTATTTGCATATTGCGTCATTATGTTTGTTTCATTCTTTTTAATATTGTGTCATATTTCACAGTAATGGCATACCACAGATTAAATAATCTACTGTTGACCAATATTTTTGATTAAGCTACTTTAAAAATATTTTTCTATTATAAACAATATTGAAATATATATATTCTCATAGGTATGATATTACACCAAAGGGTGAGTAGATCTGTAGGATGAATTATAGAAGTAGAATCGCCAGTAAAAAGACTGACTACATTTACATTCTGGTAAATACCGACAAATGAACAAACAATGATATTCTTGTAGCAGCAGGTGCTCCTGTTATTCAGATAATCTGTGGAAGGCAGGTATGAACCAATATGAACAAGGAAAATTATTTTATCATTGATACTGTGTTTAATTATATCTCTACCAAAAATATGTAAGTGTCAACACTTCCTCATAACTTTGTGTATTAGTATCTCAAGAAACAGAACTAAGAGAAGAATACATGAAAAAGATATATAGAGATATATATATCTTTAAATATATATACATATATATATATAAAGGAATTATTATACAGATATAAGGATTATAGAGGCTAAGAAGTCCCATGATCCCATACTCTGCTGCTGTTTGCAAGCTGAAAACCCAGGAAAACCAGTAGTATAGTTCTCGTCAAAGTCCAGGGGTCTGAGAACCAGGAGCACTGAAGGTGGCCATCTGTCTGAGGGCAGAACGTGACCAATATTCTAGCTTGAGCAGTCAGGCAGAGAGAAATAGAGATACAGAGAGAGAGAGAGAGAGAGAGAGAGAGAGAGAGAGAGAGAGATTGAGAATTTTCTTCCCCTCTGCCTCTTTTGTTCGATTGAAGCAGATTGGGTAATGTTTACTACTTTGGGGAGGGCCATCTACCTTACCAGTCTGCAGATTCAAATTCTAATCTCTTCCAGAATCACTCTCACAGGCACCGCCAGAATGATGTTTAGCAGGATAACTGGGCACCCTGTGCCCTAGTGAAGTTAAGCACACAATTAGCCATCACACCTTGCAACTTAAAAATGAAATCAGAGATTTTTAAGGGATTATACAGCAATAAATAGTAATATTGATTAGGACTTATTCACTTACAAATAACAAATAGTTTGAACTCTAATAAACAAAGAAAAATAATTAAAATGAAGTAAAACAAGATTTATTGGGAAAGAAAACTGGAGGATACTTGAAGAAATAGTTATCGAAAGCAGGAAAGCACTGTTGTCTTCATAGACTCAGATGAAGAAATGTATGTAACAAGGGTCCTCTCTTTGTATCTCATCACTTCTTTTCTCAGTGTGCCACCTGCATTCCCTCAGGCCTCTGTGCTGGATAAGGGGGTGACCTTGAGCATCAGCGGGGCTTTGTCCTTTCAGTGCACATCCTGAGAGGAAGAAGGGCTTTTTCATCAACAACTACAGAAAATTCACCAGGGAAGTATTCCATTGAGTCTGGTCTGTGTACCTTGCCCAACAAACACTTGGCTGAATGTGGACTGAAGAGTGAGGTGTTATCATTGGCAGCCTTGTTCATATCGGCTCATATTTATCCACCACGGGTTATCTGGAGAATAGAAACTCCGGCTGCTGCAGAAGTGTCAGTATTTGTTCGTGAGTAGCTTCTTCTTGCCCGTAAGGTAACATTGTATGGCTGGAACAAACTTCTTGAAGTCAGGCTCTGGTCTCTTTATGTGCTATGATTTAGAGACAAGGGAGGAAAAGAATGCTTGTGGGTTTATAAGAGGGAGAGAGGGAAACAGAAAGAAAGGCAAGGTGGAAGGAGAGAGAGAGAGAGAGAAGACAATGAGGCAATACCAATAAATAAAGAGAAGAAGGAGAAACTGGACAGAGCAAAGCAATGAGGATCTCTCCGGAAGCAAAGAAAGAAATGATGGGGATGGCGGGGACTAGGGGTTTAGGAGGCCCAGTGCAGGGTGGAGGGATTGAGCAGAAAGAAAAAACAGAGAAAAAACTTGGAAACCCAGACAACAGTATGGTGATTGTGGGGGAAGGATAGGTTATAAGGGGGATGAATGGTGATGGACGCAGTCTTGACTTGGGGTGGTGAACACACACCGTACAGATGATGTTTTGTAGAATTGTGCAACTGAAACCAGTATAATTTTGTTAACCACTGTCACCACAATAAATTCAATAAAAAGGACAAAAAATAGAAAAAAATGATGGGGGTGGAAAGAATATGAGTTGTTAACAAATTCAAGCTACAGACTAGCCTCAGAGATCGGTGCCTTAGCAAACTTGTATGTCCACAGAAAGTTTTTACTCTACTTAGAAAAACAGGGCTTTAGATAAAAGCATTGCTTATTTGGACGAACAGGAATAACATTTTACTAAAATCAGTTTTGAATATTGCTGCCTGACTGGATATAATTGAAAATGGTTAGATGTTTTGGAATGTTTAATGAAATATGCTCTGAATGGAATCCCTGTAGCATTTTATATAAAAAGTAAAGCTCCAAGCACATTTTGTACTTTTGACTTTAAAACCACACATGAAAAAGGGAGAAATGGCCTGCAGATCAGAATTCTTTGCCTGAGGCCACATAGAAACATGACAACATATAAACCGGCAAGCCTTCTCAAATTTAAATCAATTAAAGGATCAACAAAACCATTCCAAGGGGTTGAGATCTCGCTTCACTAATTGACTTAATTTCCAACTGTCTAATGGGTTCCTTAGGATGACATATACAGTGTGTCCGTAAAGTCATGGTGCACTTTGGACCGATCACAGGAAAGCAACAAAAGTCGATAGAAACGTGAAATCTGCACCAAATAAAAGGAAAACTCTCCCAGTTTCATACCTATTCAGTGCAGTTTGATGTGGGCTCACGCAAAAATTTTTTTTAGTGCTCCTTAGGTAGCTATCCCATATAGCCTCTACAGACTCGTCACTGACTGATGGCCTACCAGAACGGGGTTTCTCCACCAAACTGCCGGTTTCTTCAACTGCTTATTTCACCAAGTAATGTTATTCCTATGTGGTGGCGCTTCATTATAAACACGCCAACATTCACGTTGCACTTTGGTCACAGATTTGAATTTAGTGAGCCACAGAACACACTGAACTTTCCTCTGTACCGTCCACATCTCGACTGGCATGGCCGTGGGCTGCTCCTCTGTATACACGGTGTTACGTCATCATCTGCGCATGCACACATGCTGCCACATCATCCTGCAGAAACTGAGAGGGTTTTCCTTCTATTTGGTGCAGATTTCACATTTCTATCTCTTTTGTTGCTTTCCTGTGACCGGTCAAAAGTGCACCATAACTTTATAGACACACTATTTACCTAGTGGTTAATAGGAGCTCAGTTTCCATAATTATAAATGTGTTGCCTCCTAGAATGGAGACTGGAAATCTGTGTGGCATTTGGCTTTATTGACATTTTGACAATGAAATATTTCTGTATAAATGTACTTTGGAACATATTGCAGCAAGATTTTTGGCAGGGTGTTCCTTTTCAAATATCAAGCTTAATCCTACAACATGTTTTGTATCACAATACTCTGCAGCGAAAACATGGGCACTGTTTCCTTATAACTGATTAGATGACTCCTAGGTATGACCATCTGTATCTATAGTACCGATAATGTCTTTTTTATTTGAAACGGTTGTGACTTCCTTGAAAGCAGGGAGATTATTTTATATTTCATACACTTAAAAAATGTTCAGCATAGATCTAAGTGTATGGCATTTGCTTTATATTATATATTTGTTGACTTGATTTGGTATATCTTATTATGGCTGCCTGCAAGATGGTGTGAGTCAGCCTACAAAGTGATTTCTTTACAGATTTTCAGATTCCCAAACCCTTCTGTCCTTAACCTTTCTTCCAGAATACCCTGTATGTTATCCCCGACTCTAATCTGGGCCAAAGCCTTGAGGAGGGCCTATGAGTGTGTATGTTATTGTTTGTTCTTTCTTCTTCTCTCTCTTTTTTTCTTTTTTGTTTATAGGGTCACATTTTGTGTATGTGTGTATTTTCCCTGTGCTGAATCACTGAGACTTTACATTATATTCCTGGAAAGATGTGTTGTTTATGGCTTCCTACTTCCTCATTGCTGTATTCTTATTCCTGAATCCAGGCTCATGGCTCTGAATCATATTTTTCACATCTAATTTGGTAAAGCAAGTCACATGTCTGGGCCCAAAAATCAGACTGAACTGTGTCCCTTCAAAATTCATATGTTGAAACCCTCACCCCAATGTGGCTGTACTGGAAGATAAGGCCTTTAAGGAGATAATTAAGGTTAATTGAGGTCATTAGGGTGAAACCCTAAACCAATATTACTAGATGCCGTTATAAGAAGAGAAAGAGACACCAGGGCTGCACACAGAAAGTGAAGACACAATGAAAAGACAGCCACCTGTAAGCCAAGGAGAGAGGCTTCAAATAAACCAGACCTGCTATCACCTTGATCTTGGACTTCCAGCCTCCAGAACTGTGAGAAATATATGTCAATTATTATTTTTTTAAATTTTATTTCTTGATTTGAAAGAGAGCGAGACAGAAACATCAATCTGTTCCTATATATGTCCTGACCAGGGGTCAAACCCACAACCTTTGCATATTGAGATGATGCTCTAACCAACCGAGCTATCTGGCCATGGCTAAATATCAATTATTTAAGACACCCGTTTATAGTATTTTGATATGGCAGTCTTAGAAGACTGACACAGGTAGGATCATCAAAATTTCAGAGCAAAAAGCAAAGATACAGATAGGCTATTAATATCATTCATCTACAAAGAAATCCATAAAAATTTATTTTAGAATATACTTTTTAGTATACCATAATATGATGTATAACATATAAAGAAAAGTGTACAAATCAAGAGAATAAAGTATGATAATTTTTTCCAAAGTGAACACATGCATGTAGTCATCATCCAGACCAACATATAGAACTGATTTCTGTGTGTGTATATGTGTATTTTGTGAGATAGCAATCAATTAATAAATACAGCAAAATTTACTAGAAAGTTGTGTGTTATTTATTATTCTTCATGCCAAGTTTGCTATAACTTTATCTTTATATGGTTCTATCTGGATGACACATTCTAATCTAGTACTCTTATCTGCACCAATATCAAACAGTCTTAATTACTATAATCTTACCAATGTTTGTTCAGGAATGTCTTAAGTGTCCTTGCTTCTTTGACTTTTATAAACACTTAAAAATCAGCATGTAAATTTCCATAAAACAAATGGCTTGTATTTGAACTGGGGTGGCACTGAACCCATAAATTAATTAAGAGAGACATAATATCTTTACAGTATTGATGTTTTTGTTTTTGATTCACAACTATTTTATTTGTCCACTATTTATTTATTTATTTATTTTTATTGATTTTAATTTGTGTTTACATAGTTACAAGTGTTCCCCCGAATATATCTCCCCCCTAGTGCTCCTTGATACCCCTTTTCTCCCTTCCCTTACTGCCTTCACCCCTTCCCTCCATGATTTACTATCCTGCCCTCTATCTCTCTGTGTTATATGTATATACATTCACTAATGTCTTTCCTTTCCTTGTTCCCCTCCTCTCATCCCCTTTCCCTCTGCCTGCTCTCCCTCTGGACTCTTTGACCCCTTATCTGCCTCTGTTCAGTTTCTCATTTCACATTGTTTATTGGATTCCTCATATGAGTGAGGTCATATGATATTTTTCTTTCTCTGCCTGGCTTATTTCACTTAGCATAATAAACTCCAGGTCCATGCATGTTATTGCAAAGGGTAAGATTTCTTTTTCATAGCTGCATAGTATTCCATTGTGTATATGTACCACTGTTTTTTAATCCATTCGTCTACTGATGGACACTTGGGCTGTTTCCAGATCTTGGCTATTATAAACTATGTTGCGATAAACATGGGGGTGCATTTCTTCTTTTGAATCAGTGATTTGTTATTCTTAGGATATATGCCTAGAAGTGGGATAGCTGGGTCAAAAGGCAGTTCGATTTTTAATTTTTTGAGGAATCTCCATATTGTTTTCCACAGTGGCTGTACCAGTCTGCATTCCCACCAGCAGTGCAGGAGGGTTCCCTTTTCTCCACACCCTCACCAACACTTGTTATGTGTTGTTTTGTTAATGAGCGCCATTCTGACAGGTGTGAGGTGGTATCTCATTGTGGTTTTAATTTGCATTTCTCTAATGATTAGTGATGTTTAACATTTTTTCATATGCCCATTGGCCATCTGTATGTCCTCTTTAGAGAAGTGTCTATTCAGTTTTTTTGCCCAATTTTTGATTGGATTGTTTGTTTTCCTGGTGTTGAGTTTTACAAGTTCTTTGCACATTTTAGTTATTAACCCCTTATGGGATATACAGATCAATGGAACAGAATAGAGAACTCAGAAATAAATCCACACCTTTATGGTCAATTGATATTTGACAAAGGAGGTAAGAGCATATAATGGAGTAAAGACATTCTCTTTAACAAATGATGGTGGGAAAATTGGACAAATACATGCAAAAAATGAATCTAGACCACCAACTTACATCATTCACAAAAATAAACTCAAAATGGATAAAAGACTTGAATGTAAGTCGTGAAACCATAAGCATCTTAGAAGAAAACATAGGCAGTAAGCTCTCCAACATCTCTCGCAGCAATGTATTTGCTGATTTATCTCCACAGGCAAGTGAAATAAAGGACAGGATGAACAAATGGCACTATTTCAAACTAAAAAGCTTTTACACAGCAAAAGACAACATGAACAAAATTAAAAGACAACCCACACAATGGGAGAACATATTTGTTCATTTTTTAATGTTTTAATTCTACTCAATGATGGTTTGTAAGTTTATGTTTGGTGGTCTTACAGGTCTTTTATCAGTTATTACTAGATATTTGATCATTTCATACTAGTTTAAGTTATGTCATTTAAAAATTTAAATTACCTATAGAGTCTTGGATTTTTTTTCTAAGTGTATATAATCAATGACAAGTTATTATGTTTGTTTGGTTCGTTTTTGTATTATTATATATCCTTCAGCATAATATTGAGTGAAAAGAATAACAGTGGTCAGAGATGTCTCATTCACAATTTCAGGAAGCAAGCTCTCAAAAAGTCACCCTTAAATCATTAAATATGACTTGTTGTAGGTCTAAAAGATACTCTTTATATATAACTAAACTACTTCTGTTTATACTTTGATAATAGTTTTTGTATTGAATAAATTTCATTAAATAGTTCTTGTGTCTATTGTCAATAATATGATTTTGTATAATCTAATGAGATGATAAATTGATTATCACTGTAATTTTCTACTACCTCTAATCCTTGGAATAAAATCCAGGTGAAGATTAGATATTCACCTGACTTGTGGTGGCACAGTGGATAAAATGTTGACCTGGAATGCTGAGGTTGCTGGTTCGAAATCCTGGGTTTGCCTGTGTACTTGTCCACTGGTGTGAGACTTTATTCATCAAAATGGCCCAGTCCTTCCTGGCTCCGTAGTTTTTCTACCATCTGCCCGAATCCAAGGTAAAGCAGCCTGGCTTGGGTCAGCAGCATTACAGGAATCCATGAGAGGAAGAAGAACACTTCAACAATTTCTTGATGAATAGGTTTGGAAACCACACAGTATGTCTCTAGTTGCATTCCATTGGCTAAAACATGTCTCATATCCTCCTGTACACAAGGTGTAGGAAAAGCTTCCGTGTTTGGACAGGAAGATCTACAGAGTCAAATTGTAGCTGTAGTGGGTGCAAATGGAAAGAGAGTAAAACTCTCTACCACAAATAATCTTACCATTCTACCACAAATAATCTTAAAACCATTCTACCACAAATAATCTTAAAACTTCAAGCCTTGCCTGCTTTTGTAGGCCCTTGATGTTGTCAAAGAGATTAAAAAAAATTTTTTGGTAAAATTTTATTTACATATATTTAATACATAAATATATATATATATATTTATATTTACTTAATTTTTAATTATATTTTGGGGAGTGACATTAGTTAGTAAAATCATATAGGTTTCCAGTGTTAAAGTATTTTATCTATATTTTTGTTCTTATCCTCTATAGTTTAATCCTCTATAGTTAAAGGTAGAAATCCTACAATAATTTTAAAATATGAATTTTGGAGGAGGTGGTATAAAAAAATACAGGCACAGTGAGTAAAACCAATGGCCATTGAAATAGTAATCAGTAAATATTGTGCACACACCAAAGGACAGCTCATGAACTGGGAGAACTCAAGTCAGAACAAAGCACGAAGCTCAAGGGTTTATTGTTACAGAGAGGCTCATATAGTGAGAAAGAAGTGACCGTTTATTCTTCACAATGGTTGGCTATTCTATTGAAGGTTTTTTAAGTGAAAGAGAATTGGTTAGTGGTTACCTCATATCAATCATAGGGAACAGCTTAAGTTTTGCATCTATTTTCCAGAGGCATAAACAAGAAATCACACAGGTCAAGGTAACCTTGCAGAATAAGCTAAATCAGCTGTGTTTGTATATATATCTAAATTGTTTTTCTTTGCTCAGGGAATTTTCAAGACTGGTTTCCATTTGTTTTTTAATTTAACAGTAGAAGGAGTACTTATTTGCACTTTGGAAAAGGTAGGCATTGTGGGGAAAACGGCTGTGTTCTGCTTGCTGGCTGGTTTACTGGCTGCAAGCACTTTTCCTGATTAGTGCGAGGGTGCGATTCAGCACCACGTGTGTAAGGTCTCTGTAAGGTTATGGATGCTTACTCTCAGGGTGGATGGTGGATTGTGGATTGCCTGCCCACCATTGTGAGGGGTTGTTTTTGCTGTTTGTTTGCCTGAGGAGAGGTTTTCTTCTGCTGGTTTGCTTGTCCACCACTGTGAGACTTTATTAAACAGTCTGACCCACCCCTTTCCGGCTCTGCAGTTTTTCTACCGTCTGTTCAAATCCGATGTGGACCTGCCTGGCCTTGGCAAGTAGCATTACAGGCATCTATACCAAAGACTGTAAGTGGTATAAACTCTTGAAACAAAGTTCAAATGCTTTTGATTTCCTTTGTGTAGGATGAATGGGAGAATTAAGATAATTTAGCAACAGCTGCCTAATCAAGATAGAAATAGGCAGTAAGAAGAACATGGCAATCATTGTCATGAGAGAAAATAGAATATAAATGGGGAGTCAAGATAAAGCAATAAATCTGTGTCCAACATCATGACTAAATAGATGAACTTATATGTTAAGAACGATGGTAGACACAAGGACATGTGGAAGGTAGAGTTCTTTACAATGCCAATGCTCATGGTTTTTGCTATTGCAATGGAATTATTTTCTATGGATAAAGAGCCACAAAGAGGCAAATCACACATCCCTAAAACTATATAGCCTGAATTTATCACAGTATTTTTTTCACAACATCTCTGTTACAATATTTGACAAAGCAGCTTAATTCTTGACAGTGGCCTTTAATGAGAGTAAATTAGAAGTTATTTTTCTTATTAGATTATAACAAATATACAACTTATTGAAATATTTGTAAATTGTGTTTTAAAATAATTCTTAGTTAAGAAATCTAGGATAGAGTGACGTCACGGAAATGGCGCCGTGAGCAGCGCGTCTGACAGATCTCCCCAAAATCACAACAAATTTATCAACTAGAAACAGGAAAATTTATCCTCGGAGCATTCCGGAGTTCCACACAAACTGAAAGCGAAAGGACTGTTATCACTTGAATCTGAGAGACGAGGGTGTGGAGGAAGCTACCGCAGGGACGTTCATTCAAGCCACGAGGGAGTGCGCCTGTGGTGGTGGTGAGTCAGCCCTCACTCGGGAGCCGCGAGCAGCCGCAGCGAGCAGCTGCGAGCAGCAGCCGCAGGCGCACCCGGTTCAGTTGCAGAGTGAGCACCGCCCACACTCCGGAGCGGCGAGCAGCCGCCGCTGGCGCCCGCCCGGTCCGGTTGCAGACCGAGCACCGCTAACGTTCCCAGCGGCCCGCGCACTGCGAGTGAGAGTCGCCAGCCACCGGTGCCCAGAGCACCCCATTCGCGCGTGTACCCTGGGCATTCCACGCGCCCAGAGCACCCTGCTGGCCCGCACACCCAGGGTGCCCCATCATCCTGTGCCCGGTGCGCCCCAGCCGCCAGCAGCGGGGGGAGCGGGAGAGGCCCCAGGGCGGTATTCCCTACTTGGGAGATTCTCTCTGCGGGCGGGGCACCTCACCCAGCCATTCAAGCTAACAATCAAGCGTTGGGGGAAGGGCGCGCGCAGGCAGCCTGAAATACCTTCGGGAGCACAGCTGTGACCCAATTACTGAAATTAACTTAACCCGTGAAATCTGCGCACCCTCGGTTCTAATTGATAAGATCACTCTCAGTTCAGCGACCCAAGACAAGAGGCGTGATATTTTTTAGTGCCTCTCGCTAAAGGGGCGGGGGCAACTTCTGATTGATAGAACCTCCATATTCAGGGATAAACGCTAACAAGAAGGACTTGGCAGATAATAAGATCTATACTACACTAGTCGCAAGCAGAAACTAGTGCCTCTTCTTCCCAGCCAAAACAGGCTACAAAGTGTGGAAAGCCTGGGTTGAGAGGTCCAACTGAATGCTAGGCGCTGAACAGTCACCTTGACAACAATTGACTCCCACCCCCGCCTGATTACACTGGAGGCCCTGTCTGCCAGAGCCTTTCCCAAAGCCTTGCACTGAGTGGGGATAGAGTGGGGATTTCCCAGCTCTTTGAGCCTCTTACTCCCCAGGCAGAAGCAGTGGCAGCCTTATAGCTGGATCACCAGGCTGCTAATTCAGGAAGGGGGGACTAGGAGAGAGAATCCAGGAAAGCAAACTCTCTCATCGTTGGACCCTGCAAACGCCAACAAGGCTTGACTACCAGCAAGACTAAAGCCAATTATATGACATTGCCATAGAATCCCATCAACTGCAAATCCCTACCTAAGTGTGACACAGGGGCAGAGCCTGGGGTACAGAGTCACCGACCAGGAAGAGGGAGAGAAAAGAAAAAGGAAGAAGTTAACATCTCAAAATCAAGAAAAATCCACAGACTTTACAACTTGTTCCACTAATTTTTTTTGTTGTTGTTGTTGTTTGTTTCTTCTATCTTATTGCCTTTATTTCCTCCACCTCGGTCCTTCTATTCTCTGCCCATCATAGGCTTCCCTTTTCTTGAACTACACTACCCATAAGTGTTACATTTTATTTCTCTTCTCCATCTCACCCTCCTTTAAGGTTATACTCCAAAACACTTAACTCTCACTCTCTCCTCTTTTGTTTTTTTTTTGTTTTGCTTTATTTTGTTTTTTTCTCTTCCTTTTTTATTTCTTCCTTCGTTTTTCTCTTTTTCTTATTTTTTCCTTTCTATTCGTTTTTTCTTTTCTCGTTTTACTTTCCTCCCATTTAATCCTCAATCATGAACAAAATAGTTAATTTGGGACTCAAGGCTTTTTTGGCTTTATTTTTCTTTTTCACTTTTGTTTTTGTTTTTTTCTTGTTTGTTTATTTTTGTGGCATTTTGGGTCCTCCCAACCCAAGGTCTCCATTGTATTTAGTCTTCGCTCCACTTAATACAACAGATTTTTACTTATTATTTTTATTTTTTTCTTCTTTATTATTCCTTTTTTTGTCCTTTTTTCTGGTTCCCTCTTATCCCTCTCATTATATCTCTTAGTTGACCATCACTCACAAGCAAATCATCTTATGCTTGTCTAAGATTTCCTTCCTTTTTTTTTTTTTTTTTTGCATTTAGTAGGTCCCTACTCCCCTTTTTTTGCCCCTTGAACTCTTCACCGCAAATCAGGCCCTCCATTATAGGCACGATATTTCCCTGAGGAGGGGAGAGGAGGGAAAGAGAAGAAAGAAAAAAAGAAGGAAATAATAAATTATTACTGTTTTTTTTTGTGGGGTGTTTTACCCTTTTTTTTTTTTTTTTTTACTTTTTACTCTTTATTAATTCTAATTAGTGCTATCAACAAGACCACCCTCAGATGCCGATAAGAAAGAGGAAATCGAATATTATGGATACAAAAGAAAGAGAGGTAACACAAATAGATGTGGAAAAATCTATGGAGAAAAGACTTAACATATTGGAAGCCTTGGAGCTAAATGACAGAGAATTTAAAATAGAAATCTTAAAAATACTCAGAGATATACAAGAAAACACAGAAAGGCAATATAGGGAGATCAGAAAACAACTCAATGAACACAAAGAATATATTACCAAGGAAATTGAAACTATAAAAACAAATCAAACAGAAATGAAAAACTCAATTCACGAGCTGAAAAACGAGGTAACAAGCTTAGCTAGCAGAACAGCCCAGATTGAAGATAGGATTAGTGAAATAGAAGACAAACAACTTGAGGCACAACAGAGAGAAGAAGAAAGAGACTCAAAAATAATAAAAAACGAGAAAGCCCTACAGGAATTGTCTGACTCCATCAGAAAGAATAACATAAGAATAATAGGTATATCAGAGGGAGAAGAGAAAGAAAATGGAATGGAGAATATACTCAAACAAATAATAGACGAGAACTTCCCAAGCCTGTGGAAAGAACTAAAGCCTCAAATTCAAGAAGCAAACAGAACACCGAGTTTTCTTAACCCCAACAAACCCACTCCAAGGCACATCATAATAAAGATGACACAAACCAATGACAAAGAAAAAATTCTCAAGGTCAGCCAGGGAAAAGAAGAGTACAACATATAAAGGAAGGCCTATTAGATTATCATCAGATTTCTCAGCAGAAACTCTACAAGCTAGAAGAGAGTGGACCCCAATATTTAAAGCCCTGAAAGAGAGGAACTTTCAGCCAAGAATACTATACCCATCAAAGCTATCCTTCAAGTATGAAGGAGATATAAAAACATTCACAAATACAGAAAAGATGAGAGAATTTATCAACAGAAAGCCCCCACTCCAGGAATTACTAAAGGGGGTTTTCCAACCAGATTCAAAGAACAAAAGAAAACAACACCACAAGTAACAGCTCCACCAAGAACACAATAAAACCAAACTTAAACTGTGACAACAAAGGAAAAAAAGGGGGGAGAGAATGGAGATTAACAGTAGCAAAGGACGATGAAGTGCAGAAATACTTATAAGATAGGGTACTACAATGAATATGGTAGGTACCCTTTTCTTTACTTAATGGTAACCACCCTAGAAAAAACCACCACAAAAACACTTGACTTAAAAAAAGGTAGCAACAGAGGAAAGAAGTATGGAACACAAACAAACAAAAACAAATGATAGAAAAACAAAAGAGAAGAATCAAACTAGATACAAAACTAACAGAAAGCAATTTATAAAATGGCAGTAGGGAACCCACAAGTGTCAATAATTACACTAAATGTAAATGGATTAAACTTACCAATAAAAAGACACAGAGTAGCAGAATGGATTAAAAAAGAAAATCCAACTATATGCTGCCTACAAGAAACACATCTAAGCAACAAGGATAAAAACAAATTCAAAGTGAAAGGCTGGAAAACAATACTCCAAGCAAACAACACCCAAAAAAAAGCAGGTGTAGCAATACTCATATCTGATAATGCTGACTACAAGACAGAAAAAGTACTCAGAGACAAAAATGGTCATTTCATAATGATTAAGGGGACACTGAATCAAGAAGACATAACAATCCTTAATATATATGCACCAAACCAAGGAGCACCAAAATATATAAGACAGCTACTTATTGACCTTAAAACAAAAACTAACAAAAATACAATCATACTTGGAGACCTCAGTACTCCGCTGACGGCTCTAGATCGGTCATACAAACAGAGAATCAATAAAGATATAGTGGCCTTAAACGAAATACTAGAACACCTGGATATGATAGACATCTACAGGACACTTCATCCCAAAGCGACAGAGTATACATTTTTCTCTAGTGTACATGGAACATTCTCAAGAATTGACCATATGTTGGGCCACAAAGACAATATCAGCAAATTTAGAAAAATTGAAATTGTACCAAGCATATTTTCTGATCATAAAGCCTTGAAACTAGAATTCAACTGCAAAAAAGAGGGGGAAAAACCCACAAAAATGTGGAAACTAAACAACATACTTCTAAAAAATGAATGGGTCAAAGAAGAAATAAGCGCAGAGATCAAAAGATATATACAGACAAATGAAAATGAAAATACGACATATCAGAATCTCTGGGATGCAGCAAAAGCAGTAATAAGAGGAAAGTTCATATCACTTCAGGCCTATAGGAACAAACAAGAGAGAGCGGAAGTAAACCACTTAACTTCACACCTTAAGGAACTAGAAAAAGAAGAACAAAGACAACCCAAAACCAGCCGAAGAAAGGAGATAATAAAAATCAGAGCAGAAATAAATGAAATAGAGAACAGAAAAACTATAGAAAAAATCAATAAAACAAGGAGCTGGTTCTTTGAAAAGATCAACAAAATTGACAAACCCTTGGCAAGACTCACCAAGGAAAAAAGGCACAGGACTCAAATAAATAAAATCCAAAATGAAAGAGGAGAGATCACCACAGACATCATAGATATACAAAGAATTATTGTAGAATACTATGAAAAATTATATGCCACCAAATACAACAATCTAGAAGAAATGGATAAATTCCTAGAACAATACAACCTTCCTAGACTGAGTCATGAAGAAGCAGAAAGCCTAAACAGACCAATCAGCAGGAAGGAAATAGAAAAAACTATTAAAAACCTCCCCAAAAATAAAAGTCCAGGCCCAGATGGTTATACTAGTGAATTCTATCAAACATTCAAAGAAGACTTGGTTCCTATTCTACTCAAATTATTCCAAAAAATTGAAGAAGAAGCAATACTTCCAAACACATTTTATGAGGCCAATATAACCCTCATACCAAAACCTGGCAAGAATGGCACAAAGAAAGAAAACTACAGACCAATATCTCTAATGAATACAGATGCTAAAATTCTAAACAAAATACTGGCAAACCGAATACAACAACATATTAAAAAAATAATACATCATGATCAAGTGGGATTCATCCCAGAATCTCAAGGATAGTTCAACATACGCAAAACGGTTAACTTAATACACCGTATCAACAAAACAAAGAACAAAAACCACATGATCTTATCAATAGATGCAGAAAAGGCTTTTGATAAAATACAACACAATTTTATGTTTAAGACTCTCAACAAAATGGGTATAGAAGGAAAATATCTCAACATGATAAAGGCCATATATGATAAACCATCAGCCAACATCCTATTAAACGGCATAAAACTGAGGACTTTCTACCTTAAATCAGGAACAAGACAGGGTTGTCCACTCTCTCCACTCTTATTTAACGTGGTGCTAGAAGTTCTGGCCAGAGCAATCAGACAAGACAAAGAAATAAAAGGCATCCATATCGGAAAAGAAGAAGTAAAGGTATCACTTTTTGCTGATGATATGATCCTATACATCGAAAACCCGAAGGACTCCACAAAAAGATTATTAGAAACAATAAACCAATACAGTAAGGTCGCAGGATACAAAATTAACATACAAAAGTCCATAGCCTTTCTATATGCTAACAATGAAATACTAGAAAACGAACTCAAAAAAATAATCCCCTTCACGATTGCAACAAAAAAAATAAAATACCTAGGAATAAACATAACAAAGAACGTAAAGGACCTATATAATGAAAATTACAAAGCATTGTTAAGAGAAATCGAAAAAGATACAATGAGATGAAAAAATATTCCTTGTTCTTGGATAGGAAGAATAAATATAATCAAAATGGCCATATTACCCAAAGCAATATACAAATTTAATGCAATTCCCATCAAAATCCCTATGAGATTTTTTAAAGAAATGGAACAAAAAATCATCAGATTTATATGGAACTATAAAAAACCCCGAATAGCCAAAACAATCCTAAGGAAAAAGAATGAAGCTGGGGGCATTACAATACCTGACTTTAAACTATATTATAGGGCCACGATAATCAAAACAGCATGGTATTGGCAGAAAAATAGACACTCAGACCAATGGAACAGAATAGAAAGCCCAGAAATAAAACCACATATATATGGTCAAATAATCTTTGATAAAGGGGCCAACAACACACAATGGAGAAAAGAAAGCCTCTTCAACAAATGGTGTTGGGAAAATTGGAAAGCCACATGCAAAAGAATGAAACTCGACTACAGCCTGTCCCCGTGTACTAAAATTAATTCAAAATGGATCAAAGACCTAAATATAAGACCTGAAACAATAAAGTACATAGAAGAAGACATAGGTACTAAACTCATGGACCTGGGTTTTAAAGAACATTTTATGAACTTGACTCCAATGGCAAGAGAAGTGAAGGCAAAGATAAATGAATGGGACTACATCAGAATAAAAAGTTTTTGCTCAGCAAGAGAAACTGATGTAAAAATAAACAGACAGCCTACTAAATGGGAAATGATATTTTCAAACAACAGCTCAGATAAGGGCCTAATATCCAAAATTTACAAAGAACTCATAAAACTCAACAACAAACAAACAAACAATCCAATAAAAAAATGGGAAGAGGACATGAATAGACACTTCTCCCAGGAAGAGATACAAATGGCCAACAGATATATGAAAAGATGCTCAGCTTCATTAGTTATTAGAGAAATGCAAATCAAAACTACAATGAGATACCACCTCACCCCTGTTAGATTAGCTATTATCAACAAGACTGGTAATAGCAAATGTTGGAGAGGCTGTGGAGAAAAAGGAACCCTCATTCACTGTTGGTGGGACTGTAAAGTAGTACAACCATTATGGAGGAAAGTATGGTGGTTCCTCAAAAAACTGCAAATAGAACTACCTTATGACCCAGCAATCCCTCTACTGGGTATATACCCCAAAACCTCAGAAACATTGATACGTGAAGACACATGTAGCCCCATGTTCATTGCAGCACTGTTCACAGTGGCCAAGACATGGAAACAACCAAAAAGCCCTTCAATAGAAGACTGGATAAAGAAGATGTGGCACATATACACTATGGAATACTACTCAGCCATAAGAAATGATGACATCAGATCATTTACAGCAAAATGGTGGGATCTTGATAACATTATAAGGAGTGAAATAAGTAAATCAGAAAAAAACAAGAACTACATGGTTCCATACATTGGTGGAACATAAAAATGAGACTAAGAGACATGGACAAGAGTGTGGTGGCTACCAGGGGTGGGGGGAGGGAGGACAGGGGGAGAGTTAGGGGGAGGGGGAGGGGCACAGAGAACTAGATAGAGGGTGGTGAAGGACAATCTGACTTTGGGCGAGGGGTATGCAACATAATTTAATGACAAAATAACCTAGACATGTTTTCTTTGAATATATGTACCCTGATTTATTGTCATCCCATTACCATTAATAAAAATTTATTAAAAAAACAAACAAAAAAAAACAAACAAAAAAAGAAATCTAGGATATTTGCTTTGTACAGAATTAAAACGAATATAAATATATTCTAGTGCATACTCTGAAGACAAAAATTTTTAAAAAGTCAAGAAAACATGTATTAAATAAGAAAACCAAAATAAATTCAATTGTAATAATTATGGCAAAGAGTAAGTGATCTAAACTTTTGCTTAATGGTAAAAAAAAGTCTCAGATTTGATTGTATAAAACAAATGTAATTCAAAATCATGGCATTTGCAAGCTAGAGATCTTGAAAAAAAAAATTAGGTAATTAATGAAAGATATAATGACCTGAATTCAATTAAAATAAAATTAAGGAAAGCATGGATAACAAATAACAAATACGATAACAAAAATATGTAAAAACAAACAGAAGTCCTAATGTTTAATAATAGAAAATCAAAATATAGAAAATGAAATTTCTATAAGCAAAATAATTGATATATATATAAAATTGGGAGACTAAATAAAAACGTTGAATCTGTGACTGGGTCATGTATATAAAATTTAAATAAGAATCTGCCATATTATAGCCCCATATTAATTTTTATTTAATTAAATTGATATAAATAATTCAGCAGAAAAGTAAAATCTATAGTTGTGCTGCAGTCAATAGAATTTTTCATGTGTGTGACTGTTTACCCCCATGACTAAGTATTGTATCGTAGGCCACAAAGAAAAGTTCAATAAATATTTAAAAATACTGAAGTAAAATATATATAAACCAGAATAATGAAGAAACTGTGGCAAATAAGGACACGGAAGGATTATGGAGTAGATTGTGGAATCTTATTCCTTTTAATATTTTTCAAGATCATCGCAGATAGCCAGCATGAATTAAAATATATTTTTAATAATAATGTAAAAGCACCACTTTTTATCACAAGCCAATTAAAAACAGAACTGCAATGAATATTTTCAGTGGAAAATTATATGAAATCTCTAATTTTAATGACATAGTAAAAAGGAAAATTATAGTTATATCTTAGTAGAGCTCAGTTAAGTGCAGTTTTGCAAGTGAAAAATATAATTGTCATCTTTACACAGAAAATATCAGAATGACAAAGCAGCGATGAAGAGATTGCAACAGAACTTGAAAGTAATATGTAGTTTTAATTTCATTGAATATGTCTTCAGAACTACAACTGACAATGGTTTTGATATTGACTCTGAATAACAAGAAAAATGTATCCTCAAAAAGATCAGAAAGATCTAACTGGTAAGAGGAAAAGGTAAATTTTTCTATATTAGATGGGAATGAGAAAATATTTCTGCTTTTTTTTTTTTATCATAATGGAGTACAATTTTTACTTATCTTAGACTGTGCTTGATATTCTCTAAGGCAATTTAGAGGCTTAGATTTTTTCTTTTCTGAATTATTTGGTTGAATGATTCATATTTAAATATATCTTGAGTAAAATTTGGAAAAAAAAATGGTTGTGCTAGTTATTCCCTGTGGAATTTGGTAAAATGAGGGGGCCTGTTGAGCTTGGGTTGGGAGGAGGGTGGACGGGAAAAGGAAACTGTTCTCTCCGACCAGAGTTGAGAGCAACAGCAGACAGGTTTCTGTAGCTTCCCACTGACGTAGGTGCATTCACTCTTCACCTCCAGTCACACCTGCCTCCGCACACCATTTTAGTGGTTATCTGTGGTTAAGCTCACGTTTCTCCCACTTAAATTGTCTTTCTGCTCAGTCTTGGCTTTATTCTTCATCCTCTACTTACTGCTTTCTTGCTAACCCAATTCAGGCTTCCTCTGAGAAAAAGGCAACATGAAAAGACAAGACACCAGGATTACACTTTCATGTATTTTTAGAATTTCCTGAGCCAGCTAAGAATTTGCAGAGTGACTTTTTCAGACCCGTTTACCTTATGGCTTGAGGAACGTTGGTCACCAGTATGGAGCCAGAACACCAGCAACCTCATGCTTATGTCTAGGGCAACCATCGATGTATATATTCCTATTATTCTCCGGTTTATTCGAGCTAGTGTTTCTATATTTCCAGTTTTGGTAAATGAAAGTTCAAAATGAAGAATATGTGATAATAAAACTAATGGAAGAAAACTAAAAAAATATTCAGGAAAATGAATGATATCTAAGTGTTCTGTATTCGTTAGCCAATTATCATTTTGATATCAATTGCACTGTCATACCCAATTCCTAGCAAAGGACATGAGGTGGGCTCACTCTGCCGCCTCTGCAATGAAATAACAGAAATATGCACAAGTGCATCTTAAGTTTGACCTAACTTGGTAACTTGTAAATTTTGTAATATAAATATTATAATTGGCCCAGTGGTCTCACTTTTCAGAGTTTGTTCTTTTAACTAACTATTACACCCCAATAAAGACATCAGTTGAGACTGGAACTAGTGTTTTAATTTCCCAGAATATCTCCTTATAAATTACTTTCAACTTCTTTAAGCCAAAAATTTCTACAATACTACTTGCTTTACAAGGATTATCTAAAACAAATTTTCTTCAGAGGATTGATATTTGAGATGAGTAGAATTCCTATTTATAGTAAAATAATTTCTTTTCATATATTCTTCTATTTCAAGAGCAAGTCATTTTTTTTGTTGTTATTGTTGCGACACCTTGGTTGTTCATTGATTGCTTTCTCATATGTGCCTTGACCATGGGCCTTCAGCAGACAGAGCAACCCCTTGCTCAGTCCAGCGACCTTGGGTTCAAGCTGGTGAGCTTTGCTCAAGCCAGATGAGCCTGCACTCAGGCCGGCAACCTCGGGGTCTCGAACCTGGGTCCTCTGCATCCCAGTCTGATGCTCTATCCACTGTGCCACTGCCTGGTGAGGCGCAAGTCAATTTTTTAATTTCACTTCCAGATGTCTCTAGTGATATGCTGACCACTGTCAAGCAATTATCATAGTGATAAAAGTCTAAGAATTATCTAAGATGAGGTGATAGCTCTGCTGACTTCTGAAGTGAGCATCTATACTCTTTACTTCTGTTATAACCTTTACATATTCTCTTAATAGTAGGCAATAAATACAAGGGTCAGAAATCACTTATTGAGGTGGAGATAAAAACATATCTTTGTTGTTTATGAAAATCCACGTATCTTGAATCAATAGGAGATTGTAGTAAGAAAACATAACATTTTTAAGATTGTGCAAATTTATAGATTCAAAGGAAATTAAAAATGCCACTTCAAGCCTAATAAACAGTTTAGGTCTTTTCCATAGTTTGATGACTAGTTGGGGCAAGTTGAAGAACAAGAACTATTTTTTGCCTTGAAGTTATTAATCAGTAGAATTTCCCATGATGACTATGGTTTTAGAAATAAATATCATATGTGTGAATCAGCTACTCTGTGTTTTTGGTGAGATCACTTGGAGAGGAGCTCTACCTGATAAGCTGGAGGTTCATATGTGTGAATCAGCTACTCTGTGTTATTGGTGAGATCACTTGGAGAGGAGCTCTACCTGATAAGCTGGAGGTTCATATGTGTGAATCAGCTACTCTGTGTTATTGGTGAGATCACTTGGAGAGGAGCTCTACCTGATAAGCTGGAGGTTCATATGTGTGAATCAGCTACTCTGTGTTATTGGGGAGATCACTTGGAGAGGAGCTCTACCTGATAAGCTGGAGGTCTTTGAGCCTCTTCAACCTGTGGTTGCTCATTCTGGTTATAATGGCAGCTTCTTAGGAACTGCTATTTGCTCTCTATTAAGTATTCTTGGAGTGTCATAGAGACAGTGATGGGTCATAGATTGCAGAGCAGGCTCAAAGTAGGCAGTATAAAATACAGTCTTCCAGACTCGAACTGTTCTCCAGATGCCCTGCCCTGCCTTTTGTTTCCTTTTCCTCCTATTTTTCCTGAGCCATTATTTATATCCCCTCTCCCAGGCTAACTTAGCAGGAACTGCTTACTTGGTCACCCAGATACATCATCTTTCTCTTAAAATTTTCCCTGCTCTGGAACAGTCTAGAAAATTTCTGCTTTATGAAATTTATTATTTCCCTTATAGATCCCAATACTAAATTTGAAAACTTTTGATGAATGAATGAACCCACAGTCAATATTTTTACATGTTAATATGCTGCCATATATGTTTCAGATGAAGACATTTTTAGAAAAAAATAACTAAAAAATAAAAGAGAGTTGGCAATGTGAGGCAATAAAATAGGCATGGGGATTATATTCATCTTGATACAGGCTTTTGTGTAGCTTTCGAATGAACTAAGCAAGCAGTCTTATTTAGAGTGGTCTCTGTTTTAAACCTGGTCTGTGGCTACACGAAGTGGGATCCAAACTGTTATGCCTCTGAGATCCATTCATTGTGCGGTCGTCCACGTCGGAGAAAATAGTACAGGCGTCTGAGAACAGAACCTCATTGTCCTCCTTTGGAGAGCTATATGATGTTTTATACCAAGACCAGTTCAGATTTTGATTTAGTTTATACTTAATTTATAAGATGTCTTTTCCTGCTCAGCAGGCCCATCCTTGTATTATATAGAAGGCCTGCTGTATTCTGTCTGATCTGATAGCTAGCTGCCAGTCAGAGCAACAAAGCATCTTTAGTTTCCCCTGACTCAGGCAGTTGGGATGATACCATGCAGAGGCCTCAGGGCCTCCCAGTGATCTTCGGTTTCTTCTTCTACCAACTACCTCCACAAGGTGGCAGT
The DNA here is from genome assembly GCF_036850995.1 of Saccopteryx leptura. NCBI lineage: Eukaryota > Metazoa > Chordata > Mammalia > Chiroptera > Emballonuridae > Saccopteryx > Saccopteryx leptura. The sequence goes on along the minus strand of NC_089506.1, from coordinate 159,221,938 downwards.
ATGATAATCTTAATGAAACCAGGAGTGTTTTATTTTAGTGTGTGTGTGGGGGGGGGGGAGGGAGGTCAAGAGTAGAATCCACTTTAAGTACTAAAGTTGAGCTGGCAACTATATCTCACTATGTATCAATGTTTGTGCTGTGGTTCAGGAGATGGGTGACCTCCAGTCAGTGATGCTGGCTGGGAGAACATATGACTGTATAACCACACAGCTTGTCTTCTCCTTTTCTCCTCTAATGCACTTGAGTGTAATGGTTGATGCAAGTCTGTGCATTCAGCCTTCACATAGTAAGAAGAAGGTTTCAAATGACATTGCCTGGCACTGGAGGATAATAGTAGACATGCTAGTTTTATTTTTCTTCCTGTAAATAAAGTAGATGAAGACAGAGTAAATTCCACCAACGAGTTTGTTTTTGTAGGGCAGTAAATCCTATTTTTTATAGCTAAGTCATCTAACAATTCCTCAAAAGTTCATCATTTTTTTTCAGAGAAAGACTATATGGTGAGCTTCATTTTATGAAACATATATTATATAGGTACTTGTACAATATGAGCCATTATAGAGAAATGTTTAATATATTTTAGGACTGTACAGTTTGAAATATAAGTTTTGGGCTTGTTTCTTTCTGTATGGTTAATTATGTATCAATTATATATATAATACAATAATATTTTATAATACTATTATATATATGGTAACTACATAATAGAAATCTTGTGAAAATTAAGGAAGTAATCTATGAAAAACACTAGGCACACAGACATTATACAACACATGTTATTTTAATATTTTTTGTTTAGTGATCATGGTCAATATTACATTGGCAAGTCTACACAGGGCTCAACCTTGCTCTGTCACAAAGCCACAGATAAAATTTCTTGGTTATGTGTTTTGGAAATGCAAAGACAATAATATTAATAGCTAATTCATGTTGACTAAAACATAAAAATGTATGTTTTATATATGTATCCTTTCCCCTCCCTCATTCTCCCTTTAAAATGCCCCAATCACCTCCACATAAATGGGAATGGAGCTCAACCCTCTCCCTGCTGTCAGTAATTGCTGAGTAAAGTCTGTCCTTACCACCTGAGCCAATGCTCAGCTGTCCTTATCATTGCCAAACCAAGAGTGAGAGCAGGAGTGATCTCAGTTACTGCTACTCGTATTGACCCGAGTGGGGCTGTGTGCCTCCTGTTCCTGCCCCTCTAGACTGTGCAGGGTTAGATGTTCTGGTCCCCAAAGGGAGCACACTCTTACTGGGCTCCCACTGACTACAGTTTACATCAGCCCGCAGGGCACTTTGAACTTCTTGTGTTCAGAGACCAATAGTGGGGATGCCGTCTTGTCAGGAGTGACTGATCCTGATCGTTAGGAGGACATAGGAGTTTGGACCTACTATTGGGGATGAGGAATACTTAGGAAACCAAGATGAACTACGTAGGCATGCTTGGGGTTCCTTGTTATGGATTAAATTATCTCCTCCAAATCAGTATGTTGAAACCCTAATATCCAATGTGACTTCATTTAGAGATAGGACATTTAAAGAGGCAATGAAGGCAAAATGAGGTCATAGAGAGGAGCCCTAATCCAATAAGACTGGTATTCTTGTCAGAGGAGGGAGTGAGACCACAGTGCCCTCTTTGCACGTGTAGAAGAGAGGCCACGTGAGGGTACTGTGAGAAGGCAGCCATCTGCTAGCCAGGAGAGGCCTCACCATAAACAGCCCTGCTCAGTCTCGATTGTAGCCTTTTAGCTTCCAGAACAATGAGAAAATTTCAGTAGTTTAAGCCACCAAGTGTATAGTATTCTGTTAAGTCAGCCCAAACCTACTAATAAACTCCTGTTGCCCATTTTTACTGTAAGTGAACAATAATAGCAACTCCAGCCTGAAAACAGCACACTTGAGACCCAGTCTGCTCTGGAATGAAAGTTTGGATCATGTCATGAAATAATATCCTAGACCAACAGAGGTGGTAGCAGAGAGCCAGCAGAATCCAGTGCAGGCAGTGGAGGGTGGTGAAATTCAACATCAGCTGTGGACAGGGCTGCAGTTCCTGTCTACTATTACATTTCCCTGGAGAAGTGAGGCTTATTAGATTCCCGAAGATGCTGTTCCCTGAACATATATGCACAGGTGGGTCTCAGTGGTGCACAGGGGTCTGTGTGGACGGGAGTATGTGCCGTCCAGGTCTGTCTTTAAGGAATGACTTGCTACCTCAGGGGCTGCAGGTAGTAATAGTCTTCACCTGTTGAGTGTTTCTCTTAACTGCAGAGCTGTCTCACCTAACGGCATGTCCTTCCAGGGTCAGTTCACATCTGATGACTGATTGAGGCAGGAGGATAAAGGCCCATTTGTTTTGTTCTGAGGCAGGATGACTCCAAAGGGGCACTTTAGCTCCAGCTGTTTTCTGGGGTCTGGTGAGGCTGTCTGAACTGGATAGCAGTTTGACCTCCTTCTCTTCCTTTTTTTTTTTTTTTTGTATTTTTTTTGTATTTTTTGTATTTTTCCAAAGTGAGAGGTGGGGAAGCAGTCAGACAGACTCCCGCATGCACTGACCGGGATCCACCCATGCCCACCAGGGGGCGTTGCTCTGTTGCAACCGGAGCCATTCTAGTGCCTAAGGCAGAGGCCATGGAGCCATCTCAGCACCAAGGCCAACTTTGCTCCAGTGGAGCCTTGGCTGCGGGAGGGGAAGAGAGAGACAGAGAGGAAGGAGAGAGGGAAGGGTGGAGAATCAGGTGGGTGCTTCTCCTGTGTGCCCTGGCCAGAAATTGAATCCAGGACTTCCACATGTCAGGCCGCCGCTCTACTGCTAAGCCAACTGGAGAGGGCCGACCTCTTTCTCTTCTCAATTCCAAAATTTCCCCTTCCCTTCTATGCTGTTGTTGATCCTAATGATGCTCCTTTATAAACATCTCAGACTCTAAACTCTGAGAGTCTGCTTTCTGGAAAATTTAACCTGTAACATTCACTAACAACTGTAGGAACCTTATTAAAATGGGAACTGTCTGAGGCCTCTGGTTTTCATTTTGGGAGCCTGGTCACCAATTTTATGACAAAATGCAAAGTCATACTCAATCTTCTGTTACACTAAACCAATGATTTTCAACCTTGTCCATCTCATGGTACACATAAACTAATTACTAAAATTCTGCAGCACGCCAAAAATATATATTTTTGCCAATCTGACAAAACAGATATAATTTTGACTCATTCACACTGGATGGGTATTGTATTGGCTGTTGTTGTATTTTTAATTTGACAGTCTAAGGGAAAAAACATCAATGCCCCTGACTAAATAGTCAGGTGTTGGTTGCATGTTTTAAAAATTCTTGTAGCACACTGGTTGATAATTGATGCACTAAACAATCGCCATTTGACTTAAGCTTGTGTATGATCAAGAAAGTCCTAAATGTAACCAATAGATGAGGAGCTTGCTTATACATGAAAGTATGTACTGGTTTTATTGTTTACTGATGGGACTTTGATGCCTCCTTTGCATAGATGGCTATAAATGTTGAAGGCAGATGGAAAAAAGACTAGTGTAATAGAGCCGAGAAACATTGAATTTTTCTTTCATGGGTGATATATAACCAGGTATAATCTTATAATCTTTGTGCTTAAATTGTGTCAAACTGACAGTCTTTGCAATTGATATTAAAAAGGACCAAAACAAATGGGACAAACTGTGTGTGATCGGCTTCTTTTGAGATTAGACATTCATCCTGGGTAGACAGCCTATAATTCTGTAATTATGTTCTGCAAGCTAAGTGAAACGGCAGCAGAAAGCATGGTGTTTAGTTTGCACATCACGATGGGAACAACACAAAGTGAGTGCATCCTACTCTATTGATTGATTGTTTTTCTGAGCAGTTCCTATAATGTGATCTTTCTTTGGTGTATCAAATCTGTGAATTGCACTGAGCTCCTCTGCTGAAACAGGTTTTTGCAGAGGAGAGAAAGGAAAAGGAAGTCTTCAAATACTTCAGTAGAAGAAAAATTCTTTCAAGAGTTAAATTGTCTATTTTATATTAGAAACAAGTTATTAAAGAATAAATTTGAATATTCAAGAGACTTTTTACTTTTATTTTGGTATAGTTACTTAGATATAAATTAATAAAATACTGTGATTCAAACGCATTTGAAAATTAAAATTCTGTTAGTATATCATACTTACTTTTTTTCTATAGCTTACATTTTGAAGTCTTTTAAAGTTTATTATTTTCTCTCTTCACTAATATATGCACTTTTTTGTCATTTTCTAATTTTTAAAAATGATGCTCTGATTTCAGTGAATATTTGCTGTTTCACATAGTGGCTTTCTAACCTTACCTCAGCATCTAGTCTCCCTTTTATTCATAATGGCACTTGATTTCCTTGTAGAAAATTCTGTTTTCCCCATTATCACAATCTTAAGTGTATCTCCTAAAGCTCTTCACATGATTAATTGACAGTGATAAGAGAAAAGAATTGGAGTTGATAGATTCCAAGGGTGTGATGTGCGTGAGAAACTTTAGCAGCTCTTACTTAAGTTTAGCAAAGTCTTTTGATATTACTAATCTTTGATTTACCTGACAATTTTCGAATAAATTCCTTTTTTAGACTTTTTAGCCAATCACTTTATGTTGAAGCAAAAACAACAAAACCTGAGTCAAAACGTTAACATTACCTAAAAATGTTGATAGTGAAATAAGCCGGAGCTGGTGCTGCCTGTCACTGTGAACCCAGTCACACGGAGACAAGGACTGAATTGGACATTGGTGTCTTTAATTGAATTACCAGCAAACCTAAGAAGGGAGGGGCCTTGATGCATCCAAAGCCTGCTTTAACATCCTTAGTTTCAGGCTTTTTTAGAAGGTGGTCAGGGCTAGTTAGGGACGGGACAGGAATGTGGCTACGTGTCCTTTCTCAGGTCCAGGTTCCATTCTTTTTTTTTTTTTTTTTTTTTTTTTTTTTTTTTTTTCTGAAGCTGGAAATGGGGAGAGACAGCCAGACAGACTCCCGCATGCGCCCGACCGGGATCCACCCGGCACGCCCACCAGGAGCAATGCTCTGCCCATCAGGGGGCGACGCTCTGGCCCTCCGGGGCGTTGCTCTGCCGAGACCAGAGCCACTCCAGCGCCTGGGGCAGAGGCCAAGGAGCCATCCCCAGCGCCCGGGCCATCCCCGCTCCAATGGAGCCTCGGCTGCGGGAGGGGAAGAGAGAGACAGAGAGGAAGGAGGGGTGGGTGGAGAAGCAAATGGGCGCCTCTCCCATGTGCCCCGGCTAGGAATCGAACCCCGGTCCCCCGCATGCCAGGCTGACGCTCCACCGCTGAGCTAACCGGCCAGGGCCCAGGTTCCATTCTTCATTAGGCCTTGGCATGTTGACTATCTTTGGAGAGCAGGTTTCTGGCCTTGTTACTTTTTTCAGGGACTTGGATTGGGTCTCAACACTTTGCGGTCAGAGCTGTGGACTCTTGTGTTTGATCTGGTTTTCAAGGCCTGCTCTCCAGGCTAGGGAAACTGTTCAGCTGGCATCTCTAGGCCTGAAAATAAAAACAAACCTCAGCCAATTCTACAATATAGAGTGTAAGGTTAGTATATTGGGAATATGTCTACTATTCACTTTTTTTTGTGACAGAGACTGAGAGAGGGACAGATAGGGACAGATGGGGACAGACAGATTGGAAGGGAGAGAGATGAGAAGAATCAATTCTTTGCTGTGGCTCCTTAGTTGTTCATTGACTGCTTTATCATATGTGCCTTGACCTGGTGGGCTACAGCAGAGAGAGTGACACCTTGTTCAAGTCAGCGACTTTGGGCTAAACCAGTGACCATGAGGTCATGTCTATGATCCCACACTCAAGCTGATGAGCCTACACTCAAGCAAGTGACCTTAGCGTTTCAAACCTGGGTCCTCTGTGTCCCAGTTCGATGCTCTAGCCACTGTGCTACCACCGGGTCAGGCTGTCTACTTTCCTAATTTCTAGGTTCCTCCCGGATGCTTCCCAGGGGCTGCATGAAAGATAAGCTCCTCGCCACATTTCAAAGACAAAGGCCATGAGGAAATCAAGAGAGAATAAAATACAACTGTACTAATTAACTATTCTAACTCTTACCATATCAAATGTCAGATTTCTATAGAAGATATGAAACAGAATGATTGTATCTAAAGTGTAAACTAAAGAAGGTTTAAACTTTGCCATTCGATGAATATCTTACTCATTTTTTTCCACGATCACTAATCCACTTTCAGAATTTTTCTATTTTCTCTCTATATGCTTCCAGAATGCATTTGACCTAAGAACATATCTCCATTCTGCTAAAAGCTCTTTTATTTTGGAGGGGACATGACAGATTATTGTAAGAGCGAAGAGTCTTTCGGATATTTGAGTTGTCAAGATGATAGATGAGTCTAAAGAGGATGGTAGGAACTAGAGACAGCAAATTTAATTGCACATTCAAGAATTTGGTCTTCATCTATGAGCCTGTGAGGAGGTTGGGAACTACTAGGAAGGCATGAGTTTTCCGAGAACTCAACCTGACTGCAATACAGAGACTGAATTGTAGGATATGTAAAATCAAAACAGATACAGCAGTTGAGGTGCTAGAGGAGAAACCTAAAGGAGAGACTCACTACCATTAATATACATGCCCCTCCCAGATAATCACCAAAGAAAGGAGCACACTGACCTGTAGACAGATTCCCTCTCTCCCTCCCTCCATCCCTTCTGGAATTAAATGTTTATTATATGCCCTTATCATGCATTATACAAGCTACTTAGTATATGGTAGAGAATAAAACAGGTGTTGGGTAAATGAGTTTATAAAATCTGTATTTTCTGGTTTTGCACACTTTTATTGTTAAAAATGGCACTGCCCACATAAATGGCCGCTGCCAGGTGATACAGCTAATTACTTTTCTGCTTGGGAAGGGGTTTGGTTATGCTAATGTGTGCTGGAGGAGGGTTTTTACACTAAAAAGTTTTAAAAGGTGGAGTTAGGAGGCCATCTTGGGAGAGAAGACCACATTGTTGCAGGGAGAGAGGACACGTAGTGGCAGAAAGGAATCAAGCAAGATGGCGGGGAGCTGAAGGGGAACAGAGGTGAGGGGCTTTGTAAGCTCCGCAGCACTGGTGAGGTGGGAGCCTTTGATTCTAGGGAAAACCAGAAAGATTCTCCTGGTTGTGGAACAGGAGAACATGTGAGTGGGTTTTGGTGCCCTGTATGTTTGTTTTTACTCATTGGCCGGTAGAGTCTAGAATAAAGGATAGCCCACCAGTTCTTGGCTTTGTTGTTTCATTACCGTCTGTCTGAATCAAATGCGAACCTGCACGGGCCAGGCAGCTGTGGTGGTGGCCGCAACTACTGGCTTTACAACAGGTATATTGTCCACTATCAGCCACAGTTCCAGAAGAAGACAAAAACACACTCCAAATTACATAGATCAAGAATGGTTTAATAAAGGGCATATTTTAAGAAGTGGTGGAAGGTTGTATCCTGGGCCAGTATCAGCTGTTATCAGCTTTGACTTGAAGAAAAAAGGGAAGAGAGTGGTTTCTACAACTTGGATGAAGGCAGTTTTGTGGAGAGGAGCCACCTTGAGAGAATCTATGACTTTCAGTTGGCGTGGAGGGTACTGCCAATCCAAAGTGACCTCTCATAGAGTGAACTCTGCCCTTCCTTCCACTATCCAGCTGGGCTCTCAGTTGGTCCAACCAGATAGAAGGGCAAAGGCATAGGGGTGGGGTCTAGATGCTTTCTATTTAAGTCCTCATTGTGCATCAAAAATAAAGTGCCGAAATTTGAAGAGTTAACTGGGAGGAGCAGGCAGAAGGTATAGGGAAACTCTAAACCCAGGAAACCCCCAGGGTATGTGTGCATGTCTTTACTTTTTCAAAACTATATGTAATGTTTGTTTCAACTTGGCTTCATCCATAAGGAACCATGTAGATAGTGGAGAAGGATTGTATTTTGGTTTCTTCTGTCCTTTTCTAGTGGCAGCCTTGGATCATTTCCCCTTATTCGAGACAGCCTCTTCTTTGAAGTGGGCAGGTATTTTATAAATAAATAGAACTTACAAAGCTAAATATTTAACAGTGTATTCGGTGAGGTATGCAAATGGATTTGTGTGTACTTATCTAGTCTGTGGCATGTAGCACTGTAGGCAAACTCTAGCATATACATAGAAGTATTTAAGTAGAAAACACTTGTATTCATAGACTTTGCTTCCTGTTGCTGTGGCCTGTGTTAGCCTATGTGTGAATTATTTGGTATTTTTGCTTTCTACAACATTTTGGATCTCAGTGATGAAAAGCTTCCATGTCAGGTCTGTAAGATCCACTGCCCTCCATTACATTTTCTTATATAAATAGACACTAGGAGCTTCTGTCACTGGCAATTTTAAATTTATTATTCTGAACAGAACTGACATTCAGGTTCTTAGCTAGTCTGTTACAAAGGAAAAGATGTAAAAATGACAAGCAGAGTGAATTTACCTAGGGAAGGGGAATTTGTGGCTGTGTATTTACATTTGATATTGTCCAAAAGAAACTCTTTGACATTGTTAGCATTGTCAGTATTCTGGAAGACTAGATTTATATTACATTGAGTTAGAGACTTCAATCTTATTTTTGGATGTCTTGCAAATGGACATTAATAAAACACTTTTGTGAGATAGGAAAGGAGGCTGAGTCTGATCAACTGTGCAGATATTCACTGAAATAATATAGCCCCAAATAACTTGTTTTGCATTCTTTAGACTATGCCAGTGTTTTGTCTTTAGTGTTTATGCTTATGTTTATCTTTAGTACACTTTTTTTTTAACATTGGAGAATCACAAACATTAATAAACAAAGAAATACCACGAGAAAAGCCACTGCAATCAGATGACATAGTAGAAAAGAACAGTCTTTTTCCTTTACTCTCACTGGCCAAGGTCATAAATTAAAAGCAGTATCTTGGCATGCTGGGGCAAGGAGTATTCAAAAATAAAAAGTTGTATTGAGTACTTTGCATACGAATCAAGTAGAGATAAATTACAAGACTGCAACCTAAGTATAATCACCCATTTTAGAAAACGTGAAAGGTTAAGTCCTCACAGGCCTCCAAGGAGCACTGTCTATGCTGTACAGAAAAGCCTACCTTTTTCTGTGTGTCATACAGAGGGATGTTGGAAATCAGCCAGTGTGAGCCAGGAAGAGAGAAATACAAATATAAAATTTTACCCTGTTTTACTAAACTTCTCATAGGATCTAGAAAGCCCACAACATGAGGGGTGGAGAGAAGAAGTCAGGTGAAAATGAAAGAACATATGTTACCTCTCCCATTATTGGTTCTGAATAATGGTACCGGATATATATTGGAGGAGGAAACCTTTGGATTGAAAATATACTGCTCACAAAAATTAGGGACAATTTCAAAATGAATATGAAGCAATAAAATATTCCCTAATTTTTGTAAGCACTGTAAGACTTAAGTTCTGATTTAGAATGAATGAAATTTTTAGAACCTGAATCTTGTTGCACATGGCTTTTCATCTCTTAAAATGACTCAAAAATCATGTGGTATGTTTGAAATGTGACAAGGGAAATGGGAATAGAGGTTTTTGAACAGAGTGTGTCTGAAAGCAGGTTGGGGAGACAAAGTGATATTCTGTCCAGTTATAATATCTGGATAGGATTTTCTGTATGTTGAATATGAAGCCACAACAACCTAAGAAGTCAATACTGTGCTTTCTGAATAACTTTATTTCATTGGTAATGTAATAAACAGGTTGAAATCATTTGGTTTGAGTAAACTATGACTAGTATTCATTGTTCAATCAGAGTAAACTGAGTCACCGAGTCTTGGTCTACACAGCTGCTGCCTTTCCCTTCTGGTACTTTAACTTCTAGGAAAGTTTTCATTAAGACTGACAGCAATGCTTCATTACGGTATCAAACATCAGCTCTTTGGATGGACATGCAAAAGAGATAGACAAATGAGACTCTATGGTGTTGGGAGGAGAAAAAGAACAAAAACAAGTGAATTTTTTCTTTCTAAAAAGGAAGAACAACGAAAGAAGACAGTGGTGGAAAGGGGAGTGTGCAGGGGTTACGGATTTGGTTACTGGCAGACTTTAAAGAGGATTTGAAATGTGGGAAAGTTTAGAAAAGATAATAGACTTAGACGAAAAGAGAATTTTTTATTCTTCTTAAGGGAAAGATTGATAGAAACTAAAGTAGTAAAACAAACAAGAAAGGGCCAATTTCATGAATTCTGTATATGTAACTTAGGAGGGTAAAACATGAAATTCTAGTTTTTGTGAATTTGGTAAGAGTATTGCATATGGATCTATATCATCCTGGATACATTGCTGCATAACCCTTCCTTGTGTTCATGTCATTTTAAGTTTAAAGTTTTTGGTAACTAGAGAGGATGCCTCATTTTTGTCTCATGATTCAAACTGAGCATTACTCACAGAACCAAGGGGTGTTCACAATGAAGAATTGTAAGTTCCTCGAATAGATCTGATGAAAAACTTATTTAGGCAAAGAAATGCGTCACATCAAGATATCAATTGTCAGAATTGCTTGGATCCCACTCACCCAAGTGATGAATGAGTCAAGACACCATGCCCATGCTTCGCCATGTTGTCTGCTTATACCTTCCCCCTGTTCTGACCAGTCCATCTTTCTCGGCAGCTTTTCTAACTGGCACAGCAATAGTTTGCAGTTGTCCTGTACAGTCACTGGCCTGCTATTCAGAGCCAGTGCTGTGTTGATGGCATCACTGGCTGCATTTTCAGTGAAGATGACACCTGCATTTTCAGTGAAGATGACACCATACTTTTGATGATTCCTTAGCTAGCATATATATATATATATATATATATATATATATATATAAAATTTGCTTTGGGAGGGAAGCATTACTTCAGTAGTTGATTTGGGAAAAACTATAGCATTTACATTATGAAGTAAAATACCAAAAGCACTGTGAACTATTTGAAGAGCCAAATTTATAAAGTAATGTTATTTGTTCATAGCCTATAGATACAGCAGAGATGAGATCCACAGACTGTATTCTCAGATAATGTTTGAAAACATTGACTTTTAATAACCCAGGTAAAGGATGGGTAACCAACAATTTCCTTGGACAGTTGATATATATTCTTGTCCTCCTTACAAGCTTTATGCAGTCCCATAGTTTTGTATCTCATTATGTTCACTGGCATCTAATATAAAGTGCTATGAAATTAAGCTAAATTGTGTAATAAATTGTCACCCTTTAGAGTTTTTGAAAATCTTTTTAACTTTGTTGTAACTTTATTAGAATAAAAATGGAAACTTACCTCTTTTCACTTTCATGGGTATGAATGCACATGCATAAAGAGCAATTTTGCTTAATCATTTGAGGAATTTACTATTGAGTTTTTGTTTTGGGAAAATGTCTGTTCAGAGCCACTAAGTTTTTAATGCAAAAACAATTTAAAATATTATCCAGAATTCTGCCTCTGCCTGGGATACAGAAAATTGAAAAAGGTGAGTCACTGTCAACACAATATAAGAACAAACTGAATAAACTGAAAAATTGTGACTTTTTTTGTACCCATAAGATAGCTGAAGTCATAGGACAAGCAAGTTACCAGATAACTAATGAAAAACAACTCCCTCAAAGGATATAGAACCCAAGACAGTCTTTTACCTCACATCACAATCTCAACTGTGGTTAGTGAGGAAGGGTGAGGTGCTGGGCACCCTATGAGCATGCAAGTCTCCATTAAACTTTGTAACACAGGTCTGAAGGCTGAATGTGGACCATAGGGAGAGGTAACACCTCTCTCATTCCACAGACAGACGGGGAATTTGCACTCATTCTCAGGATTGTCTCCATGAACTTTATTATTATTATTATTGTTAATTGAATTTATTGGGATGACATTGGCTCACAAAACCATACAGGTTTCAGGTGTACAACTCAAGACATCATGTGCACACTGCATTGTGTGGCCATTGCCCCAAGAAGTCTCTTTCCATCCCCATTCCCTCCCCCAGTTCGCCCACCTCCACCTAGGGAACCCTCATGCACTATTTGCAAGAATGCAGACTGGTGCAACCACTGTGGAAAACAGTATGGAGTTTTCATGAACCTCTAATGCATACTCACAAGAAAGGTTGGAGGTGGGGTGGGAGACTAGGAAATGCCTGGTCCCCATGGTAGAGTCCGGAAGAGGAGGAGCAGTCAGCATTGTGTGAAAGGCTTTGGGTTCTCACTTCCATATGAAATGAAAGTCTTCGTCTCTGAGAGAAGAGCAGCAAACCCCGTGGCCCCTAGGACACAGTGAAGATCCATTTCAGACACAAAACCAAAATGTGTTTTCCCCGAGAGAGGAAAAAAAACAATTGGATTTCATCAAAATTAAAAATATTTGCTCTGGAAAAACCATTGGTAAGAGACTGCAGTGACAACAGACCATGAGAAGATTTGCAAAACACCTTTCTGTTCAAGGATTCATAACCAGAATATATTAAGAACTCTTAAAACTCAAAAACAGGAAAGTAAACAGCATAGAAGTGGGCAAAGGGTTTTAACACACTTCAAAGAATACACATGCATGGTTAAATACTGTATTTATTAAGAGATGCTCAACATTATTTATTGTTAGAGAAATTAAAATTAAAACAGCAGTGAGATGTCATTGCACACTTACTTTTATAGCAAAAACTCCCAAATCTGACAATATAAATTGTTGGAAATGATGCAGCACAACAAAACCAGCAAAACTTTCTTTGTTCTTAATTGCTCTAAAAAGAAGCACCAAAAGCAAAAAAGAAAAAGAAATGGTAGCAATGCCTTTTGATTTTATCTAGCATATATAAAAGTAATGACAACAGTAGCTCAAAAGATAGGGCACGGAAATAATAGCAATTAGCTACATCATGCTCTGGAGTTCTACTCGGAGGAACTAGTTTCCATACAGAAATGCCAGGGCTAGGATTGAGAATGTGCTGGGGGAGACTGGACTTCTTTTTGTACCGTTAGGTAAGGAAGTGCTCAAAAATAGTGGGTGTATATTGTGAAAGTGCATAGCAGCCGGCTTTGATGGGTTTTCCAAGGGTCAAACATGGAAAAGTTTGAACCTCAAATAATGAAAGGAATGCGTAGGTATCCTGTGTTCACACTGCTATAAACAAATTGAACTTGATTAGGAATGAGATTTTTCCAGTCTCAAAATAACTTCCGACAAAGTACTGACCTCTTACAAAAGAAAAACATGACTTTTTAGTGGAGAAGACTGGCAAATACTACATATTCATCAAAGTGAACATTATAAATAATGGGACAAGTTTAAATCCTGAGACTCCCTATAGGATGCAAAGGACAGAGTATCAGTAATATATAAATGTTAATTTACTGTTGTTGTTTTTTTCATTTTTATTAAGTGAGAAGCAGGGAAGCAGAGAGACAGACTCCCACATGTGCCCCAACTGGGATCCACCCAGCATGCCCACTAGGGGATGGTGCTCAGCCCATCTGGGACTGCTGCGCCATGGCTGTGAGCTGAGCTATTTCAGTGCCTGGGGCGAGAACATGGAGCCATCCTCAGTGCCTGGGTCCAAATTTCTCGAACCATTCAAGCCATGTCTGTGGGAGGGGAAGAAAGAGAGAGAGAGAAAAGAGAAAAGAGGGGTGCAGAAGCAGACCGGTGTGTCTCCTGTGTGCCCTGACCAGGAATCAAACCCAGAACTTCCACACACAGGGTCAACGTTCTACTGCTGAGCCAACCAGCAGGGCAATTTCCTGTTTTCATATTGACTATGTATCAGGCTGTCTTTATTCATAAGATACTCACACTAAAGTATTTGGGAAGGAGTAATATCATGTCAACAGTTCATACTCAAATAGTATAAACATTTTCGAAGTGTTCCTACAAATTTTCTGTTTCAGATAGTTTTAAAATAAATAAATAATTTTGATAGTTTTAATTGCAGTTTACTTTCCATATCTTGTTATTCTTGCTGTAATAAAGAGATTGGTACAAACTGTGAGGTCAATTAAATTAGTAATATTTGTTAAAGATTTTTCAGAGATTGTTTAGTGAGAACAAAATTAAATTTTACACACTGAATTGAGATTCAGGGTAGTAAGTTTCCAGAAATCATGACACTATATTATATTCATATTGTCTTTGAGAGTATTTAAAAATTTTTGTGACAACTGTGGACTATGAAAAATTATTTATTTTCCTGGATTATATTATTTCATTGTAAGCTTATTATAAATGATAGATTTAGTTCTAGATAAAAGAACATTTTTATTTTTTAAGTGTCATTAAATACCAATGAATATACATCTCCAATTGTTATTCATATTTAATCATTCTTCTGAAATAAGGGAAGCAAGACAGAAAGGTTATCTAATCCAGTGGTTTTTAACCACTGGTCCACAGACTTGTGGTTGAAAAGTCACTGATCTATAATCCATTTAAGGTCTTGATAGTACTCTCCAATTTATTAAAAAACAGTCACTTAGATATGGAAATTTTTATTTTTTCAGGATTACATCATCAATTTTCTTCTGATCTTTTCAGTGGTTTCTGAAACTCCTGTGTAACACAATCAGGTTAGCCTCAGGGATGTCATATTTGTATAGTTCAGCCATACATAAGGGTTTACTGCAGTACTTAATCTATGAAAGAAATGCCCTACTTTGTCGATTTATTGCTGCTTTGAATCTGAAGGTACCATTTGAAACGTGGATGTATCAGCTTACTAAATGGTTTCAAGTATTGAACTTCTGCAAATGAGCTATTATTTGAACTCTATTTGTCCAATGATCAGATTTCCTTTTCTTGGTCATTTAGAAGCTGGTTCTTTCAGAAATACATATGTTCTTGAGAAAGAGATGGAGAAAGGGAAAGTTTGAAAGAGAGAGAGTGAGTGGAATCATAAACTATTCTTTTAGTTTATAATATCCATTTGTGGTGGTAAGGGTTCTTTTTACACATCCAAGATTCCTGGATTCATAATTTAAGCAAGTATTATAAGATGAATTGTTGATATCTCAGGGCAATTTGTGACTTAGGAATACTTTTAGGTGATGTTAATGTGCAAATATTTTGTCAGAGAGACCTGACTTGTACAGGCAATTCCTTAGGTACTCAACAAACATGCTCAATAGGTGATAGCAGAGCCATTGCGTTCGTTATGAATTACTTCATATTTTACAGTTTAGAAAATGCCTCACATTGGTGCATTCAGAGCCATAGAGTATATTCCTTAGCAGACAATGAAAAGGCCCAGCAGTTTCTGCATTTTGTGAAACAATTACTAGAAATTGAGTAGCCTTAAGGAAACCTGAAGTCTTATTTTGATTTTTTAAGCAGGTCTGATATACATGCTAATACCTTATCTTAAGTGTTATGTGGAGGTCAATTGATGTTTCAGTATCACACTTATCAAAACAGGTCACATCCTAGTTCTCATAGGAAAGAAAATTATCTATTTTTCTTATTTTTTTTATGAGCAAGACTTATTATCTAATGTTCATGATCAATGTTGATTCCATAATTCAGAACACTATTGAAATACAGAATAATATAGCATTTCTCTCCTGAGGGCTGGGTCTGCAAAAGTGATTAAAATTTCAGAGTCTACAGAAATACCAAATGATAGGACAGAGTTTGATCTCTTTGAACACCTGCAGTAGCAAACTGAACAATGATTTATAAGCTAGACATGTTCAGTTTTTCAAAGGATTTTCATTTTCAAGGAGAGTCAAGAGTTAATATCAAAGTGAAGTTGACTGTGATGTTGAGCTGCCTCATTCTCAGAGGCCAGGCACTACCTTAGGCTTTAATATAACCATGATTTGTGTAGAACACTGAATTTCCAGAGGTCTGGGATGCTTTGAATGTCATAATGTATTAAAATGTAACCCAAACTCCTTGAGTTGAGTATCACCAACACAATTTTGACCATTATCTGCATATCACCTATGCTCCTGTTTATAGTTTTCTTTTAGAAAATAGATTCACCTTTATTATTATTATTATTATTATTATTATTATTATTAATTTTTTTAAATGAAAAGAGAGGAGATAGTGAGACAGACTCCTGCATTTGCCCCAACCAGGATCCACCCAGCAACCCCCATCTGGAGACATTGCTTGAATCAACTGAGCTATCCTCAGTGCCTGAGGCCAGTGCTCAAACCAAACAAGCCACTGGCTGCAAGAGGGGAAAAGAGAGAGCATGGAGAGAGGGAGGGGGAGAGAAATAGATGGTTGTTTTTCTTGTGTGCCCTGACTGGGAATTGAATCTGAGATGTCCATATGCCAGGCTGGTGCTCTATCCACTGAGCCAACTGGCCAGGGCTGATTCACCTTTATATTTTAAAAAAATATTTTAAAAGGAGACTTTAAATCACTATTGCACAATATCTGTCTCTTGCCCAAAAATATAGAAATTAACCATTCCAGAAACTGGTGAAAATAATCTCATTTCACAGTGGAAAGACATTGTATTTCTGTTACATAGACCTGGATTAAACCTTTTATGTTATATGTACAATTCAAATACATAAGTGGTGATTCTCTGGTAGTTTCTTTTATCATAAACTTAGTTTTCTAATTAGTAAATTGGATATAATTATACCTACCTTTTGTATTCTAAAACATAAGTACCTGTATAATGAAATTATAGGAGAAAAACAAACAGTGATCTTGGAACAAAGTAGGTAATCAGTAAACAGCAAGTCTTATAATCATCTTTTTAAAAGCTGTTTTCTATAGTTTTCTCATCATCTACTGAAATCTTACTCAATCTTTAAGACCTACGCTTAAAAATTACTTCTTCCTCCAAAATTTCTCTTATTTCCCCTGCAGTTAATAAAATTTTATTGTAACACTTTGAAATAATTTAAAAACATAAACATACAAAGTAAAAATGTAAAATGTAAAATTTTTTTATTTTATTGCATGTGATTTTATTTTTAAAAGCAAAGGGCTATTAGTATAAATATTGGATGAGTTTGGTTTTAGAGAAGAGCTGCTTTTATGAAACTCATTTGTTGTTTAATGAACAGAAGGGAGACTATACATTCTGTTATGATTTATTTTCAACTCATTATAACAATAACACACAAATCTCAGAAGAGAATTTTTAAAAAAGGTCATAGAGCTTAAGGAGGTTATAACTAGAGACTTTAATAATGGTAATAAAAAAGCTCCCCTGTGAACAAAATTGTGTTTATGCATATTCTTGAGCCTCACTTTAAATGGAATAGAGAACACACGAAATCTTGCTAGAGTAAGGGCTTCTCCCATTAATGACCCAAGACATGCTCTGTGACTGTGCAACTGGATACATTTCTCTCAGGGCAGCAGAAGGCTGTTAAACCTGAAGAGATCGGAGTACAGTACAAACTAGAATAATGGGGAATGGCTAATAAATGTCTTCATGCATATCACAGTTCTTCCTAGTATCATTAGGGCATTTTCAATATCTCCATATAATTCGTAAGCAGCTATTTAAGTTAGTTTAAAAATGAACCCAATATTTCTTGTTTTTAAAATTATTTTAAAGAAGAATGCTTCTAGTTTTTTATATATTGAAACCTTGGCAAATTTAAAAGAAAAGAATAGCTAAACGCCTTTCTTCTAAACAACTTGGACAAAAAGTAGACATACTGCTCACAAAAATTAGGGAATATTTCAAAAATGGATATGAAGCTATAAGATATCCCCTAATTTTTGTGAACAGTATACTAGTATAAAACTGATTCTTCCTTAAAACTGAATTAAAGAACAGTAAATACACAGATATAAATGGATGCACATAACAACCACTCTCACTGAAATATGGACAAATAATATACTAGTTTCATGTGTATAGCACAATGATTCGACTTTTGTATACATTGCAAAATGATCACCACAATAAGTCTAGTTACCATCTGTCACTGTACAAAGTTAATATAATGTTATTGACTGTATTCCCCATGCTGTGCATTACATCCTCGTGACTTCTTTTATGATTAGAAGTTTGTACCTCTTGTTCCCCTTCAGCCTATTCATCCCCCAAGCCCTCTTCCCTCTGGCAACCACCAGCTCGTTCTCTGTATTTGTGAGTCTGGGTTTTGATTGGCTTGTTTAGTTGTTTTCTTTTTTAGATTCCATATATAAGTGAATTCATATGGTATGTGTCTTTGTCTGACTTATTTTTCTGAGCATAATACCCTCATGGTTCAACTATGTCACAAATGGTAAGGTTTCATTTTTTATGGCTGAGTAGTATTCCACTGTGTGTGTGTGTGTGTGTGTATCATATCTTTATTCATTAATCTATTGATATAAATTTAGGTTGCTTCCATAATATGAAGTTTAAATAATGAAATATATGTGAAAGACCGAGCACAGTGCTTAAACCAAAATCACTACACAAAACTGCTAATTTCCTTATCTCTACACATATCCATTTAATTCAGAATCAGAACAATAGTAAGATGCAAAAATAAAAAGATGTTTTTTAGGGAAGGAGAGAAAATAAGAGGGAGGGAAAAGGGCAAGAAACGAGAGAGGTTTCTTTTTTCATTTGGAAAAGGACCATATAGGGTAATAGTTAATAGCAGACTTCTGGAACAAGGCTACCTGTTTTAGATCTGGGTTTAGACCAATATATACAAATACCAGTTTGAATCCAGTATCAACCCCCAAAATGTTTGGATATTTATCTTCAAAGGTACACAATTCCTCAAGTAAATCATAGGTCTCTTTGAGGAAGGGCTGAGGAAATCATTGTAGTAAAATCTTCACTAGCTTTGCTAGCTTCCTCCTCCTGAGGAACTGGCTTTTTCTTCAGTAATTGGGTTCAAATCTGAGAACTGCCTCTAGTATGTAACCTGGGTAAGATCTTTTACTGGGGTAACTACCTTAAGCTTCCTGACCATCTTTGATTTCTTTTGATTATATAAGTAGATTTGTACCTTGTTAGTTCCTCATATTTAGGGACAACATATTCCATTAATTATCTATCACTGATTAGAGCCCTCCATCTCTTCTGACCAGTTTTATAGTATGTGCCAAGATACTTTTGCATTCATTGTAAAACTGAGTTCATCTGGCTTCTCAAGACTGAGTGGTATCATCTTGTCTCTAATGTTTTAGGCTCTTATCATCCCATTGTGTATGTAGATCTGTGTCCAACTTTTCAACTCTGAGCTCTACCCTATAGGAAAAATTTATGAAGCTACATGAGTGGTATCTGTGAACTGTCTCTACTTTGCAACTCTTCTGAAAACTTTAAATAATTAAAAAATAAAATTAAAAGTTTGTTAAAAATGAAGAAATGTTCACCACTACTTAAGAATTGAGGGAAGGGGGTGTGAGGTAGCCAAGGGTAAAGGGAGCCAAATATATGGTGATGGAATATTTGACTTTAGGTCATGGGCACGTAACGCATATCTAGATGATAAATCACAGAATTGTGCACTTGAAAACTATGTAATCTTATTAACCAATGTCACCGAATACATTTAAGAATTGTGATAAAGTTTCATTTACATCAATCAGTGTAATGTTTTAATGCACAAATATTTTTTAATTATCTTTTTTGGCACTTTGATGTTTTTATTTAAGGTTTTTGCTTATAATTATCTTACATCTAATAGAGTTGTTACATTCAACATAATTATAATAATATTTTAAGTAAAGCCACTGTAGGCATTGTGATCCAATATTGAGACACAAGTTTAGAATTATAATGAATGTCTTTCAATCCTGGCAAGGGTTATGTCATTAAGTATGTGCCAACCTAATACTCTTGGTAAATTGGATTATAGAGATTCCAAAGTCACATTACCTCTTGGTTCATAACTAACGAGACATTTCAGTACACTACTGAGCCGCCATGAAAAAAACAACAATGCTACCAGTGATAACCAAAATGAAATCTTTTCAACTATACTGCCCATTAATGTACAACAAGAAGCAGCTGCTTAGCAACTAGGCCAAGGAAGAGAAAGGACATTAAGTGCTTCTGACAGTCTCATCTGTATGTTTGAAATTGTCCAGAAAATAGCAGAGAAAACAAATTGCCAATCAAGTGACTCATACAAGAATCCTTCTAAGGTCATTTCTGTATAAGCTGTAGGATACTTGTACAGAAAGCAAATAAATAAAAGGCTGATAATAGGTAAGGTAGAAAACAAAGTCAAACTACGGTTTATCTGAAAAAGAAAAATTTTATTGGTATGCTCATTCTTATTAGAAAACTATGGCTACCAGACGTTATCTTCTATCAAGAAATATGAGAGACTTAGTAGATAGTGTGAGTCATTCTGTGACCCTTAAGTCACTCGGCAGAACCTAAGAATGTGATATAATCTGGCAGAAAGCAATAAGAAAGAGATTAAAACATTTTTGATATAATCATCTTTGGCATTGCATTTTTACCTGCTCATTATGCTTTTTATTTTCTCTAAATAATAGAACTCCTGTTTTGCATCGGAAACTATTTTTCTACTTTATGGCTGGCTTTTCCCCAAAACTCAAGTACTTGAACATAGAGACTGACACTTCTAGTTCTGTTAATCAAAATATCTCACATTCTTTATTCACAGGATAGATTTAGGGATGGGCTTATGACCTAAGAAAAGTGAAGCAGTCATTTTTGGAAACTTTGCTGGGACTAATTTTCTAGCAATCAGTGCAATATAAGGCCATATGGTGTTGCTATATTTGTCACGAAAAGAAAAGAACATACCTGAAAAGGAAGATAATATAGAGGGAGAAAGATTTGACAGATGGAGGGAGAAATAGATTCCTAATCATTGTTTGATTGCCTTGGTTGAGGCGTGTCTGAAGTCAGTCCATTCCTTTGGAACTCCCAGGTTAATGGGCCTATTTATCCTCTTTTTATACTTACCTGTTTCATCTGAGGCCTGCCTCTACTCAGCAGTGAACCTAATCTGCACTATGTAATTAAAATTGTATCTTTCTTTCTTATCCTGTATGGTTGCTAATTATAAAGTTTTGGGCTTTTGGTCATTTTGCCTCCTTCGTATCTCAGACACTTATTCTCTCTCAACTCGAACTTATGGCCATTGGGAACTGTCTTAAGAATAGCTGGTGGAAGAGTATAAAGCCTAAGCTTTGCTTATGAATGCATTGCTGAATATGTGAGCATAAACTAAAAATAGAAAAGAGCTGCCCTAAAACCCCAGTTAGTGGTGACTTTGGTAGAGAGTAGAAAAAAGCGCAGATGCAAAATTCTCAGAATGGGCAGAGCTCTGGGGATGTGCCTGGTCATTTATCCACTTGGTATAGAGAATGTCTCAAAGTCAGAAAACACATAGACTAATGACCAGTGGCAAATGACAATTTCACTTAGTCAAGGAGAAATATTTAAAGATTGAGAATGGGAATATCTGGGATAGAGACATCTTCATGGACATAAAGAAGAGCATGAAGTATAGAGATCCTTGTGTCTTATGATAATGCCCATCAGAGAACACTCATCAGAGCAAAGGCATTACAATTGAGCAGACTAGATAAGTCAGCTGGCTTACATCAACCAGCCCATGTCATTAGTTATCCCACTTCTAGTGTCAAAGGTTTGTGATTGCAGTGGTTATGGTTGCAGGAATGAAGACAATTTGTGGGCCCATCACTATGGGATCTCACTTACTAGGTCTGATCTAAATATTCCTGCTACTGAACATCTAAAGCTAGAATTTCCTGTTTCATTAGAGCAAATTATTAAATGTTCAGGAAACTTTGTGAGCCAGTAAGGGCCATTGTTAAAAATTAAATGATATAAACTAAAATCATTTTAACAAAGTTAATAAATATTCTAAATTATTACTTAATCATTTTCCTACATTTTATTATCTGTGTTCTTGAATTTATTTTCATCTATTGTATGATAGAAATACAAAATGGTGAGATGGTCCTTTTCCTAACTTCTCACTCAGCAGAGTCACATTAGAGCCAGTTGGCCATTGTGGGAATGGTTACTCCATGGAAATTGACACATACTGCAAATCAAAGGCTCCCTTATTCTCCTTGAATAGCTGGTTGGTGAGCATTTTTCAGAGCATGATTGTAGCTAACTCTATGTAAAGCCATCTTCCATTAAGATGGGGAACCATTTTTCCTGTATTAACTTTAATGTAAATGAGCAGAATCATTTTTCTGTTATAGTTTTTATCTGTTCAGATTTAAAAAGTAATATTGGGATAGGAAGTTATAGTGTGAAGACTTTCAAACACCTTGAAGGATGTTAGAATGGGCTCATGGATGTACCCCATAAGATGGAATTTGTTTCCTTTAATATAATGAATCTATTAGGGTTTGTAAAAATTTTTTAAGAATTTAATATTTCTCAGAAATAATTCTGGGTCACTGAATCTCGGTTAACCCTGGCCTTATTTGTCATATAAACTCTAGAAAACTTGTTTCTGTAAAAATTTTCCTTGCTACACAATTGTCTAATAATACTCAAATTATTAGCTGATTAATGAGATCCTTTTCTATTCAGTATTTTTTTTAAATGAATTTTTATTAATGGTAGTGGGATGACATTAATAAATCAGGGTACATATATTCTCTATTCAGTATTTTTGATGGCATTTTAGATAATAGGGTGCACGAGTGCCTAACTTGATATTCAAATAGGAAAATGTAAAATTTGAAGTTGTGATGCTTTTGATCTTTTGTACAAGCTCTTAGATACTGAAAATATGGAATTGTACAAACATCAAAAATTAAAAATGCAGGCCCTGGCCGGTTGGCTCAGTGGTAGAGCGTTGGCCTGGTGTGCAGAAGTCCCGGGTTCGATTCCCAGCCAGGGCACACAGGAGAGGCGCCCATCTGCTTCTCCACCCCTCCCCCTCTCCTTCCTCTCTGTCTCTCTCTTCCCCTCCCGCAGCCAAGGCTCCATTGGAGCAAAAAGATGGCCCAGGCGCTGGGGATGGCTCCTTGGCCTCTGCCCCAGGCACTAGGGTGGCTCTGGTCACGACAGAGCGATGCCCCGGATGGGCAGAGCATCGCCCCCTGGTGGGCGTGCCGGGCGCATGTGGGAGTCTGTCTGTCTCCCCATTTCCAGCTTCAGAAAAATACAAAAAAAAAAAAAATTAAAAATGCAAAAGAGACTCCAAGGGGTTTTCCTCGGGAATCCTTTAAAATGATCAATGATGTTGGTGCTTAGTTGACACAATTTAATTTTGTTAGAGATGACATGTTCCTTTATGTTGAATTATAAACTGTTATTGATTAAAAAGAAATTGTGACATTCATTTACCCATTACTAAGGACTAATCTTTGCATTAAAAATCAGATTTCTATACTGGTTTAACAATATAACAGGTAGTAAAATAAAATAAAAATGGTAAACAACCAACCAGCCAAATAAATAAAAAATAAGAACAGAATGCTTGGTGTCCTAAGAAATAATTTGTGAAGGAATTCTGCTATGTTAAGAGTTGATGTTAAATCTTGCAATGGTAAATGACTTTGCACAGAAATTGACAGAATTTTGATGCATTTTTTCCATTAGGAAAACCATTTCCACTTAAGCAGTGAAATGAAGCTCTGGCTTGATTGTTACGGTGAGAAGGATTATGCTGACAAGTCAGATGGATCCATGTGAAGGCAGTGTTTTTGTTTAGACAAATACTGAACTGGTTGAGTGTAAAAGAGCAGCAGAACAATAAAGGTCTAACATAAAGTGAGCTTTAAAGAAAACTTGTTCTCTTCCTTAAAATATAGTTTCTAATGACGGGCTCAATCTATTCTAGCAAATGCCATTTTCAACACTTAATTTTTCACATTGTCTTTAAAATTTTCTTTTTTTTTTTTATAAATTTTTATTAATGTTAATGGGGTGACATCAATAAATCAGGGTACATATATTCAAAGAAAACATGTACAGATTATCTTGTCATTCACTTATGTTGCATACCCATCACCCAAAGTCAGATTGTCCTCCGTCAACTTTTATCTAGTTTTCTTTGTGCCCCTCCCCCTCCCCCTCCCCCCTCCTCCTTCCCTCCCGCGTTTCCCCTCCCCCCACCCCCGGTAACCACCACACTCTTGTCCATGTCTCTTAGTCTCGTTTTTATGTCCCACCAATGTATGGAATCATGTAGTTCTTGGTTTTTTCTGATTTACTAATTTCACTCCGTATAATGTTATCAAGATCCCACCATTTTGTTGTAAACGGCCCAATGTCATCATTTCTTATGGCTGAGTAGTATTCCATAGTGTATATGTGCCACATCTTCTTTATCCAGTCTTCTATTGAAGGGCTTTTTGGTTGATTCCATGTTTTGGCCACTGTGAACAATGCTGCAATGAACATGGGGGTACATGTGTCTTTACATATCAATGTTTTTGAGTTTTGGGGTATATACCCAGTAGAGGGATTGCTGGGTCATAAGGTAGTTCTATTTGCAGTTTTTTGAGGAACCACCATACTTTCTTCCATAATGGTTGTACTACTTTACATTCCCACCAACAGTGAATGAGGGTTCCTTTTTCTCCACAGCCTCTCCAGCATTTGCTATTACCTGTCTTGTTGATAATAGCTAATCTAACAGGTGTGAGGTGGTATCGCGTTGTAGTTTTGATTTGCATTTCTCTAATAACTAATGAAGATGAGCATCTCTTCATATATCTGTTGGTCGTATCGTCATTTTCATTTGTCTGTATATATCTTTTGATCTCTGCACTTATTTCTTCTTTGACCCATTCATTTTTTAAAAGTATGTTGTTTAGTTTCCACATTTTTGTGGGGTTTTTTTCCTCTTTTTTTGCAGTTGAATTCTAGTTTCAAGGCTTTATGATCAGAAAATATGCTTGGTACAATTTCAATTTTTCTGAATTTGCTGATATTATTTTTATGGCCCAACATATGGTCAATTCTTGAGAATGTTCCATGTACACTAGAGAAAAATGTATATACTCTGTCACTTTGGGATGAAGTGTCCTATAGATGTCTATCATATCCAGGTTCTCCATTGTTTCATTTAAGGCCACTATATCTTTATTGATTTTCTGTTTGGATGACCAATCTAGAGCCGTCAGCAGTGTATTGAGGTCTCCAAGTATGATTGTATTTTTGTCAGTTTTTGTTTTTAGGTCAATAAGTAGCTGTATTATATATTTTGGTGCTCCTTGGTTTGGTGCATATATATTATGGATTGTTATGTCTTCTTGATTCAGCATCCCCTTAATCATTATGAAATGACCATTTCTGTCTCTGAGTACTTTTGCTGTCTTGTAGTCAGCATTATTAGATATGAGTATTGCTATGCCTGCTTTTTTTTGGATGTTATTTGCTTGGAGTATTGTTTTCCAGCCTTTCACTTTGAATTTGTTTTTATCCTTGTTGCTTAGATGTATTTCTTTTAGGCAGCATACAGTTGAATTTTCTTTTTTAATCCATTCTACTACTCTGTGTCTTTTTATTGGTGAGTTTAATCCATTTACGTTTAGTGTAATTATTGACACTTGTGGATTCCCTATTGCCATTGTATAAATTGCTTTCTGTTAGTTTTGTATCTTGTTTGATTCTTCTCTTTTGTTTTTCTATCATTTGTTTTTGTTTGTTTGTATTCCATACTTCTTTCCTCTGTTGCTATCTTTTTTATCTCATGTGCTTCTGTGGTGCTTTTTTCAAGGGTGGTTACCATTAAGTAATGAAAAGGGTACCTACCATATTCATTGTAGTACCCTATCTTGCGAGTGTTTCTGCACTTCATCGTCTTTTGCTACTGTTAATCTCTGTCCTCTCCCCTTTTTTTTTGCTTTTGTTGTCACAGTTTAAATTTGGTTGTATTGTGTTCTTGGTGGAGCTTTTACTTGTGGTTTTGTTTTGTTTTGTTCTTTGGATCTGGTTGGAAAACCCCCTTTAGTATTTCCTGGAGTGGGGGTTTTCTGATAATAAATTCCCTCATCTTTTCTGTATTTGTGAATGTTTTTATTTCTCCTTTGTACTTGAAGGATAACTTTGATGGGTATAGTATTCTTGGCTGAAAGTTCCTCTCTTTCAGGACTTTAAATATTGGGGTCCACTCTCTTCTACCTTGTAGAGTTTCTGCTGAAAAATCTGATGATAATCTAATAGGCCTTCCTTTATATGTTGTATTCTTCTTTTCCCTGGCTGCCTTGAGAATTTTTTGTTTGTTGTTGGTTTGTGCCATTTTCATTATGATGTGCCTTGGAGTAGGTTTGTTGTGGTTAAGGAAACTCGGTGTTCTGTTTGCTTCTTGAATTTGAGGCTTTAGTTCTTTCCACAGGCTTGGGAAGTTCTTGTCTATTATTTGTTTGAATAAATTCTCCATTCCATTTTCTCTCTCTTCTCCCTCTGATATAATTATTATTCTTATGTTATTCTTTTTGATGGATTCAGACAATTCCTGTAGGGCTCTCTCATTTTTTTAAATTTTTGTGTCTCTCTCTTCTTCTCTCTGTTGTGCCTATCTTCTATCTGGCCTGTTCTATTAGCTAAGCTTGTTACCTCGTTTTTTAGTTCATGAATTGAGTTTTTCATTTCTGTTTGATTTGTTTTTATAGTTTCAATTTCCTTGCTAATATATTCTTTGTGTTCGTTGAGTTGTTTTCTGAGCTCCCTAAATTGCCTTTCTGTTTTTTCTTGTATATCTCTGAGTATTTTTAGGATTTCTATTTTAAATTCTCTGTCATTTAGCTCCAAGGTTTCCAATATATTAAATTTTTTCTCCATAGATTTTTCCACATCTATCTGTGTTACTTCTCTTTCTTTTGTATCCATGATATTTAATTTCCTTTTTCTTTTTCTTTTTTTTTTTTTGTATTTTTCTGAAGCTGGAAATGGGGAGAGACAGTCAGACAGACTCTCGCATGAGCCCGACCGGGATCCACCCAGCACGCCCACCAGGGGGTGACGCTCTGCCCACCAGGGGGCAATGCTCTGCCCCTCCGGGCATCACTCTGTTGTGACCAGAGCCACTCTAGCGCCTGGGGCAGAGGCCAAGGAGCCATCCCCAGCGCCTGGGCCATCTTTGCTCCAATGGAGCCTCAGCTGCAGGAGGGGAAGAGAGAGACAGAGAGGAAGGAGAAGGGGAGGGGTGGAGAAGCAGATGGGCGCCTCTCCTGTGTGCCCTGGCCAGGAATCGAACCCAGGACTTCTACACACCAGGCCGATGCTCTACCACTGAGCCAACCGGCCAGGGCCTGATTTCCTTTTTCTTAATGGCATCCGAGGGTGGTCTTGTTGAGAGCACTTCACCTTCAGGGTGTGAAACTCTCGGATGCTCCAAGAATAGGTTTTTCTGTCTCTGGCTATTGAACTTGTTGATATTTTGGGGAGATTTTTCGGTCCGTGTCCTCACGGTGCCATTTCTATGACCTAAAATTTTCATTTTGATTGTATTGAGTGCCTGAAAGACATTTGTTTTCTATATTGGTTTGTACTCTCATTGTTAATGTTATTTTTCTCTTACAATATTATAAGATTTTATCCTCACAGCCTTCAATTTGGTGTGATTTTTTAATTTAAAAATCAATTTCTGTAATGAATTATGGCCAATGGGACAGATCTGTATCCTTAGAGGGTTTCAACAGACTTGGGTTGCCTCTATGGCTTGTGACTTCACATAGTGATTCATGGCTCTAGCTTTGGCCCTAGCATAGATAATATAATAAATGTCTGCCTTATTTAGAGCAGATTGAACAAGCATCTTCCCTATAAATGTTTGAAAAGCTGTTGTATTTGTGAGGTATATCAGTCATAGTTTTAGTAAAGCATAGAATCCACAGAGGAGCATGTAATAATTTGTTGAAGTTGAATTTTTCAGTGGCAAAGTAGGTGACTTTGTTCTGTTGCTTGAATGTAGTTTATCATGGATTTGTTATTTGAGTTTCTAGGTGATACAATCTACTACTGTCGGTCTGAGAAGTGTATAGTACACAGGCAATATGAACTCAGGACTCCTTAAACACAAGGGATCCTAGTTAAATGTCAGTATCTTGACAGTACATAGAGGCAGAAGAGCATATTAATAAACATGAGCTTTTGTGAGTTGGTCACTATTACTAAGATGGCACAAAAATTCAGTAAGATACTGGGTCTGCAGCCTGGGACAGGTGTCTTGTGCACATTTTCTAGACTCATCTAGAACCTCAAAAGCTTTGGCACACATATATAAAGAACTTCATTTATGTGATTAAAGCAGCTGTATTATTTTGGCTTTGACAACAATAGGGCAGTGAAGACAGGAGCCTTGGCCTATAGCTAAGTGACCTTCAGTTCACTGGCTTCAATCCATTTCTGTTGTCCAGGATAATGGCAGAAGACAGGTGAACATTTCCCATCTCTAGTGATAGTTGTTAGAACTCACCATTTTCTATCTCCCTGTCTTCTATTCTTCTCTGAATCTTAAAGTTATATTCTTAGAAGTAGCATTGAATAGGGGCTGAGAGGTTGGTAAGGGGCTGGGGAGTTTATAATTTTGTTTTGGGCTCAAAAGAAATGATGCCTTATTTTCCTCTGGGAAGGGTTTTTATCTATACTTCTCTAACTGGAATAAAAAAAAGCCTAAGAAACAATTAATACAAATTTAAAAGAAATAAGATCAAGGATCAAAATAAGCTTTATAGGCATGAGTAGTGGTAGAATGATTTTCAGAGAAATGCAGTATGTTATAATGGCAAAAGGATTGGGTTCACTGGAGTTTCATCTGCAGGCACTGCCACTGAGGAGCAGCATGGTCCTAAAGACTCGGTTTACTCATCAGGATGATGAGGCATTTAGTATATTCTAAGATCCTTTGCAGTAAAACTCTGATTCTACCATGACCCTCAATAAAGGATTCAAACCTGAGCTGAACTCTGAATCCTTAGCAGTGCACTTGCTTTAAAATATATTTTTCTACTTTTAAAATGAGAAATAGTGTATGCATACCTTATAGCAGCAACTGGGCTTTATATCATCTTGCTCTTGATAGTTTTATACCTAGAGGACAACATATATCAAGGGGATGGTCCTCTGTGTAACTCTTGACATATTTTACATTATCACACCAATGCATTTTCAACTACTTATGCCAATGCTACAGCAGTAGTCAAGGTCTTAAAGCGCCCTTGGTTGATTTAAGTGAAATGGAGTTTTCTGTGCTTCTTAATACTTCGTATTAAAAAATACATATGTTATAGTGGGAATTGTGGGTGGATGACTGCAGCAAATGATAGGAGAAATACATCTTTCAGCAGGTCATAGAACTCAGTCCTTAAATTGTGTTTATATGAGTATAATGTAATGCTTCTGCAGCTCGCTGTTTCCCAATGGCAGAGGTAAAGTAATACCCGATATTGCATTGGAGTAGCACTGCTTTCTTAGAGAGTAGAAAATTAAGTGCCTAGTTGAATATCCTAAACTAAAGGATTTACCAAAGCCTGAATGTTTTACAAACTTTAGTCTGATAAGCACAATTGATGGTAATAACAATTGATTACCTGTTATTCCTGTATTGATGCTTTCCTCCCAAAGCAGTTTCTGTGCTTTGGAAATATCCAGTTAGTCAAATATAGGTGCTTCTAGTTCATTGAAAGAGAATAATTTGCTCTTGCCAAAGCCATAATTATTATTCTTTGAGTAACAACAGGAAGTTCATTTTCTTTCCAATATATTTAGAAAAAGATCAAAATGTTACTGAGAATACAACAACTTGGACATATTTTACAAATATTTTGCTGAGTAAAAAAATTAATTCCATACTTACCTGTGGTGATAGTTACAAGAAAGTATTTTAGTTTGGAGGGGGTGGAATGTGGCAGCAGGGGTCATGGATTGCCTGGGGAGGCATGAGGCAACTCTCCAGTGTGATGATAATGATTTATACTTTATTTTGTATGTGTCATAATACAGCTGTCAAAATTTATTGTCCCCGACATTTAAGATCTGTGCTTTTTATCTCACAGAAATTGTACTTTGATAAAAGATGATCTAAAAATGATTATTCTGAAAAACTGATATTTGAATACAAAATACTATTAAAGCTTTGAATAAAAGACAAAAATGGAGACTGCTGTTTTCAAAATGTCAACTTAAGAAACTCTTTGGGTCTTATTCCTAGTGAGAAAACCAAAATAGGTAATAATCATATGAAACCTAAAGCATTTGAAGTTTCTAGAAGTTGCCCAAGGGCAACGGATGCCCTATGTTTATAAATAGGCCAGTGTGACATCTTCCAGTGGTATTTGTATTCAGAAGGATAAAAAAATCACCTGCACTGCAGATTGTAGCAGAGACTTCTGCAATGGGAACAAGCATGTACTTTCTAAAAATGGAAGACCATTAGTAAAAATGTCCTCTTAAGATACTTCATTACTGGACACTTCCTACACAGAGGATCTTTGACTGGACTTTGACAGCTCTAGTATGGTGATCCTTGCTTCAAGTCCTTTATTCCAGAAACTCCTGCTTTTGAGCAACTCCTGAAGCTAAGATTATCCTGTAGAAGTAAACTGAGCTTATAGTCAGAAAGAAATATTTTAATCTGTGTCCCATCACTTACTATCTGTTTTGGTGGGGAAGATCTTTATTTAAAATATTTTTTAAAGTATTGATTTTATGAATGGGACTACATCAGAATAAAAAGTTTTTGCTCAGCAAGAGAAACTGATATCAAAATAAACAGACAGCCAACTAAATGGGAACTGATATTTTCAAACAATAGCTCAGATAAGGGCCTAATATCCAAAATTTACAAAGAACTCATAAAACTCAACAACAAACAAACAAATAATCCAATAAAAAAATGGGAAGAGGACATGAACAGACACTTCTCCCAGGAAGAAATACAAATGGCCAACAGATATATGAAAAGATGCTCAGCTTCGTTAGTTATTAGAGAAATGCAAATCAAAACTACAATGAGATATCACCTCACCCCTGTTAGACTAGCTATTATCAACAAGACGGGTAATAGCAAATGTTGGAGAGGCTGTGGAGAAAAAGGAACCCTCATACACTGTTGGTGGGAATGTAAAGTAGTACAACTATTATGGAGGAAAGTATGGTGGTTCCTCAAAAAACTGCAAATAGAACTACCTTATGACCCAGCAATCCCTCTACTGGGTATATACCCCAAAACCTCAGAATCATTGATACGTAAAGACACATGTAGCCCCATGTTCATTGCAGCACTGTTCACAGTGGCCAAGACATGGAAACAACCAAAAAGCCCTTCAATAGAAGACTGGATAAAGAAGATGTGGCACATATACACTATGGAATACTACTCAGCCATAAGAAATGATGACATCAGATCATTTACAGCAAAATGGTGGGATCTTGATAACATTATACGGAGTGAAATAAGTAAATCAGAAAAAAACAAGAACTACATGATTCCATACATTGGTGGAACATAAAAATGAGACTAAGAGACATGGACAAGAGAGTGGTGGTTACCAGGGGTGGGGGGAGGGAGGATGCAGGAGGGAGAGAGGGAGAGAGTTAGGGGGAGGGGGAGGGGCACAGAGAAAACTAGACAGAGGGTGACGGAGGACAATCTGACTCTGGGTGAGGGGTATGCAACATAATTTAATGACAAGATAACCTAGACATGTTTTCTTTGAATATATGTACCCTGAATTATTAATGTCATCCCATTAACATTAATAAAAATTTATTAAAAAAAAGTATTGATTTTAGAGTGAGAGGAAAGAAAAGAAAGAGGAAAAAAAGAGATAAATATCAATTTATTGCCTCACTTATTTATGCATTCATTGGTTGATTCTTGTATGTGCCCTGACCAGATACCAAACCCACAACCTTGGCTTATTGGGATGACACTCTAACCAACTGAGTTGCTTGGCCAGGGTTGGGAAGATATTTCATCTATTTAAGCTTCTGTTTTCTTTTTCTTTTCTTTTTTTCCCAGAGACAGAGAGATTCAGAGAGAGAGATAGACAGGGACAGACAGACAGGAAAGGAAAGATGAGAAGCATCAATCGTTGCGTGTTGCAACACCTTAGTTGTTCATTGATTGCTTTCTCATATGTGTCTTGACAGTGGGCCTTCAGCAGACTGAGTAACCCCTTGCTGGAGCCAGCGACCTTGGGCTCAAACTGGTGAACTTTTGCTCAAACCAGATGAGCCCGCGCTCAAGCTGGCGACCTCAGGGTCTTGAACCTGGGTCTTCCGCATCCCAGTCAGAAGTTCTATCCACTGCGCCACTGCCTGGTCAGGCAAGCTTCTGTTTTCTTATCTGTAAAATGGGAATAATACTTTACAGGTAGGTAGTGAAGATTAAATGTGATAATATATGAGAATTTCTTAGCAAACAGTCATCCATTGCCATATTGCTATTCACTTTTTGCAGTCTCACTGTATCACAGATTTTTAAATTGTATATATCTAATTTTGTATTGTCGGATTTTGTGATATATGTATTTTATATATTTATTATTTTAATGGTAAAATAAGCATTTTCTAGCCTAAAAAATATAAAAAATATTAATTAAACATATTAAAAGAATATTAAATCAAAATAAAAACCATAAAATTATGTAGGTTTAAGAGTGTAGAAAGTGTTTAAGAGCATAGGAAGTGTTTATAAGAGTGTGGGAAAGGCTAATAACAGTGTGAGAAAGTTTTATAAGAGTGTGGGGAGAGTTTATAAAGCCTTAAACAAATACAAATAATAAAGTAAATATAAGATGGCTACCTAGCGAATTTTCGCCTATCTCAGGGGGTTCTGGAACCTAACCCCCACAATAGATGAGGGACCACTGTATATGTATCATTCTCTAAAAGATTGGCTTGAGTTAGCATTCTGGATACTGTGAGTGAGATTACTCAGAGCCAGGAACCATCCATAATTGCAGACAGTCAGGGAATCCCACCTACTGCTAGCATTCTTACTGCTTTGCCTTGACTAACAATGAAAGAGGTCATTGCTGTGGATAAGGTCATCCAGATAACTATCTTTGTAAGAGAATTTCTAATTGCCACTCAGAATGTGTTATTATCTATATAAGGTCTTAAAAATGACACCAAAGAAAAATGTCAGTTTCCATTTGATTCTTCTCTGATGTTGGTTTGTTGTATAATAATGTAATATTTCACCATGACTAATAACATACTATTTAAAATTGTTTCATCAGAATCATAGCCATCTTTTTTTTTTTAATTTTTCTGAAGTGAGAAGCAGGAGGTAGAGACATAGACTCCCACATGAGCCTGACCGGGATTCACCTGGCATGCCCACTAGGGGGCAACATTCTGCCCATCTGGGGCACTGCTCTGGTTGCCACCAGAGCCATTCTAGCACCTGAAGTGGAGGTCATGGAGCCATCCTCAGCACCAAGGTCAACTTTGCTGCAATGGAGCCTTGGCAGTGGGAGGGGAAGAGAGAGACAGAGAGGAAGGAAAGGGGGAAGTGTGGAGAAGCAGATGGGCACTTCTGCTGTGTGCTCTGACTGGGAATCAAACCTGGGACATCCACATGCTGGCCAATGCTCTATCTACTGCTGAGCCAACTGGCCAGGGTAGAAATATAGCAATCTTAAAATTTTTTTTAATGTATTGATTTTTAGAGAGAGAGAAAGGACGAGAGACAGAAACACAAAGAACAAAACATTGGTCTGCTCTTTCACTCATTCATGCAGTCATCAGTTGACCTAGTATGTATTCTGACTAGGGATCAAATGCACAACCTAGGAATGTTGGGATGATGCTCTAATAAACTGAGGTATCCAGCCAGGGCAGTAATATACTGTATTTCTCCATGTATAAGATGCTCCCATGTATAAGACACACCTTAATTTTGGGGCCTGAAATTTGAAAAAAAATGTATTACATAAAGTTATTGAACTCAAGTATTATTCATCATAAAATTCATACAACTCTGTCACTGTCTTCAACAATGAGCACAAAAGCAAGCATGAAAAAGTGGAAAATGCAAGTCAAAAAACTACAACTTTGTATAAGATGCACCCAGTTTTTAGACCCCAAATTTTTCGAAAAAGTGCATCATATACATGGGGAAATATGGTAGTTGTAACATCCAGAAAGCTATGCCCATAATCTCCTATATAATATAAATATTGCTTTGGAAGTCTTTATGTCAATACATGGTATACTCAGGGTATTTCTTGACAATGCTATAATTTGGAAAGGAAAGAAAGTAACTGTGAGTCATTGCACCTCATGCTGCTATTAACACAGTGAGATGGACCCAATGTCATTTTGAAGTAGTTCAAAAGTATTTTCTAAAGAGATCTGCATTACTAGAACCGTCTTCTTTTTACCAGTTTCTTTTCCTTCATTTTTTCACATTTGTTATTTAGCTACCATCTTTGTTTTTTTCTTTTCTTCTTTCTTCTTTCTTTCTTTCTTTCTTTCTTTCTTTCTTTCTTTCTTTCTTTCTTTCTTTCTTTCTTTCTTTCTTTCTTCTTTCTTTCTTTCTTTCTTTCTTTCTTTCTTTCTTTCTTTCTTTCTTTCTTTCTTTCTTTCTCTCTTTCTCTCTCTCTCTCTTTCTTTCTTTCTTTATTTTTTTCTTTCTTTCTTTCTCCTTCCTTCCTTCCTTCCTTCCTTCCTTCCTTCCTTCCTTCCTTCCTTCCTTCCTTCCTTCCTTCCTTTTTTTCCCTTATCTATCTATCTATCTATCTATCTATCTATCTATCTATCTATCTATCTATCATCTATCTATCTATCTATCTATCTATCTATCTATCTATCTATCTATCATCTATCATCTATCTATCATCTATCTATCTCTCTATGTATCTATCATCATTTATCTACCATTTCCCTCCATCCATCTACCCACCTACCCACCTGCCTATCATCTGTGTATCTATCTATCTAATCTGGAGAGGAAACCAGGAGTAGCTTGGGGAAAATTTAAAGGACTGAAAGCTGGTGGGAGGATGTGTCAACTTTGGCATCTAAATTTATTACCATGACTGGAACCCCAATGAAAACTGAAATAAAAAAGAAGGCTATTTGAAGAGATTTAACTATGTTACATCTGCTAATGAGCCCTTACCACAGGATCCTCAAACTTTTTACACAGGGGCCAGTTCACTGTCCCTCAGACCATTGAAGGGCCAGACTATAAAAAAAAACTATGAACAAATCCCTATGCACACTGCACATATCTTATTTTAAAGTAAAAAAAAAACGGGAATAAATACAATATTTAAAATAAAGAACAAGTAAATTTAAATCAACAAACTGACCAGTATTTCAATGGGTACTATGCTCCTCTCACTGACCACCAATGAAAGAGATGCCCCTTCCGGAAGTGCAGCGGGGGCTGGATAAATGGCTGCAGGGGCCGCATGCAGCCCATGGGCCATAGTTTGGGGACCCCTGCCTTACCAAAATGACCTGATGTTTTTAGCAGGTATTGGCAGGTGTTTTGATAACACAGACTCAAACTGGTTGTGTTTATTTTGAAATAGAGTTTTAATCAATAGATTATCTTCATTTGAGTAACACCAATATGTCCTTTTCAAAAACTAGATTATGAATCTTTTGGGGGTCTTTTTTTTTTTTTTTTTTTTTTTTTTTTTTAATTATATAATTTTATTTTTTTAATGGGGTGACATCAATAAATCAGGATACATATATTCAAAGATAACAAGTCCAGGTTATCTTGTCGTTCAATTATGTTGCATACCCACCACCCAAAGTCAGATTGTCCTCTGTCACCTTCTATCTTGTTTTCTTTGTGCCCCTCCCCACCCCCTATCCCTCTCCCATTCCCCCCTCCCCCCCCGTAACCACCACACTCTTATAAATGTCTCTTAGTTTCACTATTATGTCCCACCTACGTATGGAATAATACAGTTCCTGTTTTTTTCTGATTTACTTATTTCGCTTCGTATCATGTTATCAAGATCCCACCATTTTGCTGTAAATGATCTGATGTCATCATTTCTTATGGCTGAGTAGTATTCCATAGTGTATATGTGCCACATCTTCTTTATCCAGTCATCTATTGATGGGCTTTTTGGTTGTTTCCATGTCCTGGCCACTGTGAACAATGCTGCAATAAACATGGGGCTGCATGTGTCTTTACGTATCAATGTTTCTGAGTTTTTGGGATATATACCCAGTAGAGGGATTGCTGGGTCATAAGGTAGTTCTATTTTCAGTTTTTTGAGGAACCACCATACTTTCTTCCATAATGGTTGTACTACTTTACATTCCCACCAACAGTGTATGAGGGTTCCTTTTTCTCCACAGCCTCTCCAACATTTGCTGTTACCTGACTTGCTAATAACAGCTAATCGAACAGGTGTGAGGTGGTATCTCATTGCCGTTTTGATTTGCATTTCTCTAATAGCTAAAGAAGATGAGCATCTTTTCATATATCTGTTGGCCATTTGTATTTCTTCCTGGGAGAAGTGTCGGGGGTCTTTTTTTGATAGGGACCCATAATGGCAGATGATCACTTTGTGGGTAAAAGGAACTGTTACTAGGAACACACAAAGGTATAGCTTCAGAGGCCATTTGTGACAATGAACTGTAAAAGCTTAACTGAAATATACTTTGAAGTTTCCCCTTTGCTTCCCAGCTCTGTAGCTAGTGCTGCTCTAGAAGTTTTAAGGCTCCCTTTTAAATCTATTGAGCTGCTTGGAAGAAGAAATTTAGTTCATATTCATTCACTTGGATAAAGGCTATAAATAAGGCAAGGCTAGGTCCAGCTTTCTCATGTGGACATCTGCATAGTGGAGAATGCTGTTCATTGAGACAGGGAGCAAAAACAAGCAATGATGCCGGGGTTGCGTGGGAGAGCACAGATAATATGTTTGGTTTGTATATGATGCATTTGAATTATTAGACCTATACAGAGTGATTTCCCATATGCACTTGGATATAGTCTAAAATCCAAGACAAAGTTATAGGCTAGCAAACAGATCTAAAAACTACAAACATGGATGAAGATTGAAGCTGTTGTAGTAAAAAGGATTGCTTTAGGTAGAATGTGTATAAGGAAATTCTTATCCAAATTTATTTTCTAATATTGAATGGTAATGACTTTAGCTGTGTTCATCCAAACCCAGAAAAAATTATTCCTTGCTTAGGTCTACTACAGCAAGATTTTTGTTAAAACCTGAATAATAGTAGTTAATTAACATATTAGTAGGATAAACTAATTTACCAGAATTATTGAAGAAAAAGAATTAATACAAAAGCTATGTTCCATTATAACAAAATACATTTTTACCTGAAAATCTATTATCATATTACATTTTTAAAGAATCACCTTGGTTTTATTAGTGTTATGACTCATATCTCTAAGTATATCAATCCTCGTAGGATTTATATTGGGCCTAGAATTTATTATTTTCTTTGCATTTTCTTAAAATGTTGGGTAAATACACATTTTTTTCTGGCATTTAGTAAATGTTTTACTATATTAGGAGGAACAGGAGTAATAGCATGATTAGTAACTAACAATTAAAGCCAGACTATAATTTAACTCTAACCACAACTTAATATTTGCAGAGAATACAAGTGTTATTGTATAACAGGAAGGTTTTAGTGGGACAGCTAAATATGGTTAGAATATGGACTTGTAAGGAGAGAGGTAGTACTAATGATGTTGCTAAGTGATATCAGTTAAGCTGGATGAGCTACTTGGTTCAACAAATGATCTACACATATTGTTATTTTCATGATTCTTTCTCTTCTTTCTGTTTTCTTAAGAATACCAGTCATTGGATTAGGGACCACCTTACTGTCATCATCCTAAATTTATTATATCTTCAGAGGTCCTGTTTCCAAAAAAGGTCACATTCACAGGTACTGGTGGTTAAGACTTCAACAGATATTTCTGTGGGAGACACAGTTTAACTCAGAATGAAGATATTCTACCAAAGATTAATTAATTTCTGTACAACTAGAAAGTACATAATTGGCAACAAATAGAATTTAATAATTTCTTTTGCTTCTATGATTCACAAAGCTAAAGAACTGGTCAGTCTCCAACAAGACTTTTTTTCCTCTTGAACAGGGATCGGGAACCTTTTTGGCTGAGAGAGCCATGAATGCCACATATTTTAAAATGTAATTCTGTGAGAGCCACAAAATATGTTTAACACTAAATACAAGTAAAAGTGTGAATTTTATGTAAGACCAACACTTTTAAAGTACAATAAGTCTCTGAATTCTTTTTAATAACGTTGTTATGCTGTTGCTAACCAATGACGAATAAAGTACTTCTTAACCATTAATGAAACTTCTGGTGCTGCATGGTTTTGCTAATGGCTTTGCATTCTGTTTGATATATGGTGAGGTTAAGCTTCATGCAGGCGTTGAGACTTCCATCCCTTAAACACGATCATAGGTTGGTCTTAACATTCTTTAGATGTGAGAAAGACTGCTCACATGCATACGTAGAGCCAAACATTGTCAGTACAGCAATATTCACATGCTGCAGTGTGTGGTATGTGACAGGAAGCATGTTCTAAGTTTTGACAGTCAGCTGGTCTGCAGGTTGAAGTTTTTCCATTTCTTCCCACTTGTGTTTGCTCACCAACTCTGCTTGCTGTCGTGCAAGTCTTCCCAAATCTTTATTCAGTGACTTGAACTTATTTACCCACAGGTCTGAGGCCTCAGGTCAGCAGCTTGTAGCTCAAAATCTCTGACAGATATACTGGGGATGTAACTTAGGTTGGCGCTGTCTACTGCACACTCATGTGGATGGGTGATGAACTTAAAAAGATGAGTGTGCTCATGAAATTCTCCAAAGCATGCTTGAATGACTGCAGGAGATTAGATGTGAAGCCTGCTAGCTGCTGAGATCAAGATGTTGAGCAGGGTCACTTGCTGTGCATGCATCTTTAAACTCTCCCTGTTTTTCAAAGTGTAGTGAATGACCTGTTTTAATGTTGGTGATGAAGAGTTCCAGTTTGTTTTCAAATACAAACACTGCTTGTTGAAGGGATAAGACTGTATTTCCAATGCCTTGCATTTTCACATTGAGCTGGTTCAGATGTTCAGTCATGTCCATGATATAGTAGAACTTCAGGATCCGCTCAGTGTTAGCTAACTCAGGATGCTCGACGTTTTTCATTTCAAGAAAAGTCTGGATTTCACTCAGACAAGCCGCAAAATGGCTGAGCACCTTCCCTCTTGACAACCAACGCACATTGCTGTGTAGAAGCAGACCAGGATAATTATTCCCAACTTCATCCAGCAATGTTTTAAACTGGCGGTCATTCAAAGCTCAGGCAACAATAAAGTTGACCACCTGAATGACCAGCGACATCACCTCACTAAGCTGCTCGCCACACATCTAAGCACAAAGCACCTCCTGATGTAGGATGAAGTGAAAACTTAGGATGGATCTCTTTTCATGTTCAAGAAGAAGTGCTACGAATCCTCTGTTTTTCCCCACCATGCACAGAGCACCATCACTACACACCGAAATAAGTTTATCCATCAGTAGAATTTTTTCTTTAGCAAACTCAGTGAAAGACTTGAATAAATCCTCCCCTCTTGTTGTCTCTTTCATAGGCAAAACAGCAAGACTTTTCTCACATAGTGTGTCACCGACAGCATACCTTGTAATCACGTTGAACTGGGATAAATGGCTTACATCTGTTGACTCATCCAAAACAATAGAAAAGAATGGAGCTGCATTTATGTCCTTCACTTGTGTTGCCTCAATTCGATTTGCCATCATGATGGTATGATCGTGAACATTTCTTGCCAACAAAGGCATGTCTTTTATTCGTTTGATTATCTTGTCTTTATCTGAAAAGTTGTCAAAAAGTTCATTGGCAACATCAAGCATGAATGTCTTGGCATACGCCCCATCTGTGAATGGCTTTCCATTTCTCACAATTGTTTTTTTATTTTTTATTTTTTATTTTTTTTGTATCTTTCCGAAGCTGGAAACGGGGAGAGACAGTCAGACAGACTCCCGCATGCGCCCGACCAGGATCCACCTGGCACGCCCACCAGGGGCTACGCTCTGCCCACCAGGGGGCGATGCTCTGCCCCTCTGGGGCGTCGCTCTGCCGTGACCAGAGCCACTCCAGCGCCTGGGGCAGAGGCCAAGGAGCCATCCCCAGCGCCCGGGCCATCCCTGCTCCAATGGAGCCTCGGCTACAGGAGGGGAAGAGAGAGACAGAGAGGAAGGAGGGGGGGTGTGGAGAAGCAAATGGGTGCCTCTTCTATGTGCCCTGGCCGGGAATCGAACCCGGGTCCCCTGCACGCCAGGCCGACGCTCTACCGCTGAGCCAACTGGCCAGGGTCCATTTCTCACAATTGTTAAAGCACCAGCAAAGCTAGCCGAATTCCAGTCACCTTGTGTCCAAACACAGAGCTGCTGCTGACTAGCTTGCACTCTGCACAGTAGCTCTTGACATGCTTTCTTCCTGCGGTCCCCTGCTGGATATTTCGATGCAAATGTAGTATGGCATGTGTTGAAGTGCTGCTTTATATTTGACCATTTCATCGATGCAATTTTATCATTGCATATTATACACACTGCATAACCTGCTCTCTCCACAAAGGCAATTTCCTCTGTCCATTCCTGCTGAAAAGTATAATATTTCTCATCTTTTTTTTTCTTTTAGCCATTTTCTTTGTCAAAAGGGTTTCTGCAATTAGCTACCTGACTACTTGATTAAAAGGAAGGAAGTTTACTTCCTGAAGTCATAACGACCTGTGTACATTACACATTATCCAATAAAAATTTAGTGTTGTCCAGGAGGACAGCTGTGATTGGCTCTAGCCACCTGCAATATGAGTGGTAGGAAATGAATGGATTGTAATACATGAGATTGTTTTATATTTTTAACGTTATTATTCTTTTAATTAAAGATTTGTCTGCAAGCCAGATGCAGCCATCAAAAGAGCCACATCTGGCTCGCAAGCCATAGGTTTCAGACCCCTCTGCTAGAGGATAGTTTTTAATGGTGGTATGCAGTTTTAGGGAAAAGCAAACAGTTTAACTTTCCATGGTTCAGAAACAGAGGATTTCCTGTTATTAGTTATACAGGTGTGGCAAAAATAGATGTACAGTTGTGAGTATGTGAAACAGAGTTTATTTTTGTATTATTATTCATGAACTATTCTATTATTTTTCATACAAATTACTGTAAACTTATTTGGCCACATTCTGTGATATCATTGAAAATATTTTTTTATCTTATTTTTATTAATTTTAATGCAGTGACATTGATAAATCAGGGTACATATGTTCTGAGAAAACATCTCCAGATTATTTTGACCTTTGATTATGCTGCATACCCCTCACCCAAAGTCAAATTGTCTTCTGTCACCTTCTATCTGGTTTTCTTTGTGCCCCTCCCCTCCCCTTTTCTTCCCTCTCCTTCCTCGCCTCCTCCCCACCCCTCCACCCCACTCCCTGTTACCATCACATTCTTGTCCATGTCTCTGAGTCTCATTTATATGTCCCATCTATGCATGGGTTCATTTAGTTCTTAGTTTTTTCTGATTTACTTATTTGACTCCGTATAATTTTTTTTGATTTATAAATAATTTTTTTTATTAATTTTAATGGAGTGACATAAAAGAAAACATGTCCAGGTTATCTTGTCATTCAATTCTGTTTAATACCCATCACCCAAAGTCAGACTGTCCTCCGTCACCTTCTATCTAGTTTTCTTTATGCCCCTTCCCTTCCCCCTCCCCCTCTCCCTCCTTCCTTCCTCCCCACCCCTTGTAACCACCACTCTCTTGTCCATGTCTCTTAGTCTCGTTTTTATGTCCCACCCATGTATGGAATCCTGCAGTTCTTGTTTTTTTTCTGATTTATTTATTTCACTCTGTATAATGTTATCAAGATCCCACCATATTGTTGTAAGTGATCCGATGTCATCATTTCTTATGGCTGAATAGTATACCATGGTGTATATGTGCCACATCTTCTTTATCCAGTCTTCTATTTTTTTTTACAGTGACTAAAACCTTTAAGCAAACACTTGGCCAATACAGCAAGAATCCATAAATGAGTAGTGTCCTTAACATGTCCACCAAGTCCAAGTTGGCCCTAAACCATGCCAAATACCTGAAAAATGCAACCCAACCCCAGTTCAGTCTGTTAGGAGCTGTCACAAGGAGCAGGAGTCCAGGAAAAGTCCACATCCAGGGAAAAGTCCGCATGGCACTGGAATTGTTGTCACAATTCTATACTTTGCAGCTCACATCCAAGTCCCAATGACCGCTGCTTCTAGCTGGTAATGATTCAGGTAGACTGGAAAAAGCCATCTGCAGCATGTGTGGAGATGGAGCTTCTGTTCTCCTCTGCCTGGAGAGATGAGACCAGGTTGCTTTTCCCTGGAGCTCTGCAACTGTGGCTTGGTAAAGAGAACCTTGGGATACACTAAGCTGGGTGGCAAAGGTAGATTCATAATAGAAGTTGGCAAAAGGGGGAAAGAGAGCTCTAAATTAGGAGTAGGTCCCAGCCTGAAATATGAGTGGGGCATTGAGGTAGGAGGAATAAAGGAAACACTATATTAAACAAAGCAGCAGAAAATAGGACTATCAACACCCACAACAGAGATCTTCGAGGGAAGAATAGAAAACCTGGCTATTCAGATAAGACATAGTTAAGTGGCCCTTGTGCAAATGAGATCAGTTTGCCTGCTTCTTGGAAGAAATACCCTAGGTTCGTCCACAATGTCATAGATGGGGCCGATGGCCCTGGGCACCTTCAGCCCTTAGTGGCAAACCCCAGCATTCTGGGCAAGGTTAGGTCATAGGTGGCTGGAGCAGGGCTGGAAGAGACTGAACCCTCCCTTAGAGGAGCAAGGGGGAAGCCTACCTTCCAGTGTCCCTGTTTCCTCACAGCAGAGGCATGTAAGTCTGGCAGGCTTTAGCTCAATGACCTTCTTTTCCACTATTGAAGCAGGACCCAGATGGCATCCTATGAGACCCCTTTGTGGCATTGGAGCCTTTAAGGGCATATCCTAAAAGCTGG
Source organism: Saccopteryx leptura (assembly GCF_036850995.1). Taxonomy (NCBI): domain Eukaryota; kingdom Metazoa; phylum Chordata; class Mammalia; order Chiroptera; family Emballonuridae; genus Saccopteryx; species Saccopteryx leptura. The sequence goes on along the minus strand of NC_089506.1, from coordinate 159,179,013 downwards.
TAGTTCTCTGATCTCTATTGGACTTTTTCTGCCTCTTGGTATCTTAAAAGGCATGCTCAGAAGATATCACTGAAAGGTTTGAGGATCCCTATCCGCCTATATAAATCTTTTCTATATATCTGGTGCTATTTGGAAAAAGACAAAACAGTGTTATTAGCTGGATCAAATAAAAAAGGTAGTAGTTTGCAGGAGAAAAAGATTTGTTCATCAGCACTCAAAAGAAATTTAAAATTTTTTTTTAAGTAAAAAGCACGATATGGTAGACCCATAGGAGTTCCAGGATATGACTCCCCCCTTTTAAATTTTTTTAAATTGACCTTAAAATATTTTCTGGGTACACTTTAATAATACCTTCACTTTCAAGATTGTAAGAAATACACATAATTCAAAAGGTTTGACAAAATAGAGTAAATGCTTTTGCTACATATGCAGGAGCATTGTCAGTTTAACCAGTTTAGGAAATCCAATAATAGAACAATGAACACAGATAATGAGCTATGACATGCTTAGCAGCCTCTCCTGTTCTGACAGGATACTATAAATCCAGAATATGTATCCACTGTAACTTGGACATAGGACTGTTTGCCAAATGAAGGTATATGAGTAACATCCATTTGCCAAAGTTGTCCTTGTAGGGGTCCTTGAGGGTTAACTCCAAATGAAGGGGAAGATTGTAGTATAGGACCCCTTGGACAGGATTTCCCAATCTGCCATGCTGCTTCCCAAGAAAGTTGAAACTGTTTACACAGGGCTGCAGTGTTCTGGTGATGAATAGTATGAGACTGAATTGCTCAATCTGTCATGGTTGCTCCAAATAATTTTCTTTTGGGTAGCTTGATCAACAAGGGAATTCCTAGGCCCTGGCCAGTTGGCTCAGTGGTAGAGCATCAGCCTGGCATGCAGGAGTCCCAGGTTTTATTCCAGGTCAGGGCACACAGGAGAAGCACCCATCTGGCTCTCCAACCCCCTACCTCTCCCTCCTCTCTGTTCTCTCCTCCCCTCCCGCAGCCAAGGCTCCACTAAAGCAAAGTTGGCCCGGGCGCTGAGGATGGTTCTGTGGCCTCTGCCTCAGGTGCCAGAATGGCTCTGGTCACAATAGAGCAACACCCCAGATGGGCAGAGCATCCCCCTGGTAGGCATGCTGGATGGATCCCGGTTGGGCGCATGCGGGAGTCTGTCTTACTGCCTCCCCATTTCCAACTTCAGAAACATACAAAAAAAAAAAGGGCATTCCCTTGTGCTAAAGCTCCAGGGAGCATGGAGTGAGCTTGAGTATGTCCTATAAAACATGGAGCTCTATGTTGACATACAAGTCTCTGCAGAAGGAGGAACTGCTGAAATAGTTCATCAGCATTTGTCCCTAAGACAGCAGTCTTTATAGTGGAAACACCATAAGTAAATATTTTCTGTCTGTATATAGATTAAAGGGGGAATATGGCAAATGCTGAAAGCCATAATAATGGCATATAATTCTAGACTTTGAGCTGATTTCAAGTTGACAGTTTCAGTATAAAGTTGTCCATTGATTTGCAAGAGCGATTTGCCATTTAGTGGAAGTTTCCCAGAGCCATTGTTGTTGATCCTTTGAAAAAAAGAACAACAATAATTTTGAGGCTCAAAACCTATAAACTGTAAAGGTCACCTATGCCCCTTGATAATCCAGGAGGCAACAAAATCAAAATATGGAAGTGTATTCCATGGGCTATTAGATGGTTCAATGTGCCCAAGCTGTAGCTGCTCTTGTACCAATTGAGCAGCTGCCCTACGTTTCTCCTGAGAAAGGGCCCGTTGGTCTACCCATACAGGATTATCTGATTTCCAAGTAATTGAGTCTGCACAGTGCATTATTGAGGTAGCAGGAGCTATCAAGGCCCCTATGTTAAATTTTGATATCCTAACCCACAACTTCTCATATTGGGTGCCACTTCTATGGGGGTGGGAATTCCTCGCTGTTCTTTCCCTAGTCCCTTGGTGGGCAAAAAGCTCCGATCAAGCAACTGAGTACTGACTAAACCATGAGGACTGACAAGCAATGCTCCCATATATATATATATATATATATATATATATATATATATATATATATATATATATTTTTTTTTTTTTTTTTTTTTTTTTGTATTTTTCTGAAGCTGGAAACGGGGAGAGACAGTCAGACAGACTCTCGCATGCGCCCGACCAGGATCTACCAGGCACGCCCACCAGGGGCGACGCTCTGCCCACCAGGGGGCGATGCTCTGCCCCTCCGGGGCATTGCTCTGCCGCTACCAGAGCCACTCTAGCACCTGGGGCAGAGGCCAAGGAGCCATCCCCAGCGCCTGGGCCATCTTTGCTCCAATGGAGCCTTGACTGCGAGAGGGGAAGAGAGAGACAGAGAGGAAGGAGGGGGGGGGTGGAGAAGCAAATGGGCACTTCTCCTATGTGCCCTGGCTGGGAATCAAACCCAGGTCCCCCACACGCCAAGCCGATGCTCTACCGCTGAGCCAACCAGCCAGGGCCCCCATATTTTTCAAAACATCTCTAACTCACAAATTAACTGGCCATCCAGGGAGCACATAAGGCTTAAAAAATCCAGAATGACCTTCTTAATCTTCCCAATGTAGAAAACTAGAACTTTGTTGAGGGCATTTACTCTGCCCTATACCTTGTAATTCTGTGGCTGCTGCATGAGTGGGCCAGGAAGGAGGCCAATGTAGCTTAGCAATAACAGATACATCAGCTCCAGTATCTAAAAGTCCTTTAAATTTATGCTCATGTATTGTTAGTTCCATTTCAGGGCATTCCTGACCTAATTTTTTAAAATCCAATTGGCAAAATCAGAGAAGCCAAATCACCAATTTGCTTGGGGCCCCTTTTGCAGGATGTGGCCTGAGAAGCAGAATTAGCATCCTTATACTATTCTTCTAACTGCCTGAATTAGCCGTGAGACATATTCTTTTTTTTTTTTTATTATTAATTTTGATGGGGTTACATTGATAAAATTGTCTCTGTCACATTCTAACTGGTTTTCTTTTTGCCTCTCACCTCCCCCAACCCCCTCCCTCTCCTCCTCCCCACCCTGTAACCCAACGCTGTTGTACATGTCTCTGAGTCTCATTTTTATGTCCCACCTATGCATGGAAACATATAGTTCTTAGTTTTTTCTGATTTGCTTATTTTGCTCAGTATAATGTTATCAAGGTCCATCCATGTTGTTGTAAAAGATCCGATGTCATCATTTCTTATGGCTGAGTAGTATTCCATAGTATGTATATGCCAAAGCTTTTTAATCCACTCGCTCTCTGATGGACACTTGGGCTGTTTCCAGATCTTTGCTATTGTGAATGATACTGTCATAAACATGAGGGTGCATTTCTTCTTTTAATACAGTGCTATGGTGTTCTTGGAATATATTCCTAACAGTGGTATAACTGGGTCAAAAGGCAGTTTGATTTTTAATTTCTTGAGGAATCTCCATACTGTTTTCCACAGTGACTGCACCAGTTTGCATTCCCACCAGCAGTGCAGGAGGGTTCCCTTTTCTCCACATCCTCGCCAGCACTTATTATGTGTTGTTTTATTGATGAGAGCCATTCTGACTGGTATGAGGTGATATCTCATTGTGGTTTTAATTTGCATTTCTACAAAAATTAGTGATGTTGAGCATTATCTCATATGCCTATTGGCCATCTGCATGTTCTCTTTGGAGAAGTGTCTATTCAATTCTTTTGCCCATTTTTGGATTGGATTGTTTGTCTTCCTGGTGTTGAGTTTTACAAGTTCTTTATAAATTTTGGTTGTTAACCCCTTATCAGATGCATTGTCAAATATATTCTCCCATTGTGTAGTTTGTCTTTTTATTCTGTTCTTATTGTCTTTAGCTGTGCAGAAGCTTTTTAGTTTGATAAAGTCCCATTTGTTTATCCTGTCTTTTATTTCACTTGCCTGTGGAGACAAATAAGCAAATATATTGCTGCAAGAGATGTCAGAGAGCTTACTGCCTGTGTTTTCTTCTAAGATGCTTATGGTTTCATGGCTTACATTTAGGTCTTTTATCCATTTTGAGTTTATTTGTGTGAGTGGTGTAAGTTGGTGGCCTAGTTTCATTATTTGCAGGTAGCTGTCCAATTTTCCCACCATCATTTGTTGAAGAGGCTGTCTTTACTCCAATGTATGCTTTTACCTCCTTTGTCAAATATCAGTTGTCTATAGAGCTGTGGGTTTTTTTCTGGGTTTTCAGTTCTATTCCATTGATCTATATGCCTGTTCTTATGCCAGTACTAGGCTGTTTTGAGTACAATGGCCTTATAATATAACGTGATATCCAGAAGTGTGATACCTCCCACTTTATTCTTCCTTGTAAAGATTGCTGAGGCTATTCATGTTCTCTTTTGGTTCCATATAAATTTTTGAAATATGTGTTATATATCTTTGAAGTAAGTCATTAGTATTTTAATTGGTATTGCATTGAATTTATAAATTGCTTAGGGTAATATAGACATTTTAATGTAGTTTATTCTTCCTAACCATGAGCATGGTATATGCCTCCACTAGTTTGTATCTTCACTGACTTCTTTTACAACATTTTATAATTTTCTGAGTACAAGTCTTTAATTTCCCTGGTTAAATTTATTCGTAGGTACTTTATTTTTTTGGTTGCAATGGTAAAGGGAATTGATTCCTTAATTTCTCTTTCTGACAGTTCATTGTTAATGTATAAAAATGCTTCTGATTTCTAAGTATTGATTTTATATCCTGCCACCTTGCTGAATTTATTTATAAGATCTAGTAGTTTTTTGACTGCGACTTTAGGGTTTTCTATATACAATATCATATCATCTGCAAATAATGATAGTTTTACTTCTTTTTTTCTAATTTGGATGCCTTTTATTTCTTTTTCTTGTCTGGTTGCTGTGGCTAGGACTTCCAGAATTATGTTGAATAAGAGTGGTGAAAGGGGACACCCCTGCTTTGTTCCTGATCTTAAGAGGATTGCTTTTAATTTTTACCCATTGAGTATGAAGTTGACTGTGGGCTTGTCATAGATAGCCTTTATCATGTTGAGGTATGTTCCCTGTATTCCCACTTTGTTGAGAGTTTTGATCATGAATGGAAGCTGGATTTTATCAAATGCTTTTTCTGTATCTATTAAAATTATCATGTGGTTTTTCTCCTTCCTTTTGTTTATGTGATGAAAATCATTGATTGATTTGCACATATTGTACCAGCCTTGCCTCCCCAGAATAAATCCCACTTGATCATGGTGTATGTTTTTTTATATATTGCTGGATTCATTTTGCTAATATTTTGTTGAGAATTTTAACATATATATTCATCAGAGATATTGGCCTATAATTTTCTTTCTTTGTGTAGTCTTTGCCTGGTTTTGAAATCAGAATTATGCTCACCTCATAAAAGGAGCTTGGAAGTCTTTCTTCCTCTTGAATTTTTTGAAATAGCTTGAGAAGGATAGGAGTTAGTTCTTCTTGGAATACTTGGTAATATTCAATTGTGAAGTCATCTGGCCCAGGAGTTTTTTTTTATTGGGAGTTTTTTGATACCTGTTTTGATCTCATTTGGTGTAATCGGTCTGTTTAGGTTTTCTGATTCTTCCAGATTAATTTTTGGAAAATTATATGTTTCAAGGAATTTGTTCATTTCATTTAGGTTGTCTAGATTTTGGCATACAGTTCTTCATAGTATATTCTTACAATCCCCCGTATTTCTGTTGTGTCAGTTTTTATTTCTCCACTCTCATTTCTAGTTATATTTATTTGAGTCCTCTCTCTCTTTTTCTTGGTGAGTCTAGTTAAAGGTTCATTAATATTGTTTACCTTTTCAAAAAATCAGCTCCTAGTTTCATTGATCCTCTGTATTGTTTCTTTAGTTTCTATGTCATTTATTTCTGCTCTGATCTTTATTATTTCCTTCCTTCTACTAGCTCTGGGCTTTACTTGCTGTTCTTTTTCTAGTTCTTTTAGATGCAGGGTTAAGTTGTTTATTTGAGCTTTTTCTAGCTTCTTAAAGTGTGCCTGTAGTGCTATGAACTTCCCTCTCAGTACTGCTTTTGCTGTGTCCCATAAATTTTGAGTTTTTTTATGCTCATTATCATTCATTTCTAGAAATTTTTTTATTTTTTCTTTGATCTAATTCTTAATCCATTCATTATTTAACAACCTGCTATTTAGTTTCCATGTGTTTGCGAATTTTTGAAATTTTCTGTTGTGGTTGATTTCTTTCATTGTGATGAAAGAAAGAGCTTGATATGACTTCAATCTTCTTAAATTTTTTGAGACCACTTTTGTGCCCTAACATGTGGTCTATCCTAGAGAATGTACAATGAGCACTTGAAAAGAATGTATATTCTGCTGCTTTAGGGTAAATGGTTCTGAAGATATCTATTAAATTGAGTTGATCTAGTGTGTCCTTTATATCTGCTGTTTCTTTGTTAATTTTATTTCTTGAGGATCTATCTAGTGATGTTAGTGGGGTATTAAAATCCCCTACTATTATAGTGTTGCTGTTGATCTCACTCTTTATATCTATCAAAGTCTGCTTTATATATTTAGGTGCTCCTATATTAGGTGAGTAGATATTTATAATAGTTATATCTTTTTGTTGGATTGCTTCCTTTTTCATTATGTAATGGCCTTCTTTATCTCTTACTATATTCTTTGTTTTAAAGTCCATTTTGTCTGATATAAGTATTGCTACCCCAGCTTTTTTTTTTCATTTCCATTTGTGTGAAATATTTTTTTCCATTCTTTTATCTTCAATCTATGTGCATCTTTTGTTTTAAGGTGTGTCTCTTGTAGACAGCATATGTATGAGTCCTATTTTCTTATCCATGCAGCTACCCTATGTCTTTTGATTGGATCATTTAATCCATTTACATTTAAGGTTATTATTGATATGTAGTTGTTTATTGCCATTTTATTTTTTTAAAGTTGTATTTCTCTTTTGCTATATTCTTTTCCCACTTTGATCTGTTTACACCATGCCCCTTAGTATTTCCTGTAGCATTGGTTTGGTTGTTATGAATTCCTTGAGTTTTTTTTGTCTGGGAACCTTTTTATTTCTCCTTTAATTTTAAATGATAGCCTTGCTGGATAAAGTAGTCCTGGTTGTAGATTCTTGTTCTGCATTATTTTGAATATTTCTTGCCATTCCCTTCTGGCCTCAAGTGTTTTTGTTGAGAAGTCTGATGTCATTTGTATAGGGGCTCCTTTGTAGGTGATAGCCTTTGTTTCTCTCGCAGCTTTTAATATTTTCTCTTTTCCACTTAGCTTTGGTATTTTAATTATAAATTTTCTTGGTGTAGGTTTCTTTGGGTTTCTCTTTAGTGGAGTTCTCTGTTCTTCTTGAACTTGTGAGAGATTCTCCTTCATTAATTTAAGGAAGTTTTCAGCTATGATATGATTGAACAAAGCCTCTATCCCTTGGTATTTCTCTTCTTCTTCAGAAACCCCTATAATGTGGATGTTATTTCTCTTTATGTTGTCACAGAGCTCTCTAAGAGTTTCCTCAGACTTTTTGGGTCTCTTTTCTTTTTTCTTTTCTGCTTTCATGCCTTCATTCCAGTTGTCCTTCAACTTGGTGATTTGATCCTCACCTCTATCCATCCTGTTTTTAATTCCTTCCATTGTGGTCTTCATTTCTGATATTGTATTTGTCATCTCCGACTGATTCTTTTTTAATATTTCAATATCCTTTTTTATACTTGCTATTTTTTTATTTAGGTTTTTGTGATGACCATCCATTGTTGTTCTAAGATCCCTAAGCATCCTTACAATCATTATTTTGTACTCTGCATCTGGAAGTTTGATTATTTCCATATCAGTCAGTTCATCTCCTGAAGGTTTCTATTGTGGTTTCATTTGGATTGCACTTCTTTTTCTTCTCATTGTGTCTATGTGTTTGGGTGTTTTCTTTGTAGAGCTGGTTGAGTCTAGGCTTGGTGTTGTTTGCCTCTAGTTTTCACTTGTGTTGTTTCTAGGTCTTCTTGAGTTGGCATCAGCTATTATTTGTAATCCACTTTTGGATTTGGGCCACTTTTAAGTCTTGATTTGTTCATTTTCTTAACAGGTGATTGTCTTGTTTGCTGATCTCAGCAGGGGGCTTATTTGAAACTGTATCCAGGAATGCGGTGGGTGTGACCTGAGGCTCTGAAGTCCTCTTCTGCCAGTTAATCTCTCTGCTGGCGAGTTGCTTTCTCAGCTTCAGGAGGAGGAGGTGTATCTCAGATCTCCCTGGAGACCTGAGTTACTTCCCCTCCTCTCCACTTCTTGTTTTCAGCTATGTCTTGTTGCACTGATTGGAGTTGGAGAGATGTCTGTATCTCTGTGACCTGGAAGTATTTTTGTATTATGCTTTGTGGAAAAATCAGCCCCTCCCCCAGTTATGGCTGCTTCCAGCACTGAATGCATCAGCTTTTCAGATCATCACCTGTATTTTTCTCCCCCTCACCATCTGTCTCTCTCTCTCTCTCTCTCTCTCTCTCTTTTCTTTTTGGAAGACAAGTGGGCCCTTTCAACACACCTCGTTTCATGGTAGCCAGGCAAGTGGCTGTGAGCAGTATTTACTGCTCTTTTTTTTGGAGAACCTAGCCTCACCACCCCCTCTGTTCTTGTAAGCAGGGGGGATTCAGGTGCTCTCTACCAGGTTTGTTGTGGCTTCTTTGCTCCTTGGTTTTTGAAGGCTGTTCTTGTAGTCCAGATTTTGTTTTTCATGCTGATTGTTCATAAATTATTTTATCTCATTGCAAATATTTTAAAGAATTTTCAAGCTTAAGTATTAATGCCCAATGGAATTTTTTTGTATCCTTTCTACTAAATATAGCTTGTGATGCATTCTGTAGGGAAGAGGAAAAGGGTCTGTAGACATAAAATGACTGGCACATTTCACTCCAGCATTCCAGAAAGTATACTTTTTCCAGTTGTGTATACAAGTGCCCACATGACTACATTTTACATGCATTGAATAAAAGTATCTATATTCAGAAGATGGATCCTACTTCATTATTGTTTTTGTTGACATTCCAGTGATTAACTTAATGATCAATAGTGAAGTTAGATATTTGTCATATTCAATAAAGAAAAGTTTTTCATTTAACCTTGATCTTAAAAGTTTGGAGAGAGAAGACAAAATTGCGGTGGAGTAGGTGGATGTATCAACTTCCACCTCCCAGAACCAAAGTGGATTACAAATTAATTTTAAGAACCGTCTTCTGGAAAAACCAACTTTGAACTAAACTAAGAGGACTCTTCAACCAAGGAACACTGAAGAAGGCACACTGAGACTGGTAGGAAAATCGGGAATGTGGGGAGGGCTGCGCAGCTCCCCAAAGCGAGTGGCTGCCAGGAGAGATTTGCATGGTGGGAATTGAGTTTAGCAGAGAGGGGAGGGTCCTGAGTCCCAGGAAAAAGCCAAGCCTTGCAGCTCTAGAGCCTAGAACAGGCATATGGACAGTATTTAGCTGGAAACAAAACAGGATACTGTTTGTGAAAAAGAGAATGATTTCTTCTACCCAGGATTCTTCTTAAAGGGACTGCACATAAAACCTCTCTCATAACCACTCACCTGGGGCTCCAGGGGATGAGGAGAGAGAAGAGGACTGTAGTAACAGGAAGAGAGGGTAATCTAGGAGGCACAGGAAGAAACACTTTGAGAGACAGCCACCCTAACCTCTGGGATGAGTCCCTCTCCAAATCTGAAGTGAATATTTCCCCTGGGAACAGCAATACCAGCAAAGGGAAGCAGGACACCAGCCAAACAAGCTCTCCAGTGGCACTCAGAGCAGAGTCGCTTAGAAGGAGGGAGCTTTAGGGACTACAGAAGTGGGTGTTAGGGTTTGAGCTGCAGTGCCACCACCCACATGGCTGAGGGCTCACCCGAGGGTGGCTGGCAGTGGGACGCGGAAGTGTGATTCTTCTGGCAAGGGTGGTAGCTGGCTGGCCACCACTGAGGCCCAGGTGTGAGCTCAGTCTTCCCCAGCTGGGGAAGAGGGGACATGCAAAAGTGGTCAAGCCCAGCTGCGGGCTGCCTGCAATCCAGCCTGCCGGGGAAGAGCAGGAGCCTAAAAGGGGCAGAGACCCGCCCTTGAGCAAGGGTGCAGGAGCAAAGCTTTGCCTCACCCGCAGAACCAAGGCTTGTGGCCTGACTTGGGAGCTGGCTCCTCCCATGGTGGTGGAGCCAAAATCCCAGAACAGGCAGAGTCCCACTACTGAGCATGGGCATGCAGTCCTGCTGGCCTGTGGAGCCAAGGCTTGCAGCCATCCCACAAGTGGGCTCCTTCTGCAAGGGCAGGGCGGAAGTCTGGAATCAGGCAAAGACCCACAGCTGAGCAAAGGTGCTCATGCTTACCCTCAGGGCCAAGGATAACACCACACACAGGGGCAGGGCAAAGGCCAAGGCCACTGAGGCTTGTATACCTGAGAACATGATCATAGCCACTCCCATGAAGGAAAGGCGGAAACCACAGCCCTAGTGGGCAGGCATTGGCAATGCCCATACCCAAACGCACTATGAAGCAACAGCAGAGGGGGTGGCAGGTCTGCAGACAGACTAAACCTAGGGTACACAGAGGACACACCAAGTGGACTCCAGTGGCCAAAACCTTTTTTGACACAGACAAAATGAGGAGGCAGAGAAATGCAACACAAATGAATCAACAGAAATCCCCAGAAAAGAATCTGAATGAGTCAGATATAACCAAATTACTGAATGCAGAGTTTAAAATAATGATTGTTAGGATGCTCAAAGATATTAGAACAACAATAGATGGTCATTATGAACACCTAAATAACGAGATAACAAATATAAAAAGGACATTTAAATAATAAAAAAGAATCAGAAATGACAAATACAATATCAGAAATGAAGAACACAATGGAAGGAATTAAAAGCTGGATGGGGAGATGACGTCAGAGTAATGGCGGGGTAGGAAGCGATACCGATAAATCTCCCCCAAAACTCAACAAGATCTTCAACCAGAAACAGAAAAACCTATACTTGGAGATTCCAGATGCTTCGCAATACACCCAAAGGTATGATTGAGTGAAAAATTGGCTAAATATATAACCAAACCCCAAAGGAAATAGGGAGTAAGAAATGCTCCGCCTTCCTCACTAACCTAAACAGGGCGGCTTTCTCTGGTAACTGTGAATATAGAAACTGAGGCAGGCAAAGGGGGTGAATACATCCAGGCCGCGAAACAAACGGCCGAACCAGGCTGTGGCACGGAAATCCAAGCCGAGGAAAATCTGATCCTGTGGCAACCTGGGCAATACAAGCTAACACTCGTGCCAAACCCAAACAAAGAAAGACAAGCGGCGCGGCCATTTTACCCGGTCTCCTGGCTGGTGCGCAGTTAGTGGGCGAGAGATTTCTTCCTAGGCCCCGGGAGTCAGTGCCCGTGTTGCCTCACGGAGAGGCAGGGTCAGAGGCCTTTCTGTGGGCCGAGGGCAGAGTCTCTGGGCAGCCCCAGCGCCCTGGGAAAGCCACGCACGGGAGGGAGTGAGAACTAATTCCAATGGTGGAGATTTTCCTTGCCGGAGGGTGTTTCACTCAGAGGGAAAGCGGCCGGCCTCATATCCTGGTTTGCGCGCGCAGATAAGGAGTGAGCGATTCCTCCGAGTGCCTCGGCAGTGCGCGCCCGTGTTATCGCACAGAGGAGCAGAGTCAGGGGCCTTTGTGTGGGCCAAAGCGGAATCTCGGGCCACCCCAGCGCCTTGCAAAAGCCGCGCACGGGGACGGAGCGAGACTCAATTCCAACGCTGCAACTTTTCCCTGTGGTTGGGGGTTTCACTCAGAGCGTGAGACTGCTGGCCGGATATCCTGGTCTGCGCGCGCAGCCAGTGAGTGAGAGTTTCCTCCAAGCGCCCCGGAAGTGGGCACCCGCTTGTGTTACCGGACAGAGTGGCAGAGCCAGAGGTCTTTGAATGGCCGAAAAGCCCACCTGATTATGCTAGCAGCTCTGACTGACTGAGCCTTACCCAGAGCCCTGTGCTGAGTGGAAATAGAGTGGGGAGTTGCCAGCTCTTTGAGCCTCTTACTATCCAGGCAGAGGCAGCAGCAACCCATAGCTGGATTATCAGGCTACTAATTGAGGAAGGAAAGACTAGGAGAAAGGCTCTAGGAACACGGACTCTCTCACTGTCGGAGCCTATAAATGCTAATAGCCTCGACTGCCAACGAGACTAAAGCACAATACATGACATTGCCATAGAGACTTATCAACTGCAAACCTCCACCTGAGCGTGGCAAAGGGGCAAAACCCGGGGTACAGAGTCACCGACCAGGAAGAGGGAGAGAAAAGAAAAAGCAAGAAGATAACCTCTCAAAATCAAGAATAATCTGCAAACTTTATAACCTATCCCATTTTATTATATTTGTTCGTTTGTTTCTCTTATCTTCATTCTTGATACTTTTTTTTTCCTCCTCCAATTTGGCCGATTAACTCTCTACCGGTCTTACTCTCTCCTCTCCTTGAACTACACTACCCATAAGTGTTACATCTCCCATTATCTTTTCTCTTCTCTTCCTTTCTCTCTATGAGGGTTGCACTCCAAAACCCTTAACTCTCTCTCTCTCTCTCCTTTCTTTTTTCTTCTTTTAGTGGTTCCCTCTTTTTTTCTCTCTCTCTCTCTTTCTTTTCTCCCTCTATATTAGTTTCTTCCTTTCTCCTTTACATCTCCTCTCACTCAAACCTCAATAACAAACAAATTATCTTATCTGGGACTCAAACTTATGTTTGTGGCATTCTGGAGGGTTTTTACTTCACCTTTTTAACTCACTAGCAGTGCTCCCATCCCTGGCTCTCCATATTATCTAGTTCTTGTTCCACTAAATACAATAGTAATTTTTAAATTTGTCCCCCCATTTTTCCGTTTTCCTCTTAATCCTCTCATCATAACTCTTAGACAACCAACACCTAAAAGCAAATAATTTTATTCTTGACCCAAATTTTTTCCTTATTTGCTTTTTGTGGGTCCATATGCTCTTTTTTTTTTTTTTTTCTTTTTTCTTTTTTTTTTTGCCCCTTTATTACTTTTCCCCAATTCAGGCCCTCCATCACAGGCATTGTTTGTTATAATTCAAAGTCCACCACAAGATTTTATTAAGAAAGAGGGGAGAGGAGAGGAGAGGAAAAAAGGAGGGGGGGAATAATTTCCTTTTTTTTTTTTTTTTAATTTTTATTTTATTTTATTTTTCTTTATTTCATTATTAATTTTTTTTAAAAAAACAACTTTTTTCGATTTTTTTTATTATTTTTTTAAACTTTTTATTCCTTATTAAATCTCATTAATACTATCAACAAAACCACCCTCAGATGCCTTTAAGGAAGAGAAAATCGAATATCATGGATACAAAAGAAAGAGAGGTAACACAGCTAGATGAGGAAAAATCTATGGAGAAAAAATTTAATATATTGGAAACCTTGGAGCTAAATGACAGAGAATTCAAGATAGAAATCCTAAAAATGCTCCGAGATATACAAGAAAACACAGAAAGGCAATTTAGGGAGCTCAGAAAACAACTCAATGAACACAAAGAATATATGTCCAAGGAAATTGAAACTATAAAAACAAATCAAACAGAGATGAAAAACTCAATTCACGAGCTGAAAAACAAAGTAACAAGCTTAGCTAATAGAACAGGTCAGATAGAAGAGAGGATTAGTGAAATAGAAGACAAGCAACTTGAGGCACAACAGAGAGAAGAAGAAAGAGACTCAAAAATTAAAAAAAATGAGATAGCCCTACAAGAATTATCTGACTCCATCAAAAAGAATAACATAAGAATAATAGGTATATCAGAGGGAGAAGAGAGAGAAAATGGAATGGAGAACATACTCAAACAAATAATAGATGAGAACTTCCCAAGCCTGTGGAAAGAACTAAAGCCTCAAGTTCAAGAAGCAAACAGAACTCCAAGTTTTCTTAACCCCAACAAACCTACTCCAAGGCATATCATAATAAAATTGACACAAACCAACAGCAAAGAAAAAATTCTCAAGGCAGCCAGGGAAAAGAAGAATACAACATATAAAGGAAGGCCCATTAGATTATCATCAGATTTCTCAGCAGAAACTCTACAAGCTAGAAGAGAATGGACCCCAATATTTAAAGTCCTGAAAGAGAGGAACTTTCAGCCACGAATACTATACCCATCAAAGCTATCCTTCAAATATGAAGGAGAAATAAAAACATTCACAGATACAGAAAAGATGAGGGAATTTATCATCAGAAAACCCCCACTCCAGGAATTACTAAAGGGGGTTCTCCAATCAGATACAAAGAACAAAAAAAAACAGAGCCACAAGTAAAAGCTCCAAGAAGAACACAATAAAACCAAATTTAAACTGTGACAACAACAAAAAGAAAGAGGGGGAGAAGATGGAGATTAACCGTAGCAAAGGACGATGGAGTGCAAAAGTACTCACAAAATAGTTCGCTACAATGAACAGGGTAGGGACCCTTTTCATTATTCAAAGGTAACCACCATTGAAAAAACCACCACAGAAGCACATGAGATAAAAAAGATAGCAACAGTGGAAAGATGTATGGAATACAACCAAATAAAAACAAAAGATAGAAAAACAAAAGAGAAGGATCAAACAAGACACAAAACTAACAGAAAGCAAGATATAAAATGGCAATAGGGAACCCACAAGTATCAATAATTACACTAAATGTAAACGGATTAAAATCACCAATAAAAAGGCACAGAGTAGCAGAATGAATTAAAAAAGAAAATCCAACTGTATGCTGCCTACAGGAAACTCATCTAAGTAACAAGGATAAAAACAAATTCAAAGTGAAAGGCTGGAAAACAATACTCCAAGCAAATAACATCCAAAAAAAAGCAGGTGTAGCAATACTCATATCGGATAATGCTGACTACAAGACAGGAAAAGTACTCAGAGACAAAAATGGCCATTTCATAATGATTAAGGGGACACTGAATCAAGAAGACATAACAATCCTTAATATATATGCACCAAACCAAGGAGCACCAAAATATATAAGACAGCTACTTATTGACCTTAAAACAAAAACTAACAAAAATACAATCATACTTGGAGACCTCAATACTCCGCTGACGGCTCTAGATCGGTCATCCAAACAGAGAATCAACAAAGACATAGTGGCCTTAAACAAAACACTAGAGCACCTGGATATGATAGACATCTACAGGACATTTCATCCCAAAGTGACTGAGTATACATTTTTCTCCAGTGTACATGGATCATTCTCAAGAATTGACCATATGTTGGGCCACAAAAACAACATCAGCAAATTCAGAAAAATTGAAGTTGTACCAAGCATATTTTCTGATCATAAAGCCTTGAAACTAGAATTCAACTGCAAAAAAGAGGAAAAAAATCCCACAAAAATTTGGAAACTAAACAACATACTTTTAAAAAATGAATGGGTCAAAGAAGAAATAAGTGTAGAGATCAAAAGATATATACAGACTAATGAAAATGACAATACGACATATCAGAATCTATGGGATGCAGCAAAAGCAGTGATAAGAGGGAAGTTCATATCACTTCAGGCATATATGAACAAACAAGAGAGAGCCCAAGTGAACCACTTAACTTCCCACCTTAAGGAACTAGAAAAAGAAGAACAAAGACAACCCAAAACCAGCCGAAGAAAGGAGATAATAAAAATCAGAGCAGAAATAAATGAATTAGAGAACAGAAAAACTATAGAAAAAATTAATAGAACAAGGAGCTGGTTCTTTGAAAAGATCAACAAAATTAACAAACCCTTGGCAAGACTTACCAAGGAAAAAAGAGAAAGAACTCATATAAACAAAATCCAAAATGAAAGAGGAGAAATCACCACGGACACTGTAGATATACAAAGAATTATTGTAGAATACTATGAAAAACTTTATGCCACTAAATTCAACAACCTAGAAGAAATGGATAAATTCCTAGAACAATACAACCTTCCTAGACTGAGTCAAGAAGAAGCAGAAAGCCTAAACAGACCTATCAGTAGAGAAGAAATAGAAAAAAACATTAAAAACCTCCCCAAAAATAAAAGTCCAGGCCCTGACGGCTATACCAGCGAATTTTATCAAACATTCAAAGAAGACTTGGTTCCTATTCTACTGAAAGTCTTCCAAAAAATTGAAGAAGAAGCAATACTTCCAAACACATTTTACGAAGCCAACATAACCCTCATACCAAAACCAGGCAAGGATGGCACAAAAAAAGAAAACTACAGACCAATATCTCTAATGAATACAGATGCTAAAATACTAAACAAAATACTAGCAAATCGAATACAACAACATATTAAAAAAATAATACATCATGATCAAGTGGGATTCATCCCAGAATCTCAAGGATGGTTCAACATACGTAAAACGGTTAATGTAATACACCATATCAACAAAACAAAGAACAAAAACCACATGATCTTATCAATAGACGCAGAAAAGGCTTTCGATAAAATACAACACAATTTTATGTTTAAGACTCTCAACAAAATGGGTATAGAAGGAAAATATCTCAACATGATAAAGGCCATATATGATAAACCATCAGCTAACATCATATTAAATGGCACTAAACTGAAGGCTTTCCCCCTTAAATCAGGAACAAGACAGGGTTGTCCACTCTCTCCACTCTTATTTAATGTGGTACTAGAGGTTCTAGCCAGAGCAATCAGACAAGACAAAGAAATAAAAGGCATCCATATCGGAAAAAAAGAAGTAAAGGTATCACTTTTTGCAGATGATATGATACTATACATCGAAAACCCCAAAGAATCCACAAAAAGACTACTAGAAACAATAAGCCAATACAGTAAGGTCGCAGGATACAAAATTAACATACAGAAGTCAATAGCCTTTCTATATGCCAACAATGAAACAACTGAGAAGGAACTCAAAAGAACAATCCCCTTCACGATTGCAACAAAAAAAATAAAATACTTAGGAATAAACATAACAAAGAATGTAAAGGACTTATATAATGAAAACTATAAACCATTGTTAAGGGAAATCGAAAAAGATATAATGAGATGGAAGAATATACCTTGTTCTTGGCTAGGAAGAATAAATATAATCAAGATGGCTATATTACCCAAAGCAATATACAAATTTAATGCAATTCCCATCAAACTTCCAATGACATTTTTTAAAGAAATAGAGCAAAAAGTCATCAGATTTATATGGAACTATAAAAAACCCCGAATAGCCAAAGCAATCCTAAAGAAAAAGACGAAGCTGGGGGCATTACAACACCTGACTTCAAACTATATTATAGGGCCACGACAATCAAAACAGCATGGTATTGGCAGAAAAATAGACACTCAGACCAATGGAACAGAATAGAAAGTCCAGAAATAAAACCACATATATATAGTCAAATAATTTTTGATAAAGGGGCCAACAACACACAATGGAGAAAAGAAAGCCTCTTCAATAAATGGTGCTGGGAAAACTGGAAAGCCACATGCAAAAGAATGAAACTGGACTACAGTCTCTCCCCCTGTACAAAAATTAACTCAAAATGGATCAAAGATCTAAACATAAGACCTGAAACAATTAAGTACATAGAAGAAGACATAGGTACTCAACTCAGGGACCTGGGTTTTAAAGAGCATTTTATGAATTTGACTCCAATGGCAAGAGAAGTGAAGGCAAAAATTAATGAATGGGACTACATCAGACTAAGAAGTTTTTGCTCAGCAAGAGAAACTGATAACAAAATAAACAGAAAGCCAACTAAATGGGAAATGATTTTTTCAAACGACAGCTCAGATAAGGGCCTAATATCCAAAATATACAAAGAACTCATAAAACTCAACAACAAACAAACAAACAATCCAATAAAAAAATGGGAAGAGGATATGAATAGACACTTCTCCCAGGAAGAAATACAAATGGCCAACAGATATATGAAAAGATGCTCATCTTCTTTAGCTATTAGAGAAATGCAAATCAAAACGGCAATGAGATACCACCTCACACCTGTTCGATTAGCTGTTATTAGCAAGTCAGGTAACAGCAAATGTTGGAGAGGCTGTGGAGAAAAAGGAACCCTCATACACTGTTGGTGGGAATGTAAAGTAGTACAACCATTATGGAAGAAAGTATGGTGGTTCCTCAAAAAACTGCAAATAGAACTACCTTATGACCCAGCAATCCCTCTACTGGGTATATATCCCAAAAACTCAGAAACATTGATACGTAAAGACACATGCAGCCCCATGTTTATTGCAGCATTGTTCACAGTGGCCAGGACATGGAAACAACCAAAAAGCCCATCAATAGATGACTGGATAAAGAAGATGTGGCACATATACACTATGGAATACTACTCAGCCATAAGAAATGATGACATCGGAACATTTACAGCAAAATGGTGGGATCTTGATAACATGATACGAAGTGAAATAAGTAAATCAGAAAAAAACAGGAACTGTATTATTCCATACGTAGGTGGGACATAATAGTGAAACTAAGAGACATTTACAAGAGTGTGGTGGTTACGGGGGGGGAGGGGGGAATGGGAGAGGGATAGGGGGTGGGGAGGGGCACAAAGAAAACAAGATAGAAGGTGACAGAGGACAATCTGACTTTGGGTGGTGGGTATGCAACATAATTGAACGACAAGATAACCTGGACTTGTTATCTTTGAATATATGTATCCTGATTTATTGATGTCACCCCATTAAAAAAAATAAAATTATTTAAAAAATTTAAAAAAAAAAATAAAAAAAAAGAAAAAAAAAAAAAGCTGGATGGAAGAAGCTGAGAGTCAAATCAGCAAGTTAGAGGACAAGATAAATAAAGGCATGAAAGCAGAGCAGAAAAATGAAAAGAGATTCAAAAAGTCTGAGGAAACTCTACGAGAGCTCTGTGACAACATGAAGAGAAATAACATATGCATCATAGGGGTTCCTGAAGAGGAAGAGAAAGAACAAGGGGTAGAGGCTTTGTTCAAACATATCATATCTGAAAACTTCCCTCAATTAAGGCAGGAAAACATCTCACAAGTTCAAGAAGCACAGAGAACTTCAGTAAAGAGAAACCCAAAGAAATCTACACCAAGACACATCATAATTAAAATACCAAAGCTAAGTGATAAAGAGAAAATATTAAAAGCTGCTAGAGAAAAAAAGACTATCACCTACAAAGGAGCGCCCATAAGGATGACTTCCGACTTCTCAACAGAAACAATTGAGACCAGAATGGAATGGCAAGAAATATTCAAAGTACTGCAGAACAAGATCCTACAACCAAGACTACTTTATCCAGCAGGGCTATCATTTAAAATTGAAGGAGAAATAAAAAGCTCTTCAGACCAAACAAACCTCAAGGAATTCACTCCAACCAAACCAATGCTGCAAGAAATGCTAAGGGACCTGTTGTAAACAGATCAAAGGAGAAAAAGAATATAGCAAAAAAGCAATACAGTTTTAAAGAATAAAATGGCAATAAACAACTACATATCAATAATAACCTTAAGTGTAAATGTATTAAATGATCCAATCAAAAGACATAGGGTAGCTGTGTGGATAAGAAAACAGGACCCATACATATGCTGTCTACAAGAGACATAACTTAAAACAAAAGATGCACATCCATTGAAGATAAAGGATGGAAAAAAATATTTCACGCAAATGGAAATGAAAAAAAGCTTGGGTAGCATACTTATATCAGACAAAATGAACTTTAAAACAAAGGCTATAGTAAGAGATAAAGAAGGTCACTACATAATAATGATAAAGTGAGCAATTCAACAGGAAGATATAACTGTTATAAATATCTATGCATCTAACATAGGAGCACCTAAATATATAAAGCAGACATTGATGGATTTAAAGGGTGACATCATCAGCAGTACTATAATAATAGGGGATTTCAATATCCCTCTCACATCACTAGATAGATCCTCAGGAAAGAAAATTAACAAAGGAAAAGCAGACTTAAAGGACATACTAGATCAACTTCATTTAATAGATATCTTCAGAACCTTTTACCCTAAAGCAGCAGAATATACATTCTTTTCAAGTGCTCATTGCACATTCTCTAGGATAGACCACATGTTAGGGCAGAAAAGCAGTCTCAACAATTTTAAGAATATTGAAATCATATCGGCCCTGGCCGGTTGGCTCAGTGGTAGAGCGTGGGCCTGGCATGCAGAAGTCCCGGGTTCGATTCCCGGCCAGGGCACACAGGAGAGATGCCCATCTGCTTCTCCACCCCTCCTCCTCTACTTCCTCTTTGTCTCTCTCTTTCCCTCCCGCAGCTGAGGCTCCACTGGAGCAAAAGATGGCCTGGGCGCTGGGGATGGCTCCTTGGCCTCTGCCTGAGGCGCTAGAGTGGCTCTGGTCACGACAGAGTGACACCCAGGATGGGCAGAGCATCGCCCCCTGGTGGGCGTCCCAGGTAGATCCTGGCTGGGCGCATGCGGGAGTCTGTCTGACTGCATCCCCGTTTCCAGCTTCAGAAAAATACACACACACATACACACAAAAAAGAAATCATATTGAGCACTTTCTCTGATCACAATGGCAAGAAAATAGAAATCAACCACAACAGAAAAACTGCAAAATACTCAAATACTTGAAAACTAAATAGCCTGTTATTAAATAACAAATGGGTTAAAAATGAGATAAAAAAACATACAAAAATTTCTAGAAAAGAACAATCATGAGCATACATCAACTCAAAATTTATGGGACACAGCAAAAGAAATCCTGAGAAGGAAGTTCATAGCATTCAAGCATACCTCAAGAAGCTAGAAAAAGCTCAAATAAACAACTTTACCCTGCATCTAAAAGAACTAGATAAAAGAACAGCAAGTAAAGCTCAGAGTTAGTAAAAGGACCAACATAATAAAGATCAGAGCAGAAATAAATGACATAGAGGCTAAAGAAACAATACAGAGGATCAAAGAAACCAGGAGCTGGTTCTTTGAAGAGGTAAACGAAATCGATAAACCTTTAACCAGACTCACCAAGAAAAAAAGAGAGAGGACTCAAATAAATAAATTTAGAAATGAGAGTGGAGAATAAAAACTGACACAACAGAAATACAAAATATTGTAAGAAAATACTATAAATAACTGTATGCCAAAAAACTAGACAACCTAAATGAAATGGACAAATTCCTTAAAATATATAATATTCCAAAAATTAATCTGGAAGAATCAGAAAACATAAACAGACCAATTACAACAAATGAGATCAAAACAGTTATCAAAAACTCCCAAAAAAGAGAAGTCCTGGGCCTGATGGCTTCACAAATGAATTCTACCAAATATTCAAAGAAGTACTAACTTCTATCCTTCTCAAGCTATTTTTAAAAATTCAAGAGGAAGGAAGACTTCCTAGCTCCTTTTATGAGGCGAGTATAATTCTGATTCCAAAACCAGGAAAAGACAACACAGAAAAAGAAAATTATACGCCAATATCTCTGATGAATATAGATGCTAAAATACTCAACAAAATATTAGCTAACCAGATTCAGCAATATATGAAAAAAAATCATATACCATGATCAAGTGGGATTTATTCTTGGGAGGCAAAGCTTGTATAATATTCAGAAATCAATCAATGTGATTCATCATATAAACAAAAGGAAGTAGAAAAACCACATGATAATTTCAATAGATGCGGAAAAAGCATTTGATAAAATCCAGCACCCATTCATGATCAAAACTCTCAGCAAAATGAGAATACAGGGAACATACCCCAACATGATAAAGGCCATCTATGACAAACCCACTGCTAACATCATACTCAATGGGCAAAAATTAAAAGCAATCCCCTTAAGATCAGGAACAAGGCAGGGGTGCCCCCTTTCACCACTCTTTTTTTAAAAATTATTTTTAAAGACTTTATTTATTCATTTTAGACAGGAGAGAGAGAGAGAGAGAGAGAATGAGAGAGAGAGAGAGAGAGAGAGAAAGGAGGAGCAGGAAGCATCAACTCCCATATGTGCCTTGACCAGGCAGGCCCAGGTTTTCATACCAGCGACCTCAGCATTCCAGGTCGCAGCTTTATCCACTGCGCCACCACAGGTCAGGCTTTCACCACTCTTATTCAACATAGTTCTGGAAGCCCTAGCCACAGCAATCAGAAAAGAAAAAGAAATAAAAGGCATCGAAATTGGAAAAGAAGTAGTAAAACTATCATTATTTGCAGATGATATAATATTGTATATAGAAAACCCTAAAGTCTCAGTCAAAAAACTACTGGACTTGATAAATGAATTCAGCAAGGTGACAGGATATAAAATTAATATTTAGAAATCAGAGGCATTTTTATACACTAATTATGAACTGTCAGAAAGAGAAATCAAGGAATCAATCCCCTTTACCATTGCAACCAAAAAAATAAAGTACCTAGGAATAAATCTAACCAAGGAGATTAAAGACTTGTACTAGGAAATTATAAAACACTGATAAAAGAAATTAGGGAAGATACGGATAAGTGGAGGCATATACCTTGCTCATGGTTAGGAAGAATAAACATCATTAAAATGTCTATATTACCCATAGCAATTTATAAATTAAATACAATACCGATTAAAATACCAATGACTTACTTCAAAGATATAGAACACATATTCCAAAAATTTATATGGAACCAAAAGAGAACACGAATAGCCTCAGCAATCTTGAAAAGGAAGAATAAAGCGGGAGGTATCACACTTCCAGATATCAAGTTATATTATAAGGCCATTGTACTCAAAACAGCATGGTCCTGGCATAAGAACAGGCACATAGATCAATGGAACAGAACAGAAAACCCAGAAATAAACCCACAGCTCTATGGACAACTGATATTTGACAAAGGACGTAAGAAAATACAATGGAGTAAAGACAGCCTCTTCAACAAATGGTGTTGGGAAAACTGGAAAGCTACCTGCAAAAAAATGAAACTAGACCACCAACTTACACCACTCACAAAAATAAACTCAAAATGGATAAAAGACCTAAATGTAAGCCATGAAACCATAAGCATCTTAGAAGAAAACATAGGCAGTAAGCTCTCTGACATCTCTTGCAGCAATATATTTGCTGATTTGTCTCCACAGGCAAATGAAATAAAAGACAGGATAAACAAATGGGATTTTATCAAACTAAAAAGCTTCTGCACAGCTAAAGACAATAAGAACAGAATAAAAAGACAAACTATACAATGGGAGATTATATTTGACATTGCGACTGATAAGGGGTTAATAACCAAAATATATAAAGAACTTGTAAAACTTAATACCAGGAAGACAAACAATCCAATCCAAAAATGGGCAAAAGAAATGAATAGACCCTTCTCCAAAGAGGACACACAGATGGCCAATAGGCATATGAAAAAATGTTCAACATCACTAATCATTAGAGAAATGCAAATTAAAACCACAATGAGATATCACCTCACACCAGTCAGAATGGCACATATCAATAAAACAATACAGAATAAGTGCTGGCAAGGATGTGGAGAAAAGGGAACCCTCCTTCACTGCTGGTGGGAATGCAGACTGGGGCAGCCACTGTGGAAAACAGTATGGAGATTCCTCAAGAAATTAAAAATCGAACTGCCTTTGGACCCAGTGATACCACTGTTAGGAATATACCCCAAGAACACCATAGCACTGTTTTAAAAGAAGAAATGCACCCCCATGTTTTTGGCAGCATTGTTCACAATAGCAAAGATGTGGAAACAGCCCAAGTGTCCATCAGAGGACGAGTGGATTAAAAAGCTTTGGTATATATATACTATGGAATACTACTCAGCCATAAGAAATGATGACATAGGATCTTTTACAACAACATGGATGGGCCTTGATAACATTATACTGAGTGAAAGAAGTAAATCAGAAAAAACTAAGAACTATAGGATTCCATACATAGGTGGGACATAAAGATGAGATTCAGAGACATGCACAACAGTGTTGGGGTTACAGGGTGGGGGGAGGAGAGGGAGGGGTTTGGGGAGGGGAGGGGCACAAAGATCATGGCTTTTCAGCATTTGCCATATTCCCCCTTAATCTATAGACAGACAGCAAATATTTACTTATGGTGTTTCTACTATAAAGACTGCTGTCTTAGGGACAAATTCTGATGAACCATTTCAGCAGTTCCTCCTTCTTCAAAGACTTATACGTCAACATAGAGCTCCATGTTTCATAGGACATACTCAAGCTCACTCCATGCTCCCTGGAGCTTTAGCACAAGGGAATGCCCTCTTTTTTTTTTCTCTTTTCTTTTTTTTTGTTGTATTTTATCTTTTAATTATTTATTTTTTGTATTTTTCTTAAGATGGAAATGGGAAGGCAGTCAGACAGACTCCTGCATGCGCCTGACCGGGATCTGCCTGGCATGCCTACCGGGGGGAATGCTCTGCCCATCTGGGGCATTGCTCTGTTGCAAGCAGAGCCATTCTAGAGCCTGAGGCAGAGGCCATGGGGCCATCCTTAGTGTCCGGGGTGGCTTTGCTCTGGGGGAGCCTTGGCTGCGGGAGGGGAAGAGAGAGACAGAGAGGAAGGAGAGGGGGAGGGGTGGAGAAGTAGATGGGCGCTTCTTCTGTGTGCTCTGGGAATCGAACCCAGGAATCCTGCACACCACGCCAATGCTCTACCACTGAGCCAACCGGCCAGGGCCTAGGAATGCCCTTGTTGATCAAGCTACCCAAAAGAAAATTATATGGAGCAACCATGACAGACCGAGCAAGTCAGTCTCATACTATTCATCACCAGAACGCTGCAGCCCAGTGTAAACAGTTGTAACTTTCTCGGGAAGCAGCACGACAGATTGGAAAATTCTGTCCAAGGGGTCCTATACTGCCCCTTCATTTGGAGTTAACCCTCAAGGACCCCTCCCTACCAGGACAACTTTGGCAGATGGATGTTACTCATATGCCTTCATTTGGCAAACAGTTGTATGTCCACATTACAGTGGATACATATTCCGGATCTATAGTAACCTCTGTCAGAACAGGAGAGGCTGCTAAGCATGTTATAGTTCATTGTATGCATTGTTCTATTATTGGATTTCCTAAACTGGCTAAACTGAAAATGCTCCTGCATATGGAGCAAAAGCATTTACTGTTTTTTGTCATGCTTACAATCTTTAAAGTTAAGGTATTATTAAAGTGTACTTAGCAAACATTTTAAGTTCAATTTAAAAAGAAATTTAAAAGGGGGTAGTCATATCCTGGAACTCCTACGGGTCTACCATATCATGCTTCTTACTTAAAAAAAAAAACAAAAAAAAATTTACATTTCTTTTGAATGCTGATGAACAGGAGACACCAAATCTTTTTTGCCTGCAAACTACTACCTTCTTTATTAGATCCAGCTAATAACACTGTTTTGTCTTTTTCCAAATAGCTCCAGATATATGGAAAAGATTTATATAGGCGGATGGGGATCCTCAAACCCCTCAGCGAGAACTTCTGAGCATGGCTTTTA
Source organism: Saccopteryx leptura (assembly GCF_036850995.1). Classification (NCBI taxonomy): domain Eukaryota; kingdom Metazoa; phylum Chordata; class Mammalia; order Chiroptera; family Emballonuridae; genus Saccopteryx; species Saccopteryx leptura. Next base: position 159,153,585 of record NC_089506.1, on the reverse strand, counting down.
AGATACCTAGAGGCAGAAAAAGCCCAATAGAGATCAGGGGAACTACCAGCTTTTAGGATACACCCTTAAAGGCTCCAACGCCCCAAAGGGGTCTCATAGGATGCCATCTGGGTCCTGCTTCAGTAGTGGAAAGGAAGGTCATTGAGCTAAATCCTGCCAGGCTTACATGCCTCTGCTGTGAGGAAACAGGGACACTGGAAGGTAGGCTTCCCCCTCGCTCCTCTAAGGGAGGGTTCAGTCTCTTCCAGCCCTGCTCCAGCCTCCTATGACCTAACTTTGCCCAGAATGCTGGGGTTAGCCACTGAAGGCTGAAGGTGCCCAGGGCCTTCAGCCCCATCTACAACACTGTGGACGAGCCTAGGGTATATCTTCCAAGAAACAGGTAAACTGATCTCATTTGCACAAGGGCCACTTAACTATGTTTTGCCTGAATAGTCAGGTTTTTTATTCTTCCCTCAAAGATCTCTGTTGTGGGTGTTGATAGTCCTATTTTCTGCTGCTTTGCTTAATATATAGTGTTTCCTTTATCCCTCCTACCTCAATGACCCACTCATATTTCAGGCTGGGACCTACTCCTAATTTAGAGCTCTCTTTCCCCCTTTTGCCAACTTCTATTATGAATCTACCTTTGCCACCCAGCTTAGTGTATCCCAAGGTTCTCTTTACCATGCCACAGTCACAGAGCTCCAGGGAAAAGCAACCTGGTCTCATCTCTCCAGGCAGAGAAGAACAGCAGCTCCATATCCACGCATGCTGCAAATGGCTTTTCCAGTCTACCTGAATCATTACCAGCTAGAAGCTGCAGTCATTGGGACTTGGACATGAGCTGCAAAGTATAGAATGGTGACAACAATTCCAGTGCCATGAGGACTTTTCCTGGATGTGGACTTTTCCTGGACCCCTGCTCCCTGTGACAGCTCCTAACAGACTGAACTGTGGTTGGGTTGCTTTTTTCAGAAATTTGGCATGGTTTAGGGCCAACTTGGACTTGGTGAACATTTTAAGGACACTACTCTTTTATGGATTCTTGCTGTATTGGCCAAGAGTTCGCTTAAAGGCTTTTAATCACTGTAAAAAAAAAAATAGAAGACTGGATAAAGAAGATGGGGCATATATATGCCATGGTATACTATTCAGCTAGAAGAAATGATGACATCAGATCATGTCATCAGCAGAATGGTGGAATTTTGATAACATTATGCGGGGTGAAATAAGCAAATCAGAAAAAAACAAGAACTGCAGGATTCCATACATTGGTGGGGACATAAAAACAAGACTAAGAGACATGGACAGGCGTGGGGTGGTTACAGGGGGGTGGGGAGAGGGGAGGAGGGAGTGGGGGAGAGGGAGGGGGAGGCGTACAAAGAAAACTGGATAGAGGGTGATGGAGGATGATCTCTCTTTGGGTGATGGGTATGCAACAGAACTAAATGACAAAGTAACCTGGAAATGTTTTCTTTGAATATATGTACCCTGATTTATTGATGTCACCCCATTAAAATAAAAATTTATTTATAAAAAAATGTCTATATTACACAAAGCAATTTATAAATTCAATGCAATACTGATTAAAATACCAATAACTTACTTAAAAGATATAGAACACATATTCCAAAAATTTATATGGAACCAAAAGAGAACATGAATAGCCTCAGCAATCTTGAAAAGGAAGAATAAAGTGGGAGGTATCACACTTCTGGATCTCAAGTTATACTACAAGGCCATTGTACTCAAAACAACCTGGTACTGGCATAAGAACAGGCATATAGATCAATGGAACAGCACTGAGAACCCAGAAATAAACCCACAGTTTTATAGACAACTGATATTTGACAAAGGAGGTAAGAGCATACATTAGAGTAAAGACAGCCTCTTTAACAAATGGTGTTGGGAAAATTGGACAGCTACCTGCAAAAAAATGAAACTAGACCAACAACTTTCACCATTCACAAAAATAAACTCAGAATAGATAAAAGGTTTAAATGTAAGCCATAAAACCATAAGCATCTTAGAAGAAAACATAGGCAGTAAACTCTTTGACATCTCTCCCAGCAATATATTCACCGATTTATCTCCACGGGCATGTGAAATAAAAGACAGGATAAACAAATGGGACTATATCAAACTAAAAAGCTTTTGCACAGCTAAAGACAATAAGAACAGAATAAAAAGACAAACTACACAATGGGAGAATATATTTGACAATATGTCTGGTAAGGAGTCAATAACTAAAATTTATAAAGAACTTGTAAAACTTAATACCAGTAGGACAAACAATCCAATCCAAAAATGGGTGAAAGAAATGAATAGACACTTCTCCAAAGAGAACATACAGATGGCCAAGAGGCATATAAAAAAATGCTCAACATCACTAATCATTAGAGAAATACAAATAAAATCCACAATGAGATATCATCTCACATCAGTCAGAATGGCGCTCATTAACAAAACAACATAGAGAAAGTACTGGCAAAGATGTGGAGAAAAGGGAACCCTCCTGTACTGCTGGTGGGAATGCAGACTGGTGCAGCCTCTGTGGAAAACAGTATGGAGATTCCTCAAAAGATTAAAAATCAAACTGCCTTTTGACCCAGCTATCCCACTTTTAGGAATATACCCCAAGACCACCATAGCACTGTATGAAAAGAAGAAATGCACCCCCATGTTTATGGCAGCATTGTTCACAATAGCGAAGATCTGGAAACAGCCCAAGTGTCCGTCAGTGGATGAGTGGATTAAAAAGCTTTGGTACATATATACTATGGAATACTACTCAGCCATAAGAAATGATGATATTGGATCATTTACAGCAACATGGATGGATCTTGATAACATTATACTGAGCAAAATAAGTTAATCAGAAAAAACTAAGAACTATATGATTCCATACATTTGTGGGGCATAAAAATGAGACTCAGAGACATGGACAAGAGTGTGGGGGTTACGGGGTGGGGGGGAGGAGAGGGAGGTGGTTGGGTGAGGGGAAGGGCACAAGGAAAACCAGTTAGAAGGTGATGGAAGACAATTGGACTTTGGGTAATGGGAATGCAGCATTATCAAATGTCCAAATAACCTAGAAATGTTTTGTCTGAACATATGTACCCTGATTTATCAATGTCACCCCATTAAAATTAATTTAAAAAAATTAAAAAAAATAAAAATTTTTCTACGTGAAAAAAAATGTTTGGTAATATTGTCTTACAATTTTTCTTGGTGTTTAAATAGTAAAATCTATCATATTTTTATGTTTTGTGATATTTTTTACAATTTAGAAATTCTTAGTCCTGGCCAGTTGACTCAGTGGATAGAGCATCAGTTTGGTGTGTGGTTGTCCTTGGTTTGATTCTCGAGCAGAGCACATGTGAGAAGCAACGAGCTCCTTCTCTTCCCTTTCCTTTCCACCATCCTTTCCCCTCCCTCTCCTCCTTTTTTTCTCTTTTTCCTTATGGCAGCCAGTGGCTCTGTTTTTTTGAGTGTCAGCCTCGGGCACTGAGGTTAGCTTGGTTCATTTGAGCATCAGCCCCAGACAGGGGTTGCAGGGTGAATCCTATTTGGGATGCATGAAGGAGCCTATCTCTCTATATTACCTCCTCTCCCTTAAACAAAAAGAAAAAAGAAAAAGAAAAGAAAAGAAATTCTTTCCCATATTAAGACAAGTTAAATATGTACCTGTGGATAAGAAAAATATATGTATATATAGAACAAATGCCAAACATTTTGGGAAAGATGGTAAATGAAAGAAGCATCTTCACTCTTTTTCATTCATTCCTCCAACTTGTTGATGTACTGAAAACTGACTATACTCCAAGCTCTATGATAAATTAGCCATTGTTCCTGCTCATACAAAGCTCACAGTCTGGTGGGGAATAGATAGATATGGAAATAATTATTTCCTACTTTATGTACAGAGTCATGTACAAGAGATACTGAGAGTATTGAAGAGAAAAAATTTAGTATTTCTTGGAGGATGAATGAGGGAAGGTTTTAGGAAAGTCCCTACATTAGCTGGATGACAGTGAAGAGAAGAGGTAGTTCAGGCAGGAATGAAAGGAGGTGGATATTCTACAGAAAGAAGAATGTATGTGCCAAAATATGTGGAAACATTTAAACTAGATTGTATGTTGTAAATAATGATCATAGTCATTTCTGTCTTTAGCTCTTTGCCTTGCATAAGTATATGCTAATTTAAAAATAAATTTGGGCTTTGAGGGGGCATGATGTGTGTAGATGGTGTAATATCAAGGTGTACACTTGAAACAATGTCGACACAATAGATAAATTTAAAAAAAGCAGTAAACGGATTCATGAAGCATGCAATAAATAGTGAAAAGAGGTTTTGCGTGGCTGGCGTGTGGGGTAGATTTGTGGTGGTAGTATTTCTGCAACAATGGAAAAGATGGTTTGTGCTCTTGCACTTGATATTTATTCTATTAAGTAAAAACTTTTCTTACCTTTTTATTGACACTGTAAATTATTCAATAATGTATAAGTGTTAGGTATAAATAATAGTGGCTAAGGAGTTAGAAATATTTTAGTTTTTAAATTAACTCCACAATCTTTTCACTTGAAAATTACCGAAAAATAAATTTAAGATTAATATAGGTTTAAAAATGTATTGGCAAGGTTTCTATATATTTATGCTGAAAAAAAGGAAAAACAGTATAAATGCCATCAAAATATCACTGAAGTTGTTCCCTAGATTCTGTCATCTGTAGAGTGGATGGTATCCATTCTACTTTAGAGATGCAGCAAACCTTATGTACTTTCCTGGCAATGTTGCTGAGCAGATTATTGAAGATGTTCATGACTTCCACTGTCTCAAAGTGTCAGGGTGATGTAACTTCTATGGGAATACTGTGATGGTTTGTGTCCCAAATACCAGTCATATAATTTTGAGGCCAGATTCTTCAATTATCAGAAGTATATGTTCTGATGTGACTTTCGAATTAAGACTCCATGACCTGTATTTTTCTTGGCTTTTGTAATCAAGTTGAGAATGTTTGTGCTGTATTCTACTTTGTGCAGCTGTAGGAATAAAGTTGTGAATAGAAGTTTTCTCTCTTTGAAGTGCACTGCTGAATAAAGCTTCTTTGGATGCCCCATGACAATAATTGTTTGTAATGAGAAAAAAAGTGTTCTGTTTTAAATCTTAGTTAAAAAGTAATATTCATATATTCAGTCCTAATGCACACACATACTGTAAATATTGAAACTGAACTTGTCATTAAAAGACTCCCAAATAGTTTGTGAAGCCCCTTTGCTCCCCACAAAACATTTCCAGTTTTTCACTAGCTGATATTAATTAAAATCTCTTTGCATTTTCATGTTCATTATTGGAGGTGTTCCACACTTGGGCATGATTTAAATTTCCATAAAAATGCAATGAATCTGGAGCTGGCATTAAAATGTTATTAAGATGACAAGTTATGATCAGTGCCTCCTTAGATGGGGTTGGTGATAGAGGTTTCCCATTTATTAATCCTAGCAGAGGTCTTGCATGGCTGCTCATTAAGCATTTCCCTTTCATTAAGATGTCTCTTAAAATGTAACGGAGCTGAAAGAAATCTATTGTCCTGTAACACTTTGCCTGAAAGTCTCAGTCTTGGGTAGCTAAGAGTAATTCTGCATTTGGCATATGGATTTGCTCTGCTGATTCATCTCCTTCCTGTTCTCCAATTATTCTCTGACGACATTTTCCTGATCTCATGAATTGCCAAATAGTTGAGAGTCATAATGATTCAAACATTCCAAGTTCAAGGCTGTGAAGTATGTTCAGGTGTGGAGTTCTGAGAGTCAGGAAACTGAGTGAAATAGGGTAAAATATGGTTTGATGCAACTTTAGCATACACATAAACTTTACTGGTTATTTGCAAAATACTTTGTTATGTGTCTATATAAACATAGGTACTCAGCATTTGTCAATAAAAATAAGTACATATAAAATATAGAGTCTGTCTTCTGAGTTTTCTACTTTGTTATTTAGATATTCAGTTGTTTGCCATTTGCTTGCACTTATTAATGAGCAAGTAACAATGGCTTCCATCTATTTAAGAGAAATATAGAAAAAATGAAATGAATAAATACTTTAAAAATGAGTTTGAAAATAATCTTCCTTTTTTTGTAAGAAATACTAATACACTACTATCATTTTGTGTTAGTTATGAGGGACCTCAGTTCAGGTGCCATAACTTGAACCTGAGTATCAAAACTTTCTTCTTTAAAAAGCTTATGTGGCTAGATGCAACAGGTTGCTGGGAATAAAAGGCAGTGTAGTTACAGGAATGAATGGAGATAAGATCAAATGTATCTTAAGCATCCAACCAGTTTGGAGGATGGGTGAAGACAGCCAAATAAACAAAATATATACTTATGTATTCTGAACTGAATAATAAAATAGGTACATAAATAAGTAAAAAGTAAAAAACATAGCACACAGAAAACATCTTTGTCCAAGTATATGTGTATAGATGAAAATGCAAACAAGTTTTTAAAATGAAAATCAAAACACATAAAACTTATATTCAAGTATGTTTAAGTGCAATGACTAATAGATTTTAGTACCTACTCCTGTATTAGTTTAAAATAGTTACTTAAAAAGTTCAACACTCAAATTGTTACATGTATACAATGTTCATTGCAGCATTTAAAAAAATTAATATGTTATTGAATTCAGTATGTATAAAATATTTCACCATGTAACCAACATAAAATTAATTTTAATTAACTTTATTGGTGTGACTGGTTCACAAAACCTGTTCTCAAGTGTACAACTTAATGAAACATCATCTGCACATAGTTTTGTGTGCCATAGCCTCAAGCAAAGTCTCTTTACATCCCTCCCTGCTCAGCTCCACCTAACCTTCTGCATAGCTTTCAGGCATCTTTTGGGCAAGTCTGGTGCATGTACACATGCTTAGTCTATTCCGTTTCATGAACCCGAAGCACCAATTGTGTCCTTTGAAATCAGTAACTTCTTTTTCATCAGCAATTCTTCTTGCCTCATGCTGAACCATCTTTGTGGACACAGGAATTCCAATTGCCTTTTGCTCTTCAATCCATATCTTCAATTCCCTCTCTAAATCAGGCCATTTTGCTGACTTGCCTCTCATGGCCTTCTTCTGCTGTGGCATTTTCAGTAGGGTTTCTTCTTCCCGTAGCCAGTCTTGGACTGATTTCTCAGTTGGAGGAGGACCAAACTTACATTCAGCAGCATGATTTCCATTCACTTTTGCAAACTGGATCACTTCTAACTTGAATTCAGCACTGTATGTAAATCTTTTCTGAGCCATTTCTGGGAAGAATGTGGTAAAACTTAACCTATCATAATATACTGGTAACAAGTGCAAAACAATGAGGGCAAAGACAACAAGCGGGAAATGTAAGTAATAAAATCTACAACAGCCTGACCTGTGGTGGCGCAGTGGATAAAGCATCAACCTGGAAATGCTGAGGTCGCCGGTTCGAAACCCTGGGCTTGCCTGGTCAAGGCACATATGGGAGTTGATGCTTCCAGCTCCTCCCCCCTGTCTCTCTCTCCTTTCTCTCTCTCTCTCTCTCCTCTCTAAAATGAATAAATAAAAAATTAAAAAAAAAATCTACAACAATGAGCGCGAAAGCAAGTGCAAAAAAGCGGGAAATGCAAGTAAACAATCTATAACCACTGTATAAGTTTTTAGACCCCAAACTTTTCAAAAAAAGGGCAAGTCTTATACATGGGGAAATATGGTAGATGAGAGGTAACCAAGGACTGGGATAGGAGGAACTGTGGAGTTATTGCTTAATTGGATGCAGAGTGTCTGTTTGGGGTGATGAAACATTTTGGAAATATATTATGGTAATGGTACACAGTATTGTGAATGTAATTAATGACAATGAATTGTATGCTTAAAAATAGTAAAAATGTGCAATGAGATACCACCTCACACCTGTTAGATTAGCTATTATTAACAGGACAGGTAATAGCAAATGTTGGAGAGGCTGTGGAGAAAAAGGAACCCTCATACACTGTTGGTGGGAATGTAAAGTAGTACAACCATTATGGAAGAAAGTATGGTGGTTCCTCAAAAAACTGAAAATAGAACTACCTTATGACCCAGCAATCCCCCTACTGGGTATATACCCCAAAACTCAGAAACATTGATACGTAAAGACACATGCAGCCCCATGTTCATTGCAGCATTGTTCACAGTGGCCAGGACATGGAAACAACCAAAAAGCCCATCAATAGATGACTGGATAAAGAAGATGTGGCACATATACGCTATGGAATACTACTCAGCCATAAGAAATGATGACATCGGATCATTTACAGCAAAATGGTGGGATCTTGATAACATTATACGAAGTGAAATAAGTAAATCAGAAAAAACCAGGAACTGCATTATTCTATACATAGGTGGGACATAAAAGTGAGACTAAGAGACATTGATAAGAGTGTGGTGGTTATGGAGGGAGGGGGGAGAGGGAGAGGGAAAGGGGGAGGGGGGCACAAAGAAAACTAGATAGAAGGTGACAGAGGACAATCTGACTTTGGGTGATGGGCATGCAACATAATTGAATGACAAGATAACCTGGACATGTTATCTTTGAATATATGTATCCTGATTTCTTGATGTCGCCCCAAAAATAAAATTATTAAAAAAAATAGTAAAAATGGCAAATTTTTGTTATAAATTATGCCACCATAAAAATATTTACATTTTTAAAATTAATTTTTTTAGAGAGAAGAGAGAGGGAAGGTGGGAGGAGCAGGAAGCATAAACTCCCAAATATCCTGTCTGTCTGTTCCTGTCTATCTCTCTCTCTGACTCTGTGTAAAAAAAAAAAAAACAAACCCCCTCCCCCAAACAAAAAACAAACAAACTCCCAAATGTACATTGACCAGCCAAGCCCAGTGTTTTAAACTAGTGACTTCAGCATGCCAGGTTGACGCTTTATCCACTGCGCCACCACAGGTCAGGCAATTAAAATACTTAAAAATATTGCTACAATATTTCACTCCAATACATTTTTATGGATTAGAATAAATGAGATATGATATGTTTTACTCTACAAGACACAATGACATACACTGGCATTGTGCTTTTATTTTAGAAAATGCAGTGTACCTTTAGATATGTCTATTAATCCTATACAAAGCAGAATTTTAAAATGTAAACAGTTTTAGGACATCACTAGTTATTCACCTTGGTTGTGCTGCAGTGCTATGAAATACAGCCTCTATACCCTAAGGAAGTGCAGGCTACCCTGCTAGAGATAGGCCACATGGAAGGGTTTGTATGGAAAGAGTAAAAACAACTCATGTAGAGGGAGGGAGGGAGGGAGAAAATATATGTGTAACTGAGTTTGCTCCAGTCACACACTCAACACAGTTATATTAGACACCCCAGACAATGGACAAGGAGCAGAATTAATAAACCCACAGAAGATTCTTTGCTGAAAACTCCCAAATTCCAAATTAAATCTCCTCTTCCCCATAGATAAACTTTTAAGTGTTAGGCAGTCGTGAATTCACTGTTGCAGATTCTGTGTATTTACAGTGTAACTAATTCATTAACCCTTCCTTTTTAACATCAAACAGATTTTTCTACCTCTGCTTTTCTTAGAAACATCTTTTCTTAGAAAATAGTTCTCCTTTTTTTCTTGTCTCCTCAAGAAGGTATGACACAGAGAGTTTAGAAATAAATAGGATACAGTTGCAATACAACTAAATATTACAATAATAACAAAACAAGAATAAACTCTGTGGTGTGCGTACTCAAAACAGTAAACCTACTTTTTCCTATCCCTGTATATGAGTGTTCTGGAAAAAAAATCATTTGAATAGTGATTCGTGTTAATGAGCCTGATTATTTCCTGTCTCTGTTTATTGCTACAGTGATTTCATTTATCGTATAAAACAACTGTGCTATAAGTGGAGGTATTGGGGAAGTTTAACATGGAGTAAATACTTCTTTAAGATAAATGTGTGTAACTACCTATGTACAATTTAATGCAACAAATGTGAAATGCTATATACATTTCTAAAATTAATTTGTTTTAGCCAGAGAGAGAGAGAGAGACAGACAGACAGACAGAAAGGGAGATAGATGAGAAGCATCAACTTATATTTGCAGCACCTTAGTTGTTCATTGATTGCTTTCTCATGTGCCTTGACCAGGCCGTGGGGGACTCCAGCCAAGCCAGTCACCTCTTGCTCAAGTCGGCAACCTTAGGCTTCAGGACAGTGACCTTTGGGCTCAAACCAGCAACCATGGGTTCATGTCTATGGTCCCTCGCTCCAGCTGATGACCCCTTGCTCAAGCTGGCAAACTTGGAGTTTCTAACCTAGGTCCTCACCATATCAGGCCAGTGCTCTATCTACTGTACCACCACCCAGTCAGACCATTTCTAAAATTATTATTTTTATTCTATTATTTTTCATCACCCAACATTTTATTTTGATAAATCAGAAACATTGAAATATCTGTATAATAAATATCCATACACCCACCCATACATATTCTACTATGAACGCTTTACTGTATTTGCTTTGTTAGTCAACTTTGCATTTATCCATTCCTTCATCTGTCCATCAGCCCATCTTCCTTTTTTTTAAATTTGTTATTCATTTTTTAAAATTATTTCTAATTTTAATGGGGTGACGTTGGTCAATCAGGGTACATAGGTTCAGAGAAAACATCTTCAGGTTATTTTGACATTTAATATGTTGCATACCCACCACCCAAAGTCAAATTGTCTTTTGTCACCTTCTATTTGATATTCTTTGTGCCCTGCCCCACCCCTCTATACCCTCCCCAGCCCTGTAACCACCTCTTGTCCATGTCCCTGAGACTCATATTTATGTCCCACACATGTATGGAATCATATAGTTCTTAGTTTTTTTTCTGATTTACTTATTGCACTCAGTATAATGTTATCAAAGTCCATCCATGTTGTTGTAAATGATCCGATGTCATCATTTCTATGGCTGAGTAGTATTCCATAGTAAATACGTACCAAGCTTTTTAATCCACTCCTCCACTGACGGACACTTGGGCTGTTTCCAGATCTTCACTATTGTGAATAATGCTGCCACAAACATGGCGGTGCATTTCTCCTTTTCAAACGGTGCTATGGTGGTCTTGGGGTATATTCCTAAAAGTTGGATACCTAGGTCAAAAGGCAGTTTGATTTCTAATTTTTTGAGGAATCGCCATACTGCTTTCCACAGTGGCTGCACCAGTCTGCATTCCCACCAGCAATGCAGGAGGGTTCCCTTTTTTCCACATCCTCGCCAGCACTTATTCTGTGTTGTTTTGTTGATGAGTGCCATTCTGACTGGTGTGAGGTGATATCTCATTGTGGTTTTAATTTGCATTTCTCTAATAATTAGTGATGTTGAGCATTTTTTCATATGCCTATTGGCCATCTGTATGTTCTCTTTGGAGAAGTGTCTATTCATTTCTTTTGCCCATTTTTTGATTGCATTGTTTTTCTGGTGTTGAGATTTACAAGTTCTTTATAAATTTTGGTTATTAACCCCTTATCAGACGTATTGTTGAATATGTTCTCTCCCTATGTAGTTTGTCTTTTTATTCTGTTCTTATTGTCTTTAGCTGTGCAAAAAGCTTTTTAGTTTGATATAGTCCCATTTGTTTATTCTGTCTTTTATTTCACTTGCCCGTGGAGAAAAATCGACAAATATATTGCTGCGAGAGATGTTGAAGAGCTTACTGCCTATGTTTTCTTCTAAGATGCTTATGGTTTCATAGCTTACATTTAAGTCTTTTATACATTTTAAGTTTATTTTTGTGAATGGTGTAAGTTGGTGGTCTAGTTTCATTTTTTTGCAGGTAGCAGTCCAAGTTTCCCAACACCATTTGTTGAAGAGGCTGTCTTTACTCCATTGTATGCTCTTACCTCCTTTGTCAAATATCCGTTGTCCATAATGGTTTATTTCTGGGTTCTCTGTTCTGTTCCATTGATCTATATGCCTATTCTTATGCCAGTGCCAAGCTGTTTTGAGTACAATGGCCTTGTAGTATAACTTGATAATCAGGAAGTGTGATACCTTCCACTTTTTTCTTCCTTTTCAAGATTGCTGAGGCTATTTGTGTTCTTTTTTGGTTCCTTATAAATTTTTGGAATATGTGTTCTATATCTTTAAAACAGTGATTTTCAACCTTTTTTTTTCATGGCACAAACACACACTAATTACTAAGGTCATTGCCCCTGACTAAATACAACCATTTTCATCTCATGGCACAAATAAATTAGTTACTAAAGAAGAAGAGGTCTGGGCCCCTTTTTCTTCAGTAATTAGTTTATGAGTACATGAGAAACAAAGGTTGAAAATCACTGCTTTAAAGTATGTCATTGGTATTTTTATTGGTATTTTATTGAATTTATAAATTCAATTATAAATTGCTTTGGTAATATAGACATTTTAATGATGTTTATTCTTCCTATCCATGAGCATGGTATATGCTTTCACTTGTTTGTATCTTCTTTGATTTCTTTTATCAGTGTTTTATAATTTTCCAAGTACAAGTCTTTAATCTCCTTGGCTAAATTTACTAATAAGTACTTTATCTTTTTGATTGCAATAGTGAAGGGGATTGTTGCCTTAATTTTTTTTCTGACAGTTTATTGTTGGTGTATAAAAATGCCTCTGATTTCTGAGTATTAATTTTATATCCTGCCACCTTGCTGAATTCATTTATCAGATCCAGTAGTTTTTTGACTGAGACTTTAGGGTTTTCTATATACAATATCCTATCATCTGCAAATAATGATAGTTTTACTTCTTCTTTTCCATTTTGGATGCCTTTTATTTCCTCTTTTTCTCTTATTGCTGTGGCTAGGACATCAGGACTATGTTGAATTAGAATGGTGAAAGGGGGAACCCCTGCCTTGTTTCTGATCTTAAGGGGATTGCTTTTAATTTTTGCTCATTGAGTATGATTTGGCTATAGGTTTGTCATAGACGGCCTTTATCATGTTGAGGTATGTTCCCTGTATTCCCATTTTGCTGAGAGTTTTGATCATGAATGGGTGCTGGATATTATCAAATGCTTTTTCTGCATCTATTGAAATTATCATGTGGTTTTTCTCCTTCCTTTTATGTGATGAATCACATTGATTGATTTATGAATACTGTGCCAGCCTTGCCTCCCCAGAATAAATCCCACTTGATCATGATGTATAATATTTTTTTCATATATTGCTGGATCTGGTTTGCTAATATTTTGTTGAGGATTTTAGCATCTAAATTCGTCATGGATATTGGCCTATAATTTCCTTTCTTTATGTTGTCTTTGCCTGGTTTTGGAATCAGAATTATGCTCACCTCATAAAAGGAGCTCTAAAGTCTTGCTCCCTCTTGAATTTTTTAAATCTTATTTTTATTAATTTTAATGCAATGACATTGATAAATAAGGGTACATATGTTCTGAGAAAACATCTCCAGATTATTTTGACTTTTGATTATGCTGCATAACCCTCACCCAAAGTTAAATTGTCTTCTGTAACCTTCTATTTGGTTTTCTTTTTGCCCCTCCCCCCCACTCTCTCTCTTCTTTCTCACCCCCTTCCCACCCCCCTCCCACCATTACCATCATATTCTTGTCCATGTTTCTGAGTCTCATTTTTATGTCCCATCTATGTATGGGTTCATATATAATAGTTCTTAGTTTTTTCTGGTTTCCTTATTTCACTCCGTATAATGTTATCAAGGTCCATCCATGTTATTGTAAATAATCCGATGTCATCATTTTTTATGGCTGAGTAGTATTTCATAGTATATATGTACCAAAGCTTTTTAATCCACTCATCTTCTGATGAACAATTGAGCTGTTTCCAGATCTTCGCTACTGTGAACAATGCTGCCATAAATATGTGGGTGCATTTCTCCTTCTGGAAAAGTTCTATGGTGTTCTTGGGGTATATTCATAAAAGTGGAATAGCTGGGTCAAAAGGCAATTTGATTTTCAATTTTTTGAGGAATCTCCATACTGTTTTCCACAGATACTGCACCAGTCTGCATTCCCACCAGCAGTGCAGGAGGGTTCTCTTTTCTCCACATCCTCGCCAGTACTTATTCTGTGTTTTGTTGATCAGTGCCATTCTGACCTGGGTAAGGTGATATCTCATTGTGGTTTTAATTTGCATTTCTCTAATGATTAGTGATGTTGAGCATTTTTTCATATGCCTATTTGGCCATCTGTTTGTTCTCTTTGGAGAAGTGTCTATTCATTTCTTTTTCCCATTTTTTGATTGGATTGTCTTTCTGGTGTTGAGATTTACAAGTTCTTTATAAATTTTGGTATTAACCCCTTATCAGACGTATTGTCAAAAATGTTCTCCCATTGTGTAGTTTGTCTTTTTATTCTGTTCTTATTGTCTTTAGCTATGAAAAAACTTTTTAGTTTGATATAGTTTCATTTGTTTGATATAATTTCATTTGTCTTTGATTCCACTTGCTGTGGAGATACATCAGCAAATATATCACTGCGAAAGATGTCGGAGAGCTTACTGTCTATGTTTTCTTCTAAGATGCTTATGGTTTCATGGCTTACATTTAAGTCTTTTATCCACTTTCAGTTTATTTTTGTGAATGGTGTAAATTGGTGGTCTAGTTTCATTTTTTTGCAGGTAGCTGTCCAATTTTCCCAACAACATTTATTAAAGAGGCTGTCTTTATTTCATTGTATGCCCTTACCACCTTTGTGAAATATCAGTTGTCCATAGAGCTGTGGGTTTATTTCTAGGTTCTCCATTCTGTTCCATTGATCTATGTGCCTGTTCTTATGCCAGTACCAGGCTGTTTTGAGTACAATGGCCTTGTAGTATAGCTTGATGTCATGAAGTGTGATACCTCCCACTTTATTATTCTTTTTTAAGATTGCTAAGACTATTCATGTTCTCTTTTGGTACCATATAAATATTTAGAATATGTGATTTATATCTATAAGGTATGTCATTGGTATTTTAATCGGTATTGCATTGAATTTATAAATTGCTTTGTGTAATATAGACATTTTAGTGATGTTTATTCTTCCTAACCATGAGCACGGTATATGCTTCCACTTGTTTGCATCTTCCTTGATTTCTTTTATCAATGTTTTATAATTTTCCGAGTACAAGTCTTTAGTCTCCTTGGTTAAATGTACTCCTAGGTACTTTATTGTTTTGGTTGTAATAGTGAAGGGGATTGTTTCCTTAATTTCTTTTTCTGAGTGATCATTGTTGGTGTATAAAAATGCCTCTGATTTCTGAGTATTGATTGTATTTCCTGCCACCTTGCTGAATTCATTTATTAGGTCCAGTCGTTTTTTGACTGAAACTTTAGGGTTTTCTATATACAATATCATATCATCTGCAAATAATGATAGCTTTACTACTTCTTTTCCAACTTGAATGCCTTTTATTTCTTCTTCTTGTCTGATTGCTGTGGCTAGGACTTCCAGAACTATGTTGAATAAGAGTGGTGAAAGGGGCACCCCTGCCTTGTTCCTGATATTAAGGGGATTGCTTTTAATTTTTGCCCATTGAGTATGATGTTGGCTATGGGTTTGTCATTGATGGCTTTTATCAGGTTGAGTTATGTTCCCTGTATTCCCACTTTGTTGAGAGTTTTGATCATGATTGGGGGCTGGATTTTTTCAAATGCTTTTTCTGCATCTATTAAAATTATCATGTGGTTTTTCTCCTTCCTTTTGTTTATGTGATGAATCACATTGATTTATTTGCAAATATTGTACCAGCCTTGCCTTCCTAGAATAAATCCTACTTGATCATGGTACATGATTTTTTCCATATATTGTTGAATCTGGTTTGCTAATATTTTGTTGAGAATTTTAGCATCTATATTCATCAGGGATATTGACCTATAGTTTTCTTTTTTTGTGTTGTCTTTGCATGGTTTTGGAATCAGAATTATGCTCGCCTCATAAAAGGAGCTTGGAAGTCTTCTTTCCTTTTGTATTTTTTGAAATAGCTTGAGAAGGATAGGAGTTAGTTCTTTGAATATTTGGTAGAATTCCCTTGTGTAGCCATCTGGTCCAGGAGTTTTCTTTGTTGGTAGTTTTTTGATAACTGTTTCAATCTCATTTGGTGTAATCGGTTTGTTTAGGTTTTCTGATTCTTCCAGATAGATTTTTGGAAGATTGTATGTTTCAAGGAATTTGTCCATTTCATCTTGGTTGTCTAGTTATTTGACATGCAGTTCTTCATAGTATTTTTTCACAATATTTTGTATTTTTGTTGTGTCAGTTGTTATTTCTCCACTCTCATTTCTATTTTTATTTATTTGAGTCCTTTCACTATTTTCTTGGTGAGTCTAGTTAAAGGTTTATCAATCTTGTTTACCTTTTCAATGCACCAGCTTCTAGTTTCATTAATCCTCTGTATTGTTTCTTTAGCTTCTATGTCATTTATTTCTGCTCTGATCTTTATTATTTCCTTTGTTCTACTATATTTGTGCTTTACTTGCTATTCTTTTTCTAGTTCTTTTAGATGCAGGGTTAAGTTGTTTATTTGAGCTTTTGCTAGTTTCTTAAAGTGTGCCTGTAGTGCTATAAACTTTCTTCTCAGTATTGCTTTTGCTGTTTCCCATAAATTTTGTGTTGTTGTATGTTGATCTCATTGTTAACCCAGTCATTATTTAATAACATACTATTTTGTTTCCAAGTGTTTGAGTATTTTTCAGTTTTTCTGCTGTGGTTGATTCCTAGTTTCATGCTATTGTGATCAGAGAAAATGCTAGATATGATTTCAATCTTCTTAAATTTGTTGAGACCACTTTTGTGCCCTAACATGTGGTCTATCCTAGAGAATGTACCATGAGCACTTGAAAAGAATGTATATTCTGCTGCTTTAGGGTGAAAGGTTCTGAAGGTATTTATTTAATTCAGTTAATATAGTGTGTGCTTTAAGTCTGCTGTTTCTTTGTTAATTTTCTTTCTTGAGGGTCTATCTAGTGATGTTAGTGGGGTATTAAAATCCCCTACTATTATTATATTGCTGTTGATCTTGCCTTTTATATCCATCAACATCTGCTTTATATATTTAGGTGCTCCCATATTAGGTGCATATATATTTATAATGGTTATATCTTCCTGTTGGATTGCTTCCTTTATCATTATGTAGTGATGTTCTTTATTTCTTACTATAACCTTTGTTTTAAATTTCATTTTTTTTGATATAAATATTGCTACCCCAGATTTTTTTCATTTCCATTTGCCTGAAATTTTTTTTCCATCTTTTTACCTTCAGTCTATGTGTATCTTTTATTTTCAAGTGTCTTTTGTATACAGCATATGTACAGGTTCTGTTTTCTTATCCATGCAGCTACCCTATGTCTTTTGATTGGATCATTTAAACCATTTATATTTAAGTTTATTATTGATATGTAGTTGTTTATTGCCATTTTATTCTTTAAAGCTGTATTCGTCTTTTGATATATTCTTTTTCATCTTTGACCTGTTTACAACAGGCCCCTTAGCATTTCTTGCAGCACTAGTTTGGTTGTAGTGATTTCCTTGGGTTTTTTTTTTTTGTCTGGAAAGCTGTTTATTTCTTTTTCAGTTTTAAACAATATCCTTGCTGGATAAAGTAGTCTTGGTTGTAGGATCTTGTTCTGCAGTACTTTCAAGTTTTCTTGTCATTTTCTTCCATCCTCAAGTGTTTTTGTTAAGAAGTTGGAAGTCATCCTTATGGGGGTCCTTTGTAGGTGATAGTCTATTTTTATCTAGCAGCTTTTAATATTTTCTTTTTATCATTTAGCTTTGGCATTTTAATTATAATGTGTCTTAGTATAGATTTCTTTGGGTTTCTCTTTAATGGAGTTCTCTGTGTTTCTTGAACTTATGAGACTTTTTCATGCATTAATTTAGGGAAGTCCTCAGCTATAATATGTTTGACCAAAGTCTCTATCCCTTGTTCTTTTCTTCTTCTTCAGGAACCCCTATGATGCAGATGTTGTTTCTCTTCATGTTGTCACAGAGTTCTCTTAGAGTTTCCTCAGAGTTTTTGAGTCTCTTTTTTTTTCTGTTCTGCTTTTTTGCCTTCATTTATTTTGTCCTCTAAGTCACTGATTTGATTCTCAGCTTCATCCATTTTGTTTTTAATTCCTTCCATTGTGGTCTTCATTTCTAATATTGTATTTGTTATTTCAGACTGATTCTTTCTTATTATTTTAATGTCTTTTTTTTATATTTGCTCTGTCTTTATTTAGGTGTTCATAATGACCGTCTATTGTTGTTATAAGATCTTTGGTCATCCTAACAATTGTTATTTTAAACTCTGCATCCGGTAATTTGGTTATATCTGACTCATTCTGGTCCTTTTCTGGAAATTTCTCTTGATTTATTTGTGTTACATTTCTCTGCCTTCACATTTTGTCCGTGTATAAGAAGGTTTTGGCCACTGGAGTCCAATGGATATGGCCTCTGTGTTCCCTAGGTTTGGTCTGTCTGCAGGCCCACCACCCCCTCTGCCACTGCTGCCTTGGGCGTTCAGATGTTTTTGTTGCTAGTGACAGCCAGCTGGGGCTTTTGCTCTGGTTTCTGCCTCTCCTCCACTGGAGGGTCTGTGATCACGTGCCTGGGTCTACAAGCCATGGGTTTCTCAGCATTTGCCCCACCCTCTGGGGGAGTGGTTATGTGCCAGGCGGGGGCCACAAGCCTTGGCACCACAGGCAGGTGTGAGCACCTTTGTTTGGCTGCTGGTTTCTGCCCATTTCCTGGCTTTTGCCCCAACCCCGTAGGAGTAGTCTACTTGTGGGTCAGCTGTAAGCCTTGGCTCAACAGGCTGGGCAGGGCTGCATGACTGCGCTCAGTCATGGGATTCTGCCTGTTCTGTCCTTTTGCCCCACTACTGCGGAAAGAGCAGACTTGCACATTGGGCTGAAAGCATTGGTTCCTTGGCCCAACAAGGCTGCACCCCTGCACATCTTGGTCAGTTGTGGGTCTCCACCCTTTTCAGGGCTCCTGTTCTTTCCCTGCTGGAGGAATTGCAGGTGAACCCGCAGCTAGGCCTGACCAGTTTTGTGTATCCCCTCCGTTCCTGCCTGGCAAGACTGAGCTCACACCTGGGCCTCAGTCATGGCTGGTAGGCTTCTGCCCTTGCCAACAGAACCACACTTTTGTATCCCACCACCACCCACCCTCTGATGAGCCCTCAGCCATGTGGGTGAGGGCACTGCAGCTCAGACCCTAACACTTCATACTGTAGTCCCAAAAGCTCCCTCCTTCTAAGCAAGTCTGCACCGAGTGCCACGGGAGAGCTTGTTTGGCTGGTATCTTGCTTCCCTTTGCTGGTAATGCTCTTTCCAGGGAAATATTCACTTCAGATTTGGGGAGTGACTCAGCCAAGGGATTAGGGTGCTGTTCCTCAAAGTGTTTCTCCCCGTGCCTTCTAGATTACACTCTCTTCCTGCTGCTCAAGTCCTCTTCTTGCTCCCATCCCCAGGAGCCCCAGGTGGGTGATTGTGAGAGAAGTTTTCTGTGCGGTTCCAGTAAGAAGAATCCTGGGTCTGAGAAATCTGTTTCTTTCTCACAAACAGTATCCTGATTTGTTTTGCAGCTAAATACTGTCTGTATGTCTCTTCTAGGCCCTGGGGCTGCAGGCTGGAGCTTTATTTCTGGGGCTCAGGACCCTCCCCTCTCTGCTAAACTCACTTCCCACCATGCGAGTTCCTCCGTGCTGCCGTTCGTCACGGGAGTGTAGCAGCCCACTCTGCATTTTCACTTTTCCTACCAGTCTCAATGTGGCTTCTTCAGTGTTTTGGTTAAAGAGTCCTCTTAGTTTAGTCCAAAGTTACTTTTTCCAGATGATGGTTCTTAAAATTAAGTTGTAATCCACTTTGATTTTGGGGGATGAAAGTTGCTACATCTGCCTACTCCATTGCCATCTTGCCGCCTCCCATTTCTAAAATTATTGACGTAACTTTGCAAGTCCTATTGAATAAAATGTGTCATGACTAGTTCACTAGAGTCTCCAAGAATGATATATAAATAGTTTATAAAATACCTTCTGAAAGTATTTATATTTTGAGGAATACACAAATTAAAATTTTAACATTCCTATTGAGGTATAGTTAATTTGCAGAAATCTGCACATATATAATTTGTGCAGTTTGATGAGTTTGGATATATGCAAACTGATCTGTAGAACTAATTCATCTAACAAACAAAACTTTATGCCCATTGAATAACACATACACAAATTATTTAGATGTCTTTGTATGAACGAGGTTAACAAGTTTGCCAGTAAATGTAGTTATGTGAAGAATGTTTATAGTTAGAGAAGCTTTTTGGGGAATTACTACATGCAGAGTCTTGGCTTGCTGAGATTCCATTAAGTCTTCAGTATGATATAGGCATTTAAAAAAATGTAATAATACCATATTCCCCCATGTATAAGACTCACCCTTTTTCTGAAAAATTTTGGGTCTAAAAACTTGGTGCATCTTATACAGTGCTTGTTGGTCTTTTTTTTTTCACTTCCTGCTTTTTACATTTGTTTTTGTGCTCATTGTTAAAGACAAAGATTCTTCATCAGATACAGATGAGGAAAAGCTAATGGATGGGAGTTTTGATAGTGATAAGGAGTTGTATGAATTTTATGATGAATAAAACTTGAGTTCAATAACTTTATGTAATACATTTTATTTTTCAAATATTAGGCCCCAAAATTAAGGTGTGTCTTACACATGGGAGTGTCTAATACATGGAAAAATACAGTAATTATCATTAGGTGACTGCCAAATTTGAGTTTGTTGTGAGGTGTTTTACAGATCTTTAATACCTTAAGTAATGTTGGATTTTTTCCATTTCTGTTTTTTGCCACATAGAATCCAACAAAACCCACTAAGTGAATTGGAGGAGGGTGGTGATCATTACCATTCAAAATAATCATAAACAGCACTCCAGACTCTTTTGCTTCTAAAATAATTATAAAATTAAATAAGATATAACCAATAAAAAAAACTCTCTAATTTGTTCAAGGTAACTAGCACATTATTTTAAATAATACTATTTTGTCAGGACCTGAGGAAGGATAGGATGAGAAAAGATATGCATTTATGTTTAACAATAGTTTATCAAAACCTTGTTGTAATTGAAACATCATGTTTAGTGTCAAAGATACAGAAGAGAAGTGACATGTGTTAGGGTTGTTAAAAAAAATCAATTATAAGGAAGATAAAAAGTCATATAGGTAACCAGAGAATAATTATAGTACTTTTATCAAAGAGAAGTAGAAATTAAAATTGATAATGATAGTATTCAAACATTTCTGTCAAATTCCTAGTTTAAAGTACTTGGAGGTATTAATCACTTTATGAAAGCTCAGTTTGGTTTATTGTATAATTCAATGCTTTTTGTTTGATATACAGTATATTGACTTTTCTTTCAGGTGCCTGAGAGTTATGGGTGTTACAAAGACAAAGAACACACACTCTACTCCTGCTTTGTAGTTGCTGGTGATTTATATGTGACTATTCCGTGTATTTTCATTTCATTTAAGATCTTGAAATTGATTTTCAAAAGAAAAAAATACACTTTAACAAAACTTTTCTATATTATCACTCTTAGTCACCATTTCAGTATTTTCTTGTATCCAGGTAATTGCTTTAGCACACTCTTATAATCAGAAGGAAAGAAAGCATGCTTTTATCTCTAAATATTCAAAAAACACCACACAGCATCTTTCTTTACTATCTCTTTTTTCAAACCATTTAATTAAAGGAGAACATAATAGAAGAAAACACTCTGTATGTGGGATCAGACCCCAAGCAGTAACTTCTGCTCTCCTTGGTGAGTTAGAAGCCCAGGAAATCCTTGACTTTTTCCCTCCCAGTTTCCCCTGAAAGTATGAACAAGCTAGAATAACTGTATTACTACCAGACACAGCACATTTTAAGAAAAAAAGAATTATCTACAATAAAGTGTGATATTTTATATTGCTTAAAGGGGCAATTTGCTAGGATGATGTAACAAATCTAAATTTACTAATAACAGAACTTTAAAATTTATAAATAAAAAAACAGAATTAAAAGGTGGGGGAACAGAATAAAAATTTACTTATAACTCAAGATTCATTTTTTTAAAGGAACCTTATTAGAACCATATTGAAAATGCTAAGAAAAATTTTCTATGTGGAAAACTGAACAAAGGTTCTACATTTTTAAAAGTATGTCTAATGTAAAGCTACATTAATGCCCATGACTTCAAATTTTGAAAAAAACTCTAACACATAACCCATGTATGGTGCTCTGACTTTTCTGAATGATATGTTGTCAAGTTTTGAGGGTTGGCACTTGGAAAGTTGTGATACTAAGTACTCCAATATGCAGGTAATAAAGTCAAGGGACATGGGATAAAGATTATCCTGAAGCAGTCCCCAGGCATATGGTCTTATTTGGTAGATTGATTTGTTTGTTTTATCACTAAAATTTACCTAGTTGTAACAGAAGTACTTCCAACATGTGTATATTCTGTGTATACACATTTTTCTTAAGAGAGTATAGGGCAGCAAATTGGTTGCTGACAGTGGTTTTTAGGCTTGCTTTTAAAAGCTGTGATTCAGGGAAATGATCAGCATTTAATTTTAGAGGAGATTACAAAATAAAACAACTTAGTGCATATAAGATATTTTTAAAATGTACTACTATAATTGTTTTATACATGAACATGTTCTCATTTAAATTTGGGGCTGAATATTGTTTATGACTTGAAAGTATGCATGGATTTTTTTTGCTATAAAAATTCCAAAATGCTTTTTGAATATTCTGTAAGTACTTCCTGTGGAGCTTTTAGTAATCAAGCACTGATTTAAAGATTGGAAGAGTGACTATAAATCTGTTGTTATGCCCTAGTCTGAGCATCTCTAAAACCATGGCCTCTAGGCACTTCATTTGTTACTGCAAATCATGACAGTGATGAATGACTCTCTATCCTGCAGTCTTGATTTGAAACAGCTCTATAATACTGACACATTCTTTATGTTGTTATTACTACTAAATAAAGACATGACTCATATTCTAATCACAATTACCATAATTTTTGCTCCATAAGATTCACTCCCCCCCCCAAAAAAAAAGTAGAGAGGAAAATGCCCATGTGTCTTATAGAGTGAAAAATATGGTATTTTATCAAATATTTTAACACACCATTTGGTTCAGAATATTTTTTATTTTTATTTTCCTCCTTAAAATCCTAGGTGTGTCTTATGGTCAGGTACTTCTTACGGAACAAAAAATATGGTATATATCTAACCACTAATTGTTCTCTTTTCATGGGATTCCCTGGCAACTTTTGCATATGACAGAATTCTTGGGACTATCCAAGAAGCAGTAAATTCTAATTACTATTTCAATGGCATCATTATTTTTCTCTGGTTATGTAACTACTGCACTGAAGTCATGTTATTGATAAACCTGACCCTGCTTTTGAAGCCAAATTACAAGAGTAATTTAAGGAGCTATAGAAATATTAAACATTGTGGAAAAGTAGCTCTTTTACCAAAAAAGTGTGTGTTCAGTATAACCATGTATATTTAAATCCCTATTTGGTTATTTATAGAATGTCTCTACTTTATGTGAGTGTCATTTAACAGCATGAGTGGAGAACTCATCCATTCCCTTTAGTTATCGAATTGTTTAGGGATACTGCAGAAATGCCTGATGAAGTAGGTACTAAATTCTCCAAACATTGCTTTAAAAAAGGCCAAGGTTTGGAGTGAGTTGATGATGTCTTAGTTGTAAAATAAACCAAAATAATCGTTGTTGTTTTTTTTTTTTTTGTGCGTGTTTTTTTTTAACCATGGGAAACAAAGAAGTAGTACTGGGTGGTAAGACAGATCACTTTTATGGAGTATACAGTTTAAGGAAGTCAACCTCCATTTCTTTCTCTTCCTTTTGTTCTCTTCTCTAAAGATAAAGACATAGGATGGGAAAGAACTGTTCATAATTTTATGTGTGTATTCCAGAAGGAGAAACTGAGCTCTTTACTCTCTTACCTGTGTGCTGGGTTGACAGACTCATCCATGTGCCTCTTACCTGGAACTAGAGAAAAAGCACCGGGGGAAGATACCAGAGTAGTGGATGTGACAAAGGCCAGGTGGCAAGGGTAAAGAGACCACCCCTTAAATTTTTGGTCTTAAGGGCTATGAAGGATGAATTTTCCTGTGTTTGGTCATAGATGGTAAGTAAGGCAGTAGCAGTGGTAATACTGGGGCTCACCACCATGACAGAACAAGGAAGTTCACATACCAGAGGGAAGCATTGTGCGGCTCAGGTGTGTGTCTGGGAAGGTGGTTTGGAAAGATTATATTTCACCTAGAAGACACTAAATCTTGCTTGCGGTAATTGCTTGTGATTAACTGTCACTGAGTTTAGCTCAATGGTGACATCAACATAAAGAAGCAAGCAGACATTTTATGGACACTCATACAAATAGATATTATTTTTTCTTTATCTCTTTCTCACCTCAATACTAGGGTATAAAGCCAGTTAAGATGGATGAAGAGATGAGAGGGTAAGCATGACACAACTTTCTATCAAGCCAGCAGGGCAGCAAACCTGGCCCATATGAATAGTGCACAAATTTTTAATCAAATAGGTTGTAAACTCTAAAAATATGTAGAAGAAGATTTTAATAACTGATAGTTTGCTATTTTTATAACTGAAGGTGCCTGAACTTTACTTAATACAATATTCTTCATCTGCCCACAAGAAAGAAGTATCTGGTGCCATAGAAGGGTGTGCCAAATTAGTTGCTTATGGGGCATAGGAAAGAAAGGACAATTTCAAGTTTACATACCCACAATTTGACATATCTAACAAAAATACACATTTTGTACCCTCTCAGAATTTAGCATTAGATGTGGTGACCCTTGCTGTTCAAGATTTGGTGGCCAATGTCTTTCCCATTTGTTGGTTTAGTCTAGATGTATGATTAAAATGTATGATTAGTTACTGGGAGTTCTTCATTAAAACAAGCTTGTTACATAGTAATTTTTAATTAGAGTTTGTTGCTATAGGTAATATTTACATAGGAATAAACTTTTTCTACCTAAATAAAAAGGTACTACTATTACAGTAAAGCTCTGCTTAAGTAAGAGAGTAAGTTTTAGAAATGTTACATCTCAGTGGTGCTTCTCTTTTTATTTTTGCAAAGACAGGGAGACAATCAGCACTCTCAATTCACAAGTGAAATTGAGACCATTTTATTTGTTCCATTTATATGAAAACACAGTTTTTAAAATCAAAGCTCCAGCATAATATATACTGTCAAAAGGAGACCACTTGATATTGATTGTTGTCAATTTTATTGACAAATATTGAGGTCAAATATATAAGAAGAAATATTTTTAAAATCTCTTTGTTGAGCATTTAAAACCTGAGTTTTCAGGTGCTTTCTTTTCCCTTAGCTTTGATGCCATGTTTGCCATAATTAGACAGAAGAATGTACCTTTGCTATTATGTATTTCATTGGGGGTGGGATTAGTTTTGGGGCCAGTAAACTGATCAGTTTTACTTGGATTGTCAGTTGATATCTCACGATCTGGTCAAATTGTAGTGGAAGTGATGACATGTAGTATAAGGATTCTCTAGTAGACTGTGTTAATGTGATCAATTCTTTGTTCCCTTCCATGTTAGAGTGTTTTCTATGTTCCTTTGTGGGTAAGGTACAGGATGTTGCCCTACCCTGATGTCAGGATGGGACTGATAACTTGCTCCTCCAATGGCTGTGGAGTAGATTTAAGCATAAACTTTGAGTGTAATTATGTGGTTGCTTTATTGTCTCTTTATCTTGGCTCATCCAAGAGAGAATGTAGCACTGGTTAAGGGGATGTCCTTCTGCCTAAATCCTGCAGTTAGGAAAGATGGAGCATATATATCCCTTTCCTATGCACTTCAGTCCTGTAGTCAATTTGCAACTCCCCTTTAATGTGAGATAGAAGTACATTTTGTTGTCGTGAGACACTTAGAACTGCAAGATTCATTACTGTAACCAAATATAACAAATATAGAAAATCAGACAATAATAGAATCAGTTCTAGGGAATCAGTAAATCTCCTTGTCAGAGATTGGGTTTCAGGGAGAATTTATGAAAAATCTTGAGTCATGAATAAGAGCAATCATATATATTCTGAATTTAGGAGAGAAAAAAATGGTAAGAGATTTAGTTGGCATTATAATGCAAAGTGAGAAGCTAATGCCATGGCATGTTATGGATTCATTTATAAACAACTGGCTGTACCTGGCCACGTGTTGCTGTGGCTCAGTCTGATTACATGGAAAAGAAAGAAAAGAGAAAGTGTACATTTCTAATATGTTTAATTTCACAGTGCTTGTGGGTATACAATATTTTTTTGCATTGCTTCTTTTTTTTTTTTTTCTTTTGTATTTTTCTGAAGCTAGAAACCGAGAGAGACAGTCAGACAGACTCCCGCATGCGCCCGACTGGGATCCACCCGGTACGCCCACCAGGGGGCGATGCTCTGCCCCTCCGGGGCGTGGCTCTGCCACGACCAGAGCCACTCTAGCGCCTGGGGCAGAGGCCAAGGAGCCATCCCCAGCACTCGGGCCATCTTTGCTCCAATGGAGCCTCGGCTGCGGGAGGGGAAGAGAGAGACAGAGAGGAAGGAGAGAGGGAGGGGTGGAGAAGCAAATAGGTGCTTCTCCTGTGTGCCCTGGCTGGGATTGAACCCGGGACTTCTGCACGCCAGGCCGACGCTCTACCACTGAGCCAACCGGCCAGGGCCCATTGCTTCTTTTTTATTGATTTTAATTTATTATGTTTATATAGATTCTAGTGTTTTTCCAAATGTATCCCCCTACCCCGTATTCCCCTCAACATCTCCCTTGCACCCCTCCCTATATCGCCCTATTTCTTTCAGCTTTATCCCATCCTATCATCCCTTTCTGTCGGGAGCCGATCCACTAATGCTGGCTAACTAGGTCACAGCAGGAGAAGATCCACAACTGCTGATTGACAAAGTCACAGCAAAAGAAGATCGATGGTTACTGGTTGATAGAGTCACCGCAGTGAAGACCAACGGCTGCGGGTTAACAAAGTCACCGCAAAGGAAAGGCACAACGATACTTCCCCCTTTGATCTTTTGAATTAATCTGGCCTTATATCCCTCCCTTTTCTGGGTGTGTGCTATTATTTATGGCACAGGAATAAGAGTACCGTGCTTTCCCTGTAGATTTGTAGTAATTTCTTTGGAAATGAGACAGAAGGTGTAAGTTCCACAGAAAAGCCTGTAAGCCCCTTGAACTGGGCTCATAAACATAAGAGGCTGGCCATGATATCCCTCATAAAGGGTTAAGTTTATAGGAGAATTTCTTCTTATTAATCATGTTAGAAAGAATAAAGTTAGAACTTAACTAGTGTATGAATATAGTAAATAAATAAAGTTTAACTAGACATTAGAATCTTAGGTAAAGTGGAGTGGAGTAGCCTGTTGCATGGCCTTGGATAGGAGTGCAGCTGGCAAGTAAAGAATGTTTTGTTAAAAGACTTGTTTTGTCACTGAAGGCAGTTGCTGGGCTTTTCTCAGTAAAACATTCTCGTGAGATTTTTGTATTTTCCAAGAATAAGGAGAGGAATGTGGTAGGATTCATAGCAGCAATAGCAATTAATGCCTTCTGATATTATGTTGCTACTAGCTATCTTGCAGGTGCACTCTATGTATCTTTAAGTAAAAGTTACTCTTAATACTATGTCAGTTTCTTAAATAGCAAGCCTTTTGTAGTCTTATGAAAAAAGAATTAGGACACTACATGAACTCAAGTCTATTTGCCTGAGCAAGCAGTGGTCCTTTGCTAGTCCTTGATGATTTCGTCTGCTAATCTCTCTCTCTGCGCCCTTGACTCACAACAACAGTAAGGTAGAGTTATTAATTAGTACTAATCTTTTAGAAGTTTGTACCAATATTGTTATTACTATTCAAGTTATTGTATAACTGTACTTTGAATAACTTACCACCTGACTTGTAGCTTATAGATATGAATTAACTGTTATCTGGAAATATGTAACCATAGTGAAACTAAAACAATGATGTATTCAAAATGCCATGTGATTGTAACTTAGTGTGTGCATAAAAAGAAAGCTAGACCAGCATTTGGCGGAGATGCCTGGCAGTAAATGCTAACCAGAGAATAAAGAGAAAGAAAAGAATTCGGCTCTCTCACTCGATTCGTGCCGACGCCGTCTCTTCCTGTGGGACCCCTGGGTCCCCCCCGGGGCTGGACCCCGGCACCTTTCCCTCTGTTCTCTTTTCCTCTGGTCCCTTTGATCTCTCCTCTGTCTCAATTCCTTTCCTCAGTTCTCATTGTTCATTGGATTCCTCAAATGAGTGAGGTCATATGATATTTTTCTTTTTCTGCCTGGCTTATTTCACTTAACATAATATTTTCCAGGTCCCTCCATGTTGTCACGAAAGGTAAGATTTCCTTTTTCATAGCCCAATAGTATCATTCCATTACACACACACACACACACACACACACACACACACACACACACACACACACACACACCATAGCTTTTAATCCACTTATCCACTAACGGACACTTGAGCTGTTTCCAGATCTTTGTTACTGTGAATAATGCTGCCATAAACATGGGAGTGCATTTCTCATTTTCAAACAGCGCTATGGTGTTCTTGGGGTATATTCCTAAAAGTGGGATAGCTGGGTCAAAAGGCAGTTCAATTACTAATTTTTTGAGGAATCTCAATACTGTTTTCCACAGTGGCTGCAAAAGTCTGCACTCCCACCAGCAGTGCAGGAGGGTTCCCTTTTTTCCACATCCTCGCTAGCACTTATTCTGTGTTGTTTTGTTGATGAGCGCCATTCTGACTGGTGTAAGATGATATCTCATTGTGTTTTAATTTGCACTTCTCTAATGATTAGTGATGTTGAACATTTCTTCATATGCCTATTGGCCATCTGTATGTTCTCTTTGGAGAAGTACCTATGCATTTCTTTTGCCCATTTTTTTGATTGGATTGTTTGCCTTCCTGGTGTTGAGTTTTACAAGTTCTTTATAAATTTTGGTTATTAACCCCTTATCAGACGTATTGTCGAATATGTTCTCCCATTGTGTAGTTTGTCTTTTTATTCTGTTCTTCTTGTCTTCAGTGGTGCAAAAGCTTTTTAGTTTGATATAGTCCCATTTGTTTATCCTGTCTTTTATTTCACTTGCCCGTGGAGATAAATCGGTGAATATATTGCTGTGAGAAACATCAGAGAACTTACTGTCTATGTTTTCTTCTAAGATGCTTATAGTTTTATGGCTTATATTTAAGTCTTCTATCCATTCTGAGTTTATTTTTGTGAATGGTGTAAGTTGGTGGTCTAGTTTTATTATTTGCAGGTAGCTGTCCAATTTTCCCAACACCATTTGTTGAAGAGGCTGTCTTTACTTCAATGTATGCTCCTACCTCCTTTGTCAAATATCCATTGTCCATAATGGTGTAGGTTTATTTCTGGGTTCTCTGTTATGTTCCATTGATCTATATGCCTGTTCTTATGCCAATACCAAGCTGTTTTGAGTACAATGGCCCTGTAGTATAACTTGATATCTGGAAGTGTGATACCTCCCACTTTATTCTTCCTTTTCAGGATTGCTGAGGCTATTCATGTTCTCTTTTGATTCCATATAAATTTTTGAAATATGTGTTCTATATCTTTGAAGTATGTCATTGGTATTTTAATCGGTATTGCATTGAATTTATAAATTGCTTTGGGAATATAGACATTTTAATGATGTTTATTCTTTCTAACCATGAGCATGGTATATGCTTCCACTTGTTTGTATCTTCCGTGATTTTTTTTATCAATGTTTTATAATTTTCCGAGTACAAGTCTTTAATCTCTCTGGTTAAATTTATTTCTAGGTACTTTATTTTTTTGTTTGCAATCGTGAAGGGGATTGCTTTCTTAATTTCTCTTTATGACAGTTCATTTTTAGTGTATAAAAATGCCTCTGACTTCTGAGTATTAATTTTATATCCTGCCACCTTGCTGAATTCATTTATCAGGTACAGTAGTTTTTTGACTGAGACATTAGGTTTTTTTTTTATATACAATATCATATCATCTGCAAATAATGATAGTTTTACTTCTTCTTTTCCAATTTGGATGCCTTTTATTTATTTTTTTTACTTGTCTGATTGCTGTGGCTAGGACTTCCAGAACTATGTTGAATAAGAGTGGTGAAAGGGGGGACCCCTGCCTTGTTCCTGATCTTAAGGGGATTGCTTTTAATTTTTGCCCATTGAGTATGATATTAGCTGTGGGTTTGTGATACATAGCTTTTATCATGTTGAGGTATATTCCCTGTATTCCCACTTTGCTGAGAGTTTTGATCATGAATTGGTGCTGAGTTTTATCAAATGCTTTTTCTGCATCTATTGAAATTATTACATTGTTTTTCTTTTGTTTATGTGATGAACCACATTGATTGATTTGCAAATATTGTACCAGGCTTGCCTTTCAAGAATAAATCCCACTTGATCATGGTGTATGATTTTTTTCATATTTTGCTTGATCCAGTTTGCTAATATTTTGTTGAGGATTTTAGCATCTAATTTCACCAGAGATACTGGCCTATAATTTTCTTTCTTTGTGTTGTCTTTGCCTGGTTTTTGAATCAGAATTATACTCACCTCATAAAAGGAGCTTGGAAGTCTTCCTTTCTCTTGAATTTTTTGAAATAGCTTGAGAAGGATAGGAGTTATTTCTTCTTTGAATATTTGGTAGAATTTACTTGGGAAGCCATCAGGCCCAGGACTTTTCTTTTTTGGGAGTTTTTTGATAACTGTTTCAATCTTATTTGTTGTAATTGGTCTGTTTTAGGTTTTCTGATTCTTCCAGATTAATTTTTGGAAGATTATATGTTTCAAGGAATTTGTCCATTTCATTTAGGTTTTCTAGATTTTTGGTGTAGCATTCTTCATAGTATTTTCTTACATTTTTTTAAATTTAAAATTTAAAAGGGCTGTGCACAGGTTTGTTTATATTCAAAACAGTACATTATCAGGAGTGTCCATTCCTATGGTTTACAGAATCAGGAAGGTCAATGTACAGAGGTTACACACAAACATGGGAACATATGCTCATGAAGGGCTTTGATTAAGGAAGTTGATTATTAGAGCAGTTTACAATCAGGAGTGTCCACACTTATAGAGTCCTTGCTTCAAAGTGATTTTGCTCAGGGATTCCATGTTCGTAAGCGTTCTTGCTCAGCAATTTATTGCTCAGAATTTTTCATACACAGGGTTCTAAGTTCAGTGGAGTTTTTTTCTCAGAAGGATATATTCTCAGAGTGGATACATTCTTCAAAGTGTTTATTCTCAGCAGTGCACATGCTCATGGCCGGTGTCATATGGGGGTTACACAGTCTGATGCTTCATACTCAGGACATCAATGCTCAGGATGGAACATGTTTGGCATATATACATTATCAAGGGGTTATATTCTAATGAAAAGCTACTGTCATCCAAGGTTATAATCAGAGCAATCCTCAAACAGGAGGGTCCATGCTTAGTGTTTCTGGGACCTGCCAGGGTCCCTGCCATGGGCAACACTCAGAAAATTCTCACATGAACAAGGCCTGACAGGTCAGCAGAAAACTCAGGGGGCAAGAGTGGACCAGGGGTTTCCAAAATGCCCAATGTCATCAATGAGTTTACATCAGAGTTTCTGGGGAGTCTCTTAGAAAACACTGATTTCAAAACAAAACAAGCATCACCTGTATCAGGACCTCAGAATGGATTAGATCAGTTAACTCAGCGTCTGGACCTCGGGTCTGGATGTCAGGTCGGTGGTACTTACCTGTACCTCTGATGGGCATCCAGGACGAAGGACGAAACCCCTTGGGCTTCATGCGGGATGTTGGGTAACTTACTGAAAGTGTCTGAGGAAAGCAGGGGGAGAGGGAGAAGGACACAGACTAGGAAAGGTTGGCAGCTTCTGTGAATCACAACAAATAGCCACAGGTTTGGGGAGAACAGGGCTGAGCCTGAAGAGCTTGCCTAAAGGAGGCGACAGCTCTCACCACGCTCTGCTTTCCAAAAGCACCCATCTGAACCCTTGGCCACCTTTCCTTCCCACACAGAGGACTCGTCTCAGAGACAAGCTATCCCCCATAACCAGGGTGCAGGCATGCTCTACCCTAGGCATGAAAGATGCTGCTCTTCTCTCTGAGAGCTGTCACCCATGTCCTTGGTCAGCTGACACTGCCTTCTGGAATTTACACAAGCTGCCTGCCCCTCTGCTCCCTCTTTTCTCCTGTGTTTGTGTGTCCCTGCAAGCCCTTTGTCTCTCTGTCTCTGTCACTGTCTCTTACTCTCCCAGGCTCCTTCCAGTGAAGGTCTCTGTCACCGCAGTTGTGGGGTGAGTTCTGGATCCTGCACATACCTGGCTACAGGTCAGTGTGTGCACGGAGGATCCTGAAGTCTTCCCTAAAGCCCACGCCTGGCAGTGCACTGCCCCTTTTGTGCAAATTCCACTGACCTACTCAGTGACATGCAGGTGAGGCCAATGGTTGGCCTAGCAGTGGTCAAAGAGAAAATTGACTGCAGTTCACTTAACAAGTGATGTGGTCTTTGATGCTCTGAGCACGTCTCCCTAGTTCCTCAGGTGACATCCATGGTTCTGATCTGTCTCCTCACCCTTTAAAAGGTAATTCATGCAGATGGTGGGGAGCTTGTTCCCAGTGACAGGGACCTTGACTCCTATAGCAACCTCAGCCCTGGCTACAGATTGGCTCCTCCTCTGAGGCTGCAGATGACACCCTGATGTGCGTTAAACAAGGATGATGCCCTATGTCAGCGTCAGAGCACCAGAGCCTCGTCCCATGTGGCTGTTACTCCAACTTCTCCTCCTGGGACATGATGGGAAATCGACCTCTGCCATGGCTCCCCGTGGGCTTCACAAACTGCTGAGTTCTGATGCTGCCCTCCTGAACCACACCTCCAAGACACACTCGACATAAGGTAAGCCGGAGAATCTCTTACAATATTTTGTATTTCTGTTGTATCAGTTGTTATATCTCCACTCTCATTTCTTATTTTATTTATTTGAGTCCTCTCTTTTTTTTTTTTTTTTTTGGTGAGTCTGGTTAAAGGTTCATCAGTCTTGTATACCAGCTCCTGGTTTCATTGATCCTCTATTGTTTTTATAGCCTCAATGTTATTTATTTCTGCTCTGAGCTTTATTATTTCCTTCCTTCTACTTCCCCTGGGCTTTACTTGCTGTTCTTTTTCTAGTTCTTTTTGATTCAGGGTCAAGTTGTTTATTTGAGCTTTTCCTAGCTTCTTAAGGTATGCCTGTAATGCTATGAACTTCCCTCTCAGGACTGCTTTTGCTGTGTCCCATAAATTTTGAATTGATGTATGCTCATTATTATTTGTTTCTAGGAATTTTTTCATTTCTTCTTTGATCTCATTGTTAACTCACTCGTTATTCAATAACATGCCATTTATTTTCCAAGTGTTTGAGTATTTTGCAGTTTTTCTGTTGTAGTTGATTTCTAGTTTCATGCCATTGTGATCAGAGAAAGTGCTTGATATGATTTCAATCTTCTTAAATTTTTTGAAACTGCTTTTGTGCCCTAACATGTGGTCTATCCTAGAGAATGTACCATGAGCACTTGAAAAGAATGTATATTCTGCTGCTTTAGGGTGAATGGTTCTGAAGATATCTATTAAATCGAGTTGATCTAGTGTGTCCTTTAAGTCTGCTGTTTCTTTGTTAATTTTCTTTCTTGAGGATCTATCTAGTGATGTTAGTGGGGTATTAAAATCCCCTACTATTATGGTGTTGCTGTTGATCTCGCTCTTTATATCCATCAAAGTCTGCTTTATATATTTAGGTGCTCCTATATTAGGTGCGTAGATATTTATAATAGTTATATCTTCCTTTTGGATTGTTCCCTTTATCATTATGTAGTGGCCTTCTTTATCTCTTACTATATCCTTTGTTTTAAAGTCCATTTTGTCTGATATAAGTATTGCTACTCTAGCTTTTTTTTCATAGCCATTTGCATGAAATGTGTTTTTCCATCCTTTTACCTTCAACCTATGTGCATCTTTTGTTTTAAGGTGTGTCTCTTGTAGACAGCATATGTATGGGTCCTGTTTTCTTATCCACACAGCTACCCTATGTCTTTTGATTGGATCATTTAATCCATTTACATTTAAGGTTATTATTGATATGTAGTTGTTTATTGCCATTTTATTCTTTAAAATCTGTATTTCTCTTTTGCTATATTCTTTTTCCCCTTTGATCTGTTTACAACAGGCCCCTTAGCATTTCTTGCAGCCTTGGTTTGGTTGTAGTGAATTCCTTGAGTTTTTTTTTTTTGGTCTGGAAAGCTTTTTATTTCTCCTTTAATTTTAAATGATAGCCTTGATAGATAAAGTAGTCTTGGTTGTAGGTTCTTGTTCTGCATTACTTTGAATATTTCTTGCCATTCCTTTCTGGCCTCAAGTGTTTTTGTTGAGAAGTTGGAAGTCATCCTTATGGGGGATCCATTGTAGGTGATAGTCTTTTTTTTTTTTAGCAGCTTTTAATATTTTCTCTTTATCACTTAGCTTTGGCATTTTAATTATGATGTGTCTTGGTGTAGGTTTCTTTGGGTTTCTCTTTACTGGAGTTCTCAGTGCTTTTTGAACTTGTGAGACATTTTTGTGCCTTAATTGAGGGAAGTTTTCAGCTATGATATGTTTGAACAAAATCTCTATCCCTTGTTATTTTTCTTCATGTTGTCACAGAACACTATTAGAGTTTCCTGAGAATTTTTGAGTCTCTTTTCTTTTTTCTTCTCTGCTTTTATGCCTTCATTTATCTTGTCCTCTAACTCGCTGATTCAATTCTCAGCTTCATCCATCCTACTTTTAATTCCTTACATTTTGTTTTTCATTTCTGATATTGTATTTTTCATTTCTGACTGATTCTTTTTTATTATTTCAATGTTCTTTTTTATATTCGCTATCTCTTTATTTAGGTGTTCATAATGAACATCTATTGTTGTTCTAATATCTTTGAGCATTCTGACAATCATTATTTTAAACTCTGCATCTGGTAATTTGGTTATATCTGACTCATTCAGGTCCTTTTCTGGGGATTTCTCTTGATTCATTTGTGTTGCATTTCTCTGCCTTCTCATTTTTTGTAAAAGAATGTTTTGGCCACTGGAGTCCACTGGCTATGGCCTCTGTGTTCCCTAAGTGTGGTCTGTCTGCAGGCCCCTACCCTTTTGCTGTTGCTGCCTAGGGAGATTGGGTATGGGTGTTGCCAGTCCCTGCTCACTGGGGCTGCAGCTGTGGTTTAGGCCTCTCCTTCATGGAAGTGGCTGTGATCATGTGCTCAGGTGTACAAACCTCAGTGGCCCTGACCTTCACCCCACCCCCACAGGTGGCATTATGCTTGACCCTGAGGGCATGGGTGAGCACCTTTTCTCAGCTGAGGGTCTCAGCGTGATTCTGGGCTTTTGCCCCACCCCTGCAGGAGGAGCTTGCTCGTGGGATGTCTGCAAGCCTTGGCTCCACTAGCCGGCTGGGACTGCGTGCCCATGCTCAGTTGTGGGACTCTGCCTGTTCTGGGCTTCTGGCTCCACCCCCACAGGAGGAGCCGGCTCCCAAATCAGGCCACAAGCCTCGGTTCTGTGGGCGGGGCAAGGCTGTGCTCCTGCGCCTTTGCTCAAGGGGGATCTCTACCCCTTTTGGGGCTCCTGCCTTTCCCCTGCAGGCTGGATTGCAGGCAGTTCGCAGTTGGGCCTGACCACCCCTGCTCATCCCCTCCTTTCCAGCCAGGCAAGACTGAGCTCACATATGGGTCTCAGTGGCAGCCAGCCGGCTTCTGCCCTTGCCGACAGAACTGTGCTGCCACAACCTGTCGCTGCCTGCCCTTGGACGCGCCCTCAGTCGTGTGAGTGGGGGCGCTGAAGTTCAGCCCCTAACACTCACTGCTGTAGTCCTGAAAACTCTCTCCTTCTAAGCGACTCTGCTCTGAGTGCTGTGTGAGAGCTTGTTCGGCTGGTGTCTTGCTTCCCTTTGCTGGTATTGCTGTTTCCAGGGGAAATATTCACTGCTGATTTGGGGAGTGACTCGTCCCAGGGGTTAGGGTGGCTGTCTCTCAAAATGTTTATCCCTGTGCCTCCTAGATTACACTCTCTTCCTGCTACTCCAGTCCTCTCCTCTCTCCCTGTCCCCTGAAGCCCTGGGTGACTGGTTGTGAGAGAGGTTTTCTGCGTGGTCCCTTTAAGAAGAATCCTGGGTCTGAGAAATCATTCTCTTTTCACAAACATTATCCTGTCTTGTTTCCAGCTAAATACTGTCCATACACCTCTTCCTGGCTCTGGGGCTGCAGGCTGGGGCTTTGTTTCTGGGACTCAGGACCCTCCCCTCTCTGCTAAACTCACTTTCCACTATGTGTGTCTTTCCTGGCTGCCATTCGCTCTGGGGAGCTGGGCAGCCCTCTCCACATTTCCGCTTTTCTTACCAGTCTCAGTGTGTCTTCTTCAGTGTTCCTTGGTTGAAGAGTCCTCTTAGTTTAGTCCAAAGTTGTTTTTTTCAGATGATATTTCTCAAAATTAGTTTGTAATCCACTTTAGTTCTGGGAGATGGAAGTTGGTATGTCCTCCTACTCCATCGCCATCTTCTTTATTCTTCTTTTGTTATATTCTTTTTCCCCTTTGTTCTGTTTACAACATTCCCTTAACATTTCTTGCAGTATTAGTTTGGTTGTAATGATTCCTTGAATTTTTTTTTTTGTGGGAAGCTTTTTATTTCTCCTTCAATTTTAAATGATAGCCTTGCTTGATAATGAAGTCTTGGTTGTAGGTTCTTGTTCTGCTTTACTTGGAATATTTCTTGCCATTTCCTTCTGGTCTCAAGTGTTTCTGTTGAGAAGTCAGATGTCATCCTTATGGGGGCTTCTTTGTAGGTGATAGCCTTTTTTTCTTTAGCAACTTTTAATAGTTTCTCTTTATTTCTTAGCTTTGGTATTTTAATTATGAGATGTCTTTGTTCTTGGTGTAGATTTTTTTTGGTTTCTCTTTAATGGAATTCTCTGTGCTTCTTGGACTTCTATGACTTTTTCTGCATAAATTTAGGGAAGTTTTTAGCTATGATTTGATTGAACTCAGTCTCTATCTCTTGTTCTTTCTCTTCTTCTTCAAGAACCCCTATGATATGGTTGTTATTTCTCTTCATGTTGTCACAGAGCTCTCTTAGAGTTTTCTTAGACTTTTTGAGTCTCTTTTCTTTTTGCTGCTCTACTTTCATGCCTTTGTTTATTTTGTCTTGTATCTCACTGATTTGATCTGCAGCTTTATCCAGCCTGCTTTTAATTCCTTTTATTGTGGTCTTCATTTCTGATATTTAATTTGTCATTTATGACTGTTTTTTATTATGTCAATTTCCTTTTTTTATTTGCTATGTCTTTATTTAGGTGTTTGTTACATCCATCTGTTGTTGTTCTAGGATCTTTGAGCATCATTACAATCATTATTTTAAACTCTGCATCTGGTAATTTGGTTATATCTGACTCATTCAAGTCCTTTTCTGGAGATTTCTCTTGATTCATTTGTGTTGCATTTCTCTATCTTCCCCTTTTTATCTATGTATAAGAAGAGTGTGGCCACTGGAGTCTAATGGGTGTGGCCTCTGTGTTCACTAGGTTTCGTTTGTCTGCAGGCCTGCCACCCCCTGTGCCACTGTCTCTGGCTTTTGAGTATGAGTCTTGCTGGCACTGACCCACTGCAGCTCTCGCTGTGATTTTTGCCTTTCCTCCATGGGAGGGGCTGTGTTCATGTGTCTGGATTTACAAGCTTTAGCTGGCTTCAGCCTCCACCTGCCTCAGCAGGTGGGGCTGTGCGCCATGTTTGGGGCTACAAGCCTTGGCACCGCAGGCAGGGCTGCACACTTTTGCTAAGCCATTGGTCTCTGCAGTTTACAGGCTTTCGTCTTTCCCCTTTGTGTGGTATTGCAGGTGGGACTTCTCTTGCTCTCCTGGCCCTGCAGCTGGGCCAGAACGCTTTTATACATCCCCTCAGTCCCTGCCGGGTGAGACTGAGCTCACACCTGGCCTCAGTCGTGGCTGGCCCGGCTTCTGCCCCCCTCTGACAGGACTGTGCTTCCACTCCCACCTATGCTCACCCTCTAGTGAGCCCTCAGCAGTGTGGGTGGGGGTGCTGCAGCTCAGAGCTAAACACTAAATACTGTATTCCTGATGGCTCCCTCCTTCTAAGCAACTCTGCTCTGATGGCTGCAGGAGAGCTTGTTTGACTGGTGTCCTGCTTCCCTTTGCTGGTATTGCTGGTTCCAGAGGAAATATTTACTTTAGATTTGGGGAATGACTCAGCCCAGGGGTTAGGGTGGCTCTCCCTTTGTGTGTTTCTCCCTGTGCCTCCTAGATTACACTTTCTTCCTGCTACTCTTGTCCTCTCCTGTCTTCTTGTCCCCTGGATTCCTGGGTGAGTGGTTGTGAAAGAGGTTTTCTGTGAGGTCCCTTTAAGAAGAATCCTGTGTCTGAGAAATCTGTCTTTTTCTCACAAACAGTATCCTGACTTGTTTTGCAGCTAAATACTGTCCATACACTTCTTCTAGGCTCTGAGGCTGCAGGATGGGGCTTTGTTTCTGGGGCCCAGAACTGTTCCTTCTCCGTTAAACTCACTTCCCTCCACATGCGACTCTTCAGGCTGCCATTTGCTCCTGGGAGCTTGGCAGCCCTCTCCACATTCCTGCTTTTCCTACATGTCTCAGTGTGGCTTCTTCAGTTTCTTGTTTAAAGAGTCCTCTTAGTTTAGTTCAAAGTTGGTTTTTCCAGATGATAGTTTTTAAAATTAAGTTGTAATCCACTTTGCTTCTGGAAGGTGGAAGTTGGTATGTCCGCCTACTCCATCGCCATCTTGCCCCCCTCCTAAACCATTGAGTTTTTAAACATCAGATAAGGAGCTGCCTTATGAAACTTTAAATCTTTACTCATTCCAAAGAGATTCTTACATTAAGAGAAGTATATTGAAATTGAGAACAACTGCTCAGAGTGGACAGTTTGTGTTCACTGAGAAGACTGGAGGTTCTCCCACATCTTTTAAAATCTTTTCTGTTTTTATTTATTTTCTTCAAGAGCTTTTACATTTAATATGTTAAATGTAATATGAGACCCTATAAGCCCAAAAAGGAAACACATTTTAACTTAACCAAAATCTTTTCTAGGATCAAGTGTTCTTTAAGACTTGATAAATCAGCTTCCAGTTTTGAATCTTTGAAGTTTGGGGGATTTTTGGAGTTAAAAGCTTTGGCTTTGCTTCAGCTTTTTATCTTTTTATTGGGGGAAAAATTTTACTTACTCATAAAAAGTATCCAAGGTAATGCTGTTTTTTACTCTTTTAAGTTTATTTCTCCCTTTCTATCTATGTATTTTAGTCCATAGTACTTACAGCTTAAGATGTACTCTATCTCATTTGAAGTATATACTACCTTTTTGTAGCTAAAAAAGCAGCATCTCTGTTGTTGATAGAAATGCTGAAGGTCAGAATGGTTGGTTAGTGTGTTGGAATGGGAACCAGAAATTGTATCTAAGTGACTAATTTCAGTGCTTTTAAAATTGTTGCTGCAGAGCCAATTATACCTACACAGTAGCCATTCTAACCTTAGAATTTTGGCATCTGAAGGAGCTCAGGGCCTCTTCTCAAGTATTAGGAACTCTGCTGGCCTCCATAAACTATTTTGAGAATTGGGAAACATTTATCTCTGGAGGATAGATGAATTTCCCACACAAGTATGGCTTGCATAGCAGAACTGTGTGTGTGTGTGTGTGCATGTGCATGTGTGTGTAAACATGTGCATGTGAGTATTAAACATTACAGTTTCCAACTTGCTTCATAGGAATATAAGTCTATGCCAGTGTGCTTCACTAGGTGAGTGGAATGCATGTAAAATACCTCTCTGGATGCTTTAGCGCATTATTTACAACATACACACATAGGAATATTACTCATTTATAAAAAAAATGACTTATTTTTCTTTGTAACAACATACATGGACCTGAAGGGCATTATGCTAAGTAAAATAAGTCAAACTTGAAAAGACAAATACTGTACAATCTCACATATGTGAAATACTAAAACACAAACAAAAAATATTGGTGGTAGTCAGAGGCAAGTGGTGGGGGTGAGTGAAATGGATGGATGTGGTCAAAATGTACAAACTTCTAGTTACAAAGTAAATGTCATAGGAATGTAATGTACAGCATAGTGACTATAGTTAATAATTCTGTATGGTGTATTTGAAAGTTGCTAAGTAAATCTTGAAAGTTCTCATCATGAGAAAACAATTGAAAGTTCATTTGCCTCTTAAAATGATGAGATTCAATTGTACTCCTACTTAGTTGAGCTCTGACTTCTATATGATACACAGGCATATTTTATGTTCTTTTTGAACATTTGTCTTTTGACTTTATATTGATTTTATATTCAAGACAGTTGGTGCTTTGGTTTAACATTATAAAGTCAAACAAATTTAGCAAAATTGAGTGGTGATATCACCTTATAGAATCCTTGTCTTAGCATGAGTCACAACAGAGTTGAGAAGGACATATTTAAAATCTTCACTACATATGTTAAAAATAAAGGTTTTGTAAATTGTAAATGATCCAATGTCATCATTTCTTATGGCTGAGTAGTATTCCATAGTATATATGTACCAAAGCTTTTTAATCCACTCGTCCTCTGACAGACACTTGGGCTGTTTCCAGATCTTCGCTATTGTGAACAATGCTGCTATAAACATGGGGGTACATTTCTCCTTCTGGAACCATTCTATGGTGTCCTTGGGGTATATTCCTAAAAGTGGGATGGCTGGGTCAAAAGGCAGTTTGATTTTCAATTTTTCGAGGAATCTCCATACTGTTTCCCACAGAGGCTGCACCAGTCTGCATTCCCACCAGCAGTGTAAGAGGGTTCCCTTATCTCCACATCCTTGCCAGCACTTAATCTGTGTTGTTTTGTTGATGAGCACCATTCTGACTGGTGTGAGATGATATCTCATTGTGGTTTTAATTTACATTTCTCTAATAACATGGATGGGCCTTGGTAACATTATACGGAGTGAAATAAGTAATTCAGAAAAAACTAAGAACTATATGAACCCATACATAGATGGGATGAGACATGGACAAGAATGTGATGGTAACAGAGGGTGGGGTGGAGGAGTGGGGAGGGGGTGAGGAAGGAGAGGGAGGGGGTAGGGGGAGGGGAGGGGCACAAAGAAAACCAGATAGACGGTGACAGAAGACAATTTGACTTTGGGTGAGGGGTATGCAGCATAATCAATGTCAAAATAATCTGGAGATGTTTTCTCAGAATATATGTACCCTGATTTATCAATGTCACTGAAATTAAAATTAATAAAAATAAGATAAAAAGAGGTTATTCTTTCTGTTGGGAAACGTGAGGACATTCGTCATACCTGGGTCTATTTATTCTTGATGGCTGCTTGAGTGATTCTAAGACTCAAAAAAAAAAGTAACTTATTGCTTAAGAGTAATTATCAGCCTCAGATGAGAAAGCAAAGTTAATAAATAAGCTTATTTGTGACATATTTCTAACCCTACTTTAATGTGGAAGTCTGTCAAGCGCATTGTTTTCCAAACCCACAGAATTACAATAAATCTTTGACACAGAAGGGCTGTCTGTCCCATGGAAACAGGTGCACACAGAGAAGTGTTTACAGGAAATAAAAGGGCTAGGTTTGCTAAAGAAAAGTTCAGTGTCTGTATACATTGAATGTTCAAAACACTTTTGTGCTTAGTTGTCAGGCTCTCAGTTTTATTCCATTATCTCCAAAATCACATATTTGGAAACTGTTATAGTTTATTTCAATATATTTTTATTTATAGTCCACAAACCAGCTTTCATTCTTTTAAAAAGCCAATATTGATGTGGAAGAAAACACAAAGCCTGCTATACAACAAGAAGGGCATGCTACACAGAAATTAAGACTAGTACTGTGTTTGTTTTGGTGATGTGTAGGGAATGAAAGGGTGAAGCTTAGGAGTGCAAGGGGAGGAGGAGCACTGGGTGAAATAGATGTTTGAGCTAAGAAGGAATATTAGGGATGTAAACCTCTGGTCTGGAAGCTGGGCTCAAGTCTTTTTTTTTTTTTTCAGAGACAGAGAGAGAGAGTCAGAGAGAGGGATAGATAAGGATAGACAGACAGGAACGGAGAGAGATGAGAAGCATCAATCATTCATTTTTCATTGCAACACCTTAGTTGTTCATTGATTGCTTTCTCATATGTGCCTTGACCATGGGGTTATAGCAGACTGCGTAACCCCTTGCTCAAGCCAGCTGGTGAGCTTTGCTCAAACCAGATGAGCCCACGCTCAAGCTGGTGACCTTGGGGTCTTGAACCTGGGTCCTCTGCATCCCAGTCCGATGCTCTATCCACTGTGCCACCACCTGGTCAGGCAGGGCTCAATTCTTGAAGTTGTTTCGGCCACTGACAGGGTCATGCAGTTCAAGGCTTTTGTTTGCTTGTATGTTTTAAGATTTCACATATAAGTGAGATCACACATTATTTGTCTATTCTGTTTGACTTACTACACTTAGCATAATGCTTTTGAGGTTCATCCATGTTATCACAAATGGCAAGATTTTATTTTTATGGCTGAATAATATTCCGTGTGTGTGTGTGTGTGTGTGTGTGTGTGTGTGTGTGTATGTGCGCGCGCACAGACACACCACATTTTTTTTACCCATTCATCTACTAATGGTAACTTGGGTTGCTTCCATGTCTTGGCTATTATACTTGATGCTACAGTGAACAAGGGGGTGTATTATATCTTTTCAAGTTAGTGTTTTTATTTCCTTTGGATAAATGCTTAGATGTAGGGTTTCTGGATTTTATGCTGGTTTAATTTAAAATTTTTGGAGCAGCCTCCATACTGTTTTCTATAGTGATTGCATCAATTCACATTCTCATCAAGAGTATATAAGGATTTCCTTTTCTTAAATCCTTACCAACACTTGTTATGTCTTTTCTTTTTTTATTATAGTCCGTCTAATAGTTATAAGGTTAACTTAACTTTCCATATTTGTATACTATATGTTTATTAGTATTTTAATATTTATTGGTTTCTCTTTATACATTTGAAGAAATTCATAAGTTTTTGAAATGAGAAAACTGTAGCCATATTTACACAAAAGATAATAAAAATTACATTGAAATATTACTCTATAAAGAAGAGAAAAATAAAAAGCACCTATTAAGTTTATTTTATTACATTAAAAATTTTTTAGTACCCCAAGAATTGAGAATTGAATAGCAGTGTGCAAGCCCTCATTGTAGGCTTTCAATGAATTCTAGGGTTTCAGGTTCTATACAAAGAACAATATCATATCCTATGAAAGTTCAACAGCAATAAAGCAATCAGTGTTCCCTTTCAGTCGATGATGTCAAAATTAGGCAAGCTAGATGTGAACTTGAATTATTAGCTGCAAATGGAAGGCTGTGGTTTGAAACAAACATTTTGGTTTCAAACATTATCACACTGCCTGACTAGGTGATGGCGGAGTAGACAGAGCATCGGACTGGGATGTGGAGGACCCAGGTTAGAAACACTGAGGTTGCAGCCTTGAGCTCCAGCTCATCTGGTTTGAACAAGGCTCACCAGCATGAGCCCAATCTTGCTGGCTTGAGCAAGGGGTCACTCAGTCTGCTGTAGCCCCCAGTCAAGGTACATATGAGAAAGCAATCACTGAAAAACTAAGGAGTCTAAGGAGCCACAACAAAGAATTGATGCTTCTCATCTCTCTCCCTTCCTGTCTGTCTGTCCCTATCTGTCCCTCTCTCTGTCTTTCTCTGTCCCTGTCACAAAAAAAACCCCAAAAATATTATCACTTTTTTTGTATTGTCAGGGAAGGTAACTTTATGAAAAATTATAACGTTATAAAAAGTCCTCAAATTTCAATGGTGTAAAACAGTAATACTGTAGCTCTTGCTCTTTGGGTCTTTTCTACTCTGTGACCTAAGGGCCTTCTCCATTCAGCTGGTTGATGGGAAATGAGAATGGAGATTTTTTAGCCTAGCCCTGGAAGTGGCATGCACTGTTTCTGTCTACATTCCATTCGGTTAAGACTCTGTCTTATGGCCCCACACATAGCAAAGGAGGCTGGGAGATGTGGTCTCGCTGTGTGCCCATGACGAAAAGGCGAAGTGTGGCCCTGGCCGGTTGGCTCAGCGGTAGAGCGTCGGCCTAGCGTGCGGAGGACCCGGGTTCGATTCCCGGCCAGGGCACACAGGAGAAGCGCCCATTTGCTTCTCCACCCCTCCGCCGCACTTTCCTCTCTGTCTCTCTCTTCCCCTCCCACAGCCAAGGCTCCATTGGAGCAAAGATGGCCCGGGCTCTGGGGATGGTTCTGTGGCCTCTGCCCCAGGCGCTAGAGTGGCTCTGGTCGCAATATGGCGATGCCCAGGATGGGCAGAGCATCGCCCCCTGGTGGGCAGAGCGTCGCCCCATGGTGGGCGTGCCGGGTGGATCCCGGTCGGGCGCATGCGGGAGTCTGTCTGACTGTCTCTCCCCGTTTCCAGCTTCAGAAAAATGAAAAAAAAAAAAAAAAGAGAAAAGGCAAAATGTGTGGCAAGCAGCTGGCCAGGCTTTGCCACCCATTTCCT
Organism: Saccopteryx leptura; assembly: GCF_036850995.1. Classification (NCBI taxonomy): domain Eukaryota; kingdom Metazoa; phylum Chordata; class Mammalia; order Chiroptera; family Emballonuridae; genus Saccopteryx; species Saccopteryx leptura. The sequence goes on along the minus strand of NC_089506.1, from coordinate 159,108,900 downwards.
TTTATTTACTAAAATAAAAAAATAATTATAAATTTGGTTGCTTCTGACTCACCTGGTTTATAACGAAGTTTATTTAGTCTTTCTGTGCTCCAGATGCTCCATAAAATGAACACATTTCCATTTAATTTGTCAGGTTGCTATAAAGTATGTGAAAGATTCGAAATTTGTAGGAAAAAAATTATAAAATAAAGCTTACCATGTTAGGTCTCAGAATTTGCACAGGTTATTCAAGGGTTGATTTTTCAGGCTTTCAGCTGAAATCACTCTCCTTCACTGATTGTTATACCATTATATCTTTGTGCTTTTATAGTCATTGATATGTTAAACTCTTTAGTTCATTGTGTTCACAGAATGAATAGCTGTTTCTTCAATTACATATATGTCTATAGATTGGTTAGTAGGAGAAAAATAAAGAGAGAATAACAAATTTAAGGGAGGTATGTTTCTTGTTAACATTACAAATAAAAATTGAGGGCATATTTATCTATAAAATGTATTTAACATTTCATTTCCCTCTGGATTAAAAAAAAAGTATGTATAAGTTTAGTGCCAACTGTCAGTTACTTAATAACAAATGACTTCTCCTCTAGGAAGTCAGATTCTATATTATCAAAGCCCCAACTAGAAATTTGGAAAGATCTCTACACAACAGACTTGTAGCCACTGTCCCTTGCAAAGCACTAGTGTAAATATGATTATGTAATGGGTTGGTCATCACACTCTAGGCAATTAGGACTGTCATAACGTTATGGTTTCCACAGGAGCCAAGTGTACATCTCCCAGTGCTCGAATCCTTTAAGAGAGGGTTAATCCATTCAGCCTCATTTCAGTCATACCTACAGGATCCCTTCACATGCCTCCTCCCAGAATACGTCATATACAGTAGAGCTGTCTGGTTTTAGCTGAGGGGCTCATTGGAGGATCCTTGTTTTTCAACCAGAATCTTCTTGTCATGACTGCTAAGTCCACACCTACTTCTTCCTTGTCCATTTTTGGCAGAATCTATGGTCTTTCCTACAGTGTTTACCATGGCCATCAGAAATGACATGAGATTTGAAGCAGAACTTGTATTTTACTCATCTTGTCCAGCAGTAATAATTGTCCTCAGAAGTAACTTACCTTGAAACTTTGCACCTAAAACGTGTTCCACTCTCATTTTAACTATATTGGTTATTAACATTGTCAGTCATTTCTAGGCTCCAAAAACTCAGCTGGATTTGACTAATTTCTCACAACATATGAAATACAACTCAGTACACTAGAGTTTACCTCACTGGGTTGGTTCTTATTTCATTTTATGACTCTTTACCAGAGTCATATCTCTCTGTTATTCTAGAATAGTTGTGCATTTTCTGTAACCGTTCTCCTGGGGTTATTTTACTTAAACTAGGTTTTATGTAATGTTACTGTTTTCTCCAGGTGCTAATAGATATAGACTATATTCCATCATGCACCCCAAAACAGGATTCTAAGGTCAAACACATTTGGGAAATACTGCATGCTGTTTGTCTCTTTTACAGTCTCACACTACACACTAGCATATTAAAGACTCTGATAAATCTTTCATTAAAATACTTTTAACTTTGACAAGTATTTACTCTCCTTATTTGAACTTAGAGCACATTTTTAAATAGAACACCTATGAATAATGCTACTCAGAACCCATAATTTTATATATCTAGAAAAAGAGAATGATCCTGTTATTCTTTTTCTTGGCCATCATATGCTAGGAGTATATATATATTCATTCTGTATTTACTGTTGGTGTGGCTGTAGGAGCCATTGTCTCAGGAGAATTTTATACAAAAAGTAGTCCTTATGAAAAATTTTATAAGGGGTACTGTTCTTTCCTCTTTTAAGCAGATAGGGTACTTGTGAAAATATATGCCCCTTTACCAGATTAATGTTTTTTAAAATGAAAATACATGAGATCAAGGAAAGAGAATAAACACAGAAAATAATTTTTTACTAGAGTTTAGAAGGAATTGAGTTCACACTTTCTCACCCAGGTTTACTTAAACATTGAGCCTCTCAAAGAGATGAAGAAGGATGCTAAGGATAAAAATCAGTGTTTCTATTTTCCAGGCAAGCCATGATTAATCCAGGAGGAACCACCTCTATCCTTTCTGACCTTTGCCTGGTGGTGGGGTGGGTAGGTGGTTTACAATATAGTGTAGTCATTGGGAATGGGAATTGGTCTTGTGACTTGTGATGCTTGGGGACTTGGCCTACTGGTCTGCGGTTTACTTTGCTTAGTGGTCCCAGTAAGTGACTCACTTGGACTTTAACAGATCTAGGATTTGAGTGCTGGCCTCTAAGCAGCATGACACCATTTATTTCTCAGTCTGGCGGCATGGTGAGCCTCACCAGATATTAGATTTCCCTACTTACCAGTGAGGGAAACAACCTAAGGCATTACAGAGTAGGAGTGAGACTAACTGATAAATACATTTCCTTGTAAGACAAGGGAGCAAGGAATGGACAGCCTGAGGATTTGTGCTGTAATTTAATTTTGATGGTCATCTTCATCCCCTTAATCCAATGGCTCTCCTCCCTTAGACTCTCCGTGTCACCTCTCTCATTCAGAAAACTTCACTTCTTCTCACACGGGAAAGATGTTACCAATTTTATCTCTTCTTGAAAATCCTAAGGTATCAGACTTTGACCCAATATCAATGTAGGCTTTCCTGGTTGAAGATGCAGTAGAGAATTCATCTGGTTCCACATAGGTAGAAAAATGATCATTGTTCCTATTTTAGTTCAAAGTCTCCAGCAGCAAGCAAATCCTGGTTTTCTACTTTCCTAAGAGCAAGCGAATCCTGCACTCAAATATATTTTTATATTTTCCAGAGCAAACAACTAGAATTGTTTAAGAAAACCATATTTTTTATAAAAACTGTTTTCTACTCTCCATCTGGTTATAAAATAACTCTGGCATCACGGTCCTGAGAACTTTTAAATATAATCCAGAGTAGATTATTATCAAAAGGCCCTCCACATTAGATGAAAATGTTTCTGTCAGAGTAAATTTGAAATGATTTTCTACCCACAAATTGCATCCTCTGATACCTAAATTTCTCCCTTAACAGAAAGAAAATGGAGTTTCATTTGTATTGTCCCATGAGAAGAACTAAAAAATCTTTATTTTTGTGAACATATGTAAGGTCTGACAGTCTTTTTTTAGTTCTTAGATTCTAAGAGCAATGAAACCAAATAAGTTGCTTTAAAATACACTTGAAGTAAATACTAGAAGTTGCAATTTCTAGTAGAAAATGGCAGACATATCTAGACACAAACTTAAATTCTTATGATTGCAGGATAGTATATTTTATTTGCTAATATAAAAGTAAAAGATATTATGACAGACTTCTGTATTTGTTACTCATAGCATCTTTTGGATAGTTTCTAATATGAACTCAAAGGATACACACAGCAAAGATTCAAGCAGCCTTCCCCAGCCTCTGTATATTTTGACCAAACTCATTTACTTACTTCAGAATATAAAGCAGTTATGGGAAATGTCAGAGAGGTTGTTGTTGGTAGCAGTGGGTGTGGAACCAGTAGAAAAATATTTTGAACATTTAAATATTAAAAATGCATGTGGTTTAAGTGACAGTGAAATATTTTAAATGTCAGTGTACATTAGATCTTCAAAAGCTAAACCCCTACATGCAGTTATCAGGGCTGAGCAGTCAGAAGTGACAGCATTATGAAAATAGGATAGAGTAATCACATTGCTATCCTGTATGAATTATTTCCCTAGAACACCTGGGCTGTTGCAGATGTCTGTACTCAGTGTCACAGCATTGATACAAAGAGAGACTTTCAGTTTCAGAAATGGGGATTTATAATCATATTTAACTCAGCTCACAAGACAGTCACTTTTTATTTCACAGTGAATAGCCCTCACACTCTTTCAATTATAGTATGAGACAGCTTGAATTTCATTAAACTGGATATTTAGCTTTGGTTGGTAGATTGTGAATTTCTGTAAACTGGTGGTTAAACGACTTTAACCTTAATTGGCAGTTTCCATTACAGATGTAGCTTATTTAAATGCTTTCTATATATAAGATGGCAGAAAAGATGGAAGGAAAAAAAAGATCTGCAAATTCAAAAGCTCTTTATTTCTGAAAAGCAATATGTCCCTTCTCATCAAGATATTAATAAGAAAGATGGATGTGACTAGGGTAAAAAAAAAAGATGTAACTCAGGAGAAAGATTTAATTCTGATATTAAAATTCAAAGAGTTGAATATACAATATATCTTATTTGTGGACAACTTTGTTATAAATAGATGGGCTGTTTTTTCATTAAGCCAATTAATTGCCAATTGAAAACCTAAATGAATATGAGAATATGGATGTTAGCTGAACTTATTGTGGTGATTATATCACAATAGATATAAATAAAACCATCATGCTCTGTGCCTTAAAGTTCTACAGTAATGTATGTCAGTTATTTTTTAATGAATCTGGGAAGAAATCCTGAAATGATAACAGTATTTTATTTTCTCTTTCTGTCTTACAGCCTTGTAGATTTCATAGACATTTCGGTTTAATTGTGGAAGGAATGATGGAGCACCTAGAGGGAAGTTCTATCCCTTTTCAGAAAATTGATAGTAGGATCAGAGGTCACACACATGTTATTCTTTCTGTGTTAGTTTGTATCAGGACTTGTGGTAATGCTAAGGGACAGTGTAGTTAGTACTTTATGCCTTTAGTATTGAGTTATACTTTCTTTGAATTCTCAAGCATTGGTTTTTTTCCTCTTGTCCTCAGATTCACACACCTGCAGTTTTTGAGATAGTTGGTTCATTAGGAAGGTAGAAATTAGTTTGGATTGCCTAACTAATCCACACTATTTTGATTATCAAATAGTTGCCTATTTTGATATCAGCCACTGCGCCAGTTTAGACCCTCAGCATCTTGTTCCAAGATTACAGGCAAGCTTCAGAGCTGCTCTCCTGGCCCTTCTCTTTTCTGCTGTAGATGCTGGGAAGTGAGAGTGAGCTGATGTTAAATGTTTATCTGACTGTCACTGACTCCTTGAGGGATCTGTGGGAGGACCCTATGAATCAGCAGTTTCTATTTCAGGGCTTCCAGGATGTCCTTGCCTCCCCTTCTCCCACCTCATGTTGTGTCTTATCACCTCAATCCTCACTTTCCTGTCACATTTGCCAAACTTCTGACAGTCCATTGAATTCTTGAAGTGGTTTTTAGGGCTTTTATACTTATTATTTCTTGTACCTAGATCCCACTTATTTTCCTGTTGAGCTCTTATGTATACATGCAAGTCCTACTCAAAGATCCCGTCCATAAATAGATTGAGACCTCCCACTCATGCCTTTGCTAGGACACATTATAGTAACGTGCCACTGTAACTGTTGTCTATTTACCTGCTAGTCACTGCCATCACTCTAATTTACTGGAGGACATGGAAATTAAAAATGAAAATGCATTATTCATTTTGGTATCATCAATCCATAGCTTTGCAACTTAATACATAGTAGGAGGTATACATATATAATACATAAAGAGTTGATAAATCAATCAGTGTAGCTTGTACAAATTTCAGATTTTGGTATACTCAGAGCAGATGCCTGCCTTTAATCATAGTTATTATATATTCTAACAAGCCATGCTGAATTTGAGCCTAACTAATAAGTGACCTGACTTTAACATTCTCTTTTGGCAGCTACCTGAGTGGGAAGATAAGATATTGAAAACAATCCTCATGTATATTCATGAATAAACTTTGATGTCAAAATGCAGAGGAGAAAAATAACAATTAAAATCCAGTAAACTTAGAATTTGTCCTTGATTTTTAAACTTCTATGCAAAACTAATTTTATGTTTTCTGACAAAAATATTTAACCATAACAACAGCTGCTCTGTTACATTAAGTGCAAGTACTATTTGTTTGTATAATAACTCTGCATCAGTATTTTTATGAGGTAGAGGATTTTTAAAGTGTATTGTAGTAAATCCATTAAAATAGCATGAGCAATCCATGGGTAAAACCTGTAGAGTACAGGGACTCACTGTATCTGCAGGTTACGTTAAAATGCCATGTTCAAAGGGGTTTTGTTGTTTTGTGAATCAAATGATTCTTCTTGGGGTGCTGTTTTAAAGTAAAAGTTTGAGTTCCAAATTAACATGTTTTAATGACATTTTTAGTGCCTGTGGTTTAATTCACGTTATCAATATTTCTAGCGAAGTCCTTAGAGCCCATTGTGCTGGAGAGTAAGTTAACCATCAGCTGTTCTGGAGGATTGTGGCTCTGACAGTAACCTTTCCCCAATTACATACTTTTTCACTGTTTGAAAGGGTTATTTATACTAAAGCTGTAAACGGTAATGCTATAAAATTGAGAACAATTAAAAAACAGTAATGCTATGTCTCTGGATTATTAAAGACATTTAAATTTTGAAGCAGAAAGTAAATAGATTTATTAAGAATGACATTATTAACCTGTTCATTCTGCCTTTGTGTGCATTTGTTTGTGTGCATGTTTTTCCTTATAGAAGCTAAAATCTCTTGTGTGACAACAGCATTATTTGTTGGGATTTAAAAGACATTTAATAATGAATATTCAAAACCATATAAAAACACTGATATGTACTAAATGGTAAATTTTTTCCAATAATCTAGGACTGCATAGTCTGTGGTGCTTTCAGGAAATATTTTTTAATTATATATTTACCAGAACTTCTCTTTATAAAAAACAACAGCAACATGTTTCCTCAAAGAAAAGATTAGACTACCCATTTTGCACTTTAACCTTACTTTTTTCTAGCCTTAAGAGCTGTTCCTTAGAGCAGTCACCTGGCATTTTGTAGGGTGTTTGATAAAAAGGAATGACTGCTCACATTAAGGCCAGTGAGTTCCTTTCTTATCCCAGAAACTGAGAAAATACACTTTTTAGGAGAGCTGATGTTTAAAATGATCATGGAAAAAAGGCAAAACACCACCATACTTTAAGCCTGCTGCTCCCTATAACACAAGAAGAAAAAAGAGAGAAGAAAAGTGTTGTCTTTATATATAATTTTATTTCAGAAGTTTCAGAAAAGATAGAGTTACATTATGTATTGTTAGGATGAGAAAATCTACTTGAAAGGACTTTTAAATAAACTGCAAGTAAATAGAGATGCAGGAGCATGGAGAAAAAGAGATGTTCCCACCAACAGACAGCAGCTGTCTTGCTGAGAACAGGAGACCCAATTCTCTTTACTTTTCTCCACCTCTTCCCTCCTCTCCCCCTCTCTTTCCTCTCCTCCCTACCCTTCCTCTCCCCTTCTTCTGACTCCTTTTCTCATTTTTTACCTCCTCCTACTCCTTTTCTCCCCACCTTTGTACTTAAAAAATCTTTTCTTTTGTAGATTCATTTGTATTTGGGCTAATTCTCATGCTCAGTTTATTATAATGAATTAACTATAGTTATCACTTGGAAATTTTGTACCTCTAACTAAAAGATGCATTTTTTAATTATTACATTTGTTTCAGTGTTCAAAAAGATAAATGGCTACTGATAGAAAATGTAATGTATAGGTAGTTATTTTATCCTTTGACTGAATGAGCAACATATTTAAAATTAAAATGATTTTATACTGGCTATCATTTTCTTATGGAGAAATATTATCCTCTTATTGAGCATTTAAAGAACCAATTAAGTATATACAACTCATATAATATCTCATTTCTATAATTAATTTTATATCATTGAGAAATCAGAGATAAAAATCTGAGATACTTTACTAAATAAACTATGGTTGACTCTTTCAGCTAGGGTTGAGCAGAAGAGAAAAGCAACTTTTAAAAGAAGAGGTAAAGTGAAGAATATTGAGCTTATTTTTCTTTTCTTTTGAGAAAGACACAGAGACAGACAGGAAGGGAGAGAGGTTAGAAACATAACTCATAGTTAGCAGCACATTAGTTGTTCATTAATTGCTTCTCATATGTGCCTTGACTGAGGGGCTCCAGAAGAGCCAGTGACCTCTTGCTCAAGCCAATGACCTTAGACTTAAGCCAGAAATCTTGGGCTTCAAACCAGTGACCTTTGGGCTCAAGCAGGTGACCATAGAATCGTGCTGATGATCACACACTCAAGTCAGCAACCCTGTGCTCAAGCCAGCAACATTGAGTTTTGAACCTGGAACTTCACCATCCTAGGTCAATGCTCTGTCCACGGTGACACCACTAGTCAGGCTACTGAGCTTTTTGATGAGAGAAGTAAGAAATGTAAACTCATAGTACCTTAATAGATTAATAAAATGTAGACTCAGATTCAAGCCAAAGTGGAAATGGAGTAATGAGAGTGAGTGGTCTGATGGGAGGAACAAAGACTGAACTGATAAAATATTTTTAGATGGTTTTTATATTATGGAATTACATAATTACCAAATAACAATAGAGTCTTCAAAATTGTTATGTTTCATGAAGCATGTAATAACATTAACAACAACAACAACAACAACAATAATAATGCAAGAAGAGAAAGACAACAATGAAGATGACCTTCAGGGATGGTTGGATGGCAAGCACTCTGCTATGTTTTAGTGAGTTTGTTGATTTAAACCTTATAACATAAGGAGTAGTAATTCTGCTAACTCCTATCTCACAGAGAAAGAAGGTGTGATTCAGAAATGTCAAATGACTTGTCTAAAGCACATGCTTAGCATTTGGTACTGGCAGAATTCAGATCCTGGCTAACTGACTCTAGAGCTTGTGTCCTTAGTAGTATGCTGAACTGGCTAAGTTTTATTCTTAGTCTAAGCAAACCCCAATATAAATAAAATCTCTTCATTGTGGAGATAATCCACAAACATGCATGAGCAGTCCAGATTAAGTATGGATCTATTTGTGGCACAAACTATAAATCCTAAAGACTAAAGAGAAGTAGATCAGTGAACACTGGAATAGAGATAGCTTTTTAAAAGAAATTTGAGTTGGCCCTTCAAGGTGGAAATCATGGTGATATGTGGGGAAGAGAAAGCATTCCTTTTAGAAAATGCTAAGGAACAAAGTACAGTGAATAATGTATCCATGGGATCATAGGAACAAATGCATTTGATTAAAGGGGATGTGTTTACAAATTTCAATGAAAAATTTTTGGTTCCTACCTAACTTTTTTCCTTCTTTTCCAAGTGAGAGCAGAATATATAGATAGACTCCCACATGTGCCCCAACCGAGATCCACCCAGTAACCCCATCTGCAATCGGTGCTCTGCCCATCTGGGGCCAAGCTCACAATGGTGCTATTTTAGCACCTGAGGTGGAGGCTACATGCAGCCATCCTAAGCACCTGTGGCTGATGCACCTGAATCAATCAAGCCATGGCTGCAGGAAGAGAAGGCACAGAGAGAGAGAGAGAGGAGGGGGGAGGGGTGGAGAAGCAGATGGTAGCTTCTCCTGTATGCCCTGACTGGAAATCATACCTGGGACATCTACATGCAGGGTCAACTCTCTACCATTGAGCCAACTGGCCAGAGCCCCTATCTTACTTCATAAACAAGAAATAGTGGCATAAATTCTTGGGTTATGAAGCAAAGTACTGGTGAAAAAAATTGAAAAGAGTTGCTATTAAGTGTTTATTCTTGAAAGTAACTCATTCAACACTGTACAATTCAATGTTCTCTGAAATAATCAAGTACATACCTTGAATAGCTATGTGTGTTCAAAGAACAAAAATTTTCTTGTACCTGGGAAGTGATGGTAAAATGCAATGTGTCACAGGAAAGTGACAGGAATTTTCCATCTGAATTTCTACTTGAAATAAAATGTTTTTCCTGTAATGAGAACTGGATCACTCTAACCATTGTATTAGGTCCTCACCCCACTCAATAATTATTTTAGATGTAGAAATGAAGTTGCAATGTGCTACAGAAAATTCTGGAATGTGCAATTAGAGGATTGTATTACTGAGTTTGGGTCAGAATAAAGAAGTCCTATAATAGTGAAGATGAAGTAAACAGAAATGTACTGAAAATGAGATTGAACTTCAGATTGATGTGTTGGAGATGTGAAATAAGGTATTTCTCTTGCCATTGAAATCTATACTTTTTTAAAAAAAGGTCAATGCTTTTTTAAATTTTATACTAGCAAATTTAAAAAATATGTATATTTTGTCTCTCCTAAATCACTAAAATGAGAATAGAGAAATGTTAACCAGAGGACTTTAAATTTAATAAATGGACTATATGAAACAATAAAAAAATTGTATGGTATTAGATTACAGGAACATCAACTTGCAGTCTTTTCCAAAAAATATTAAAAAAAACCCCAGAAAGTTTCTCTTTTATTTTATTATTTTCTAAAATAATTGATATTTTAAAATTAATAGGTTGATGTCAGAGTAATGGCAGCATGAGGGATACTCCTGATCTCTCCCCTTGAAATTTCAACAAATTGAACAACTATAATGCTGTGAAGGAACCCCCGCTGAGCTTGCAAGCATGTCTAAAAGATCCATGTACCAAATGGAGTAAAGGTCGGATGGGGTGAAAAGGGAAGTGGAAGACAGAACACAATCATGGTGGGCTTTGGAAAGGAGAGGAGACAAATCTAGAATGACTATGTTTTTTTTTTCTCTCTCTGCTGGACTGTGGGGAGGAGGGAAGCTTGGATTCTCTGGATTTATTCTGAGGCATACAAAGAGGGAAACTGGGAGTGACTGGGTCCCCTCTCCTAGAAGGAGTGGTAAAACAGAGGGGCAGAGAGGGAAATAAAACAAAGTGTCCAGAGTGCAGAGTCAAAGCCAGTGTTCCCATGGTCTTCCTGCAGCCTGCACTCGGCAGAGAAAGGGAAAGCTGAAGTGTGGCCCCCAGCCTTCCAGATCCCGCCTCCCTCACTTTGCCATACAGAGTGACAGAGACAAACCCACAACTAGCTCTCCAGAGCTGTTCTCTCCCTTGAACAACAGAGGTGCTCCACATCTGGATCTCAGGTCTGTTGAGATATGGGAAGGAGCACCCAGAAGCCTGAGACTACCATTGTTAGAGCCATAAAGCCCTTACAACATGCTCCACCCACCAACGTGACTGCAGCCCAGTTGACATCATTGCCCCAACATCATCTAAGTGGATGGCCCAGGAACTTCACAGAGCTAAAAGTTGTAATACCACATCTAGTGGAAGAAACCTCTCAAAACCAAAATTTATTTTTCTCTTTTTCCTTTATTTCTTCTTATTCCATTTTTTTACTTCTGTTTCTCTTTTTAATTTTTAAATTTCATTTTATTAAAATTTTTATATTTTTATTCTTATTTTTTGTGGGTGTTTTGGTTTTGATATTTTTTCTTTGCTTTTGATCTTTCCTGTCGTTTTTCTTCTTGTCAATTTTTAAAATTTTTATATTATTTTATTTTTTTCAATGTTTGAAGTTATTTTTTTGTTAGTGTTCTTAACAATACCACTCTCAAATGCCATCAAGGAAGAAGAAATATCAAATACCATGCCTATACAAGACAAAGATATATTTCAGAGAGAAAATAAAAAATCTCCAGAAAAACACTCAGTCACATGGAAGCCTTGGAGTTGAATGATAAAGAATTTAAAGTTGAAGTCCTGAAATTACTCAATGAGATGTGAGAAGACACCAGTAGACAACTTAATGAGCTCCAAAAAAAAGTTAATGAACAAAACAAATACCTCAGTGAGGAGACTGAAACTTTAAAAATAGAGATGAAGAATTCAATATGTGCACTGGAAACTGAGGTAGCAAGGTTAGCTAATAGAACAAACCAGATAGAGGGAACAATCAGTGACATTGAAGACAGGAAACTAGAGATGCTACAGAGAGAAGAGGAGAGAGATTTATGAATTTAAAAAAAAACTTGAGAGAGCTCTACAAGAATTGTTTAACTCCATCAAAAAGAGCAACATAAGAATAATGGGTATATAAGAAGAAGAAGAGAGGGAGAAGGGAATGAGGAGCTTATTCAAACAAATAATTAATGAGAATTTTTCAAGCCCATGGAAAGAGTTAGAATGTCAAATCCAAGAAGCAAACACAATGCCAAGTTACCACAACTCAAGACCTACTCCAAGGTACATCATAATAAAATTGTCAAAATCAATGATAAAGAAAGAATCCTCATGGCAGCTAGGAAAAAAGAAAACCATAACATATAAAGGAAACTCTACGAGCCAGAAGAGAGTGGGCCCAAACATATAAAGCACAGAAAGAGAGGAATTACCAGCTAAGAATACTGTATTCATCAGTTATTTTTCAAATATAAAGGAGAAATGAAAACTTATACAGACATACAGAAGCTGAGAGAATTTATCACCAGAAAACCCCCACTGCAGGAATATTTAAGGGGTTATTTGACAAGACATAAAGAACAAAACAAATTAAAACTAAAAGTAAAAGCTCCAACAAGGTCTCAATAAAAATAAGGAAAAATCTATGACAACAATAAAAGAGAGAGGATAAAGATTTGTGGTAGCAGAGGATGATGGAATGCAGGAGCATTCATGTGACAAAGGATTCTTGTATATATGAACATTTTATTTTTAGCAAGAGAGAAAGAGACAGAGACAGAGAGAGGAAAAGATAGGGACAAACAGGAAGGGAGAGAGATAAGCATCAGTTCTTTGTTGTAGCACCTTAGTTATTTATTGATTGCTTCCTCATATGTGCCTTAATTGAGAGGCTGCAGTAGAGCAAGTGACCCCTTGTTCAAGCCAGCAACCGTGGGTTCAAGCAGGTGACCTTGGGCTTCAAGCCAGTGACTTTTGAGCTCAAGCCAGCAACCATGGGGTCATGCCTATGATCCTATGCTCAAGCTAAAAACCCTGTGCTCAAGCTAGTAAGCCTGTGCTTAAGTCAAATGAGCCCGCATTAAAGCTGGCAAGCTTGGGGTTTTGAACCTGAACTTTCTTTGTCCCAGTTTGACACTCTATCCACTGTACCACTGCCTGGTCAGGCTAAACATTTTCTTCTTAACAGAATGGTAACCACTCACAAAAAGCCCCAACTGAAACACATAGCTTAAAAAAGAAGAAATGAGGGAAAGAAGTATGGGATACCACCAAACAAAAACAAAATAAGAGAAGAACCAAACAAGACACTGAGCTATCAGAAAACAAAACATAAAATGACTATAAGAAATCCTCAAGTGTCAATAATTACCCTAAGTGTAAATGGACTGAACTCACCAATAAAAAGGTACAGAGTACCAGATTGAATCAAAAAGCTAACCCAACTTTATGCTGCCTTCAAGAAACACATCTAAGCTGCAAGGACAAAAGGAGATTCAAAGTGAAAGGTTGGAAAATGATTCTTAAGAAAATAATATTAACAAAAAGCAGGTGTAGCCATATTTATATCTGACAATGCTGACTTCAAGACAACAAAGGTAACCAGAAGCAAAGATAAACATTTCATATTGATAAAGGGGACATTGTATCAAGAAGATATAACACTTCTTAATATATATGCACTGAACCAGGGATCACCAAAATATATAAGACATCTACTAACTGATCTAAAAATAGAAGCAGACAAAAACATGATCATACTTGGAGATTTCAACACATCGTTTACGGCTTTAATTAGCTCATCCAAACAGAAAATCAATAAAGAAATATCGTTCTTAACACTCTGGACCAAATGGACATAATAGACATTTATAGACTATTTCATCCCAAAACATCAGATTATACATTCTTCTTTAGTGTGCATGAACCATTCTCAAGGATAGATCATATGTTGGGCCACAAAACTAACATCAACAATTCAGGAAGATTGAAATTATATGAAGCACATTTTCTGATCATAAGGCTTTGAAATTAGTATTCAACTGTAAAAAAGAAAGTAAAGAAACCCACAGAAACTCACAAATTAAAGAACATACTTTAAAAAAATGACTGGGTCAAAGAAAAAATAAAAGCAGAGATCAAAAAATAAATACAGATAAATGAAAATAATAACATGACATATCAAAATTTCTGGGATGCAGTGAAAGCAGTAATAAGAAAGAGTTTATATCATTACAGACTTATATCAAGAAACAAGAGAGATTCTAAGAAAGAACCTAACACCACACCTTAAGAAACTAGAAAAAGAAAAAGGCAACCCAAAATCAGCTGAAGAAAAGAAATAGCAAAAATAAAAGCAGAACTGAATGAAATGACTACAGTTTGTTTTCCTGCACAAAAATTAATTCAAAATGGATGAAAGACCTAAATATAAGACCTGAAACTATAAATTACATGGAAGAAAACATAAGTACTAAGCTCATGGACCTTAGCTGTAGGGAACAATTTATGAATTTGACCCCAAAGGCAAGGGAAATAAAGACAAAAATAAATGAATTGGACTATATTAAACTAAAAAGCTTCTGCACAGCAAAAGAAACCAACAACAAAACAAAAAGGCAGTTAACTAAATGGGAGATATTATTTTCAAACAACAGCTTCTATAAGGGGTTAGTATCCAAAATATATAAAGAATTCTCAAAGCTCATCAACAAACAAGCAAACAGTCCAATTAAAAAATGGGGAGAGAACCTGAATAGACACTTCTCCCAAGAAGACATACAAATGGCCAACAAGTTTATAAAAAGATACTCATCTTCACTAGCTTTTTGAAAAATGCAAATCAAAACTATAATGAAGACCTGGCTATTTGGTTCAGGGGTAGAGTGTCTGCCTGGTATGTAGATGTTCCAGGTTTGATTCCTGGTCAGAGCACACAGGAGAAGCACCCATGCTTCTCCACCCTCTCCTTCTCACTTCTCTCTCTCTCTCTTCTCCTCCATTCCTGCAGCCATGGCTCGATTGGGGTGAGTTAGCCCTGGGTGCTAAGGATTGCTCAATGGCCTCTGATTCAGGTGCTAAAAAACTGAGTCCAGTAGCAACAGAGCAAGGGTCCCACATAGATAGAGCATTGTCCCTTAGTGGGCTTGCCAGGTAGATCCCATCAGGGCACATGCAGGAGTCTGTCTCTGCTTCCCCTCTTCTCACTAAAAAGCAAACAAACAAAAACAAACAAAAAACTACAATGAGATACCAACTCACATCCGTTAGATTAGCTATTATCAACAAGACAGGTAATAACAAGTGTTGGAGAGGCTGTCAAGAAAAAGGAACCCTTGTTTACTGCTGGTGGGAATGCAAATTAATACAACTATTAAAAGAAAGTATGGTCATTCCTCAAAAAATTAAGAATAAAATTATCATATGACCCAGCAATCCCTCTACTGGGTATTTACCCCCCAAACTCAAAAACATTGGTACTTAAAGACACATGCAGCCTCATGTTTATTGCAGCATTGTTTACAGTGGCCAAAACATGGAAACAACCAAAAAGCCCTTCAATAGATGACTGGATAAAGAAGATGTGGTACATATATACTATGGAATACTATTCAGCCATAAGAAATGATGACATCGGATCATTTACAACAACATGGATGGACCTTGATAACATTATACTGAGTGAAATAAGTAAATTAAAAAAGCTAAGTACTGTATGATTTCACACATAGGTGGGATATAAAACTGAGACTTATGGACATATATAAAAATGACGTGATTACCAAGGGGAAGGGGGCTTGTGTGAATGGGAAAGTGGTGAGAGGGTGGCTAGAAGGGTCTAAAGAGGGATAAATATAAGGTGACATAAAATGATTTGACATTGGGTGATGGGTATACAACATAATCAACAGTTCAGATGCTATAGAAATGTTAATCTGAAACCTATGTACTCTTCTTGTTCATTGTCACCCTGTTAAAGTTGATTTTTTTTCGATCTAAGTCTTTTTTACCTTTCAGTATTGTTTCACTTCTTTTTGACATGTTGATTTTGCTTATTCCTTTTTTTTATTTAGACCAGGGGTCCCCAAACTATGGCCCGCGGGCCACATGTGGCCCCCTGAGGACATTTATCTGGCCCCCGCCGCACTTCCAGAAAGGGCACCTCTTTCATTGGTGGTCAGTGAAAGGAGCATAGTTCCCATTGAAATACTGGTCAGTTTGTTGATTTAAATTTACTTGTTCTTTATTTTAAATATTGTATTTCTTCCCGTTTTGTTTTTTTACTTTAAAATAAGATATGTGCAGTGTGCATAGGGATTTGTTCATAGTTTTTTTTTTTTTATAGTCCAGCCCTCCAACAGTCTGAGGGACAGTGAACTGGCCCCCTGTGTAAAAAGTTTGGGGACCCTGATTTAGACAATTAATTTTAACAGAGTGACATTGATTAATTAGGATACATAGATTCATAGAAAACATCACCAGGTAATTTTGACATTTGATTATGTGGTATATCCATCACCCAAAGTCAAATTGTCTTCAGTCACCTTCTATCTGGTTTTCTTTGTGCACCTCCCCTCCCCCTATCCCTCCCTCTCCTCCACTCCCCTCCCCTTGGTAACCACCACATTCTTGTCCATGTCCATGAGACTCATTTTTGTGTCCCACCTGTGTATGGAATCATATAGTTCTTAATTTTTTCTGATTTACTTATTACACTCAGTATAATCTTATCAAGTTTCATCCATGTTGTTGTAAATAATCCGATGTTATCATTTCTTATGGCTGAGTAGTATTCCATAGTATATATGTACTACATCTTCTTTATCCAGTCATCTATTGAAGGGCTTTTTGGTTGTTTCTATGTCTTGGCCACTGTGAACAATGCTGCAATGAACATGGGGCTGCATGTGTCTTTAAGTACCAATGTTTTTGAGTTTTGGGGATATATACCCAGTAGAGGGATTGCTGGGTTATAAGGTAGTTCTATTCTTAATTTTTTTAGGAGCCACCATACTTTCTTCCATAATGGTTGTACTACTTTACATTTCCACCAACAGTGGATGAGGGTTTCTTTTTCTCCATAGCCTCTCCAACACTTGTTATTACCTGTCTTGTTAATAATAGCTGATCTAACAGGTATGAGGTGGTATCTCATTGTAATTTTGATTTGCATTTCTCTGATAGTGAAGATGAGTATTTTTTTATGTATCTATTGGCCATTTGTATTTCTTCCTGGGAGAAGTGTCTGTTCATGTCCTCTTTCCATTTTTTTATTGAACTGCTTGCTTGTTTGTTGCTGAGTTTTGTAAATTCTTTGTGTATTTTGCATATTAGGCCTTTTTCTGAGCTGTTGTTTGAAAATATCATCTCCCATTTAGTTGGCTGTCTGTTTTGTCAGTTTTTCTTGCTGTGCAGAAGCTTTTTAGTCTGAGTAGTCCAATTCATTTATCTTTGCCTTCACTTCCCTTGCCTTTGGAGTCAAATTTATGAAGTGCTTTTTATGGCCAAGGTCCATGAGTTAATTTCTAAATAAAAAATGTTAATTTTCTAAATAAAATTAAAAAAACCTAATAGGAAAAATATTTTGTAGTTATTTAAAATCAATGAATTTTGTTGTAGAAAATGTACCACATCATCCTTATTTTTCCTTTTCCTGCTGATTCTAGAAAAGCTTGATGAGGACTGGTGCTGGTGTGTGGATACTGCAGACTATTGCCATAGAGGGATGGTTTAAAATGTTCAGGTTTTATACAAGATTAATACAGGTGGTTTTAAATCGCATGACATAGGGTACTTTCAGAGACCACTGTAAGTAAATGGGATGATCAACTGAGACTGGGCGTACTACTCTTACTTCAATGGGACTATTTTGCCATTTTGATAATATATGAGTTTTATTTTCTTTTTTATATGTATATTTGTTTTTCTAGCTTCTTCAACAGACTGTAATCTCCCCTCCCCCTTTTTGCCACAGGTTAATAATCTGGAAGCAAACTTATGTAAACAAATATAACCAAAAATAGAACATCATAAAATAAAATTCATAGCTACAGCCTTCATCCTGAATTTCACATTGCAGACTCACCTAGTTTATCATTTTCACCTAGATGACAGTGATGAAATATCAATATCTGTCCATGGGATTTTATACAGAGCCCAGAAGAGTAATGTCAGATGGCTTTAGATGTTTTTGTTTGAAAATGATATGTTGGTAATGACCTTTCACAAGAAGAGATATAAAAAAAAATGATGAGTTTTATTTTATAGTAGTTGTTTATTTAGTTTTATAATTCCAAGATAAACTTTTTTATTACTTGTGTTATAAACTTTTTGACAGAACTTAAGAAATACATGAATCTGGAATTTTCTATTTTGCAAAGTGCTGAATTAATCAGCTTTTTTACTTTTATTTTGTATTATTTATTACATTCATTAGGATGACATTGGCTAGTTTACATAGGTTTCAAGTGTACAGTTCTATGATACATCATCTGTATATTGTGTCCTGTGCCTTGACCCAAAGTAAAAATTTTTATTGTCACTATGGTACATTTTTAATGTTTTCTAAAAATGCTCATTTGAAAAATAGTATAACAACGAAGGCCCTGAATTTTTTTCTACATCCACAAAACTTTCTTGTAAACTTAGGGCAGGAATTTTTCATATAGCTATAATAATTTAGACATTAGAAATAAATCATTTTTAAATCGATGATTAATATATATTATATATATTGATAGTTTTAAATGTGAATGAAAGTGAACTTTTTTCTAATGCCCAGTATCTCCTAATGACCAATAATAGTGTTAATTCTCATATTTTCATAAGGGCATACCTTCTAATTAGAATTTGGTTTATCCTACTGCAAAAATAGTTGATGCCAATTTAGTATAACTGTCAAATTTTCTACATGTCTTTCTTTTCTATCAAGCTAATAAATAAAGGATATAAACTATAGAAATAAAATGCTCAATATCTGAAAGAATATATTGTGATTTTCATCTTGGACTATGACTTAGCAGCTAGCTCCAAAAAAGTCTTAATGGAATTGTGAACATACCACTATTTTTAAGGAGATTAAGTTTTCTTGATACTATTTTTAGAAACAAATTTTCCATGTGGAACATCAGACAAGTGATATTAAGTAATGAAATAAAAATAGTGCTTTAAGTGAGTTTTAAAATAATTGTAAAATATATTCTCTTTGGTTATTTCTTGTAATTACTAATAAGAGCCCATGTAGTCACATTCAAACATACTTAAAATTTCCTTTCAATTAAAAATTTCTTTTTATTTATCCTGTGGCTTTTGAGTGACTTTTAAAAAAGTAGGTTTTATTTTTTTTAGAGCAGTTTTAGAATCATAAAAATATTGAGCAGAAGGTACAGAGATGTCCTTATATACTCTGCTCCTCCCCCCACATGCATTATTCTCTCCTTTATCAACATTAGTGTGATATATTCATTACAATTAATGTCCTTACAATGACACATCATTATCAAAGTCCATAGTTTATGTTAGGGTTTACTCTTGGTCTACATTCTATGAGGTTGAAACAAATGTATACAACTGTTACAATATCATACAGAGTGGTTTCACTGCCTTAAATATCTCCTTTGCTTAGCTGATTTATCCTGTCCTCTCCCCATCCTTGGCAAATACTCATCTTGTCATAGTAGTCATACTTTATTCTTATATACCATGTCATATGGTTGGAATCATATAGCATGTAGCCTTTTCAGATTGGCTTCTTTCACTTAGTAATGTGCACATAAGTTTTCTCCATGTCTTTTTATGGTTTGATAGCTTATTTCTTATGAGTGTGGAATAATATTCCATCTACTGCTGGTTGTACATTTACTTAATCCATCTACTAAAGGACATTTTGTTTGTTTCTAAGTTTGGGTAATTACTAATAAAGCCATTATAAATACTCATATGCAGGTATTTGTGTGGACATAACCTTTGAACTACTTAGAGTAACAAAGGGTAACAATTGCTGGATTGTATAATAAAAGTATATTTATTTTTGTCAGAAATTGCCAAACTATCTTCTAAAGTGCCTTTGCCATTTTGTATTCCCATTAAAAGAGACTGAGAATTTCTATTGTTCCACATTCTTGTTAGCATTCATTGTCAGTGTTTTGAATTTTTTCCATTTTAATAGTTGTATACATTGTCATGTTCATATGCTGTTTCCTAATGACATATGATATTGCTTTTCTATGCTTATCTAATATCTGAATGTCATTTTTCTGAAGTATCTGTTCAGAACATTAACCCATTTTAAAATCAGATTGTTCGTTTCTTGTTGTTAAGTTTTGAAAAATTTTTGTGAATACTGCCTTTGGTGTTGTATTTATTATTTATTTATTTATTTTAATGCAGTGACATTGATAAATCAGGGTATATATGTTCAGGAAAAACATCTCTAGATTATTTTGACATTTGATTATGTTGCATACCCCTTACTCAAAGTCAAGTTGTTTTCTGTCATCTTCTATCTGGTTTTCTTTGTGCCCCCCCTCCCTCACCCCCTCTCCCTCTTCCTCACCCCTCCCCACCCTCATTCCCCCTCCATTACTATCACATCCTTGTCCATGTCTCTGAGTCTCATTTTTTTGTCCCATCTATGTATAAATTCATATAGTTCTTAGTTTTTTTCTGATTTACTTATTTCACTCCATATAATGTTATCAAAGCCCATCCATGTTATTGTAAATGATCCAATGTCATCATTTCTTATGGCTGAGTAGTATTCCATAGTATATATGTACCAAAGCTTTTTAATCCACTTGTCCACTGATGGACACTTAAGCTGTTTCCAGATCTCTGCTAATATGAACAATGCTGCCATAAACATGGGGGTGCATTTCTCTTTTTGGAACAGTTCTATGGTGTTCTTAGGGTATATTCCTAAAAGTGGGATAGCTGGATCAAAAGGCAGTTTGAGTTTTAATTTTTTGAAGAATCTCCATACTGCTTTCCATAGTGGCTGCACCAGTTTGCATTCCCACCAGCAGTGCAGGAGGGTTTCCTTTTCTCCAAATCCTCACCAGCACTTAATCTGTATTGTTTTGTTGATGAACGCCATTCTGACTGGTGTGAGATGATATCTCATTGTGGTTTTAATTTGCATTTCTCTAATGATTAATGATGTTGAGCATTTTTTCATATGCCATTTGGCCATCTGTATGTCATCTTTGAAGAGGCATCTATTCATTTCTTTTGCCCATTTTTTGATTGGATTGTTTGTCTTCCTGATGTTGAGATTTACAAGTTTTTATAAATTTTGGTTATTAACCCCTTATCAGACATATTGTCAAATATGTTCTCTCATTGTATAGTTTGTCTTTTTATTCTGTTCTTATTGTCTTTAGTTGTGCAAAAGCTTTTTAGTTTGATATAGTCCCATCTGTTTATCCTGTCTTTTATTTCACTTGCCCGTGGAAATAAATCAGCAAACATATTACTGTGAGAGATGTTGGAGAGCTTACTGCTTATGTTTTCTTCTAAGATGATTATGGTTTTATGGCTTATATTTAAGTCTTTTATCCATTTTGAGTTTATTTTTGTGAGTGGTGTAAGTTGGTGGTCTAGTTTCATTTTTTTGCAGGTAGCTGTTCAATTTTCCCAACACCATTTATTAAAGAGGCTGTCTTTGCTCCATTGTATGCCCTTACCTTCTTTGTCAAATATCAGTTTTCCATAGAGCTATGGGTTTATTTCTGGGTTCCCTGTTCTGTTCCATTGATCTATAAGCCTCTTCTTATGCCAGTACCAGGCTGTTTTGAGTACAATGGCCTTGTAGTATAACTTGATATTTGGAAGTGTGATACCTCCCACTTTATTCTTCTTTTTTAAGATTGCTGAGGCTATTTGTGTTCTTTTTTGGTTTCATATAAAGTTTTGAAATATGTCATCTATATCTTTAAAGTATATCATTGGTATTGCATTGAATTTATAAATTTCTTTGGGTAATATAGACATTTTAATAATGTTTATTCTTTCTAACCATGAGCACGGTATATGCTTCCATTTGTTTGTATCTTCCTTGATTTCTTTAATCATTGTCTTATAATTTTCTGAGTATAAATCTTAAGTCTCCTTGGTTAAATTTACTGCTAGGTACTTTATCTTTTTGGTTGCAATAGTGAAGGGGATTTTTTCCTTAATTTCTCTTTCTGACTGTTCATTGTTGGTGTATAAAAATGCCTCTGATTTCTGAGTATTAATTTTATGTCCTGCCACTTTGCTGAATTTATTTATCAAGTCCAGTAGTTTTTCACTGAGACTTCAGGGTTTTCTATATACAATATCATATCATCTGCAAATAATAATAGTTTTACTTTTTCTTTTCCAACTTGAATTCTTTTTATTTTTTCTTCTTGTCTGATTGCTGTGGCTAGGACTTCCAGGACTAAGTTGAATAAGAGTGGCGAAAGGGGGCACCCCTGCCTTGTTCCTGATCTTAAGAAGATTGCTTTTAACTTTTGCCCATTGAGTATGATGTTGGCTGTGGGTTTGTCATAAATGACTTTTATCATGTTGAGGTATGTCCCTGTATTCCCACTTTGCTGAGAGTTTTGGTCATGAATGGGTGCTAAATTTTATTAAATGCTTTTTCTGCATCTATTCAAGTTATCATATCATTTTTCTCCTTCCTTTTATTTATGTGATGAATCACAATGACTGATTTCTAAATATTATACCAGCCTTGCCTCCCCAGAATAAATCCCACTTGATCATGTTGTATGATTTTTTCATATATTGTTGGATCTGATTTGCTAATATTTTGTTGAGAATTTAAGCATCTATATTCATCAGGGATATTGGCCTGTAATTTTCTTTCTTTGTGTTGTCTTTGCCTGGTTTTGGAATCAGAATTATGCTTGCCTCATAAAAGGAGCTTGGAAATCTTTTTTCCTCTTGAATTTTTTGAAATAGCTTGAGAAGGATAGGAGTTAGTTCTTCTTTGAATATTTGGTAGAATTCACTTGTGAAGCCATCAGGCCCAGGACTTTTCTTTGTTGGGAGTGTTTTGATAATTGTTTTGATCTCATTTGGTGTAATCGGTCTGTTTAGGTTTTCTGATTTTTCCAGATTGATTTTTAGAAGCTCCTATATTTCAAGGAATTTGTCCATTTAATCTAGGTTGTCTAGTTTTTTGGCATACAGTTCTTTATAGTATTTTCTTACAATATTTAGTTTTTCTGTTGTGTTAGTTGTTATTTCTCCTCTTTCTTTTCTAATTTTATTTTTTTGAGTCCTCTCTCTTTTTTTTTGGTGAATCTAGTTAAAGGTTCAATGATCTTGTTTACCTTTTCAAAGAACCAGCTCCTAATTTCATTAATCCTCTGTATTGTTTTTTTAGCCTCTATGTCATTTATTTCTGCTCTGATATTTATTATTTCTTTTCTTCTACTACATTTGGGCTTTACTTGCTCTTCTTTTTCTAGTTCTTTTAGATGCAGGGTTAAATTGTTTATCTGAGCTTTTTCTAGCTTCTTAAGTGTGCCTGTAGTGCTATGAACTTTCCTCTCAGTACTGCTTTTGCTATGTCTCATAAATTTTGAGATGTTGTATGCTCATTATCATTCGTTTCTAGATTTTTTTAATTTATTTGATCTCATTCTTAATCCATTCGTTATTTAACAACCTGTTATTTAGTTTCAATGTGTTTAAGAATTTTTTTAGTTTTTCTGCTGTGGTTGATTTCTAGTTTCATGTCATTGTGATCAGAGAAAGTGCTTGATATGATTTCAATCTTCTTAAATTTGTTGAGACCACTTTTGTGCCCTAACATGTGGTCTGTCCTAGAGAATGTACCATGAGCACTTGAAAAGAATGTATATTCTGCTGCTTTAGGGTGAAAGATTCTGAAGAGACCTATTAAATCCGGTTGATCTCGTGTTTCCTTTAAATTTGCTGTTTCTTTGTTAATTTTCTTTCTTGAGGATCTATCTAGTGATGTTAGTGGGATATTTAAATCCCCTACTACCATAGTATTGCTGTTGATCTCGCCCTTTATATCCATCTGCGTCTGCTTTATATACTTAGGTGCTCCTATATTAGGTTGCATAGATATTTATAATGGTTATGTCTTCCTGTTGGATTGCTCCCTTTATCATTATGTACTGGCCTTATTTATCTCTTACTATATCCTTTTTTTGAAGTCCATTTTGTCTGATATAAATATTGCTACCCCAGTTTTTTTTTTTATTTCCATTTGCATGAAATGTTTTTTTCCATCCTTTTACCTTCAGTCTATGTGCATCTTTTGTTTTTAGGTGTGTCTCTTGTAGACAGCATATATACAGGTCCTATTTTCTTATCCATGAAGCTACCCTATGTTTTTTGATTGAGTCATTTAATTCATTTGCATTTAAAGTTATTATTGATATGTATTTGTTTATTGCCATTTTATTCTTTAAAGCTGTATTCCTCTTTTGCTATATTCTTTTCCCACTTTGGTCTGTTTACAACAGGTCCCTTAACACTTCCTGCAGCATTGGTTTGGTTGTAATGAATTTTTTGAAGTTTTTTACTTATTTATTTTTTGTCTGGGAAGCTTTTTTTTTCTCCTTCAATTTTAAATGATAGCCTTGCTGGATAAAGTATTCTTGGTTGTAGGTTCTTGTTCTGAATTACTTGAAACATTTCTTGCCATTCCCTTCTGGCCTCAAGTGTTTGTGTTGACAAGTCTGATGTCATCCTTATGAGGGCTGCTTTGTAGGTGATAGCCTTTTTTTCTCTAGTAGCTGTATCACTTTGCTTTGGTATTTTAATTATGATATTTCTTGGTGTAGGTTTATTTGGGTTTCTCATT
The DNA here is from genome assembly GCF_036850995.1 of Saccopteryx leptura. NCBI lineage: Eukaryota > Metazoa > Chordata > Mammalia > Chiroptera > Emballonuridae > Saccopteryx > Saccopteryx leptura. Next base: position 159,084,310 of record NC_089506.1, on the reverse strand, counting down.
AATGGAATTCTCTGTGCTTCTGAACTTGTGAGAGTTATTCCTACATTAATTTAGGGAAGTTTTCAGCTATGATATGTTTGAACAAAGTCTCTATCCCTTGTTCTTTCTCTTCTTCTTTAGGAACCACTATGATGTGGATGTATTTCTCTTCATGTTTTCAGAGAGCTCTCTAAGTGTTTCCTCAGTCTTTTTGAGTCTCTTTTCTTTTTTCTTCTCTGCTTTCATGCCTTCATTCAACTTCTCTTCCAATTTGCTGATTCAATCCTCAGCTCCATGCATCCTGTTTTTAATTTTTTCCATTGTGTTCTTCATTTCTGATATTGTATTTGTCATCTCCAACTGATTCTTTTTTAATATTTCAATATCCTTTTTTATACTTGCTATTTCTTTATTTAGGTGTTTGTAATGACTATCCATTGTTGTTCTAAGATCCCTAAGCTTTCTTATAATCATTATTTTGAACTCAAAATCTGGAAATTTGGTTATTTCCATATCACTCAGTCCATTTCCTAGAGGTTTCTCTTGTGGTTTCATTTGGATTGCACTTCTCTGTCTTCTCATTATGTCTGTGTGTTTAGGTGTTTTGTTTGTAGAGCTGGTTGAGTCTAGGCATTGTCTGCCTCCAGTTTTTAATTGTGTTATTTCTAGGTCTTCTTGGGTTGGCATCAGCTATTATTTGTAATCTACTTTAGGATTTGGGCCACTTTGAAGTCTTGATTTGTTGTTTTTTTTAACAGGTGATAGGCTTCTTTATTGATCTCAGCAGGAGGCTTATTTGAAACTTTATCCAGGAATGCAGTGGGTGTAACCTGAGACTCTGAAGAGCTCTTTTGCCAGTTACTGTCTCTGGGGGCAGGGTGTTTTCTCAGCTTCAGTAGGGGTGGTGTATCTCAGATCTCCATGGGGACCTGAGTTACTGCCCCTCCTACTCACTTCTTGTTTTCAGCTGTGTCTTGTTGCGCTGATTGGAGCTGGAGAGATGTCTGGAGATCTGTGACCCAGAAGCACTTTAGTCTTTTGTTTTGTGGAGGGATAAGCCCCTCCCCCAACTATGGCCGCCTCTAGCACTGGATGAGTCAGCTTTTCCGGTGATCCGCTGCATTCCTCTGCCCCTTACCATCTGTCTCTCTCTTTCTCCCCTTTCTTTTTGGAAGACAAGCCAGCCCTTTCAACACATCTTCTTCCCTGGTCACCAGGCAAGTGGCTGTGAGCAGTATTTTCTGCTCTTTTTCTGGAGTGAGTGTCCTACTGGGCTCTCAGCCTCACCCCCCCCCCCATTCCTGTAAGCATGGGAGATTCAGGTGCTCACTACCAGGTTTGTTGTGGCTTCTTCTTTGCTCCTTGGTTTTAGAGAGCTGTTTTTGTAGTTGAGAGTTGGTTTTTCATGCTGATTGTTCCTAAATTAATTTGTAATCCAGTTTGGTGGTGTGAACTGGGAATCTGTGCATCTGCATACTCTGCTGCCATCTTCAGGTCTCCTGTACCACAAATTTTTAATACTGCTGTTGTATTTAAAAGTCATTGTGAAAACTAGAACCACATAATTTTTTTCTTATATTATCTTCTAGAAAATATTTACATTCCTAAAAAACATTTAGGGTGATAATTTATACTGAGTTAATTTTTTAAAACTTGTAAGGTCTGTTTCTAATTTTTCTTTTTATTATTTTTATTTATTACTAATGTTATTCTAGCACCATTTGTTAAAAAACCTATCTTTTCTTTATTGTATTGCCTTTTCACCTTTCTCAAAAATAAGTTGTCTATATTTATTTGGGTCTTTTTCTGTACTCTCTATTTGGTTCCATTGATCTATTTGTCTGTTCTTTTGCCATTATTATACTTTTTTGGTAACTATAGCTTTATAGTAAGTTATGAAGTCAGGTAGTGCTAGTCCTGTGACTTGATTTTTCTCCTTTAATACTGTTCTGGCTATTATGAATGAATCCCTTATCCATATTAACTTTAGAATCAATTTGTATTTACAAAATGATTTGCTGTGATTTTTATTAGGGTACATTGAATCTTTAAATTTGAAAACCATTGACATCTGACAATACTGAGTTTTCCATTCCCTGAACCTTGGATATGTCTGCAACCCCCCATCTGGCAGCCATCAAAATGTTCTCTGTTTCTGTTCTCCTTGTTTGTTTATTTTTAAAAATTCAATTGTTGATAGATGTGTATTCATTTTCAATATTTTTTAATCTTTTTAAAAAATTATTCTTAAAGAAGACCCTCCAACATTTTATGAAAACCTGGTTTGGTGGAGACAAACTCCATTAACTTTTTCTTGTTTGGGAAGCTCTTTATCTGTCCTTTTATTCTTAATGATATCTTTGCTGAATAGCATAATCTTAGTTGTGGGTCCTTGCTTTTCATCACTAAAAATACTTTTTGCCAACTCCTCTGGCCTACAATGCTTCTGTTGAGAAATCAGCTGACAGTTTTATGGGAGTTTCCTGGCAGGTAATGGATTGCTTGTCTCTTACTGCCTTCAAGATTCTCTCTTTTGCCTTTAATATTTGCATGTTAATTTTGATGTTTCTTGATGTGGGCCTGTTTGAGTTCATATTATTTGGGACTCTCTGCTCTTCCTAGACTCGAATTTCTATTTTCTTCACCATATTAGGGGAAATTTCTGTTGTTATTTTTTCAAATTGGTTTTCAATTTCTTGCTTTCTCTCTTTTCTTTCTAGCACTCCCCGGGATAGGACTACTGGTATGCTTGAAGTTGTCCTAGAGGCATCTTACACTATTCTCATTTTCCTTGAATATTATTTTTAATGTTATTATTATTATTATTATTATTATTATTATTATTTGCTTCCTTATATTCCAAATCATTGATTTGGTTCTTGTCTTTCTCTACTCTACTATTGGTTCTCTTTAAATTATTATTTGTTTCAGTTAGTATATCCTTCATTTCTGAGTCTTTTTTTATGGTTTCCATGTTCTTTTTTATGCTCGTGAAGTTCTCACAAAATTCATCTACTTTTCCCCTAAGTTCATTGAACATCCTTCTAACCTGAGTTTTGAGCACTGTATCTAGTAGATTGCTTGTCTCTATTTTGTTTATTTTTTTTTTCTTCTGGAGTTGTGTTCTGTTTTGGAGACATGTTTCTTTTTGTCTTCTCATTTTAGCAACCTCACTGTGTTAGTTTCTATGTATTAGGTAGAGCGGCTACATCTCCTAGGCTTGGTAAAGTGGCCTAATGTAGCACATGTCTTGTAGGGTCCAGTGACACAGCATCACTACTCACCCAAGCTGAGCACTCCAGGTGCTCTGTTATAGTTGACTTTGTTTGTATTGGCACATCAATTTGAGGGATTTAACCCTAGGATGACCAGCTCTAAGGGCTAGCTGTAGCCATCATGGAAAGTCAGCTAGGCATGGGCCTACTCCATGAAGCAGAGCTTACTTCAGTGGGGTTCTGGTGCCCACTGAGTCTTCCCCTTTAGAGTGCCTTATGGAGGTGGTTGGGTTGTGTTTCAACATGGTCTGAGCCTGTCCACTGGGTGCACTGTCTCCAAGGCCACCTGGTAGTGTAAGCCAAGATTCTGCCTGAGGCCACCAGAATGAGCTACAAAGTAATCTTCACTTAGCTGCTACTTGTGCTGGGCTTGGAGGTTTCCAGGAAAAGCCTTGCTCAAACCAAGGCTGGCTACTACTAGTGCCAGTCCTAGAGCCACTTAGTGCGGGGTACAAAGCATGTTGATGCCAAATGCTGCTTGTTTGAGGAATTTAGAAAAGTCCAGAGCAAGAGCCAAGACCATTTGTATAGAAAAGCCACTGGAAAGAGCTTAGGTGGGCCCACAGGTTTTCCATTAGCCCATTAACCCCTGGCATCTTTTGAGATACTGCCCCAGTGCTAGAGCTCAGGAGTGAGTCTAAGTTCATGTTCTACCTTTTAACAGGAACTGCCTGGTACTCCAGAAGCCTTCCTTCTCACTCAGCCACAATCCTTGCTGGTTTTTACAGCCAGAAGTTATGGGGACTTCTCTTTCTGACACTGGAATCCTTATTTGTGGGGCCGGGTTTAGGGCTGGGACCCTCAGGGAAGAATGTCAGCAGCTGAGATGTCCCTTCTTATTTTTATCTGCCACATGTGGGTGTGGGAGCAGCCCATTCAGTGCCTCCGTCCCTTTTACCAGTCTCAATATGGCTGCTTCATTGCATCCTTAGTTGTAGAAGTTCTGTTCAGCTGCATTTCAGGTGGTTGTGTATGATGGTAGTTCTGTAGCTTAGTTGTCATTTTGTTGTGGTTGTGGGAATATGTGTGTACTATATTTACCTATAAATATAGTACTTGACCCAAAGCCTAAGTATATTTTGAAATATAATCTTAGTGTCTCTCAATGCTGATAAGACACATATGTTTAATCATTGTGGATTGACTCTTTACTTCCCACATGCAATATACTACAGGGCACTCCCGTTTTTTCAGCTTCCTGTTTTTCCAACTCTTTACTTCTGTGCCTTTATTTCATAGAGGTGGTATAGTTTGGGGAAATAGAAACTGGGTTAGTTTTCTTCTTCTACTACATACCAATTCTGTGACCTAAGAAAACTGTTTTAACTATCAGAACCTCACTTTTCTCATGTCTAAAATAGTAAATAAAAGAGGCCACCAAATGCTAACCTTCAACTCCTAGTAACCATTTCCTATACATTTATACAGATCCTCTTCATTCAATGGCATCTTCTTTTATCTGGCCTTTGAAAAGTAGGTTTCTATATTTATTTCTAAGTCTAATTATTCCATTTTAGTTTTGTTTTATTAACAATTGCATTAAATCTCTTCTTTATGTTTTTAATTTTTTTAGGGTCAATAATTACTTTTAGAATCAAGTGTCTGCCTATGTGTAGCCATTCTAAAAAAAGCAAAACAGTACAAACAAAAATCACACAAAATTTTTTATATCTGGTTGAACTTTAAATTATGTGGGTTTTTATATTTTCCAGAAGAATGCTACTTTTGTGTAAATCAAATAATAACCACTGCAGAGTTTTGTTAAATAATTCTTAGAGAAGGTAGATCTTGAGCTGGAACTTCAAAAAAGAGATGTCAGTAGAATATTGTGATGAATACATAAATAATTCCATGCAGAGAACACTGGAAAAACAAATAATAAGCCTGAATATTTATATGAAAAGAGAGTGATGTGTAACTGAGTCAACATAGAAAGCTCATTAGATTTTAAAATAAAAATGTCATTCATAGTGGTGTGTACTAGAAGAAAAAATATTTGTTTTTTGTGTGTGAATGGTGTGTAGTTGACGTAAGGAATGTCAAGATTTTAATATGGTAACTTACTACAAGGCCAAGACTTTAAAGACTTACAAATAAAATTCTATTAAAATGAATATATTTAAAATATAGAAATAACCTTACTTTTTATTCACACAATGTTTTTTTTTTTTTTAATAATTGAGTGAATTAGTTCATTGTATCACTTATTTTTAGTGTGTCAAACAGCTAAGCAATGCATGAATGGGATTAATGGAGTTAATTTATCCCGGTTTTAAAGGGTGGATCAGTTAGAACTAGCATAGTTACAGGTAATAAAACCTTAACTCAAATTACATATTCAAAGGGGAATATTTTGGCTCATGAAACTAAGAAGTTCAAGGTAGTAAATCTCATTAGTTTAAGGCATGACTGGATTTAAGATTTCAAATAACAGTATCATTTGAAATTGTGCAGCTATAGCTATTTCTCTCCATTGCTCTGCTCTGTCCTCCTTTGTTGTATTTTATGGTCTTGTAGGCTCTTGCTTTGAATGTATGAAAAGGTCACCCAGAGTCCCATGTATATATTCTACTAGCTAACTACGTCAACATAAAGAGAGTGCTTCCTTTTAAACAATTTCAGCAAAAGCCCCATATCTTACTATTATTAGGCCAATTTAGGCTTCAGCCCTTCACTGACCTAATTTCTTAGCAAATATAATACATTGGAAGATAGTGATTAAGTTGGTGTTATAAACACTATCCTTGAGGGAGGGGAGAAAATTGAGGGATAGAGGGGTAGTGTTGTCAGCTCTGTCCCTTTCCCAACTATATGGAATGAGAATTAAGAGAAATGATTTTCCCTTCTTAGGAAAACAAAACAAAACAAAAAATGTGTTATCAGAAATGGGAATGCAGTTGGTAAAACAAACAAAAAATAGTTCAACAAAAAACAAAACCATAGCCAAAACGAAATTAAAAAAAGAAAAAGGAAAAAAAATTGTGAGCAATTCAGATATCAGTTTATCCTTATAATTTTATAGATGACTGAGATAGAGTTAACCAAGATTTTTTAGCTAGTTTATAGCCCACTGGATTTATTGATAGATTCTAGATGTTATTATCTCTTATTTTTGGTTGAACTTTGAGTTTTGTAATTCTAAGCACATACATATGCACAAAATAAAAGGAGAGACTATTCAAGACTAAAAATGATTAGAATATATAACCTTCCCAAATGGGAATATGAATATTATCTGCCTGTCCAAGTTTCAGAGACTATATACAAGAGAAGAGAATGTGTGTTGATTCCATCTTCAAGAGAATGGTCAGCTCACTATGGTGACCACATTTTTGGCATTATAGCACATCCTGGATAGATAGAATTATTGTCCCATCCTATTATTTCATTTTCAATATATAGTTTCCAGTGGCTTAAAATATGTTTAGCAATTACTTTATATAATATCCTTATTTTTCTTTGTTGGTCTTAATATAGAAAATGATCATTTGAACTGACCAGGTAGTGGTGCAGTGGATAGAACGTTGATCTAGAATGCTGAGGACCCAGGTTCAAAACCCCAGGGTGGCTGGCTTGAGCCTATGGTCACTGGCTTGAGCCAAAGGCTGCTGTCTTGAGCAAAGAGTCATTGGCTCAGCTGAAGCCCCCTCCCATCAAGGAACGTATGAGAAAGCAATCGATGAACAACTAAAGTGCTGCAACAATGAGTTGTTGCTTCTCATCTCTTTCCCTTTCTGTCTATCCTTCTTCTGTTTCTCTCACTAAAAATAAATAAATAAATAAATAAAAAGATCTTTTGAATATTGTTCATTAACTATCATAAACCTTTAGCCATTACTTATAATAGTAAGACAGCAGAGTTTCTTGTATCTGTTCTTTTTTATTAAGAATTTAGGGAAACTGATGACATTATGGTAGTCATTAGTGATTCAGAGAGTGATCATATTTCTCATTGCTTAATGAAAGATGAAGTTATACACAAGAAACAAAATTGCAATATTAAATCACCTTGAAGTTTGTTTAAAATATAATTATCTGCAGTGGGTGTAGTAAAAAACAGGATTATGGCTTCTGGCTTCTTCTAGCTATATCTCATACACTTTTCAAGGCAACAATAGTACTCCATTCTATTTAATATACAAACTCTCTTCTAAAAGAGATTGTGATTGATGACACGCTCACTGTCCTTCTTGCCAGCAAGACCCTAACTGATTCTATTGCTCCCGAGTTCCAGAATAGTTGTGATTTTGATGTCTGCTTTCTTTCTCTTATATTTCTGTTTTTATTTTAGAAAACAGTTTTGGGGGAACTTTAAATGACTTAATATAGCCCTTAATATAGGTAACTATGCAGTAAACCTCTAGAACTCTTGCTTTTAATGTTAGTACAGGACGTTATCAGGAGGTAGTATGCACATTCTAAGTTGGTTTTTCATCATAGTTCTTTTTCTTTGTGCCCTTGAATAACCTTGTACAGACTACTTAGCATGTTGAAAGAGAGAAATTAGTTGTTAGATTAAAGCATGTGTTCTAAATAATAACTATATTGTTCTTTAATTTATTTCCCCTTTGAATTTTGCATCCTGAGCTCACCATGCCTGCCTGGTTGGGTTTTCTGAATGGTAACTTAATACTTCAAGTTTCAACAATAAGCACACTGAGCATTTAATAATACACTGTGGGATTACAGGAAGCAGGTACAATCCCCATTGTCAAGATTGATGATTTTTAATGCCGCTCAAGACAGGAAGAGTCTAGCAATGTTTTCTCATGCCAGTATCTGCCAATATGAAATAAATTTTAGTTATATAGATGCTGCCCATGAACATATTTTTCATGGGCAAGTATCATAAATTAAGGTTTCTGATAACTCTAAAACCTAATCATAGTTAGAAAAGACTTACCAAATTTAAGGTAGAAAAAATGTGGATGAGTAATATGTAATTGACATGTAACAGTTATTTTTATTGTGCTAATAATACTTTATATATGAGAATGGAGAATCAGTCTTTATCCCTACCATGCAATCCTATAATATATTTACTGTTATATTTTATATTTCCATGAATAAATCTTTGCCATCTCTATAAGAAAGTGTTGAACTAGAATAATCAACTATTTTTCAAGCTATTTTTCTTGAGTAATGGAATAGAGATTATTTTACTCCAAAGAGGTGATTTGAGGGACAGAAGCAACATTGACTATTAAATCATGAATTCTACGTTTAAAAAGTGGCTGTCTGAGGAATTAGACTTGAGAAATGAGCTTTCAGTCTAGAGGACTTGCTGCTTTAATGCCACTGGAGGAGACATATCATTTGGAGACTATCTAAGGAGGGAAGAGTGTGATGTAATCACTACAGGAGTAAAATCCTAAGTGTGATTCTGAAGCAATTTCTCGCCCTCTGGGTGGAGAGAGGCTCTCGAGGGGAGGAAGGACCTGGTCTTTAACAGAAGCATGCAAAACCTTTAGAATTGATATTTTTGTAACACAGTATTAAATAAGTCTGTTATATTTACCTTGGTTGTTAGAAACAGTCATGTTCATTACAGTCTTAAAATAATCTCTTCCAGGAAACTAGACTTATTTTTCTGAGAATTCAAGGATAAAGTGTCTTTCTTCCATGTCTAAGTTATTACCACACTATACTGGTATGATAGTTGGATTTTCTTTAATTCATCCAAGAAAAGTATGTGTGTGATATTTCTGGAAATGATTAAATCAACGGATAGACTTATAAAAGAATGTAAATGGCTAAAAACAAATAAAAAGAGAAAGACCTATTTTCATACCTAAATTAAAAATAAATGGAAATAATAAAATTATTAAAAATTTATGTTAGAGAGCTTCTACATTATATATTTATTTTAAATTCAAAGCATACTGCTTGGTCAGTATATAACTAACATTTCCTGCAAAGCTTTGTGAATACATGTTTTGAAATATTATAACTTTGGTCTTAACTTCAAATAATCTTCCTATATTGTGGAGTGAAATTACTATGCACGTAGAGGTTACCATATAGGTTCTAGTTAATGGAATTAAAAAGTAATCTTAAATTTCTACATGGCATTTATGAGGATTCATTTAAAGATAATTAAGTGCTTAAATTCATAAAACTATGCTATATGCATAATATCAGATCACAATGTTATAAACCTGCCCCCTCATTTTTTGAAAATGAAGTATGAAGGAGGAGGAAATAAAGGTGATGGAGAAGGAATGTTAGAATAGCTTGTAGAAGTCAAGGACAGACTTAGATGAATTGAATGCTGAGGATCCCCACAGTGAAAGGAGCTATGAGGAATAACAAATCTAAAAAGATTAGGCCAATTTAGATACTAATTTAAAAAGTGTTTGTGTGTGTGTGTGTGTGTGTGTGTGTGTGTGATGCTATAAATTAACTCAATTCTTGATATCAGTAAAAGAATACCCTACTGTATGACACTGGAATTCTTGTGTTACATTTAAAAAAAGAATTAGTTCTTTTTTAAAGAATATATAACTTTTCTGCTGTTGAGTACTTGCTATTCAGAGAAGTCTTAACCAGAAACTACTGCAATAAATAGAACACATAAACAGTAAGTAAAATGTTGTTTGAAATGGTTATTCTACTCCATGAAACAAGTATATCATGTAGTAGATGAAAATTTGGAGGACTTGTAGCATGGTAAACATAACTTTTTGTGTCAAAATAAGAGGGGTAGTCAAGCCAAAAATGATACCTTATTGTACAAATATATTGAACAGTGCTTTTTTCTTTTTTTATTATTAGTTTTAATTTATTGTGTTAACGCAGATTCAAGTGTCCCATTCAGTATAACACCCTCACCTCCCACCCACGTATCCCACATTATACACCCTTTGTTCCCTCTTCCTAACTCCCTCCCCCCTTCCCTCTGGAATTTGCTGTCCTGTTATCTGTATCTATGTGTTATGTATATATAATTTCACCAATCCCTTCACCTTCTCTTATCCCATTCCCTTATCCCCCTTCCCCCTGAGAGCTGTCCCTCTGCTCCCTGTGACCTTGCTTTTGCCTCTATTCCATTCCTCAGTTTATTTTGTTCATTAGATTCCACATATAAGTGGAATCATATGATATTTTTTTTTCTCTGTCTGGCTTATCTCACTCAGCATAATAATCTCCAGGTCCAACCATGACATCACAAATAGCAAGATTTCCTTCCTCCTCACAGCTGCATAGTATTCTATTGTGTATATGTACCACTTTTTAAAAATCCACTTGTTCATTGATGGACACCTGGGCTGCCTCCAGATTTTAGTTTTCGTAAACAATGCTGCAATAAACATGGGGGTGAGTATCTTCTTTTGAATCAGTCACTTGGTATTCTTAGGATATATTCCAAAAAGTGGGATAGGTATGTCAAAAGGAAGTTTTATTTTAACTTTTTTGAGGAAATGCCACATTGTTTTCCACAGTGGTTGCACAAGTCTGCATTCTCACTAGCAGCACAGAAGGGTTCCCTTTTCTATACACCCTCACCAGCACTTACTGGGTGTTGATTTGTTAATGAGAGCCATTCTGACAGGTGTGAGGTGGTATCTCATTGTGGTTTTAATTTGCATTTCTCTGATGGTTAATGACATTGAACATTTTTTCATATGCCTATTGGCCATTTGTATGCTGTCTTTGGAGAAGTGTCTATTCAGTTCTTTTGCCCATTTTTTTTCACTTTTAAATATCTTTTTTATATAAATAAATTTTTATTAATTTTAATGGGGTGACATCAATAAATCAGGGTACATATATTAAAAAAAAACATGTCCAGGTTATCTTGTCTTTCAATTATGTTGCATACTCATCACCCAAAGTCAGATTGTCCTCTGTCACCTTCTATCTAGTTTTCTTTGTGCCCTTCCCCCCTCCCACTCTCCCTCCTTCCCTCCTCTGGCCCCCATAACCACCACACTCTAGTCCATGTCTCTTAGTCTCTTTTTTATGTCCCAACAATGTATGGAATCCTGCAGTTCTTGTTTTTTTCTGATTTACTTATTTCACTCCATATAATGTTATCAAGATCTCACCATCTTGTTGTAAATGATCCGATGTCATCATTTCTTATGGCTGAATAGTATACCATGGTGTATATGTGCCACATCTTCTTTATCCAGTCTTCTCTTTTTTTTTTTTTTTACAGTGATTAAAGCCTTTAAGCAAACTCTTGGCTAATACAGAAAGAATCTATAAAAGAGTAGTGTCCTTAACATGTTCACCAAGTCCAAGTTGGCACCATCACCATGCCAAATTTTGCCCATTTTTAAATTGGATTGTTTCCCTTTCTGGTGTTGAGTTTTTAAAATTCTGTATAAATTTTGGTTATTAATCCCTTATCAGACATATTGGTGAATATGTTCTCCCATTGTGTGGGTTGTCTCTTTATTTTGTTCGTGGTGTCTTTTGTTGTGCAAAAGCTTTTATTTTGATATAGTCTCATTGTTTATCTTGTTTTTTATTTCACTTGCCCATGAAGATAAATTGGCAAAAATATTGCTATGAGAGATGTATAAGAGTTTATTGCCAATGTTTTTTTCCAAGATGTTTATAGTTTCATGAATAACCATTTTGAGTTTATTTTTGTGAATGGTGTAAGTTGGTGGTCTGGTTTTATTTTTATGCATGTATCTGTCCAATTATCCCAGCACCATTTATTAAAAAGACTGTCTTTACTGCATTGTATTCTCTTACATCCTATGTCAAATATCAACTGATCATATAGGCATAGGTATATTTCTGGGTTCTTTGTTCTGTTCCATTGATCTATATGCCTATTCTATGCCAGTACTAAGATGTTTTGATTACAATAGAGTTGTACTATATCTTGATATCAGGAAGTGTGATATCTCCGACATTATTCTTCATTTTTAAGACTGCTGAGGCTATTCGTGGTTTGTTGGGGTTTTTTTGTTTTTTTTTGGTTCCATATAAATTTTTGGAATATTTGTTCTATAACTTTGAAGTTATAGAACTTCAAAAAAATGCCATTGGCATTTTAACAGGAATTGCGTTTTATTTATAGATTGCTTTGGGTAGTATAGATACTTTAATGATGTTTATTCTTTCTGTCCATGAACACAGTCTTTGCTTCCACTTGTTTGTATCTTCCTTGGTTTCATTTTTTAATGTCTTATAATATTTCAAGTGCAAGTCTTTTACTTCTTTGATTAAATTTACTCCTAGGTATTTTTTTTTTAATAATTTTATTTTTTTAATGGGGTGACATCAATAAATCAGGATACATATATTCAAAGATAACAAGTCCAGGTTATCTTGTCGTTCAATTATGTTGCATACCCACCACCCAAAGTCAGATTGTCCTCTGTCACCTTCTATCTTGTTTTCTTTGTGCCCCTCCCCACCCCCTTTCCCTCTCCCATTCCCCCCTCCCCCCCACTCTTATCAATGTCTCTTAGTTTCACTATTATGTCCCACCTACGTATGGAATAATACAGTTCCTGGTTTTTTCTGATTTACTTATTTCGCTTCGTATCATGTTATCAAGATCCCACCATTTTGCTGTAAATGTTCCGATGTCATCATTTCTTATGGCTGAGTAGTATTCCATAGTGTATATGTGCCACATCTTCTTTATCCAGTCATCTATTGATGGGCTTTTTGGTTGTTTCCATGTCCTGGCCACTGTGAACAATGCTGCAATAAACATGGGGCTGCATGTGTCTTTACACTCCTAGGTATTTTATTTTTGGTTGTTGCAGTAGTGAAGGGAATTGTTTTCTTAATTTCTCTTTCTGACAGTTTATCATTGATGTATAAAAATGCCACTGATTTATGAATATTAATTCTGTATCCTGCCATCTTGCTAAATTTATTTATTAGGTCTAGTAGTTTTTTGACTGAGACTTTAGGGTTTTCTGCCTCAGCAAATGATAGTTTTACTTCTTCTTTTCACATTTGGATGCCTTTTATTTCTTCTTGTCTGATTGCTGTGGCCAGGATTTCCAGAAGTATGTTGAATAAGAGTAGTAAAAATGGACACCCCTGCCTTGTTCCTGATCTTAAGGGGATTACTTTTAATTTTTGACCATTGATTATGATGTTGGCTGTGGGTTTGTCATAGATGGCTTTTATTATGTTGAGGTGTGTTCCCTGTATTCCCACTTTGCTGAGAATTTTGATCATAAATGGGTGCTGGATTTTATCAAATGACTTTTCTGCATCTGTTAATATAATCATGTGATTTTTATCCTTCCTTTTGTTTATGTGATGTATCACATTTATTGATTTGCAAATATTGTACTAATCTTGCCTCCCCAGAATAAAACCCACTTCATCATGATGTATGATCTTTTTTATGAATTACTGGATCTGGTTTGCTAACATTTTGTTGAGAATCTTAGCATCTATGTTCATCATAGAAATTGGCCTATAGTTTTTATTCTTTGTAGTGGCTTTACCTAATTTTGGAATGAGGATAGTGCTTGCCTTATAAAAAGAGCTAGGAAGTCTTCCCTGCTCCTGAATTTTTTGAAATAGCTTGAGAAGAATAGGTATTAATTCTTCTTTGAACGTTTGATAAAATTTGCCTGTGAATCCATCCAGTATGGAATTTTTGATAACTCCTGGGAGTTTTTTATAACAGTTTCAATTTTATTTGTTGTAATTGATCTGTTTAGGTTTTCTGATTTTTCCAGATTAAATTTTGGAAGATCATATGTTTCTAGGAATTTATTAATTTTTCCTAGGATGTCCAATTTTTTTGCCTATAGATCTTCATAGTATTTTCTTACAATCCTTTGTATTTCTGTGGTGTTAGTTGTTACTTCTCCACTTTTATTTCTAATTTTATTTATTTGAATCCTGTCTCTTTTTTTCTTGATGATCTGGTTAAAAGTTCAATCTTGTTTACCTTTTCAAAAAACTAGCTCTTGGTTTCATTGATTTTCTGTATTTTTTATTTTTATTTTTTTTAGCCTTTAGGTAATTTATTTCCACTCTGATCTTTATTATTTCCTTCCTTCTACTTCCTTTAGGCTTTACTTGCTGTTATTTTTCTAGTTCTTTTAGATGCAGGGTTAAGGTGTTTATTTGAACTTATTCTTGCTTCTCAGGGTATGCCTGTAATGCTATAAATTTCCCTGTCAGGACTGCTTTTGCTGTGTTCAATAAACTTTGAGTTGTTGTATGTTCATTTTCATTTGTTTCAAGGAAATTTTGTATTTCTTTCTTGATTTCATTGTTAACTCATTTGTTATTTAATAACATGCTATTTAGCCTCCAAGTGTTTTAATGTTTTTTAGTTTTTCTATTATAGTTGATTTCTAGTTTCATGCCATTATAATCAGAGAAGATGCTTGATATGATTTCAATCTTCTTAAATTTATTGAAACTTGTTTTGTGTCCTCACATGTGGTCTATCCTAGAGAATGTACCATAAGCACTTGAAAAGAACGTATATTCTGCTGCTTTGGGGTGAAAGGTTTTGAAGATGTCAATTAAATTCAGTTGATCTGGTGTGTCATTTAAGGCCACTGTTTCTTTGTTAATTTTTTTTCTGGAGGATCTATCCATTGTTGTTAGTGGGATAAAAAAAATCCCCTACTATTATAGTATTGCTGTTGATCTCTCCCTTTATGTCCATCAAAATCTGTTTTATATATTTAGATGCTCCTATATTAGGCAAATAGAAACTTACAATGGTTATATCCTCCTGTTATATTGCTCCCTTTATCATTATGTAGTGACCTTCTGTATCCCTTACTATAGCCTTTGTTTTAAAGTCTATTTTGCCAGATAAAAGTATTACTACCCCAGCTTTATTTTCATTTCCATTTGTGTGAAATACTTTTTTCCATACCTTCACTTTTAGTCTATGTGTATCTTTTATTCTGAACTGAGTCTCTTGTAGACAGCATATGTACAAGTCCTGTTTTCTTATCCATGCAGCTACCCTATGTCTTCTGATTGGAGCATTTAATCCATTTACATTTAAGGTTATTATTAATATGTAGTTGTTTATTGCCACTTTATTCTTTATATCTGCACTGTTCTTTTTCTTGATTTTTTTTTTTGTTTTTGCTCTTTTACAGCTTGCCCCTTAACATTTCTTGCAGTACTGGTTTGGTTGTAATGAATTCCTTGAGTTTTTTTTGTTTTGTTTTGTTTTTCTTTTGTCTGGGAAGCTTTTTATTTCTCCTTCAATTTTAAATGACAGTCTTGCTGGATAAAGAAGTCTTAGTTGTAGGTTCTTGCTTTGCACGACCTTGAATATTTCTTGCCAATCTCTTCTGTCCTCAAGTGTTTCTGTTGAGAAGTCAGATGTCATCTTTATGAGGGCTCCTCTGTAGGTAATTAACTGCTTTTCTCTTGCTGCTTTTAGTATTCTTTCTTTGTCTCTTAACTTTGACTCTTTAATTATGATGTGTCTTGTTGTAGGCCTCCTTTGGTTCCTCTTTAATTGAACTTGTGTGACTTTTTTTTTCATCAATTTAGTAAAATTTTCAACTGGTTTCTTCAGACAGGTTCTCTATCCCTTGTTATTTCTCTTCTCCTTCAGGAACCCCTATTATGAGGATGCTGTTTCTCTTCATGTTGTCACAGAGCTCTCTCAGAGTTTCCTCAGACTTTTTGAGCCTCTTTTCATTTTGCTGCTCTGCTTCCATGCTTTCGTTTATCTTGTCCTCTAAATCACTGATTCAATCCTCAGCTTCATCCATCCTGTTATTAATTCCTTCTAGTGCAGTCTTCATTTATAATATTACATTTTTCATTTCTGACTGGTTCTTTTTTATGATTTTAGTGTTCTTTTTTTATGCTTGCTGTATCTTTATTTAAGTTCTCATATAACCATCCATTGTTGCTCTAAGATCCTTGAACATTCAACAAATAATTATTTTAAACTCTGTGTCTGGTAGTTTGGTTACTTCTATTCATTTAGTTCTTTTCCTTGGGATTTCTCGTGTTGATTCATTGGGTTATATTTTCTTGCCCATTTTGTCTGTATATTAGGTAGCAATGTCAGACTTTGAAATTTCTTGTGGAGTCTTTATGAGGAGGATGGGCTCAGTGGTACTAACCTCCAAGCCACATCTTTTTTTTTTTTTTTTTTGCTTTAGGAGTGCTTTTTTGAGGGTAAGAGTTTTCCCTCTTATTGTGTGTGAGTATTGAGTGCAGTTGGTCCTTTTGTGTGTGTGGTTATCCCTTCAGGCTGGCTGGCAGTAAGGGTCAAACTTGATTATGCATATTAGACACTGTGCACTGTCTTTCCTGTTGGGTATATTTATTCTCCACAGTGTCTGGTGCCATCTGGATGCATCCTTTGAGTGTGCTCTTTGTGGAGCTAGCTGAGTCTAGGGTTGGTGCTGTCTGCCACCCACTACTAGTTGTATTGGTTCAAAGCTTCATAAGAGTTGCCTCCACTTTTCAGCTGCTACACCTCCTCTAGCAGCTGCCTGGTCTTCCCATAGAGTCTTCTCCAACCATTCCCTCTTTAGTGTAAAAACTTGATGGCTAAGTTTGAAATACATAATTAGTGGAACCCCCTACTTCAGGGGTCTTTTGGTCAGGAGCTCAGTATGGGGAAAGTGGCCTGTTGGGCAAATAAGTTTGTAAAATGTGTTTTTTAGGTTTGCTTGCTTATATTTTGCATTGGCTGGGCAACGTTATGTATATGTAGTTTGTGAAAGGCTGTGGTATTTGCCCTCAGGGCAAAAGATTGCAAATTGTGGATTACCTTCCTGCTTGGGAGGAAATATTGTATTGCTAATGTTTGCTGGAGAAGAGATTTTTTTCATCCTTGCTTCAATTTTGCAGGAAGAGAAGGAATGCAGGTGTGGAACCAGAGCTGAGGCACTATGGGAGCTCTGCCAAAGCTGGTGGGGGCCTTTGATTCTGGGAGGAACTAAAGAAGATTTTTTGGGTTTTGGAACCAAAGAATGCAACAGGGCTTTGGGAGCTCTGAATTAGAGGGAAGCAGCCTTCCCTGTATGTTTGCTCATCCACTGGTACATATGAGACTTTAATAAATAAAATGACCCATCATTTTTTGGCTTCATTTTTTTCTATATCATCTGCCCAAATCCAATGAGAACCATGATGGCCATGATGGTCCTTCATGGCCGTGATGGTTGTGGCCACTGGCCATACATCTGGCATAGTTGGCAAGATTCAGATCAGATTGGTAAAGAGCTGCAGCCACCCCTGAGGGGTAGGGTAGCAGACTGGTTGTTGTTATGGTTACCCATAGCTGTCCTTTTGGGGATTGTGGTCGGCTGTTTTTATAGCCATAGAAGAGATAACGAGAACTCTATACAAAAGGTTTCCCAAGGTCTGCAAACTGAACAGCATCAATACAGGAGCTAGAATGGTCATGGGAGAAAGAGCTGCAGATCCTGAAACTGGAACAAGATCTGGAGAAAGAGGCTGCACAGATTTGTGAGTTGCAGTTTTCTCTGGAAGTTGAAGGTTGGCAGCAGCAGTTGTTGGAGGAACAACTGTGAGTTCAACTTCAGGCTGAGAGCTGGCAGCTGCAGAAACCTAAGATGTAGCTGTGCCAGTGGAGTGACTCTGAGTCAGCAGGAGCAGACATTTCCAGTTCTTCTTCCGAGGATAAAAGGGCTTGGGCTGAAGTTGCCATCCTCAGACACCAGAAGGTAAAAGCCCAGCAGCAAAGAGTACCTACTAAGCCCCTGGTAGGTTTGCTGCAATTGTAGGACATAGGAGTGGATGGCATCATGCTCTCTGGAGCAGAGGTAGAGAGGTTGGCCACCATTGCCACATGTTCCTCCTTGGGGTAGTGTCATCAGAGCTTCCATAATGGCAGTGATGAGAAGGAGGCCTGAGGCCCCATGTGAACCTAGTTGCCAGTAATTGACCTTTACCTTGGTGATTTCCACAGACAGCTGGGCTGTCTATCGTGGACTGATTCTTGGACTACAACCAGAGGAGGTTACCAGCTCCCTTGTTGAATGGGCATTCCACTTTTGGACAGTAAGAGGGACACTGATGCAGGGGGAAGCTCTGGGGAAGGCCCTCCTGAACCAGAATGCACCAAGGACACTTGTAAGGTTTCCGTGGACACAGCCCTGAGGCCCTCCTGCCTATGTGGAGTAGGGGACTAGAGGTGGGCCTCCAGTTTGAGCTTTGGGCAAAATTCTGAGAAGCATTGTGAAGGGGACCTTTGTAATTATTGAAATTGTATAACTTGTGCTGTGATTATATAATAGTTTGTTTATGTACAGAAATACCTGTGGTGTAGATTGTAAAGCAAGCAAAAGAGGTGGAATGTTGGGCAAATAAGTTTGTAAAATGTGTTTCTTAGGTTTGCTTGCTTATATTTTGCATTGGCCGGGGCAACTCCATGTATGTGTACTCTGTAAAAGGCTGTGGTGCTTGCCCTCAGGGCAACAGATTGCAAATTGTGGGTTACCTTCTTTCTTGGGAGGAAACATTGTATTGCTAATGTTTGCTGGAGAAGAGATTTTTTTCACCCCTGCCTTGGTTTTGCAGGAAGATAAGGAGTATAGATGTGGAACTGGAGTTGAGGGGCTTTGGGAGCTCTGCTGAGTCTGGTGAGGCCTTTTGATTCCAGGAGGAACTGGAGAGGGTTTTTTGAGTTGTGAAACCAGAGAATGCATCAGGGCTTTGGGAGCACTGAATGAGAGGGAAGCAGTCTTCCTTGTCTGTTTGCTCATTTGCTGATGCGAGACTTTAATAAATAAAATGGCCCACCATTTTTGGCTCCACTGTTTTTTTACTGTCTGCCCAAATCCAATGAGAATGTGCATGGCCATGATGGTGATGGCCATGGCCATACGTGGCCCTACTCCAGAGCCTAATTCCTCAGACACTGCTGGTTACTTAAATTTTATTTCTCTCCAAAGAAGCTGAGCAGCAGGTTCAGATTGAGTGGGGTGACAGCCCTCTCTACACAAGGTATTACAGCTAGTGAGCCCCTGGTCCAGGGAGAAAGACTGAGAAAATCCTCTCTTGGGGATGACTGTGCCCCCAGAAAGTGTCTAAACCCCTCAACCAAACTCAACAGTAGGCTCACAGTGACCTACACTTTAAGTGTCCATACTCCAAGCCTCTCTCCCTTTCCCTATAAAAATTAAAAACCTTAGTTCAGTTTTTCACATTGTTGTTTCAAAATTTTGTATGAAAAAGCAAACTCTTTAAGTGTTAAGTGTTTATAATATTTTTAATAGTGATATATATGTATATAATATACATATACATTTATCTATCTACTTATATAATATAGATATAAATATATATATACTAATTTTTATTTCTTTAAGCAATATATTTGAAAAGCAAACACTGATAGGGTTCATTATAGTAGTTTGAATTTTGTAATTTTTGCAGTGTTATGTACTATTTTGTTATGTGTAACTTGAAATGCATCCAATTAAAAAATTTTGTTTTCTGACATATTTTATAGCTTGCTCTCTGCATAAATTCTTTTATATTTGTGAAAAATAGTATAATAAAGTACCTGTATTTGGAGGAATAGCCTAAACCGCCAAACTGCCTACACCTCTTTTATTTCCATGTGATACACAGCAGATACTGCAAATAGTGTCTAGGCACCCAAGGCTCATTTAAAGTGCTCTATGCTTTCTGATTGATTGGAAATTAGTCATTGATAGCTCAGTTGTCTTCTAACAAATATTTTTAAAAACTGAGAATAAATAAAATCTCATTGAAAACAGTAAATGTTTCCAAGGATTATAGACCATAACATTTTTGAATTTGTGCCATTATTGTTTATTAAAGCCCTTTTTGTCTAGTTTCCCTGCTGTGCATGACATCTTACTGTGGAAGGGAGGCACCAGTGTGGCACAGCTGGATACCATTGTAACAGGATTTCAGAGCTCAAAACATTCCTACATTTCCTGTGATTTCCTCAGATGCTCATTTCTTTTTTCTTTTCTTTTTTTTTTTTTCTGAAGCTGGAAACAGGGAGAGACAGTCAGACAGACTCCCGCATGTGCCCGACCGGGATCCACCCGGCACGCCCACCAGGGGCGAGGCTCTGCCCACAAGGGGGCGATGCTCTGCCCCTCCCGGGGGTCGCTCTGCCGCGACCAGAGCCACTCTAGTGCCTGGGGCAGAGGCCAAGGAGCCATCCCCAGCGCCCGGGCCATCTTTGCTCCAATGGAGCCTTGGCTGCGGGAGGGGAAGAGAGAGACAGAGAGGAAGGAGGGGGTGGGGGTGGAGAAGCAAATAGGCGCTTCTCCTATGTGCCCTGGCCAGGAATCGAACCCGGGTCCCCCGCACACCAGGCCGACACTCTACCGCTGAGCCAACTGGTCAGGGCCCTCAGATGCTCATTTAAGAATGCAAATGCCTACATCTTTTAATCATGTGTGTATGTGTGTGTGTGCATGTACGTGTGTGTGTATCTCTGTGTCTGTGGGGCTTCTGATGAAGGATATTTATAGTGCTGCTTATGAAACATGATTCTGCTGCTGCTGGCTAAGAATTATACAACTTCTGTTTCACACAATTTAAAGTACATTGAAATTGCTCATTGACTGAAGTTGGAAGTATTAACTATCTCATGACATGAGTCAGTTTTATAATTTTTTTCCCAAAAGAATGCAGGCTATCCTAAGATCTCACACCTCAGACTTCACTATCTGTCTTGAAGTTTATTAATTTATAGGTCATCTTGGAGGTTCCTCTCAATTATGGTATTTTATCATTTTAATACAAAATACTTTTCACTTTATTATATTTGAAAGTCATGACTATTGTGTTCTTGTGAGTACATATTTTTCTCTCTAGAATGAGATAGCAGGGGCAGGCTTATTATTTATTTTGCATCTTTCATAAGTATTTGAAATGATATAAGTAGCCAGGGAGTTAAATAAACTTCAGGCAATACTGAAAATATTTGGTATTCAGTGTATGGAAAGAATATGTACAATGCAATGGTTATTCCTATGTCCATTTAATTTTGGAAATGATTGTGTTAAAATAATGGAATTTGTCATTTAAAAAAATTTTAAGTTCAGCTTATAGAAGGTATAGGATGAAAACAAAACTCATATCTCAGGAAAAAATTAAATTGACTCATTTAAAATATAAATCAAGAGTAAATGAGACACTAGATCTGATTGTCATGAGGCTATGAAAAGACATAGACCACAACTTTATCAATTCATGCTAAAACATATGCTAATCAAACCTATGGAACGTTGACTGAAAATATTGAAGAAATGGAATAAAGAAATGAACAAAAGCATAAAAAACAATCCCTAACCTTTAAACATTATTAGGAAATAATAAAACAAATGTATGAGAACCCTCACCAGCATTATATAGCAAATTACTGTTACTAACAATAACCATTTTGTCTAACACTCTTAAGTACACACTTTGTGTTAGAAACAATGTTCTAAATATTTTATGAAATAATTTAATTTCCACAAAACAGTAAGAATGATACTGTTTTTATCTTCATTACACAAAGATGAAGAAACTAAAGCACAAGAAGTTAAGTAACTTGCACTTTCACAGTTGGAAAGTGGCAATAGCATCAGGGATATACAAAAGGAAATGTTTATAAGAACAATAGACTAGGTAGTTGGGAAGCCTTTTAATTACTAAATCTATTGTTCTACTTAATTTAGAAGTCATTATTTGCCCCACCTAAGCTTAACTGAGTAGTTACACTGGTCATTCATTGCTTTTAATATTAAATTAACTTAACAAAAGGATTTATCTTTGGAAATACACTGTTTTTCTTTTTTAAGAATAGATTGTTCAGCTTCCATGTGAGGTTAGGGTAAAGAAAGGCATCCGGTTTTTGTTTCTGAACTATGATTAAGACCATAATCTGTCACCTTTCAAGGAAGTATATTGGGTCTAGTAAGTGAGAATCTTCTGGAGCCTGATTCTTTTTTTTTTTTTTTTATTACTATGAGACTCCATCATGCCACCACCTAGTCAGGCATAAAAATGGAACACTTGAGGAAGGATTCTGGAAGCTATGCCTAAAAGTATCAGACTTCTCAGTTGTTTTCCTTAGGTTCCTTTTTTTGTATTGTATCTTTTAACCTTAATGCTTTTATAAAACACATCAGTGCACAGACAGTACAGTGCCAAATAGTGAAATTAGAGAAAGCTAACCTTAGCTTCTTAGTGAATAATTGGTTCTCATACCCAAACCTAAAAATGTTCCCTGGTTGAGTTTTGGTGCTAGGTGAAGGTTGTGATGGGGTATGGATATAATATACAATCAATATCTGATTGCTAGTGCACCATATGTAACCTATTTCCTAGATTGTCTTTAGTACCCTCCCCTGACCCAGGAATGCTGGAGAACTACTGAACCTTGATGCTCCCATACCTCTGAGGAGACCTACTGAAGCCAGACATTTCCATCCCCCTGAGGAATGACTGACCCCAAGAAGCAAAAAGATTGAGATTAGACCAGAATGCCATGGAGAAGAAATTACAATCCCAGGAACCGGCCATCCTGCTTGATGACTCTTACAGTGCTGGGAACCAGCTATCCTACTTTATGACTAACTACATGGCCCCCATTGTACTAACCTCACCTGAAAAAGTGTATTATCAGCCCTCGTAAATGTGATTGTAAGGCCACCTGTCTTCTCAAACTGCTAAGCAATCTTGGTTAAAGATGCCTGTTTCCCTCTCAGACCCAGTCTCTGCTTGTGAATTTTGTGGCAGCAGGTGACATGAATCCTGGGCCTGTTGTAGTTCAGTAACAGTTGTAGCTCAAAAATGAGACAAACAAACAAAACACATATGTTCTGAGTTGGTTGATGAGAGTTTTTTTGCTTTGTTCTCTCTTTTTTTTTTCTTGTATTTTTCTGAAGCTGGAAATAGGGAGAGACAGTCAGACAGACTCCCGCATGCGCCCGACCGGGATCCACCCGGCACGCCCACAAGGGGCGAAGCTCTGCCCACCAGGGGGCGATGCTCTGCCCCTCCGGGGCAGTTGCTCTGCCGCGACCAGAGCCACTCTAGCGCCTGGGGCAGAGGCCAAGGAGCCATCCCCAGCGCCCGGGCCATCTTTGCTCCAATGGAGCCTTGCTGCGGGAGGGGAAGAGAGAGACATAGAGGAAGGAGAGGGGGAGGGGTGGAGAAGCAGATGGGCACTTCTCCTGTGTGCCCTGGCTGGGAATCGAACCCGGGACCTCTGCACGCCAGGCCAACGCTCTACCACTGAGCCAACCGGCCAGGGCCGCTTTGTTCTCTTTATCCCTCCCTTCCTTCCTTCCTTCCTTCCTTCCTTCCTTCCTTCCTTCCTTCCTTCCTTCCCCCCTCCCTCCCTCCCTCCCTTCCTCCCTCCCTCCCTATTTCCTTTCCTTTCCTTTCCTTTCCTTTCCTTTCCTTTCCTTTCCTTTCCTTTCCTTTCCTTTCCTTTCCTTTCCTTTCCTTTCCTTTCTTTTCCTTTCCTTTCTTTTCCTTTCTTTTTCCTTCCTTCCCTCCTTTCTTTCAACCCTCCTTTCCTCCCTCCCTTTCCCTCCCTTCCTTCCTTTATATCCAGAGCAAATCATTGGTTCTTGATAGAATTTTGATTCCAGTCACGTTACCAGATGACTATAGGTCTTAAAAATGTCAGGATTTAATTGCCATATATCTCTCTGGCTACCCAAAAATATATTAGTGAATGGCGATAAAAGTTTAGAGTAGAATTCATGTACATATCAGAGATTCTGCATCTATATCTATATTTTGAAATCTGATAACTCCAGTTTCTTGATAACCATATACTTTTCTGGTTAAAATTATGCTGTCTTCTACTATACATTTCTTTTTTTCTTATTAATTTTTTTTTTGTATTTTTCTGAAGCTGGAAATGGGGAGAGACAGTCAGACAGACTCCCGCATGTGCCTGACCAGGATCCACCTGGCACGCCCACCAGGGGCGATGCTCTGCCCACCAGGGGGCGATCCTCTGCCCCTCTGGGGCGTTGCTCTGCCGCGACCAGAGCCACTCTAGCGCCTGGGGCAGAGGCCAAGGAGCCATCCCCAGTGCCTGGACCATCTTTGCTCCAATGGAGCCTTGGCTGCGGGAGGGGAAGAGAGAGACAGAGAGGAAGGGGGGGGTGGAGAAGCAAATGGGCACTTCTCCTATGTGCCCTGGCCGGGAATCGAACCCGGGTCCCCCGCATGCCAGGCCGACACTCTACCGCTGAGCCAACTGGCCAGGGCCTACTATACTTTTCAAAAAAGATTTTATTTATTTATTTTAGAGAAGAGAGAGAGAGAAAGAGAGAGAGATGTGGGGAGGAGCAGGAAGCATCAACTCCCATATGTGCTTTGACCAAGCAACAGTAGGTTTTCGAACTGGTGACCTCAGTGTTCCAGGTTGATGCTTTGTCCACTGCACCACCACAGATCAGGCTGCCTTCTACTATACTTAGTATGTGTTCTAATTTATCCAAATTTGAATTAAAGACTAATAAGTCATTTTATGAACAATTCTTATATAGCTTTCATACTAATTTTTGCCTTTTAAAGCTAGGACATGGTGCTTTACAAAAGGTATATTATCCATTTGGGGAAAAAGTGTATTTACTTGCAAGAAGTCTAATTAACAGATTATTCACACTTGCTGGTAGAATATTTTAACAAAGGAGGTCAAGAGTCAAAAAGTCCAGATGACCATAGTAGCCTTTTCCACCTATTAGTATCTCCAGATTTTAAAAATAATGGCAATTATTACTAGCAGGCTAAAAACTTATTTTAGTAATAAAAATTTCTAAATAGAAAGGGTCATATTTATTAAGTGCAGTATTTATAGTGACTGTTCTATGCCTGTGTCAATATCTAGTCATGTGAAAGATGTGATTTACTTTGGACATTGGGTGGGATGTGGAGGATTGTATTTTCCAATGGTGGCTACAATAATTGTCTCTTTATATCCCCTCCTCTAGTAACTGGGAGGGAATTTACAAACAGATAAAATAGATGAGTAATTTGTTTATTTATACTGTTTTAACCCATAAAATACAGTAGAAGCAATACTCTATGACGTCTGAGTCTAGGTCATGAAATTTGATACTACTTCTGCTCTAGAATACTGACTCTTCAACTATAGTAGTATGTAAGAAATATTCTCTATAGATTACCATGCTTTGAAAAAGCTAAAGATAGCTGATGCAGAGAGACCACATGGAAAATCTTTGAGCAAAGATTTAAAGCATTTAGCCTGTGATCCATTTCTTTTCACAGGCTATATTGGGGGAGATACTTCAAGGGAAAGAAAGGTGACCTGTTCTAATTTTACCATAAGTAACTGACATCCTGATAAATGGACAAAGAATACATTCTAGGAAAGAAGTCCTGACCTATGGAATGCTCCTCAAGGGTATCCCAGTTATACAATTGCTTGTGGTAAAGACCTCTGTTCTCTGGATTTATGAGGCACGGTTCCTTGGAGACTATTATAAAAGCTGTACAATCCTCTGATATGTAAAATGCAGGTGTTTTATGACATAAACATACACTGCTCTATAAAGTAATCGGTGTAGTTCACTGAGAGATATCTGTGTCCCTTGATTCCTTGTATCCTTGAAATTATTAGTGAACCTTTGTAGTGAGTAAGGTTTCTCATTGGACAATAGAATATTTTATGTTAATTCAGTTTAAATTGTCACATTGTAATATTGTAGTAAAAATTAGTATTATGTGCACTTTCAATTCTGATACCTTGAAACCATCTATGTGAAACTAGGGCAGTGAACTATTTTAACTAAATTAGATTTAAAGATGTTACTAATATTTTGCAAGGAGAGTCATCTTTCTCTTTTCTTTCTCCAAAGAATTCTTGGTGACATTTCCATTCCTATCCCAAGATGTATTCATGTAAATTTTGTCATGTCCAAAACAGATAGTTTTATAGGTAAACTATCATATTTTATAACATTGAGGTTTTCTATCCTGGAACATAAACTTTTCCTCCATTTTTTGGAATCTCCTCTTTTGATTTTGTGTAGATATATTTGGTTAATGCCTTTAATTATATGTTAAGTTTAAAACCAAAATGCTATTTGGCTCTACTAATTGATGTAATTTATTATTTTTACTAAATGTTTTCTATTTTTCAACAATTAGTAATACATGTTTTATTGTAATAATGAAAAAGAAAAGTTTTCAGTCTTCTTCAATATTCTCCATTTTCTTTGTACTCTTTTGTCATTTCAGTGTGGCTTTCCACAACTTGTTTCTTTGTACTGATACAAATATTGACAAACACACACACAAATATGCACATATATATAATAAATAAATAAGGGTTTATTTCCTTAAAATTGTATTATCTATTTACATGTATTCCATTTTGTCTTCTGGTTAGTAATTGCTATTATATGAAATAGGTTTTGCTTTTATAAAATGCAGGATTTTTTTTCCATTTTCAGTTAAATTATATGTAAATAATGTGAAAGTTACATTAATATATCAACTCTTCATATCTTTCCTATTATTTTAGCTAGGCCTTAGAGAACAAACTTAAGTGAGAATGATGTTGAGACTCATTTTTGAATTTTTATATTTTCTGATTTTGTTGGTAATGTTAATAACTTGTTTATTATTACCATAAGAGATAGATGTGTCTCCTCTAAAATTACTAAAAATTTTTGTGTGTAATTATATAATAATTAGAAACATTATCAAATATATATTGTAAGCAATATATATTGAATATATACAAATGCACTGCAAGGAGATAACATTTGAATACTATACGGCAGGATAAATTATGTTGCTAAATTTACCACGTTTTGACACTCTTTCCATCTCAAAATAAACACTACTAGTTTAATTACTTTTTT
Organism: Saccopteryx leptura; assembly: GCF_036850995.1. NCBI lineage: Eukaryota > Metazoa > Chordata > Mammalia > Chiroptera > Emballonuridae > Saccopteryx > Saccopteryx leptura. Next base: position 159,057,261 of record NC_089506.1, on the reverse strand, counting down.
AAATGATACTTTTTTTCTATTGTTTAGGGCTTAAGTTGAATGTTTAGTACATTAACTCCTGTTTATTGATTAAAACAGTTAAAGCCATAACTTTCATTCTGAGTTTAGTTTTGTGAAACACTATATATTAAGATCACATAAAGATAACATAAGATACCATATATTAAATACCACATGCTAAGAAAGTATGTACATATGTATATATTTATATATATATGTGTGTGTGTATCTATGTGTATATATATATGTGTATAGATAGATATACACACATATACATAGTTATTAACTTTTTAATTTAATCTATGGGGATGACACTGGTTAACACAATTATACAGGTTTCAGGTGCACAATTCTATAACATATCATCTGTACACTGCATTGTGTGTTCACCCCCCAAGTCAAGTCTCCATCCATCACTGTTAATTTCTAAATAGTGTAATAAATTTAGATAGAATTCATTGGTATGTTACTTAGTACTTTTTCTAATATTTTCAACATTGTGGATTATTTGAGGTTGAATTTTATTATGAAATAAAATCTTAATTGTATCCTAATCAGCATGTGTGCTCTTGTGTTACTTTGGCTTGTAGGTATTTGTTGAGATTTTCTTTATATACCAATAGAGAATCAATTTTAGTTAATATTTCTTGAACACCAGAAGAAAGGTATCTTTATTTTTAGGTTACAAAATTAAATAAATTTAAATACACACACATATACACAATTTATATAAAATCAACCTTTACAATACCAGCAGTACTCAATATAGTGTCCATTGGCCCCTGGATAACCTAACACTCTTTCAAGTGGTCCAGGAGATCAAAACCATTTTCATGTTAATACTGTATTGCTTGAATATTTGTTATGTTGATATTTAGAATGGTGTTACAGAAACAACAGTAAGTAAAATGCCTGGCTCCTTGACATGAATGCAGGCACCAGCTCTCAGTTGTATTCATATTCATATTGCTACCACCATACACTCAGTTAAAAAAAGAAATATAAACCTGCCAGTTTTATTTAATAATGTGTTGCTGAAGTAGTAAACATAACTAATTCTGTTATATTTTTATTGTTGAATGGTCATATTTAAAAATATTTTAATAAATATAAATATTTAATAAATATTTCTTATTAAGAATATCCTTATTCTTAATAAAACATTCATGCTGCAAACCAAAGTATGATGATGTCTCTTAGAAAAATACATGTAATAATGTTTGGCTGGTAAAATGACGTAGGCATTTATTTCATGGCATATTATGCTTATCTGAAAGAATGGCTGACAAGTACACGATAATTGTTCATATGTCAGTACCTGATTTCCTTGAAAATGAACAAACTCAGCCTGTAACTGAAAGGGAAAATTACTGATAATATTGTAACCAAAGGAAAAAAATTGTCTTTCAAGATAAAATTAGAATTCTGGAAAACTTGAATGTGCCATTCTGAGCTTGATAGCTTCTGCATGCTAATAATTTTTCTGATGAGATTTGGTGGTGACATTAACAAATGTAGTTTTGATGGTATGATGAGCTTAATAATTCAGTATTATCACAAATGATAATTGTGATACTTTATCTCATAGTTCCATAGCTTCCTCTTTGATTTATAAAATAGTAGGCAAATATGCAGAAAAATTTATTGTGGAATGTTTAAAATAATATACAAATTATTGGTGAATATAATAAAAGTATTATTGAGACAATGTATTCTTTAGATAACATATTTGCATGTGTAAAGTAAATGTCCATATAAGTCATATAACAACTGATTTTCTAAACAAATTGTACATTTCAATTAGCAGTTTTGTGGGGAAAATACTAGATAGGTTATAGATGAGACTTAAAGAGTCAATCTATCATGAATGACACTATAATTATAGCAAATGTCTTTGTAGGCATCCTCAATTGATTCTTACACTTGGGATCTATTTTCTCTTTAGTCTTATTTATCAGCTTGGCAACTGTGAATAACTTTCATGGCTTTCTAGTCTTGTTCTCTCTTTAAACAAGAAGAAAATTTACATTTTAGTTTCTAAATAAGACATTCAGTAAGTTTATTCTAATCATGCAGTGAAGAGGTAGAAATATAAGGAAAATTGTGCATTAAAGCTATCTTTTGAATGGATGTCAAACTTTTTAGCTAAATGGTTCCATAACAGGATGATTCTATAATCAAATCAAATCTGTTCACACATATACCCTGCTCTTAATAGTTTCAGGTAAAATATATAACTAGGGGTACCACTTGGTTATTTAAATTTCACTCTACTAGATGCCAAGTGTTTTAAAAATAGATGCTTCAGACATAGTAATTCTATCAATTAGGCATGTGTTATAAACACGTCATTGAGTATAATATTCTCAAGTTTCAAACTTAGTTAACAATGTGGGTGATCCACACATACCAAGAATATGCCGCTTCATTTCTAAGGAAAAAAATTCTAAGTAACTTTCAAAATAAATTTCTTCACAATGCCTAATAGGCAGCAGTAATATATATATAATAGAAATTCAATGAATACATCTTCCCCAGTACTAAAGAAAGCGAAATCAGTATATTTATTGCATAACCTGTGGTGATCATTGTGTCAGGCTGTGAATGGGAGATTGTGAAAGAGGGATACAAAATGCATATATGTCATAGGTCATGTCCTCTCAATTGGCAGCCCACTTGAGAAGTTAGATGCTGACTCTGAAACCTATGTATAATAATTATTTATCAATCCATGTGCTACAGGGAAAGAATCCAGTTAGCATGTGGGGAGAATATGAAAGAACAGGGTTTATAGCTCATAAATATAATTCTTAGATGGCTAATACACTGATGTTCAACAGACTTTGCAAATACTACTGTGATATTCCTAAAGGTGACAATTAGAGACTCTTTTGTACAATTGCTCTTGGAGTATTTTACTAAGGCCACCTTTTACAATTTGCCCCAAGTACTCAGAATCTCAAAACACTTCTGAGTAGTAATATAATCATTTTCTTTTTAATCAATACTAATAGATATCATTGCCTGTGCCAAATTTATTGACATTTTATAGGATCCCCTAATCTACTTTTGTAGGATAAACATATTAAACTTACTTATTCTAAAAATTTCTATGTTGCTTATTTGATACAACTATATATGAATTGTGAGACATCCTCTCAAAATGTTTATTTGTCATTAATGATTGTGGTCAGAAGAATAGTTTTCTCCCTCACCAAGATTTTCATGCTCTAAACTACCGACTTTGTGAATATGTTACCTTATGTGGCAAAAGAAACTTCTCAAGTGTGATTAAGGTAATGACCTTGAGATGAGGAGATTATTCTGAATTATCTACATGGTCCCAGTTTAATCACTCAAGTCCTTAAAGCAGGGCACCTATGCTGACTGGACTACAAAGATGAGATGAAAAAAAAGAGGAACTGAAATTTGAAGCATTAGAGAGACTTGATCTGCTGTTGCTGGCTTTGAGGGTGTGAAAGGGGACCATAAACCAAAAAGTAAAAGCAGCTTCTAGAAGCTGGGAAGACCCTCATCTCACAATGAATTACTCAAATGAACAGAAAATTAATCTTCCCCTAGGACCTCCCGAGGGGAACACAGCTCTTCCAACACCTTGACTTTTGCTCCATGAGACCTGCACAGGATTTCTGGGTTACAGAACTATGAGATAATACCTTTGCGTTGGTTAAGCCACTTTTTATTGTAATTTCTTATGACACTACTAGCAAATTAACATTCTTTCCTGCCCAACCCACCTGAGCAGTAGGAGACTGTCTCATTGGTGATATTTGGCAGTGGAAATTCTTTCAAATATGCACATTGAATTTTTCTGTCTTTTCAATTGTACAGATTTGCACATGCATGCTAATGTGTAAAAAGCTAAACAAACCATTTTAATTTTTGACAATACTTAGATATGAATTGTAATTTAACAAGATTAATCATTCTTGTGATTTCAGTCATGCCTGATGGTTTACTAAGTTTACAACCTTACTTGTATTCACATAATTAAGTGGCTGAGTGCAGTCAGTATTTTCACTGTGATCATTAGCCTTTGATACCTCTGCTAATACTAAAATGTTCTGAAGATTTGATATTTAATTTTGCTCCCAAAGGATCTCATATAAAGGTTCTGAACTTTACACCAAAAGGTTTGTTTGTGTTGTCAAGCTGCAATGTGAAGTCCTTATCGGGTTAAGCACAACAGAACCTTGAACAGTACTTTACCTTTCATAAAAAATAATGAATCCAACTTTTAGACATATCAAAATTCCAAACATAACACTTCACATGAACACTTAAGGTTAATAAACCTTTGAAGAGACTTTCTCAACTCATAAATTTATACATAAAAATCAACACTATCATGGAAAATAACTCATTTTAATTGCCATAAACAAGAGATATAAAGAATAGATGTCTAAGTCACCTAATAATCTAGCAAAATATTTTGCTATTATAATCAGTGGAAATAAAGACACAAAAAAGATGAACTTCCTTGTAAAAGTATGAAATACTACAGTTTAAATTAAATGTCTGGTTTAATGTTCTTTTCTTTATTGGGAGGATAGTAGAGATCTATCTTTGTCTAAGTATTGATAATTGTTGGGCAAATAAGTTTGTAAAATCTGTATTTTCTGGTTTTGATCACTTTTATTGTTAAAAATGACACTGCCCATGTGAGTGGCCATCTTCCAAGCAATATGATTAATTACCTTTATACTTGGAAAGGGGCTTGGTTATGCTAATGTGTGCTGGAGGGGGGCTTTTGTGCCAAAATGTTTTAAAAGGAGGAGCTAGGAGGCCATTTTAGGGGAGAGAGGCCATGGTGGTTGCAAGGAGAGAGGTGGCCAAGATGGAGACATGCAGAGGAGGTTGAGTAAGGCTACTGGGGTCTTTCATTCTAAGAAAACTCGGTTGTGTCAGTAGCTTTGTGAGTGCTGAATGAATGGGTTTTGGAGCCCAGTGTGTTTGTGTTTACTCACTGACTGAGTGCAAGCTAGAAATAAAAGTAATGACCCATCATTTCTTGGCTCTGCTGTTTCTATTTGATCTATCCAAATCTAATATGAACCTGCATGTGCCAAGTGGCTGTGATGGTGGCCACAGCTACTGGCTTTACAATAATATATAAAGATAAATTTTAATGTAGGAGAAATTTATTTGTAAGAAATGTATTTAATGGCCCAATGCTAATTCTAAGTCCTGAGTCCTTTCAAATCAAATAATAAAAACAGATTACTACTGTATCATGAATTCATAATTTATGTCTCTGTTTGCCCTTTACTATTTCTGATAAAAATTCAAACAGACATATATGATAAGCATATATATGATAGTTAATCCTGTAGTTACTGAAGTCCAAAAATATATAGTACTATGTGTGACTTATGGTTTGAGTCTGTTTATTTTTTTTCAAGATTGTGCCAAGTACTCTTACCCCTTGTGAACAACATCACCTATTATGCTTTATCAGGGTTTAGTATTGTTAATTTGAATTTAATAAGTTGATCATTTACTGACATTATGCAAAGAGCATAGTTTAGTGGGAAGCAGTTTTGGACAGTGTAAGCTTTGAAGATGAATGAGATAATGACCTTCACAAGCACATGTGACCTCAAGAAATGTCCAATGATGCAGCCATGAAAGTGATGGTTCTGGTGGTAGTGAATAGTTTGTATTGCTAATTGTTTTTTTGAATAAGAGTTATTGTAAAAGTTATATTCAAATGTAGAATAGCATGGGAGACTGCAAGTGGCAAAGCCTTTGAAGTTTGAGCCTTAGCAAAAGGCTAAGTTCTCCCCCCTACTCCTCCATATTGGCTATAAAGCTGAGTGAGTATCTGCACTCATCCCAACCCCCCACCTCACTTGCTTGGTTAAGTTGCTAAAGGCTAAGCTTTTCTCCATACCTCCATGTTAGCTGTGATGCTGGATTGTTTGTACTGGTCCTATCCTCCATGTCCCTCAGAAAGACTGCAGGCAATTTCCTTTTTATTTTTTGTTTTGTGAAGTTAAGGTGTTATGTATGGTGGGGCTTTTCTGTACTTGGGAGAATTCTTGGATTGCCTTGGAAATGTAACTTTATTTTAATGATCTCTTTGATTTGCTAATGACTTCACTTTGCCTTATAAATAAAGCAGCGGGGAAGGGGGGTGGAGACTAGCTTTTTGCAAGCTATCTTCTGTGTTGCAGAGAATCCTCCTGAGCCCATCTTTTTTCTCTTTAAGCCTATTTTCTTAATTCCACGCCTTTCCCACTCAGGACCTAGAATTACTAGCCATGCTGGTTCACGCAGAATTGTACTCACATTTTTGTTTTGGGGATATTCTTATGTAACCTTTTGGTACTAAGAAATTTCCAGTGATACCCATCATAAACTACAGGGATTTTCTTTTCTTTGCTATATATATTTTTCAGTCTACTGGATTTTTATTAGTAACCCAAATATATTAAAATTTTTTATAAAAATATATATTTTATATATATATGTATTGTGTGTGTGTTTGTGTGTGTGTGTGTATTTTTCTGAAGTGAGAAGAGGGGAGACAGAAAGACAGACTCCCACATGCACCTGACCAGGATCCACCTGGCATGCCCACTAGGGGGTGAGACTCTGCCCATCTGGGCTGTTGCTCTGCTGCAACCGGAGCCATTCTAGTGCCTGATGTGGAGGCCACGGAACCATCCTCAGCGCCCAGACCAACTTTACTGCAATGGAGCCTTGGCTGCAGGAGGGGAAGAGAGAGACAGAAAGAAAGGAGAAGCAGATGGGTGCTTCTCCTGTATGCCTTGGCTGGGAATCAAACCCAGGACTTTACACACGCCGGGCCAACACTCTACCTATGAGCCAACCCACCATGGCCTGAATATATTTTTTATTATCTGTAAATATAAAATACAAAACCAGAAATCAACAAAATACACTAACTATTTCTATTCCTTACTAAATCTCAATAATACAGATCCTATTAGTGACAATTTTTCAGTGACATTTTCTCAAGGCCCTTTTAATGTTTCAGAAATCAAAATATCAAGCATTCCAATGTCAGAATAAGTGCACGGAGCTTCCATGTTTGCTTGTTAAAGTACGGTTTTGAATTTGTAGACTAGATTTCCTGAATTCCTCAGTATAACTGTAACATTCCAGTATAATATAGTCATGTCAACTTTTCTTCAATCTTTAAACTAATTTAGGGTTGCCAGGTAAAATATAGGCCACCAAGTCAAATTTGGATTTCAGATAAACAATGGATAATTAATTTTAGTATGTTTCATGCAATATTTGAGACATTCTTATATTAAGTATTTAATATTTGACTTTCAAATTTTAGTTAAATAAATCATACCCTAATTGCTATTTCACTTTTGTTTTCTAAATGAAGGACAGAAAACTTTCTCCCTTGTTTCTTTCAGTATAAGGTGTTTAATTTTGACCTGGCTGAATGACTCAGTAAATAGGGTGTCAGACCAGCATGTGGACATCCTGGGTTCAATCCCTGGTCAGGGTACACATGAGAAGTGACCATCTGCGTCTCTTCCTCTCCCCTCTCCCCCTCCCCCTCTTACAGCCAGTGGCTTGTTTGGTTTGAGCATTGGCCTCAGGCACTGAAGATAGCTTGTTTGATTTGAGCATCAGCCTCAGATGGGGGTTGCTGGTTGGACCCTGGTCAGGGCACATGCAGAAGTCTATCTCACCTCCTCTCACTTAAAAAAAAAAGGTGTTTAATTTTATCACAAAGTATAACTATAGTTATCTCCAATTATTTTTGAGAGATACTTTTAAGACACCCAGTGACTTTCTGAAACGATGGATGGTACCAAGCTCTGTATACACTATGTTTTTTTCTATACATACATACTTGTAATAAAGCTGTCTCCATTTCAACAAAACTCTTATCAGGCACTATAGCCATAACTTTTGTATTTTGAGGTGTAACAGAAAAACTAGCACAAATTCCTTTTCTTTCTTCATAATTTAAAAGACAGAAGATGCATTCTTACTATAGATCTTAGCATCCCCAGAATACATTTTTTTTCTTTCCTTATTAAATCAGAAACTTTTATCTTTTCATTTAAGGAAAGCACTTTATAGCTTCTCTTTGGTGTATCCGAATTGCCAGCATTACTATTCTTGTACTTGGGGACCATTATTAAGTAAAATAAGGGCTACTTGAACAAGTATTGGGATACTCTCACAGTCGATCTCATAACCAAGATGTCTAAGTAATAAAAGGACAGAGAGTGTATACAGCATGGAGACACTGGACAAAGGAATGATTCATGTGCCATGAGAAGTAGCATAGGAGTGTGAGAATTTATACTGATATTCAAAACAGCACAATTTAAAAGCTATGAAATTTTTTTATTTTAATTATTTTACTTTTTATTGAATTTATTAGGTGACATTGGTTAGTAAAATTATATGGGTTTTAGGAGGACACTTTTACAATACATCATCTATCTGTACATTGTATAGTGTGTTCATCACCCCAAGTCAACTCGTTTTCCATCATCATTTATATCTCCTTTACCCTCTCTAACCCCCCCTCCACCTTTCTTTTTGGTAATCACCTTACTGTTGTCTGTCTGTGAGGTTTTGGGGCCTTTTTGTTTGTTTCCTTGTTTTGCTTAATCCCTTCACCTTCATTTAATATTATTTTCAGTCCTCTGTTGACTGCAGGTAACTGAAACCTCAGAAAGTGAAACCAGGTGTAAGGGGGATCTACTGTATTAAATTTTCTAGTAAAAGATTAGAGAAATAATTGAAAGTTAGATTATAATAGGATAATTGTTAACTATCTGACATGACATACAAGTCATACAATAAAACTATTGTATTTAGAAGTAAGGTTCTAAATTATAAAACAATTGAGTAACATTTGTAATGCAGATAAATAAAAGTATTGAAGTAAATATAAACCATTAAGATGAGAGACAGTTGTACTTGGTCATTTCCAAACAACTTGAAGCTTCATGGGTTTTATTACCTGGATTATTTCAGGATTTTATTACCTGGGAGAACATAAACGCAAGAAATAGTATTTAAGTAGATGCCAACCATCATTTGACCCATATTTTTAGGTTCTTGAAATAGTCAAACATTATATCTCTATTCTATACAATTATAATTTATAGAACCTTTGAGAAATTTATAGTTTAAGGAATTTTATGTTTTACTTGGTTTTATGACACTTTTAATTTTGATGGTTTGATACATGCTTTTTTTTTACTCATTTCTTTATACCTAATGGTTGTCTACATTTGTTGCCCTAGCTAATAAATGGTTCTATGTATTTTTATATTTTTATTTAATTTCAAAAAGCAATGTATATATATTATTTTTAGTAACATACTATAATATTGCTGCATACTATCTGTATGTTAGCTTTGTTGATTGAAGACAGTATTAGAGGCCCAAATTTGGATGCCGTGGGAACCTTAGATGAGTACTGCTGGTGGGAAGGGTGAGGTCAGGGGCTGCCAGGTCTTTTTAGAAATAGATAATTTTTAAAAGGTCATGAGTTTAGGTAAATATTTATCATTTTAACCTAAATTATAGCATTCCCTTTTTTTCTGTAATAAACTTTCTTCATTCCATTTCTTCTTTTTAGAGATATCAACTTTCTCTTTGCTGTTATTTATAATTATTTAAAAACTGTAATATATCATGCTATTCTTTATCAACCTGCATTTTCCAGTAATAGTTTATTTCCCCAGGTTTATTTCATCAAGACTTAGATCACTAAATACCTGGCATAAAATAGAGTAACAATTATTGAATGTCTGATAAATCTCCTAAAGTATAGAAAATAACTTACTAATCTACTATCTTCATTTTAAAATATATGTTAAAATATAGTTTGAATGTAAACCTTTGATTTACTGTTCAGACTTAAGTCTGCTATTAGCATAAACCTGAAGGGTAGCCCGGTGACCTCAGCCACTCAGCTTCCTGAAGGACCAGGCTAGGAACAGAGTTGGGTAACTCTTGCCCTGAAGAAAGCACAATTAAGTGACAATGACCAGAAGCAAGTGAATAGGGGAGTTCCACTTCAACACACGATGACTAGTCCATTTTCCCCCTTATCATAATGTAACAAAAGGGATCTGAGGCAAAGAAAGCATAAAATGAAGGACACTGATGGAATATAAGGAAATTTGAAACACAGAATGGAGATGGATTCAAAGTAATTCACAAATTTGTGTGCAGATAGTTATTGGTACAAGCATTCAGGAGCACTAGAAAGTATAGTAACAGGTTAGATATTTAATAACCAGAAGATAATCAATGCCAAATGATTAGCAAGTGCTTCTTTCAATACTGATTTAGCCAAGAAAGAAAGAATGGGTGATTAAAGGAATGCTGTAATGAATACCAAAATTATTTTAACTGACTTTTATGCTGTCAAAATTTAAAATAGTGAAAGTGTGGCTGAAAGTCATGGGTAGTTTAGTAACAAATATAATAGACCTTATAATAATTAAGTTATGTTTAATATTATTTTATTTCAGCCTATATTCTTCTTGGCCAGTAACAAGTGTGGCAGCAAGTGGGACCATGAAAATGCAGCACCTTGTAGGTGTCAAGGAAGCACTTTTACACCCCAGAATTTATGACTAATTAAAAACAGAAAAAATATATAACCTAGGTAATTATAAAAGATTAGACCTATGAGCCAATGTACTGAAGCTACTTTTGCATGGTATAGAAAAGTTAGCCTATAACATTTTTCACAACAAATGACTTGACTTTTATAAATTTATTGAAAAAAAATTATGAACACCAAAAATGTGCCAGGACACTGTGCTAGGTGGGCAAAAACATTAGTGAATACAGTTGACATGATTTTTATCATCTTAGAATTTACATTCTAATGAGAATTACAATCAGTATGCAATTTAACATATAAGGAAATGAAATAATTTATAATAACATAATAAGCAAGAAAAATACATGCTTTATTAGAAAGCAATATGGAGGAGTATACATGTATATGATTACTTTGTTAGATCTATGCCAAAGTAAGATTATTTTTGCTAATAATTTTTAAAATTTTATTTTTTAATTGCAGTTTGCATTCAGCACTTTTTGTCTTAGTTTCAGGCATACAGCACAGTGGATAGACACTCATATAGGTTACAGAGTGTTCCCTTTGATAATTCAAGTGCCCACCTGGCACCACAGAAATTATTAGAGTATTATTGATTGTATTCTCTACGCCTTCCCTACATCCCTTTGATTACCAAACAGTACTTCTTAATTCCATCACCTTTTTTTTTAGCAAGTCCTTCCACACTCCTTTCCTCTGGCCTCTATCAATTTGTTCTCTGTATCTAAAAGTCTATTTCTATTCTGTTTTTGTTTATTTTGTTTTTTAGATTCCACACATAAATTATGTCAAACTAAGTTTTAAACAGAAATCTTCTGCTGGTTGATCTATGGATCTCCATCAAGATGAATTGAACTCATGAATAGAGATATTTCAGAATAAGTTTGCTGAGGATGACATTTTCATTTCAAAATAAATGATTATAATATACTTGGATATTTTTATATTATTGCTTATTCTCAAAACAAACTGAGTAGTGCTAATAATTCATAGAAAACACAAAGTATTAATAATAATAATAAATTATTGTACATTGGGTTTAATGATTTGAAATTCCATAAATTTCAAGTAAAAAAATCATCAGGTTTTGTAGTGCATGGTAAGAATATAAAGCAAAATCTTTAATTTCCTGCATGAACACAAATCTTTGCTATTTTTTTTTTCTGAAGCTGGAAACGGTGAGAGACAGTCAGACAGACTCCCGCATGTGCCCGACCGGGATCCACCCGGCACGCCCACCAGGGGCGACGCTCTGCCCACCAGGGGGTGCTCTGCCCCTCCGGAGGGTTGCTCTGCCACGACCAGAGCCGCTCTAGCACCTGGGGCAGAGGCCAATGAGCCATCCCCAGTGCCCGGGCCATCTTTGCTCCAATAGAGCCTTGGCTGCGGGAGGGGAAGAGAGAGACAGAGAGGAAGGAGGGGGGGGTGGAGAAGCAAATGGGCGCTTCTCCTGTGTGCCCTGGCCGGGAATCGAACCCGGGTCCCCCCGCATGCCAGGCCGATGCTCTACCGCTGAGCCAACCGGCCAGGGCCCGAATCTTTGCTTTTAAGTTACCTGAACCACAACTGTTTTTGTTTATTTTTTTAGAATTGCTTTTCATATTTACTACCTAGCTTTAAAATGGCAGTCTGTAATTTTCTTAGTTCGATTTAGACCTTTTCCTCAGGAAATTGCTTGAACCATTTCCACCAATTTTGAGCTTTACATTTCCTTCATCAACTTTCAGTTCTGTATCAGCAATAATCTTGTCTCCTTGTTTTATGAAAGAAGGAAAGAGCTACGAAAAAGATTTACTTATGTCTCTGAATTGCTGCAAATATGGAAGAGTTCCTTATTGATTTACATCAGGTTTTATATTAATGCAAGAAGCTATCATTTGTACACTTAATAGCATTATCAGTAACTACATGTATTTTAAGTGAAAATATCAAAAGTCCTCGACAAATACAAAAACTTTGGTAGCTTTGTAGGCTAAAGAGAAAACAATCTAGAGAAAGTGTAAGTTGGCAGCAAAAGCATATGCCTAAAATGTTTATTTTATGACTATGAAATTACATTTATTTTACTTGGAATAGTGGCAACCTCAAGATGAAATAAAAACACACTTGAGAATGAAACACAAAATACTTTATAAATTTTGTTGTTAAAGAGACTGCTTTAAGGGAAAGAATCCTTAGACATAGTACAGATATTAGTAACAATAGTACTTATTATGCAATCACAACATGGCAGATGCATGCTAACACCTCAAGCACATCTTGTAGATGAGACAGCTGACACTGAGAGAGGTTGAGTTAGTTGCCCAATGTTATATGTGCTTAATCAGTAGATAATATTGGAGCATTTATGTGTACATGATTCCTGTCATATGTGTTGGATTTTGCTATTATAATGTCTTTATTTCATAAAGACACAGATTTTTTTTTTAAAGAAAAGTATATATAATCCAAAAATTCCCTAGAATCTGACTCTTAATTATCTTCTTATATTAGGAGCCATTAGAGAAATCCTCTGGAATACACATTATCATCCTTTCATCATTCTTTCTACCTGGCAGGTATGTTAGTTCTAAATATTTTATATACATGATTTTAGCACATAAAACTCAGTAGCATTAACATAATTTCCAATTATGAAAGGAAGACTGAAGTTTAGCAAGTAAGTTACTTATCCAAAGTTATAGAACAATTAAATGATAGAGGTTAAAAAAAATCAGCCATCACATGACAGAAGTTGAACTCTTATGTTGACACCATAATAATGATGGTGTTTTCTGGTTGCAGAATCTGCCCACTGGTAACACCTGAAAAACATAAAAATTATTGAAATAAAATATAATAATAGCTTTTTCCTTGAACAAGCTACCTTTTGTCAAATATATAAAATTTACCACCTGGCAACTGTCAATACAATAATTACAACTATCAATACAATAATTAATTCAAGCAAGAATAATATTGACATTCTAATTAGTGGGTGAATATTTAATCATGAATAGGATATGTATACAGTTGTAAAATATTTCCCACCAATTCCATATTAATTACAAAGGAAAAAGAATAACTTTTTGGTGATGAGATCAGGGAACCACCAATCTTGAGACAAATGAACAGACCTACATGTCTCCTAATATTATATACTGACAAAGATGCAACACTACTTACCCGAGTTCCTGCCAAAATGCATAACCTGACTCTAAAGAAGAGAAACTATTACTCAAGCCTAAATTGAGGGACATTCAGTATTTTTAAAACTAGTAAGGTTACTCAAAAAAAGTTAAGAAACTGTTTCTTTAGCAGACTAAAGAAAGATGACAACTACATTTAATGCATAATGCTGGGTGGTATTTTAGACTAGGGAAAATATCTATTAAAATAGACACTTTTCAGCCGTATGTAAAACTGTATATGGAGCATGGATTAGACAATGACATTGTATCAACATTAATTTTTCTGATTTTTATAATTGTATTAAAGTTCTATGAGAGAATGCCATCCTTCTTAAGCAGGTATTTGTGCATAAAATGATATAATATCTTCCGTGAGCTCTTAGGTATCAAAGTATCTGTCTAGATACTTTATGCTTATATAAATATGCACATACATCATACATATATACATAATGCTGTTAGCTATCTACTTATTTGATGAGGTAAGAAATACCTATACTTGTTTATTTAACAATGTGTTTATTAGTTAAAGTATTCTTTGTTAGATTCAAGGAGTACTGACATGCTGGGGCTGCCAAGAGTGTACAAGGTCCCTGTGATGCTGAGAACAAAGAGTTCAGCAACATCCTGCATTGAGTCAGAGACCCTTATCAGAAGTTTATGTTTGAAATTCTCCACTGAGTAATACCCCCCCCTGTAACTGCGCACGACCTCCCTAGCCAATGACTAACAGCCACATCAGCTTCTGTATGATGCTTGCTCATCCTAGACAGCCACCCTATAAAAAGGAGCCATTTTAGAAGCTCGGGGCTGCAGTCCCTGTGCAGGTTTGGGGGGCTGCAGTCCCTGTGCAGTTTGTTGGCTGTGCAGGTTTGGTTGGCTGCAGTGCTCCCTTGCATGGGTTGGCTGCAGTCCCTGTGCAGGTTTGGGGGGCTGCAGTCCCTGCGCAGTTTGTTGGCTGCGCAGGTTTGGTTGGCTGCAGTGCTCCAGTCTCTTCGGAGGCGTGGGTTGCCTGCAGTCCCTGCGCAGGTTTGGGGGGCTGCAGTGCTCCAGTCTCTTTGGAGGCGTGGGTTGCCTGCAGTCCCTGCACAGGTTTGGGGGGCTGCAGTGCTCCAGTCTCTTCGGAGGCGTGGGTTGCCTGCAGTCCCTGCGCATGTTTGGGGGGCTGCAGTGCTCCAGTCTCTTCGGAGGCATGGGTTGCCTGCAGTCCCTGCACAGGTTTGGGGGGCTGCAGTGTTCCCCTGTGTGGGTTACCTGCATCCCTGTGCAGGTTTTGGGGGCTGCAGTGCTCCCTTGCATGGGTTGCCTGCAGTCCCTGTGCAGGTCTGCAATAAAACTTATAAAATTCACTTTGTGTCTGCTGCGGCCTATCTCCTAGGATGTAACAGATGGAGGCCCCAGCGAGATTGGCCGTGTAAGACCCCTCCTCACGGAGTGGGCTGCAGCAGACGTTGGTAGCTGGCCAGCCTCTGGCAGTTGCCGTTTGAAACGGAATTTGGCTGATTTGAAACATTTGGAGTCTTGAGACTGTTTGGTAAATAAGCTTCCTCTTTGAATATTTGGAAACAGAGCTCTGGTTGGAAAAGGGTGTAGTGGAGCAGGCAGGACGCCACCTGATTTCTCCCCACCTGGTCAGTCGGGGAATGCAGGACGCTGCCTTCTCCCTTTGGTTTTGGTTTAGAAGTTTTGTTTGTTTTGTGTGCATATTTGGTTTGTTTGTCTGCTACTGGAATGGCCAACTTAAGAGCAGACTGGCCAAACCAAGGATTGCTAGACCCATAGAAAACATAGAGAGTTTAGCGTACTATCACCAGCACCCACCTGCAGGCAGGTGGCACAGTCAGTATGCAGCCCAGTATAGCAGCAGAGGTAGAGAAAGAAAAGGCAGCCAGGCTGCAGCTGGCTGCAGGAGAAGTGTCAGGCTCCCCTCACAGGTTCAGGCACTTGCCTCTCCCCCTTGGGCACTGGCTCAAGGGCTGAGCCACTGCTTAGTGAGGCAAAAGATAACAGCACTATAAGTTAGAGGTTATCATCACCTTGCTACAGCCCCTGCCCTCCTCTGCTTTGGCTCCGGAAAATCCCCACCTCCTATCTGGAGCCAGCCCCGAGGAGAAGATTTAGGGAATACGGCCCCTTCAAAACCCACTGCCTTAGGGTTCTTTAAATACAGGATACCCAGTTTTGCTCTCTTAGTCAAGCCCCTCAGTGAGATCTTCTGAGCATGGCTTTTAAGGTCTATAATAACCAAGGAAGTAACAGAAAAGGCAAATAAGGCCCAAAAGAAGTCAGGAAATACCAACTTTTGGCTCCAGCGCCCTAAGGGGCTTCATAGCTTTCATCAAGGCCCTGCTCCAGAGTGGAAAGAAAGGTCATTGAACTGAAGCCTGCCAGGCTTCCGGACCCCACCGGTTGACACACCTGTGCTGTGGAAAGAGGGACATAAGAAGGTAAGCTGCCCCCTTGCTCCATGAAGGGAGGGTTCAGTCTCTTCTAGCCCTGCTCCAGCTACCTGTGACCTGACCTTGCCCAGCGTGCTGGGAATTGCCACTGAAGGCCTAAGGACATCGTTCAGGAGCCTAAGGTATTTCTTCCAAGTAGCAGATAAGCTAATAGCACAAGGGCCATCTACTATGCCTTGCTTGAATATTTAAGTTTTGTTTATCCCTCGAAGATCTCTACTGTGGGTATTGACAGTCTGGTTTTATTGCTTTATGTTTAGTGTCTCCTTTATTTCTCTTATCTCAATGCCCCATGCCTATTATAGGCTGGGACCTGCTGCTAATTCCAGCTAGAAGCAGTAGTCAGTAGGACTTAAACTCTAACTGCAAAGTGTAGAAATGTAACACCCTTTCCCTAAGTACTTACAGGTTTTATAGGTTACTCAGCAAACTGTTCAAAGACTGTCCAAGAGGCACTTCTAGCAGTACACCACCCAAGGACTGACTCCCACGTAAACGGGTCCAGACACCATGATCCTGACAACTCCCACTACTGCCAAGGTAGAAGGCATATCCGCCTGGGTCCACCGCAGCCGGCTGAAGCTTGCAGTCCCAGCAGAGACACCTTTGTGGACAGTGAAGACTGACCTCGCCAACCCTTGTAAGCTGACCCCGAGAAGGACAGCATGCCCTGCTTCAGCCACAAATCAGAAGTCAACTGGTCCATGCATGGCTAATGCCTAGAGGAACTCACTAAGGACCTCCTTTTAATTAGACTTTAGGGAGGGAGGGAAACTAAGGTAAAGGAAAGCCAAGTAAGTCATCTTAAGGTTTGATGCATGTACTGCTATGAGTCATACAGAAAGGGGGTGTAAATCCCTTGGCTGAGAGAGAAGCTATAAGGTAAATGAAAGTTATGTATGTGCTCATAGCTACCACTATAGAATAATCTGTGAATATTGGTCATGTGTCCAATAGGCTGCTTATGAAAAGGACACCTCCAAAAGCAATCTTTAAAAGAGGATTACTTAGTACTAACTTAGTCTTTGCTGAAGGTTAAGGTTTTTAGGAATTAAGAATTCTGATTAGTTAGAAAGGAATTGTATGGTTTTGATAATAGAAGGTATAAGGTGTAGGTACTTTTGAAAAGAAAAGGAAAAGCAAGTTGTTATGAAGGCCAGTTATTTCTGGATAAGAAAGTGCATAAAAGTTGAAGGTTTATGTAAGTTGCAGAAGGTTTGTGTAAGTTGCAGAAGGTTTGTGTAAGTTGCAGAAGGTTAGTGTAAGTTGCAGAAGGTTTGTGTAAGTTGCAGAAGGTTAGTGTAAGTTGCAGAAGGTTTGTGCAAGTTGTAAGAAGTTAGTACAGAGAAGAAAAACACAAGGCAGAAAGTATTCCGTAAAGCTTGTAGTACTAAGGGCACACTATCAGCGTGCCAGCACATACTAGGGAGGACCCCTGACCTAATTAGCTTATAGCTACAGCTAAAGTAGAAAATTCTCATAAGCCCCAGCCTTATACCATTCTCCCCACTGATGAAGAATCAAGGATTTGATTTATGCCCAAAAGAGATGGGGGAATGTTAGATTCAAGGAGTACTGACATGCTGGGGCTGCCAAGAGTGTACAAGGTCCCTGTGATGCTGAGAACAAAGAGTTCAGCAACATCCTGTATTGAGTCAGAGACCCTTATCAGAAGTTTATGTTTGAAATTCTCCACTGAGTAATACCCCCCCCCGTAACTGCGCACGACCTCCCTAGCCAATGACTAACAGCCACATCAGCTTCTGTATGATGCTTGCTCATCCTAGACAGCCACCCTATAAAAAGGAGCCATTTTAGAAGCTCGGGGCTGCAGTCCCTGCGCAGTTTGTTGGCTGCGCAGGTTTGGTTGGCTGCAGTGCTCCAGTCTCTTCGGAGGCGTGGGTTGCCTGCAGTCCCTGCGCAGGTTTGGTTGGCTGCAGTGCTCCAGTCTCTTCGGAGGCGTGGGTTGCCTGCAGTCCCTGCGCTGGTTTGGGGGGCTGCAGTGCTCCAGTCTCTTTGGAGGCGTGGGTTGCCTGCAGTCCCTGCACAGGTTTGGGGGGCTGTAGTGTTCCCCTGTGTGGGTTACCTGCATCCCTGTGCAGGTTTGGGGGGCTGCAGTGCTCCCTTGCATGGGTTGCCTGCAGTCCCTGTGCAGGTCTGCAATAAAACTTATAAAATTCACTTTGTGTCTGCTGCGGCCTATCTCCTAGGATGTAACATTCTTAACTACAATGATACCTATAAAATATTTATTATTTTGCTTTTTGTTTCACATATATTTGATAACCTCCTATTTCACATCCCTAATTATCTTTCAGGTTAATATGGTTTTGTCTGTATTCAGATAAAGAATATTTTTATATTATTATACATGCATGTTGCTTCAGTAGTTTTCTAGCAGAAAGACTGACTTCACATCTCTGCGTTTTGTGCCTGTGTACTCAGTGTTTACCGTGCATTGGTATCATGTAGAAACTGGTTAAAGTGAAGGTCTGGTTAAAGCCTGGGGTTGTTCGTTTCTTCAAGCGCCCAGCAAGTGATGCCCTTGCTGAAGGTCACTCTGGTTAGACCTTAACCTTTCTCTGTCACTTTTCCTGAACTTATTTTCCTCCTTAGACCCCCTAATAATGAGTTTCATAAGAAGATATGATAGAGCACAATCATATCTAAACTTAATTCAGAACTAAACTTAATTCAGAAGAGATTAACTAGGGAATAATTTCCTTTTGAATAAATTTGGATGAGGGAAATGATTATATTAGAATGGGAAAGTGGAATGAAGTTTGCTGAATAGAATTGCAGCAAAATTTGGAGAAGGAACTTAAATATTAAGTGTATCAACAGTGATAAGCGTATGCAAACATTTCTCAGGATTGTGACCCAGATAAATGCACTACAGTATCCAGAATCTTAAATTTTGTGCTTAGGAAAGGTTTTGCAGGGTTTCACACCTCAAACAAAGGCATCTAATGTCCAGCAATTTCTGAGTTTCACCTGCATCAAGCTGTAGGAATTTTTTTTTGTCCCAAAACATTTGATTTTCATTGTATTTACCAGCTGCATTTGCCATGCTACAATTATTACTATCTGTAACCATATGACTTTGGTTTGCTTAATATTGTTCTTTTATTAACTTATTTTTAAAAAATGAACCTAAGTTACATGTGGTTTGTTTGTTGAATTGGAAATATAATAGTGGAATCTGTGTCTAGCATACTGTGTACAGACGATAAAAGCTGAAGAGGCACAAAATAGTTTTTTTTAATTTTTTTTTTGATTATGGATGTTTGTGTCAGTCAGCTTGTGTTAGTTCTGCTGTGTTAGAGTCTTGTCTCCTTTGTAATATTGTTGACAGGCTATTCTAAAGAACAGAAAATAATTAAATTCTACACAGCTCTTTAGGCATTCTTTTCTTCTTTTGGACATTTATAGGTATATTATACAGCACAATTTCATCCAATATTTTATATATATATATATATATATATCTTCAAATTTCTGTCAGACACATGCATTCCCATGAAAGTATCCAGATTACATCATAATACATATTATATGATACATTAATCAATCCTTTTTTATTTTTTGACAAGGCATAGCTATTTTATCCAGAATTCCTTTTAATAATGAGACTTCTGACTCCAATGAAATTTGAGGTAAATACATATCTTTTGATATGTCTAATAAAATAATGAATAGGAGGACTGCCACTAGTTTCTAAAGGCAGTGCACCATGTCATCCTTCTCAAAATGAAGGATGTTTAGGTATATTTTCAACTATTAAATTGCCTGCTGCTTTTTGGAGAGTGTATTTTTAAGTCACATAAATTTTTAGATATATTAATAGCATTTTATAATATGATTTATTTCAATACATAAAGTTTAATGAAATCAATAGGTGTATAATTCCAGTTCAGAAACTACAAACTGATGTTCTACTTCCTAAAAAATTATTTTAACTGAGACAGCTTTTGAACTCAGATTTTTGTGATACATATATCATGACAAATGCAATAGTTATTGGGTGTTCTTTAAAGTATATCTAGTTAAAGAAAGATTGTTGTTGAATGTCAAAAGGAATGGGGATATAACAATCATAAATTAATATTAAGGTAAGAGAAAAAACCAGGCATATTTGACTATAGGTAGGGGAAAAAAAGTAAAATAATTTCCAGTCTGATTCTTTACTACTGGTTCCACTGGGTTCTATATGTTGCCAGTTAACTTTCTAGAATTCTAGAGAACACTCAATCCTGACTCTGTCCCGTCTTTCCCATGTACTTTGTGGTGAAAATAGAAGGAACATAAATTCACGTCTCATTAGAGATTTTTTTTCTGATGAGTTATGAAAACCCATAAATGTCTTTTGTTAGAATATTGTGTTTAGTAAGTTTACCATGAAAGCTGATAATATAGTTGTATAATTTTAGGGTGGCAAGAGAGATAGATGTAATGAAGGAAACCAGAGAAATTAACAGTGAGAAGAGAAAAAAATAGTTAGTTGGAAAGACAGAAGTATTTAACCATTAAAAATAAATACTTATTAGGGAGAGGAATTTATTGACCTTAGAGGATAAATGACTTGAAAGAGGAAATCATGTCATTAACAAAAGAGAGATCTGTTTTGATTTCCCCTGCAGCTATTTAATTTCTCTTCCTTACTGAAAAACTTTTCAAAAACATCACAGCATGTTTTGTTCTAGGATTAAGACTTTCTGTGGTTCATCTTGGCAGGGTATCTCAGTTGATCAGAGTATCGTCCCCATATACCAAAGCTGTGGGTTCAACCCCTGGTCAGGTATATACAGGAATCAACCAATGAATGTATAAGTGGAGCAACAAATCGATGTTTTTCTCTCTCAAATTAATCAGTAAAAGTATTAAAAAAAACTTTCTGTGGTTGCGAGTAGTACACAATATACACAATATTAAGTTATCAAAAATACAGCACATTGAACTTTCTTTTTTTTTTTTTTTTGTATTTTTCTGAAGCTGGAAACGGGGAGGCAGTCAGACAGACTCCCACATGCGCTCGACCGGGATCCACCCTGCACACCCACCAGGGGGCAATGCTCTGCCCATCCGGGGCGTCGCTCTGTCACGACCAGAGCCACTCTAGCACTTGGGGCAGAGGCCAAGGAGCCATCCCCAGCACCTGGGCCATCTTTGCTCCAATGGAGCTTCGGCTGCAGGAGGGAAAGAGAGAGATAGAGAAGAAGGAGAGGGGGAGGGGTGGAGAAGCAGATGGGCACCTCTCCTGTGTGCCCTGGCCGGGAATCGAACCCGGGACTTTCGCACGCCAGGCCAACGCTCTACCACTGAGCCAACAGGCCAGGACCACATTGAACTTTGTACCACTAGTTCTCCGTTTCCTTCCCCTTCACACCCCACCTCTCCTCCCTCCCTTTCTTCCTTCCTACTTTCCTTTCTAAATTTAATATTGCTAAAGGTAGGTTTAAGGAAAGTAGAAGGAAATAATCCATTATTTTAGAGATTGTCATATGGATTAACCAATTTACATTGTAGCTTTCTGATAACATTAGATATTACAGGCTCCTTTTTCCTATTTTTTTCTAGTCAAAAGAAATCTTGGCAAAGGGAAAATTCTTTTTGTATATATTTATGTTAATGACTCTCTCAATTATTTTTAAATTTTAAATTCCAGTATACTCTTGTGCTAGGCTGGATACAGAGATTTATGAGTAGATTTGCAAATTTCTCAATCTTCTATAAATATTTTCAGCCTCTACTAGTATTTCTCCCTAACCTGTCTAAGTTTTCTATAGCCAAACTAACCAAATGCTGAAGGTAATAGAGATGAACCAATACTTGGTCTAACCTTTTTCTTTCTCTAATTCCCCTTCCACTTCTTGTTGGGTTGGGATTTTAGTATAGCCGTGAAAATAGAATGAGTATTAGACAAAAAGGGATTCCTTGAAACAAAAGAACAATTAAGCTCTGCTCTGGACACTTAGAGCAAAGTTCTGGTGAAGATACACATTTGTGATAATGCTTTCCTAAAACCATGAAATGCCTCTAGCTATAATCTTCATAGACTACTAGAGATTTCTAGAGTAGTGTGAAATTGGAGTGTGCTATATCTGCTAACCTCTCCTCATTAAGGAGTAAATAAAACTATTTTAAAAACATCATAGTTTGCTTTTATATTAAAATATTTCAAATTAAATAGAGTTTAAGAACACTGTAGACTAATTCTACTTTTTACATTTTATATTTATGTAGAAATAAGGAAGTTAAAATTCAACAGCTTTTAAAATTCAGAGTATATCTCCACCTAGAAAAAGGAGAAATTTGGAGATATTCAAAAAACTTATCAAATTGTGAACTTGACAAACAAATAGTAACATCTTTAATTTATCAGTGGATTGAAATGTTTGTTTATATATAACCTAAACATTAAATTTGCCTTTTATTGAAAATTTAATATACAGTTTTCTAATCCTTAAAAATAAATACAAAATTAAATTTTGTTTATAATATTGTGTTGTTTCAGTAAATTGAAAAACTTTTTTCTTTTTTTTGACAGTTTTCCAGTATTTACCTTAAATTAGTTTATTCACTTTATTGATCAAGACAATATTTTTAAAGTAATCTAGTATTTTTATCATTCTGTTATTTAATAGCTTTATTGAGCTGTTTTATTTACATATTATAAAATGCAATTGTTATATGTGCATATTTTAGTGATTTTAGTAAATTAACACTAAAAGTTCCATATCTCAGTGAACATTGTTATCTGAGCCAAATCATATGGTTACTCTCCACATTTCTTTTTTTTTTTTTAATAAATTTTTATTAATGGTAATGGGATGACATTAATAAATCAGGGTACATATATTCAAAGAAAACATGTCTAGGTTATTTTGTCATTAAATTATGTTGCATACCCCTCGCCCAAAGTCAGATTGTCCTCCGCCACCCTCTATCTAGTTCTCTGTGCCCCTCCGCCTCCCCCTAACTCTCTCCCTCCCTCCCTCCCATGTCCTCCCTCCCCCCACCCCTGGTAACCACTACACTCTTGTCCATGTCTCTTAGTCTCGTTTTTATGTTCCACCAATGTATGGAATCATGTAGTTCTTGTTTTTTTCTGATTTACTTATTTCACTCCGTATAATGTTATCAAGATCCCACCATTTTGCTGTAAATGATCTGATGTCATCATTTCTTATGGCTGAGTAGTATTCCATAGTGTATATGTGCCACATCTTCTTTATCCAGTCTTCTATTGAAGGGCTTTTTGGTTGTTTCCATGTCTTGGCCACTGTGAACAGTGCTGCAATGAACATGGGGCTACATGTGTCTTTACGTGTCAATGTTTCTGAGGTTTTGGGGTATATACCCAGTAGAGGGATTGCTGGGTCATAAGGTAGTTCTATTTGCAGTTTTTTGAGGAACCACCATACTTTCCTCCATAATGGTTGTACTACTTTACAGTCCCACCAACAGTGGATGAGAGTTCCCTTTTCTCCGCAGCCTCTCCAACATTTGCTATTACCCGTCTTGTTGATAATAGCTAATCTAACAGGGGTGAGGTGGTATCTCATTGTAGTTTTGATTTGCATTTCTCTAATAACTAATGAAGCTGAACATCTTTTCATATATCTGTTGGCCATTTGTATCTCTTCCTGGGAAAAGTGTCTGTTTATGTCCTCTTCCCATTTTTTTATTGGATTGTTTGTTTGTTTGTTGTTGAGTTTTATGAGTTCTTTGTAAATTTTGGATATTAGGCCCTTATCTGAGCTGTTGTTTGAAAATATCATTTCCCATTTAGTTGGCTGTCTGTTTATTTTGATATCAGTTTCTCTTGCTGAGCAAAAATTTTTAATTCTGATGTAGTCCCATTCATTTATCTTTGCCTTCACTTCTCTTGCCATTGGAGTCAAGTTCATAAAATGTTCTTTAAAACCCAGGTCCATGATTTTAGTACCTATGTCTTCTTCTATGTACTTTATTGTTTCAGGTATTATATTTAGGTCTTTGAACCATTTTGAATTAATTTTAGTACACGGGGACAGGCTATAGTCAAGTTTCATTCTTTTGCATGTGGCTTTCCAATTTTCCCAACACCATTTGTTGAAGAGGCTTTTTTTTCTCCATTGTGTGTTGTTGGCCCCTTTATCAAAGATTATTTGACCATATATATGTGGTTTTATTTCTGGGCTTTCTATTCTGTTCTATTGGTCTGAGTGTCTATTTTTCTGCCAATACCATGCTGTTTTGATTATCGTGGCCCTATAATATAGTTTAAAGTCAGGTATTGTAATGCCCCCAGCTTCATTCTTTTTCCTTAGGATTGTTTTGGCTATTCGGGGTTTTTTATAGTTCCATATAAATCTGATGATTTTTTGTTCCATTTCTTTAAAAAATCTCATAGGAATTTTGATGGGAATTGCATTAAATTTATATATTGCTTTGGGTAATATGGCCATTTTAATTATATTTATTCTTCCTATCCAAGAACAAGGAATATTTTTCCATCTCATTGTGTCTTTTTCTATTTCTATTAATAATGCCTTGTAGTTTTTGTTATATAGGTCCTTTACATTCTTTGTTATGTTTATTCCTAAGTATTTTATTTTTTTTGTTGCAATCGTGAAGGGGATTATTTTTTTGAGTTCGTTTTCTAATATTTCATTATTGGCATATAGAAAGGCTATGGACTTTTGTATGTTGATTTTGTATCCTGTGACCTTACTGTATTGGTTTATTGTTTCTAATAATCTTTTTGTGGAGTCCTTCGGGTTTTCGATGTATGGGATCATATCATCAGCAAAAAGTGACACCTTTACTTCTTTTTTTCCGATATGGATGCCTTTTATTTCTTTGTCTTGTCTGATTGCTCCGGCCAGAACTTCTAGCACCACGTTAAATAAGAGTGGAGAGAGTGGACAACCCTGTCTTGTTCCTGATTTAAGGTAGAAAGTCCTCAGTTTTATGCCGTTTAATATGATGTTGGCTGATGGTTTATCATATATGGCCTTATTCATGTTGAGATATTTTCCTTCTATACCCATTTTGTTGAGAGTCTTAAACATAAAATTGTGTTGTATTTTATCAAAAGCCTTTTCTGCATCTATTGATAAGATCATGTGGTTTTTGTTCTTTGTTTTGTTGATATGGTGTATTACGTTAACCGTTTTACGTATGTTGAACCATCCTTGAGATTCTGGGATGAATCCCACTTGATCATGATGTATTATTTTTTTAATATGTTGTTGTATTTGGTTTGCCAGTATTTTATTTAGTATTTTAGCATCTGTATTCATTAGATATATTGGTCTGTAGTTTTCTTTCTTTGTGCCATCCTTGCCAGGTTTTGGTATGAGGGTTATGTTGGCCTCATAAAATGTGTTTGGAAGTATTGCTTCTTCTTCAATTTTTTGGAAGACTTTGAGTAGAATAGGAACCAAGTCTTCTTTGAATGTTTGATAGAATTCACTAGTATAACTGTCTGGGCCTGGACTTTTATTTTTGGGGAGGTTTTTAATAGTTTTTTCTATTTCCTCCCTGCTGATTGGTCTGTTTAGGCTTTCTGCTTCTTCATGACTCAGTCTAGGAAGGTTGTATTGTTCTAGGAATTTATCCATTTCTTCTAGATTGTAGTATTTGGTGGCATATAATTTTTCATAGTATTCTACAATAATTCTTTGTATATCTATGATGTCTGTGGTGATCTCTCCTCTTTCATTTTGGATTTTATTTATTTGAGTCCTGTGCCTTTTTTCCTTGGTGAGTCTTGCCAGGGGTTTGTCAATTTTGTTGATCTTTTCAAAGAACCAGCTCCTTGTTTTATTGATTTTTTCTATAGTTTTTCTGTTCTCTATTTCATTTATTTCTGCTCTGATTTTTATTATCTCCTTTCTTCGGCTGGTTTTGGGTTGTCTTTGTTCTTCTTTTTCTAGTTCCTTAAGGTGTGAAGTTAAGTGGTTTACTTCGGTTCTCTCTTGTTTGTTCATATAGGCCTGCAGTGATATGCACTTTCCTCTTATTACTGCTTTTGCTGCATCCCAGAGATTCTGATATGTCGTATTTTCATTTTCATTTGTCTGTATATATCTTTTGATCTCTGCGCTTATTTCTTCTTTGACCCATTCATTTTTTAGAAGTATGTTGTTTAGTTTCCACACTTTTGTGGGTTTTCCCCCCTCTTTTTTGCAGTTGAATTCTAGTTTCAAGGCTTTATGATCAGAAAATATGCTTGGTACAATTTCAATTTTTCTAAATTTGCTGATATTGTCTTTGTGGCCCAACATATGGTCAATTCTTGAGAATGTTCCATGTACACTAGAGAAACATGTATACTTTGTCGCTTTGGGATGAAGTGTCCTATAGATGTCTATCATATCCAGGTGTTCTAGTATTTCATTTAAGGCCACTATATCTTTATTGATTCTCTGTTTGGATGACCGATCTAGAGCCGTCAGCGGTGTATTGAGGTCTCCAAGTATGATTGTATTTTTGTTAGTTTTTGTTTTAAGGTCAATAAGTAGCTGTCTTATATATTTTGGTGCTCCTTGGTTTGGTGCATATATATTAAGGATTGTTATGTCTTCTTGATTCAACTTCCCCTTAATCATTATGAAATGACCATTTTTGTCTCTGAGTACTTTTTCTGTCTTGTAGTCAGCATTATTAGATATGAGTATTGCTACACCTGCTTTTTTTTTGGGTGTTGTTTGCTTGGAGTATTGTTTTCCAGCCTTTCACTTTGAATTTGTTTTTATCCTTGTTGCTTAGATGTGTTTCTTGTAGGCAGCATACAGTTGGATTTTATTTTTTAATCCATTCTGCTACTCTGTGTCTTTTTATTGGTAAGTTTAATCCATTTACATTTAGTGTAATTATTGACACTTGTGGGTTCCCTACTGCCATTTTATAAATTGCTTTCTGTTAGTTTTGTATCTTGTTTGATTCTTCTCTTTTGTTTTTCTATCATTTGTTTTTGTTTGTTTGTGTTCCATACTTCTTTCCTCTGTTGCTACCTTTTTTAAGTCAAGTGTTTTTGTGGTGGTTTTTTCAAGGGTGGTTACCATTAAGTAATGAAAAGGGTACCTACCATATTCATTGTAGTACCCTATCTTGCGAAGTAGTACCCTATCTTGCGAAGTACACTTCATCGTCCTTTGCTACTGTTAATCTCCATCCTCTCCCCCCTTTTTTTTCCTTTGTTGTCACAGTTTAAGTTTGGTTTTATTGTGTTCTTGGTGGAGCTTTTACTTGTGGTTTTGTTTTCTTTTGTTCTTTGAATCTGGTTGGAAAACCCCCTTTAGTATTTCCTGGAGTGGGGGCTTTCTGCTGATAAATTCTCTCACCTTTTCGTATTTGTGAATGTTTTTATATCTCCTTTGTACTTGAAGGATAGCTTTGATGGGTTTAGTATTCTTGGCTGAAAGTTCCTCTCTTTCAGGGCTTTAAATATTGGGGTCCACTCTCTTCTAGCTTGTAGAGTTTCTGCTGAGAAATCTGATGATAATCTAATAGGCCTTCCTTTATATGTTGTACTCTTCTTTTCCCTGGCTGCCTTGAGAATTTTTTCTTTGTCATTGGTTTGTGTCATCTTTATTATGATGTGCTTTGGAGTGGGTTTGTTGGGGTTAAGAAAACTTGGTGTTCTGTTTGCTTCTTGAATTTGAGGCTTTAGTTCTTTCCACAGGCTTGGGAAGTTCTTGTCTATTATTTGTTTGAGTATATTCTCCATTCCATTTTCTTTCTCTTCTCTCTCTGATATACCTATTATTCTTATGTTATTCTTTCTGATGGAGTCAGACAATTCCTGTAGGGCTTTCTCGTTTTTTATTATTTTTGAGTCTCTTTCTTCTTCTCTCTGTTGTTCCTCAAGTTGTTTGTCTTCTATTTCACTAATCCTATCTTCAATCTGGGCTGTTCTGTTAGCTAAGCTTGTTACCTCGTTTTTCAGCTTGTGAATTGAGTTTTTCATTTCTGTTTGATTTGTTTTTATAGTTTCAATTTCCTTGGTAATATATTCTTTGTGTTCATTGAGTTGTTTTCTGATCTCCCTAAATTGCCTTTCTGTGTTTTCTTGTATATCTCTGAGTATTTTTAAGATTTCTATTTTAAATTCTCTGTCATTTAGCTCCAAGGCTTCCAATATGTTAAGTCTTTTCTCCATAGATTTTTCCACATCTATTTGTGTTACCTCTCTTTCTTTTGTATCCATAATATTCGATTTCCTCTTTCTTATTGGCATCTGAGGGTGGTCTTGTTGATAGCACTACTTAGAATTAATAAAGAGTAAAAAGTAAAAAACAAAACAAAACAAAAAAAAACAAAAAAAAAGGTAAAACACCCCACACAAAAAAACAGTAATAATTTATTATTTCCCCCTTTTTTCTTTCTTCTCTTTCCCTCCTCTCCCCTCCTCAGGGAAATATTGTGATGACCTGTGAATTATATTATGCTAAATGGAACAAAAACTGCCTATAATGGAGGGCCTGATTTGGGGTGAAGAGTTCAAGGGTCAAAAAAAGGGAGTAGGGACCTACTAAATGCAAAAAAAAAGGAAGAAAATCTTAGACAAGCATAAGATGATTTGCTTGTAAGTGATGGTCGACTAAGAGATATAATGAGAGGGATAAGAGGGAACCAGAAAAAAGGAGAAAAAAAAAGAATAATAAAGAAGAAAAAAATAAAAGTAATAAGTAAAAATCTGTTGTATTAAGTGGAGCGAAGACTAAATACAATGGAGACCTTGGGTTGGGAGGAATGCTAGTGAGTTAAAAAGCAACTTAAAAAGTACCCGAAATGCCACAAAAATAAACAAAGAAACAAAAAAAACAAAAACAAAAGCGAAAAAGAAAAATAAAACCAAAAAAACCCCTTGAGTCCCAAATTAAATAATTTGTTCGTGATTGAGGATTAAATGGGAGGAAAAGTAAAATGAGAAAAGAAAAAACGAATAGAAAGGAAAAAATAAGAAAAAGAGAAAAACGATGGAAGAGAAAAAAAGGAAGAGAAAAAAACAAAATAAAGCAAAACAAAAAAAAAACAAAAGAGGAGAGAGTGAGAGTTAAGCGTTTTGGAGTATAACCTTAAAGGAGGGTGAGGATGAAGAAAAGAAATAAAATGTAACACTCATGGGTAGTGTAGTTCAAGAAAAGGGAAGCAGAAGATGGGCAGAGAATAAAAGGACTGAGGTGGAGGAAATAGAAATAATAATAATAAAGGCAATAAGATAGAAGAAACAAACAACAACAACAGAAAAATTAGTGGAACAAGTTGTAAAGTCTGTGGATTTTTCTTGATTTTGAGAGCTTAACTTCTTCCTTTTTCTTTTCTCTCCCTCTTCCTGGTTGGTGACTCTGTACCCCAGGCTCTGCCCCTGTGTCACTTTTAAGTAGGAATTTGCAGTTGATGGGATTCTATGGCAATGTCATATAATTGGCTTTAGTCTCACTGGTAGTCAAGGCTTGTTGGCATTTGCAGGGTCCAACGATGAGAGAGTTTGCTTTCCTGGAGTCTCTCTCCTAGTCCCCCCTTCCTGAATTAGCAGCCTGGTGATCCAGCTATAAGGCTGCTACTGCTTCTGCCTGGGGAGTAAGAGGCTCAAAGAGCTAGGAAATCCCCACTCTATCCCCACTCAGTGCAAGGCTTTGGGAAAGGCTCTGGCTGTCAGAGCCTCCAGTGTAATCAGGCGTGGGTGGGAATCAATTGTTGTCAAGGTGACTGTTCAGCGCCTAGCATTCAGTTGGACCACTCAACCCAGGCTTTCCACACTTTGTAGCCTGTTTTGCCTGGGAAGAAGAGGCACTAGTCTCTGCTTGCGACTAGTGTAGTATAGATCTTATTATCTGCCAAGTCCCTCTTGTTAGCATTTATCCCTGAATATGGAGGCTCTATCAATCAGAAGTTGCCCCGCCCCTTTAGCGAGAGGCACTAAAAAATATCACGCCTCTTGTCTTGGATCACTGAACTGAGAGAGATCTTATCAATTAGAGCCCCGTGGGTGCGCAGATTTCATGGGTTAAGCTAATTTCAGTGATTGGGTCCACAGCTGTGCTCCCGAAGGTATTTCAGGCTGCCCACGTGCCCCTCCCCCAACGCTTGATTGTTAGCTTGAATGGTTGGGTGAGGTGCCCCGCCCACGGAGAGAATCTCCCACGTAGGGAAGGCCGCTCTGGCGCCTCTCCCGCTCGCCCCGCCGCTGGTGGCTGGGGCGCACTGGGCACAGGATAATGGGGCACCCTGAGTGTGCGGGCCAGTAGGGCGCTCTGGGCACGTGGGATGCCCAGGGCACGCGCGCGAATGGGGTGCTCCGGGCATCGGTGGCTGGGGACTCTCACTCGCAGTGCTCGGGCCGCTGGGAACGTTAGCGGTGCTCGCTCTGCGACCGGATCGCGGCACCAGGCGCGCGCCAGCGGCTGCTCGCCGCTCCCGAGTGTGGGCCGACTCACCACAGGCGCACTCCCTCCGTGGCTTGAATGAATGTCCCTGCGGTAGTTAGCTTCCTCCACACCCTCGTCTCTCAGATTCAAGTGATAACAGTCCTTTTGCTTTCAGTTTGTGTGGAACTCCGGAATGCTCCGAGGATAAATTTTTCTGTTTCTAGTTGATAAATTTGTTGTGATTTGGGGGAGATCTGTTGGACGCGCTGCTCACGGCGCCATTTCCGTGACGTCACTCCCAGGTGATATTACTACTCTCCACATTTCAATCATCCTGAAAGTGGCCTCATATCTGCTTACAGTTCATCCCATTCATAGCCTCAATCCAAAACAACATTCCTCTGCTTTGTTTATATAAATTTGGCTTTTCTAAAGATTTCATATAAAAACATATAATACATATATTCTTTTGTATCTCAGTTCTTTCACTTAAAAGAATGTTTTTGAGGTCCATCTGTGTCACAGCATGTATTGATGTTTCTTTCCTTTTAATTGTTGAATATTATTCATTTTTATGGATTTACTTTTTTCTTTTCCCCTCAAAACTTAGACACTTAGATTGTTACTTAGACATTTAGATTGTTTCCAATTTGGATTCATAAATGATGTTGCTGTGAACACTTGCATACATGTCTTTGTGTAGACATTATGCTCTTGGATAGATTTTTAGATGTAGCATTTCTGGGTTTATGATCTATTTAGAGTAAAGTTTTACATATGGTATAGGTACCTTTTCTCCTCTTCCTCTTTCTCTTTCAGCTCTTACTCTTCCTGCTCCTCCATATTTTCTCTTTTCTTTTTTTCTTTCATTTCTTCTTCTTTTTTTTTTTTGCATGTGAATAATTTTTTTTAATTTTATTTATTCATTTTAGAATGGGGCACCATTCATAAAAGGATAACTTTTCCCAATTAATTTTTATTAATATTGGTGCCATTGACAAAAAATAACTTTAAAGTAAGGATTTAATTGTGGACTCCCAATTCTAGTCCATTGATATATACAGTATACTTATCTATGTCCTGATTACATACTGTCTTCATTACTGTGACTTTAAAGTAAGTTGAAATTGAATACTATAAATCTCTAAATGTGTTTCTTATAAAACGTGTTTTAGATATTCTAGTTTCTTTTTCTTTTCTATATAAATTTTAGGATAAACTTTTCAATTTTTACAAATAAGCCTGCTGATATTTTGATAGAGATTTCACTGAATATATAGATCAGTTTGGTGATAATTGCCATTGTGACAATACTTATTCTTCCAATCAATGAGCATTACATATTTCTGCAATTTTTTAGATCATGTTTTATAATTTTCACTATATAAGATTTATGTTTCTTTTGTAAAATTTATTCCAAGGTAGTTGATTTTTTTCTGATGTTATTATTAGTAAAATTGTTTCCCAATTTTCAGATATTTTTGCTGTGAGTGTATAGAGATAGATTTTAAATATTAATTTTGTATCCTGTGAACTTGTTAAACTTATTTTTAGTTTTAGACATTGTGTTCCTTTAGGACTTTCTACATACAAAATCATGGCACCTGAAAATGAAAAAAAAAGTTATCCTTATTTGTTTGATCTGGATGCCTTTAATTTATTAATTTCTTTAAAAAATATTTTTCACTACCTAGGACCATTGTTACAATGTCTACTAGATGTTGCCAATATGGGTATCTTTACTTTGTTCCAGAGATTACTGGGAAAGCATTCTAGGGTCTTCTTGCCAAGTGAGGTTCAGCCATTTATCTTATTTATGCTCCATAAAGCTTCCATTGAAGATAAAATTTTAAATTTGTTGGCATAATTTTTTTTCATATTTTTCCAATGAAAAAATTGATACTGAAAACAAAGAATTATTTTGGCATTAAAAATAAATGAAAAGTTTAACATATACTGAAATTACATTATAGGGGGAAATGTATGAGGGAGAGAAAAAGAGAGACAGAGAAAGATTAACAGAAAAGCTAGAAAATTCAGGACATCATAGTGTTACTAAAGTCAGACAGATTGTAAGAAGGCTGGGCTGGAGAATAAAATTTAATTCCAAAGGTTGTAAATTCAGTGATATGAGAGAAATATATAGGAAAAGACCTTGAACTTGTTATTAGAAAAAGAAAGTGTTCTTACGGTCTCTGAAAATATGTCTTATAATTCCATGGAGATTAAATTAGTGGTTTAAATAAAAAAGAATAGAATATCACATAAATTGTATATAAGTATAGGCCAAATATAATTCTGATAGAGAAAGCATTAAAATAAAGATAAATTCTTTTATATTTTTGTTTAATTATTAAAATATGCATTATGTACCATATGTTATTATATAATATATGTTTTATGATATGTAATATTTATATATTACTTAAGCCTTTAGTATCTTTGAATAAGAAACTAAGCAAGGCACTGGCCGGTGGGCTCAGTGGTAGAGCATCGGCCTGGCGTGCAGAAGTCCCGGGTTTGATTCCCGGCCAGGGCACATAGGAGAAGCGCCCATCTGCTTCTCTACCCCTCCCCCTCTCCTTCCTCTCTGTCTCTCTCTTCCCCTCCCGTAGTGAGGCTCCATTGGAGCAAAGATGGCCCGGGCACTGGGGATGGCTCCTTGGCCTCTGCCCCAGGTGCTAGAGTGGCTCTGGTCGCAGCAGAGCGATGCCCCGGAGGGGCAGAGCATCGCCCCCTGGTGGGCATGCCGGGTGGATCCCGGTCGGGCGCATGCGGGAGTCTGTCTGACTGTCTATCCCTGTTTCCAGCTTCAGAAAAATACAAAAAAAAAAAAAAATGAAACTAAGCAAAAGAAAGTTGGAACATTTTCCTTCCTCATTTTTCTTTCTTTTTAAAAAAAATTTTTTCAATTATAGTTGACAGTTTTAAGTGTAAAATATATAACTTATTTATATAACTTATGAAGTCATCACCCTAATAACTCTAGTACCCATTTGATATCATATATAATTAATACAATATTATTGATTATATTCTTAATGCTGTACTTTACATCCCTAATACTATTTTAATAATACCAATTTTTACATCTTAATCCATTCACTCACCCCTAGAACTCCTCTCAACTGGCAACCATCAATTTATTTTCTGTATCTAAAAATTTGTTTTAGTTTGTTTTGTTTTCTAGATTTCACATATAAGTGAAATCATTTGGTATTTGACTTTTTCTGGCTTATTTCATTTAGCACAATGACAAGATTGCATTCTTTATTATGGCTGAATAGTAGTCCATTGTATATATGTACTACATCTTCATTATCCATTTGTCTGTTGATGGACACTTAGGTTGCTTCCATATCTTGGATATTGTAAATAATGCTATAGTAAACACAAGGGTGCATGTGATTTTTTTTCAATGAGTTATGGATATTTTCTATAAATACCCAGAAGTAAAATTCCTAGGTCATATAGTAGTTCTATTTTTAATTTTTTGAGGAACCTCCATACTCTTGTTCATTGTGGCCTGAACCAAATTATGGTCTCATCACTGTGGGACCTCGACAGCTGAGATATCCCTCCTGATTCTTAGTCACCACACCATGTGTGAGATCTGCCCATCCTGCATCTCCACTCATTTTACCAGTCTTGATGTGACTTATTCTTTATATACTTAGTCATAGAATTTTGTTTCGCTAGTCATCAGGTGGTTTCAATGACTGTTGTTCTATAATTTAGTTTAAGTTTGATGTGGTTGTGGGAGGAGGCAAGTACAGTATTTACCTACCACACCATCTTAACCAGAAGTTCTCTGGAATAATTTATTTTATTTTTTATTTATTTTAAATTTTTAAAAAAATTTTATTTATTGATTTTTGGAGAGAGGGGAGAGAGAGAGAGAGAAGGGGAGAGAGGGAAAGAGAGGGAGAGTGAGAAAGATGGGGGAGAAGCAGGAAACATCTATAGGTAGTAGTTGCTTCCTGTATGTGCCTTGACCATGCAAGCCCAGGGATTTGAACCAGTAATCTCACTGTTCCAGGTCGGCACTTCATCCACTGTGCCACCACAGGTCAGGCATAAAGGAGGAAATGAATTTGTTTGTACCATCTTTCAGGAGTAAGAAATTGATGGGAGTTGAAGCCCAGGTACTAAAATACAGTTGAAGAAATAGAAAGGCACTTTCTCCTTCTAAATGAAAGATGATGTGGAAACAGAATGTTTTATCTTCATTAAGTAGGAGAAAAGCTCATGCCATAAAAATGAAGTAATTTGGCTTTCAGATCAGAATTGAAAAGTTTGAGAAGTGAGAATTATATAAAATTATAAATAATCAATAAAACAAAAGATAGATTTTGAATGAGGGAAGTAAATGGCTATTTAACCATTCTCTTCAGATAGGGTAGAAATAGTACCAGGGGTCTCAAACTCGCGGCCCGCAGGCCGCATGCGGCCTGCCGAACAATTTTGTGCGACCCACAGACTAATCCACGGGCTTACTTAATTTTATCCAAAATATTTTGAACTTCGTGGATTAGTCTGCGGGCCGCACAAAATTGTTCGGCGGGCTGCGTGCGGCCGGCGGGCCGCGAGTTTGAGATCCCTGGAAGCAGTAGTTAGAGATTAGATTTGATGATCTGAAAGAAAATGGGAAATAAGACTATTTATTGGAAAACAAACAGATCATTTCTTTTTGATTTCTAAATGTATCTCTTGCTAAGCCAAAAGCTGACTTTAGTCAAATAACTAGCTATATTTTTACTTTAGAGAAAGACTACCTACTTACCTCTCCCCGGCAACATATATAACAGAGGCTCCTTATTAAATAAATCTGAAAAAACTTATTTTCAAGCATGTCTTTCTTAAAAATTTACCTAATTTGGAGAAAAAAAAAAGAAAAAAGTACAGGTCTGAGGATTCTTTGATCTTTTTATATTATTTCTGGTTTATAAGAATTTATGAGAAAAGTTACACAGGCTTGTTTAACTTATTTTTATTTAAAAAAATAATAATTTTTTTAAACTAGAGTATAGGGAAAACAACTTTACATGCCAGTGTTTCTATATTGCCAAAGATATTTTTAAAATAAAGCTTCTTATTTGTGTAATCTGTATTTCATGTAAAATATTAGTGTATTATTAAAACATATCACTGTGGGAAACATTGAATGTATAAATTTAAATTTAGTTTATATATTTTTAAAGTTTTTATTTAGAAATTTATAAGTAGTAAATCATAAAGATCATCTAGCATAAAATTTTCAGCTAATAGATATGTATCCTTAAAATTTCTACTTTTCCTAATGGGGATTTTAAACATCTCTACTTTGAAAGTCATATAAAAGGATGAGGAAATATTAAACCATAGTATTAAATTCATCTATTTAATTTAATTAAATAAAAATGAGTAAATGATTTTGATTTCCATTACCATTGAATATTTATTACCTAATGCTTTAAGATTTTTCTATATTGTAAGCACAGATAAAGCTTTAACTAGGTTTATATAATATTCTATAAATAAAAGTGTAGAAATATCAAATAGACTAAAAGCTCTGCAGAGCTTACTAATTATTATAGAAAGAACATTAAACCCTTTGGCTCTAGTTAATTGAAATGTAATGTTTAACAAGTTAAGACAGTTCTAAAGATATGATGTCAATGATGTGTTGTTACCTCACTGAAATTCTTATCAATATGTGTCTTCAAATTTATAAACAATATGTAAATTTTTTAAAATTAAAAAAAATTTAGCAAGAGAGAGAGAGAGAGTGAACCAGACAGAGACAGGAAGGGAGAGAGATGAGAAGCTTCAACTCATAGTCATGGTATATTTAGTTGTTCATTGATTGCTTCTCATATGTGCCCTGACCGGGTACCTGCAGCTATGCCAGTGACCTCTTGCTCAAGCCAGCAACCTTGGGCTCAAGTCAGCAACCTGAGGCTTCAAGCCAGCAACCATGGGATCATGTTGATGATCCCATGTTCAAGCTGGTGACCCCATGCTCAAACTGGTGAGCCCGTGCTCAATCTAGATGAGCCCAGCAAATAGCAAATACTTTTTAAATGACTCAGTGTGCTACAATCAAAATTGTGTTCCTATCATTTGATGTATTATAGAACCTAAAATTCACATAAAGTGTGGTTTAAGAACATCAGCATCAATGCTATCTGAGCTCCTATTAAAAATAAAGAACCTGATCAGCCCTGGTCTGTTGGCTCAGTGGTAGAGAGTCAGCTTGGTGTGTGGAGGTCCTAGGTTTAATTCTGGGTCAGGGAACGCAAGAGAAGCGCCCATTTGCTCCACCCTTCCCCCTATCCTTCCTCTCTGTCTCTCACTTCCTCTCCTGCAGCCAAGTCTCAATTGGCGCAAAGTTGACCCTGGCACTGAGGATAGCTACATGGCCTCTGCCTCAGGTGCTAGAGTGGATTCAGTGGCAGCAGAGTGGCACCCCAGATGGGCAGAGCATCGCCCCTGGTGGTAATGCCAGGTGGATCCCAGTTGGGCACATGCCGGAGTCTGTCTGACTGCCTCCCCGCTTCTAACTTCAGGAAAAAAAAAAAAAGAACCTGAAATCCAAACCAGACATCAGAATCATTTTAAAAGGTTCCTATGTAATCTGTGTGCACATATTAAAGTTTGACAAGTTCTGATTTAGAATACTATGTTTTAATCTACCAACCATAGCATCTTCCTCAGTACCATGTATATGCCAGACTCTATGCTAGACCCTTGTGAATATTAAGGTAAATTACTCCTTCATTGAAGAGTCTAACAATCTAGTAGGAAAGACAAGCACATATGGTGATAGTTGGGTGAAGAGAGTAGTAAGAAAACAAGAAGAGAAAGTAAGTTGACTTCCTTGTGAGGGTCAAAGAAGATAGAATGATTGACATTTCAACTGGGTCTTCAAAGATGGAGAGTATTCCCCAAGCCTTCAACCCTTCATCAGCAGGAGCTATGTGAGAACTCCGCTTAGAGTGAGACAAACTTCCCATGAAGTCTTCAATTCTAACTACATAATCAGAGTAGGTCTATGTAGCCCCTGACAGTATTGTTACTCCTACACATTGGGATATTCACTGCTCCATGCCCTGCAATTACCAAATCTTTGCTAAATCTGTATAAATTGATTCCACTAGGATTGAAATCTTGATATTTCTATAGTTACCACAGGAAGCCCCAACTTTCTCTGACTTCCTGAGTCATCTCCTGAATGTCATCTAATCCTGAACATGCCCCCTTCAGTCTCCTTCTCATTACCCTCCCCAAACCCTTGAGAATTCATGGTTCATCAATAGCAAAACCTCCTATGTGGTCAGCTTTTTTTATGAGCATGTACTTTACCATTTTACTCCAAAGGAAACCTGGACCTTTCTTGACAATCCTGTTTTTTTCATGAAGCCCTCCCAACTTGTTATTCTCTAACACTCTTAAGGTTACTGAGCTTAAAAGTGGAGAATTTTTCCTTTTAGTTCCCAATTGATAATTTCATACCTCTCTCCTTCTGTTTTCCCTAAAATCATCTTGATTACTTTTTGTTTGTTTTTTACTATTTTACAGTACACCACTACTATCTCTATTGTGTTATCTTTACAAATATCTAGATGCTTGCTCAATCTCTTGGTGATTTGATATAGAGATGATCCTGCCGTTCCTTTGCCCTATTAGTTCCTTTAAGTACTCCTCTGCAGTTGTCTGTCTAACCATCACTTATGCCAGCCACTTGCTAATATGGTCATACCCTAAACCATGTCAATTCCTATACTTGCAAACTTTTATCTCATTTTCATGCACCTCATTATATGATTACTCCCATTCTTTCTAGTTTAATCTCTAGAATTACATATCCAATGATCTATTGACCTTCCTATAACCTCTCATTCCTTGAGTCTAACAGTCTTATTGCTGGTTCTTTCCCTTCTCGTCCTCAGTCCTCATGTCTTTTCTCTCTACGCTCATTCCTTTGGTGATCTCATTTTATCTCATGCATTTATATATCATTCATGTGCTGATGATAGCCACATTTACATCTCTAGAACATATTTCTCTTGAACTCTGGATTAATGAAATAATTTTGTGCAGTATTATCTGATTTAAATGAAGAGTGGATGTGTGTGTATAGGAATGAAGATAGTAGTTGGAGTGGAACTTAGGGACTTTTTACTTTATTTTTCAGACAGAAAGCGATCTCAGATGACATTAAACATCTGAGGTTTCTACCTGCACTAAGCAGGTCGATGGTGAAGCCATCAATACAGATGGAGAAACATGTGAGGTAGTGTTTATAGGTCAGAAGAGCATACATCTTATAGTTGGAGTTTGATATTCCTATGAGAAAGCCAGAAGATAAACTACAATGAGTATTAACCTCAAGGGGGGATGGCTCTCAACTATAGATAAAACTGAGCAAGGAAGATTCAGACTTATATTTTATAAATAATTTTAACTAGAATATTGGTTTTATTTTAGTATAGTACATATTTATATCAATATACTGATGTGATTCACTGAAACACTTTTCTCTGAATAGACATCATACAAAAATCCAGTTTTTTAGGGTCCACTGTAACAAATACCTTTAAAGTTGCACAAATAATTTATTTTTTTAAATGAAATATGAATGTCAAAATAGCATCCTTTGTTTTATGCTAGACTGAATTCATCAAATATAATTATTTCATTTTATTATTTTTTTAAATAATTTTATTTTTTTAATGGGGCGACATCAATAAATCAGGATACATATATTCAAAGATAACATATTCAGGT
The DNA here is from genome assembly GCF_036850995.1 of Saccopteryx leptura. Classification (NCBI taxonomy): domain Eukaryota; kingdom Metazoa; phylum Chordata; class Mammalia; order Chiroptera; family Emballonuridae; genus Saccopteryx; species Saccopteryx leptura. The sequence continues at coordinate 159,017,885 of NC_089506.1, read as the reverse complement.
TATCTTGTCGTTCAATTATGTTGCATACCCATCACCCAAAGTCAGATCGTCCTCTGTCACCTTCTATCTAGTTTTCTTTGTGCCCCTCCCCCTCCCCCTTTCCCTCTCCCTCTTCCCCCTCCCCCCATAACCACCACACTCTTATCAATGTCTCTTAGTCTCACTTTTATGTCCCACCTACGTTTGGAATAATGCAGTTCCTGGTTTTTTCTGATTTACTTATTTCACTTCGTATAATGTTATCAAGATCCCACCATTTTGCTGTAAATGATCTGATGTCATCATATCTTATGGCTGAATAGTATTCCATAGTGTATATGTGCCACATCTTCTTTATCCAGTCATCTATTGATGGGCTTTTTGGTTGTTTCCATGTCCTGGCCACTGTGAACAATGCTGCAATAAACATGGGGCTGCGTGTGTCTTTACGTATCAATGTTTCTGAGTTTTTGGGGTATATACCCAGTAGAGGGATTGCTGGGTCATAAGGTAGTTCTATTTGCAGTTTTTTGAGGAACCACTATACTTTCTTCCATAATGGTTGTACTACTTTACATTCCCACCAACAGTGTATGAGGGTTCCTTTTTCTCCACAGCCTCTCCAACATTTGCTATTACCTGTCTTGTTAGTAATAGCTAATCGAACAGGTGTGAGGTGGTATCTCATTGCAGTTTTGATTTGCATTTCTCTAATAGCTAAAGAAGATGAGCATCTTTTCATATATCTGTTGGCCATTTGTATTTCTTCCTGGGAGAAGTGTCTGTTCATATCCTCTTCCCATTTTTTTATTGGATTGTTTGTTTGTTTGTTGTTGAGTTTTATGAGTTCTTTGTATATTTTAGATATTAGGCCCTTATCTGAGCTGTTGTTTGAGAATATCATTTCCCATTTAGTTGGCTTTCTGTTTATTTTGTTATCAGTTTCTCTTGCTGAGCAAAAACTTCTTAGTCTGATGTAGTCCCATTCATTAATTTTTGCCTTCACTTCTCTTGCCTTTGGAGTCAAATTCATGAAATGCTCTTTAAAACCCAGGTCCATGAGTTTAGTACCTATGTCTTCTTCTATGTACTTTATTGTTTCAGGTCTTATGTTTAGATCTTTGATCCATTTTGAGTTAATTTTAGTACAGGGGGACAAACTGTAGTCCAGTTTCATTCTTTTGCATGTGGCTTTCCAGTTTTCCCAGCACCATTTATTGAAGAGGCTTTCTTTTCTCCATTGTGTGTTGTTGGCCCCTTTATCAAAAATTATTTGACTATATATATGTGGTTTTATTTCTGGGTTTTCTATTCTGTTCCATTGGTCTGAGTGTCTATTTTTCTGCCAATACCATGCTGTTTTGATTGTCGTGGCCCTATAATATAGTTTGAAGTCAGGTATTGTAATGCCCCCAGCTTCATTCTTTTTCTTTAGGATTGCTTTGGCAATTTGGGTTTTTTTATAGTTCCATATAAATCTGATGATTTTTTGCTCCATTTCTGTAAAAAATGTCATTGGAATTTTGATGGGAATTGCATTAAATTTGTATATTGCTTTAGGTAATATGGCCATTTTGATTATATTTATTCTTCCTAACCAAGAATAAGGAATATTCTTCCATCTCATTTTATCTTTTTTGATTTCTCTTAACAATGGTTTATAGTTTTCATTATATAAGTCCTTTACATTCTTTGTTATGTTTATTCCTAAGTACTTTATTTTTTTTGTTGCAATCATGAAGGGGATTATTCTTTTGTGTTCGTTCTCAAATGTTTCATTGTTGGCATATAGAAAGGCTATTGACTTCTGTATGTTAATTTTGTATTCTGCGACCTTACTGTACTGGCTTATTGTTTCTAGTAGTCATTTTGTGGATTCTTTGGGGTTTTCGATGTATAGGATCATATTATCTGCAAAAAGTGATACCTTTACTTCTTTTCTGATATGGATGCCTTTTATTTCTTTGTCTTGTCTGATTGCTCTGGCTAGAACCTCTAGTACCACATTAAATAAGAGTGGAGAGAGTGGACAACCGTGTCTTGTTCCTGATTTAAGGGGGTAAGCCTTCAGTTTAGTGCCATTTAATATGATGTTAGCTGATGGATTATCATATATGGCCTTTATCATGTTGAGATATTTTCCTTCTATAACCATTTTGTTGAGAGTCTTAAACATAAAATTGTTATTTCATTTTAAACATTAAATTGTTATTTCATTTTATTTAATGGATGTAAAACATTTGTTTTATTCACATATGTATACCCACTCATCCCCTTACCTTCCATATATATGTATATATACATATTCAGATCATATTTATATTTTTATACTCATAAAGGTTTAATAAATCAAAATATTAAGTCTTTAAAAAAGTTACTTTTATCATAGTATCTTAGTGTTTTCTAGAATCATATTTATAGTTCATCCTCAGAAGAGAATTCATTGCCTGAGCATACATAGCAAGATTGTAATTATCTGGTATGTCATCACCTATTTCTGTGCATTCAATAAGCAAATAAACTTGCAAACTCTAAGTGTAAAAAGTGTTTTAAAAGATAAAAAATGTAAGACAGATACATGTTGTTCAGCAAATAAGTGTGTTAGGCTTGCTTGCTTGTACTTTGCCTGACTGGTGCATAAGCACAGGGTAGCACCACATGTGTTTAGTCTATGTAAGGCTACCGGTGCTTGTCCTCAGGATAGCAGATTATAGATTGTGAATTTTCTGCTGCCATTGGGAGGGGTCATTTTTTTGCTAATGTTTATTGGAGAAGGGTTTTTTGCACCCAGGCCTGTTTGCTCATTAGCTCTGAGAGAGAGAAACAGTTTTTCCTGCCTGCTTGCTTGTCCACTATTGTGAGACAAATAAACAAAATGGTCCACCATTTTCCCACTCCACAGTTTCTTATCATCTGCCCAAATTCAGTGCAAATCTGCATGGCCACAACACCAGCCTTATATCTGGTGTAGGCGGCAGAATTCAGATCAGATTGATATGGAGCCACCAACACCCTTGAAGGGTGGGGTAGTGAAGTGATTGTTGCTCTCCAGTGTATGATTCTCCATGGCTCTCCTTTTGGGGACCATGGGCTCAGTGTTTTTTACAACCCTGTAAGAGGAAACCAAGAGCTCTCTGTGAGAGGCTGCTCAAGGCTGAAAGCTCCAGGGTGAGTTGCAGACTGAGCGACAACAATGGCATGAGCTGGAATGGTCACTGAAGAAAGAGCTGAAGGTCCAGGAACTTCAGGTAAGGATACAGGTTGAGAACTAGTGATGGCTTAAATTGGAGTGTGCTGGGGAAAGAGGCTGAATACTCTTGAAAGCTGCAGTGTGAGATGCAGGCTGATCACGAATGGTGCCTGGAACTGGAGTGATCTTGGGAGAAGGAGTTACAAGTTCATGAACTCCAGTTTGCCCTGGAAGCAGAATGCTGGCAGTTACAGTTGGTAGAGAAACAACTGTGGGTTCAAAAGCTGGAATCTCAGCTTCAGGATGAGAGCTGGCAGCTGCAGAAGCCGAAGCAAGTGCTGAAGATGTAGCTGCATCCGAGCCAGCAGAGTGGCTCTGAGCCAGTGGAAACAGACATTTCCAACTCTTCTGAGGAGGCAGAGGAGGTAGTTTGTGCTGAAGCCAAAGACTGAGAGTCCAGCCAGTGGTTGTCTAGAAAGTAAAAACCCAGCAGCCAAGAGTACCTCAGAGGCAGGCACAACCAACCTCCACAGGTGGTAGAGAAATCTGTGGTCAGGCCTTATACCCAGGCAGAGCTGATAGAATTGGGGGCCCAATTTAGGCAGAAACCTACTGAGTCCCTGGTTGCTTGCTTGCTGCAGTTGTGGGACGTAGGGGGTGGATGGTATCATGCTGTCCAGAAAAGAGATGGAGAAATTGGCCGCTGTTACCATGAGCTCTTCTTTAGGGCAGCATCTTTAGAACTGCCATGACAATCCAGGAAACTATTCTCTATTAGAATGGGTGATGACCGCTATGGGTACAGTCTGACAGAATGCCAGAGACTGCCAGGAGCAGTGAGTAGGTGGCATTGCTATAGTGAGCTAGTAAAGGTCCTTCTGGAACTAGGTATGAAGGATGCTGCTTTCATCCTGAGGTCTCACAGGCCAGATGAGAAAGTGTTTATGGCAGAGATGAAGAACTTTATTCTCTGCAGTGCCCCATCAGCCCTTTTTGGGTCACTAGTGGATATCTTGGGCCCCTATGGGGGCAGCCCATCAGCATGGTTATGCAGACAGTAGCAGCAGATTTGAGGGAGCTAGTGGCAGCACGGGGTCATAAAGCAGTATGGACTGCTGCCCGTGATCCCCTCCCCCCCAACTAACAAGGAAAATGGGCCTGTAAAGGCTACTCAAATCTATGGGTAGATTTGAATGTGGCTGAGGGAGATAAGGAGAAATTGGATTTCAGGGGATAATAAAGTCCTTTTAGAGCTTTGGTGACAGCTGAAGCTGGAACAGAAGTTTCAGATGCTGAAAAAGCAGGTGGCCCTGGTAGCTACCAAGAAAATGGCTGGTGTTCAGGTTGCACAGTTGTAGCACTACTTGTTGGAGACAGCTGTGGGAGAGGAAGATTCTCCCCAAGACCCACTGGTCCAGTTTGAATAGGAGGAAGGCCAAGAGACCTGCCTAATAGGGATGGGTGGAGAAGCCTGAGGTCCCATGTGAAGTTGACAATACATTGATCACCTTCTAATGTGCAGCAGGTGTTGGCATTAGAAGATAATAGGTGTGGTTTTGTGTTTTGTTTTTTTTTTTTTTTTTTTTGCATTGGCAGCAGCAACAGATAAGAGGACTATCAAGGCAGCATAGGCTTTGAATGTGTTTGACCCCAGCCAGCCCTTTAAGCTTGCTAAGGGATTTGAATGGGCTTGTGGCAACAGAAAGAGCACTTATGGAAAGGTGCTGAGGTCCATAAATAGAGAGCTATAGGCCTAGTTGCCTGTAGTGGAGCTTTGCCTTGGTGATTTGCACACACAGCTGGGCTGTCTCTTACGGACTTATCATTGAGTGATGTAATGGACTCTTGGAATGCAACCAGAGGGTGGCACTGGCTCCCTTGCTGGATAGACATGCCACTTTTGTATAGTATGAGAGACCCTGATGGGGGAGCAGCTCCAGTGGAGGCCCTTCTGCACTGGGAAGCTGCTTTCATCCAGTTGAAGAGATGCACCAAGGACACTTTATGGTTTCCATGGACACAGCCCTGAACTATAGAAGCCCTCCCAACTACCGTGGGGTAGGGGGCAAGAGATGGGCCTCCATTTAGTGCCTTGGACAGAGTGCTCAGGGAGACATTGTGAAGGACACCTTTGTAATTATTGTAATTGTATAACTTGTGCTGTTGTTTTAGCCGTTTTGCTTTTGTAATGTACCTCACTCCTCACACAGGGACCATCGTGGAAGACACCTGTCATTTAGATTGTGAAGCAAGCAACCCTAAAGGGGTGGAATGTTGGGCAAACAAGTGTGTTAGGCTTGCTTGCTTTTATTTTGCCTGTTGGTGCGTGAGCACAGGGCAGCACCATGTGTGTATAGTCTATGTAAGGCCGCAGGTGCTTGTCCTCAGGTCAGCAGATTGTACATTGCAGATTGGCTGCCACCTTTGGGAGGGGCCATTTTTTGCTATTGTTTGTTGGAGAATGGGTCCCCCCCACCCCAGCCTGCTTGCTCATTAGCCCTGAGAGAGAGAAGCAGTTCTCTCTGCCTTCTTGCTTGCCCACCTTTGCGAGACTCTAATAAATGAAATATCCCACTATTTTCCAGCTCCACATTTCCTTTTTCACCTGCCCGAATTCAGTGGAAATCTGCATGGCCACACCAGCCTTACACATGTATATGGACAAATATATATAAAATTAATATATTTTGATCATCATGAAAATTTTAAAATATTGGCATGGAAAATTTCACATTTACATGTGCTTCTAGTGAAGCACTTCATAGTGATTTGGAAAATATATGATACTTTAAATTATATGATTTTATTCTGATGTAAAAATGTTTCTGCAGCTATAAAACAGATAAATATAACAAAATTGGCCAGACTTTACTGTAAGAACCCCATGTTTTCTCATCCTAGTTTAGAAAATCATTAAGCTTAATATCACCCTGAGCTGTCTGTCATGCTTTGTTCCTAGCAGTGCAAGGAGATAAATAATGATTCACAATAGGTAGAGGATTCTTTAATAAACAATTTTTTGGATGTGGGCTACAAATAGAGTGCTCTGCTTACTGAAGCAATCATATCCATCTTTTCGTGTCCTCAGTGCTCAGCATGTAGTCTCAGTAGAGAGATCAGAGAATTACATTCATCAAATTTCAGTTTTTATCTGGTGCCTCTTAAAGAATCTGTTCAGATATTTACTACATAGTATCCCTAGAAAAATAGTTTGGCCTAACCAATGGTGGCACAGTGGATAGAGCTTTGACCTGAGACACTGAGGACCCAGGTTTAAAACCCTGAGGTCGCCAGCTTGAGTGCAGGCTCACTAGCTTTTGCACAGGGATACAGGCTTGTGCATGAGGTCATCCACACAATCCCATGGTAACTGGCTTGAGCCCAAAGGTTGCTGGCTTGAAGTACAAGGTTGTGGGTTTGAGCCCAACGTCGCTGGTTTGAGCAAGGGGTATCTGACTCAGCTTGAGCCCCCTCTCCCATCAAAGCTCATATGAGAAACAATCAAGGAACAGTTTAAGTGCTGCAACTACAAGTTGATGCTTCTCATCTCTCTCCCTTCCCCCTACCCTCTCTTTCATAGAAAAAAAAATAGATTGTAGTGACATCTGTGAATAAGATGTACTTTTGTACACAAAGTTTGTTTATTACATGTGTGCATGTTTCCTATTACCAAACTTTTTTTTTAATTTATGTCCCACCATATAATTTCTGTTAACATACTAAATGGGAATGATTCCTTTTTTACATAAAGTTTAAATAATATCAATCTTTGAAATTGAGACCCAGAATAATACATCAACATAGTATTATTGCCAATGTTTCAAAAATATTATGAACATCATTATGCGTTATTATAATTTTAATAGCTAAATAAGATTTTTTTCAGTAGTTACCATTTACATGGCTCCTTATTCTTTTCATTTAGTTTTTTCATTATTTTTAAAAATATGTAAATGAAGATATTTATGCTGAGCATTTTCTTTATTTTTTTTTATAAATTGAATTTTATTGGGGGTGACACTGGTTAACATAATTATACAGGTTACAGGTGCCCAGTTCTACAACACATCTCTGTACAGCATGTTATGTAAGGTTATTTTTCTGTTTTCTTAATATGATAGTACACTGAGATAATTTCTTAACTAATTTCAATTTACAATAAGAATTGTCCTTTCCAAAATAACTACAAAATGATAAGCAACAACTTCATATGAACAACCTATGCTTGAAATAGCAGAATCAAAAAGAAATACAGTGTGTCCGTAAAGTCATGGTGCACATTTGGTCACAGGAAAGCAACAAAAGACGATAGAAATGTGAAATCTGCACCAAATAAAAGGAAAACTCTCCCAGTTTCATACCTATTCAGTGCAGTTTGATGTGGGCTCATGCACAGATTTTTTAGGGCTCCTTAGGTAGCTATCCGGTATAGCCTCTACAAACTCGTCACTGACTGATGGCCTACCAGAACGGGGTTTCTCCAAACTGCCGGTTTCCTTCAACTGCTTATCCCACCAAGTAATGTTATTTCTATGTGGTGGCGCTTTGTTATAAACATGCTGATATTCACGTTGCACTTTGGTCATGGATTCAAATTTAGCAAGCCACAGAACACACTGAACTTTCCTCTGTACTGTCCATATCTTGACTGGCATGGCCGTGGGCTGCTCTACTGTATACATGGTGTTACGTCATCATCTGCGCATGCGCACATGCTGCCACATCATCCTACAGAAACTGGGAGGGTTTTCCTTTCATTTGGTGCAGATTTCACATTTCTATCATCTTTTGTTGCTTTCCTGTGACCGGTCAAAAGTGTACCATGACTTTACGGACACATTGTATTTGCCAACAATACACTGCTCACAAAAATTAGGGCATATTTCTAAGTGAATCAGAAGCAATGAAAAAAGAAGCATTTTTTTTTTTTGTTTTTTTTTTTACTAAATAAGAACATCAGAAAAGCAAACAAGTCAAAGAAAGTTCCACAATTATGCAAATGAGATGCAAACTCAATTATCATGATTGAGTAGCAAGTGACATATTGGTGGGGGTGAACAGAAACATGTCAAACTGGACCAGAGTGCCACACATCAACTGCTCCATAGGGTGTATGGCCACCCAAGACTGCCAAAACACACTGACAGCTATGGGCATGGATGGGATCAGATTGTCCAGCAGTTCTTGTGGAATCCTCTGCCACTCTTGCTCCAGGGCAACTTCCAGCTCAAGAAGTGCTGTGCGAGGCATTAGATGGTTTGCCAGATGTCTTCCCAGTGCTTCCCAAGCATGTTCAATGGGATTCAGGTCTGGAGAACATGAAGACCAGTCAAAGTGATCTTCAGTTGGTTGCTGCCTGTGCTAGGCTTATAGGCACCTAGGGGAAGCTATGCTGCAAACTGAGGTCAGCTTCTACTAGTACTTGGCTTGCTGCTACTTAGAAAGAGGTATAAAACATGCCAAAGCCAACCATGGCTTGATTGGGGTTTATGGATCTTTGAAACATTTTAGAAAGGTTTTTAAGAAAAGGTTTTAAGAAGGCCACTCTTGTAAAAAGATACTAGAGGAAATTCTGACCAAGTTCATGAGTTAGGTGAAGTTTCAAGGAATTATCAATAGCAAATGTTATTAGCCAAGGTAGCATTCAAATTGGTGCCAGCCTGTGCCAACTGGCTTGCTGGGTGGAGGATCAACAAAAGAACAGTGGTACTTGCCCACAGAGCTGCCCTGCCCTCTGCCTCTCCAGGACTCATCCTGATATTTCAATTCAGCTCATCCTCATATATCTTGGGTGGTTTTTGAGCGGCTCCCAGCACTGGAGCTCAGAGTGAGTGAGTTTGTGAATGAGTATGTGCAAGGGCTCTTTACAAGGAATGCCTAGGACTCTGGGAGTTGTTGGTCTCACTCAGCCACAGACCCTTCTAATTTTCACAGTGAGATGTCCTGGGGATTTATGTCCCAGGTTCTGGAGTCCTGGACTGGGGTGCCTTGTATGGAACTGGGAACCCTCAGTCCTCAGGGGGGATCTGGTATGTTCCTCCTGTTTCTTAACTGCTGTACTGCAGGTGTGGGACCCATCCATTTTATATCTCTGCTCCTTCTATCAGTCTCCACATGGCTTCTATATATCCTCAGTTGTAGGACTCCTTTACAGTTAGTCTTTAGGTGGTTTTCAATGATGGATGTTCTGTAGTTTAGTTGTGATTTTGAAGTGAGCACATTGTTTATTTACTCTGCCATCTTGACAGGAAGTCCTGTGATTTGTAACTTTTTGGAAAGTAAATTGACAGATATTATTCAACTCATGGTTGAATAATATGGCATTTAATATCTCGCTTGCCACTTTAGTCAGACTAATTTTTTTCTCAAATTTTGTCTTATTTCTCTTCATATATTAGTATGATTATGTAATTTGATCTTCTGTGATTTTGTAACTTGTAGTAATATTTTCCTGTCTTTTCAATTTTTCTTTGAATAGATGGTCACCTCCCAGGTTTTTTTTATTCCTTAGCATTTTTATATTTGAAAATGTCAAATATAATATAAATTCTATACACAGCTATATAAAAATAGAAGAGTTCTAATAAAAGAATAACTTATAGTATCATTTCACACTGATAGAACTAAGGCTCCACTTCCTCACTTTAGACATTTTTAAATTATTTATATTTATTTTATTATAAAAAGTTTGTTTCTATTCATTAAAACAACTGGGATAAAATATTTGATTATTTTATCCATAAACTGTTTCCTTTTTAGTAAAAGAAAATATTTCCTTGTAGATAACTAATGGGTTGAAACTGTTACACATTCTGAAGTCTTTGAAATGAAGAAGTTGTTGGAATATGGATTATGACACTATTTCAAAGCAAGAATATATTGCAATAACTTTATAAAAATTGGGGCCCAGGCTGGTTGGCTCAGTGGTAGAGCATTGGCCTAGCAGGTCCTAGGTTCAATATCCAGTCAGGGTACATGGGTAAAGTGCCCATATACTTCTCCACTTCTCTTCCTCTCAATTCTCTCTTTTTTTTTCTCTCTCTCTCTTTTCCCTACCCCCTCCTGCAGCCATGGATTGATTGTAGTGAGTTAACTGTGGGCACTGAGGATGGCTCCATGGCCTCTGCCTTAGGTGCTAAGAAGAGCTCAGTTGCTGAGCAAAAGAGCAACACCCCAGCCTGACCTGTGGTGGCGCAGTGGATAAAGCGTCGACCTGGAAATGCTGAGGTCACCGGTTTGAAACCCTGGGCTTGCTTGGTCAAGGCCCATATGGGAGTTGATGCTTCCAGCTCCTCCCCCCTTCTCTCTCTCTGTCTCTCCCTCTCCTCTCTAAAAATGAATAAAAAAAAAAAAAAAGAGCAACATCCCAGATGGACAGAGCAGCGCCCTCTAGGGGGCTTGTCAGGTGGATCCCAGTCAGAGTGCATGTAGGACTCTGTCTTTGCCTTCCCTCTTCTCACTAAATAGAATTAAAAAAAAACTTTATAAAAATGCAAAAAAAACCCAAACAAACAAAAAACAAAAAAAACCCAACTATGTCTGATAATTTAGCAATATAAATGTCAGGAAATAAACAATTGATTTCAATTATATCTCCCATAATCATATAGACTCAATTATGTGTTCCATTGTAGAAGGCTAATTAGTTCCACCAAAACTGGCATGTTTTCAGTACAAGTTATTCTACTGAGGACTTCAAAGTGTAAGTTCTAAGTGTGAATCTTTGTTATACTGCTTTCTGCTGGATTATTTTAGGTACAACTTTTGAAGAAATACTTTTGAAATAATTATTTTATTCTTTAAACTATTTTGTTTAATCAGAGATAAAACCGGCAATGTTTTTATAAGAACATTTAAAAACTCAAAATATAAAAAAAGAAAAAAGTTCATCTTATACGATATAGAAAATTTTAAAAAATCTTTTTCATTCTACATATTTTTAGTCATCTTTACTGTGTTTTGACCCAGAAACCTTCCTACTAAGTTTAATTTTGTATCATGTAGAAAAATGCCCTGAAAATATTCAGAGTTAGAACATAAATTAGAGACAGTGAGGGACCCTTGGGCAAAAGCCCTGAGTGAAGGAGAGTCCAGGGGTCTCTCTAATGCTGGACTGGAAACAGCAAAACAGCAGGATAAGATTCAGCAACAGGAAATTGTTTAGGCTCTCAGAACAGAGATTGGAAGTCAGCATGTTCCTTGTCCTTTACTTCACCCCCTGAAACTTCTTCTATACTGCTCACAAAAATTAGGGGATATTTTATAGCTTCATATTTATTTATTTATTTATTTATTTATTTATTTATTTTTCTGAAGCTGAAAACGGGGAGGCAGTCAGACAGACTCCTGCATGTGCCCGACTGGGTTCCACCCGGCACGCCCACCAGAGGGCGATGCTCTGCCCATCTTGGGCATTGCTCTGTTGTGACCAGAGCCACTCTAGCACCTGGGGCAGAGGCCATGGAGCCATCCCCAGTGCCTGGGCCATCTTTTGCTCCAATAGAGCCTCTGCTGAGGGAGGGGAAGAGAGAGACAGAGAGGAAGGAGAGGGGAAGGGGTGGAGAAGCAGATGGGCGCCTCTCCTGTGTGCCCTGGCCGGAAATCGAACCCAGGACTTCCGCACGCCAGGCTGATGCTCTACCACTGAGCCAACCGGCCAGGGCCAGCTTCATATTTATTTTTAAATATCTCCTAATTTTTGTGAGCAGTATATCTACTTCCTTGACTTATTTATACTAGTTAATAAATATCTGAGTAAGGCTGGGGATGGGAGCCTCAGTCCTTCAATCTGCTGACCAGGGCTGTTGCCTCCCCTCGGCCCTTCAGAGCATGTCATCTGGTCTCCAGGTAGTTCACTGCCTCCATGACAAGTGGTGCCCTGTGTGAGGATTGGGAACCAAACACGTTTCACTGCTTCGAGTTGTTCACTGTCGCAGCAACAAGTAGCTCCCCACATGAGGAACCAGATGAAATGACCTCCCTAAGCCTGGCAAAGAAAAAGGACATCCGCTCGTCCCATTTGGTAAGGGACACAAGCAGCAGGGAATAGCCCTTGAATGCTTACACAGAGGTCACTTTTAGAAATCAGGCCAGGGGATTTCCCTTTCCCTTCCCCTTCATCTCTCCTTCTTCATGGGGAATCCCCTTTCCCTTGAGCAGAGGAGTTTCCAGTTACAGATATGGGCACTCCTTCAAGCTGCAGGATGTCGGATGGATCAGAATTTAACTGCCTTCTTGCTCAAGATCTGACAACAATGCCCTTGATATCCAAAAAAGGGAAGTTCAGACTTAGAAGATTTGGAAAGCATTTTTACCAAGGGGATGGGTGAAACAATCAAGATGGGATATAAAATGACCTTTTGGGATTGGAAAGGGCTTGTAAAAACTGTTCTTACCACCTAGCCTGAAACTCAGACCAGCCCCTCCCCCTAGATGTTTTACCAACCCTAACCAGCAGGAAGTAGTGACAGAAGAAAAGAACTTCACCCCTTTTTCCTGAAAAAAGAAAAGGGCTGGAATGTTAGGTTTGGGTCCAGGGTGCCTTTGTACTCAAGGCAAAGTAATAAGATAGGAGAGCTCATGCCAGGACTTCAATGTAAAGAGAAGAAAATAAAAGGGGAACACTTTTAAAATCCAAGCAACTCAGTAGCCCATCCCCTGCCTTCTTTCAGTCATACTGGAAGGCTACCAAGGACAAATAAAGAGCCTTGCCTTCTTTGCAATTATTAATAAAATAATTAAAATATAAATTTATGCCCATTTTTTTAACCAGATGGCCTAGAAGAGCATTTGATACTACTACTAGTTTAAATTTGATTAATGTCACTTGAAGTTCTTAACAAAAATAATGTTTGTTATCCCTATATTTAGAAAAGGTTCCTGTTATCTCTGTTATGTCTTTTAAAAATATGAGTTTATTTGCCAATGAGAGAACCTGTTTCTAAAGGTCATGAAATATATTCATAAAAGTATCAATCTAAAATTGATCATTACTGAGTTGTCACTGAAAAGGTTTTTAGAGGTTGATAATTCTGATTAATTAAAAAGAAATTATATGGTTTTAATAATAAAAGATATAAGATATGGAGGTACTTTTAAAATGAAAAGGAAAAAGTACATTGTTCTGAAATCTGGTTATAACTGAATAGATAAGAAAGTTTATGAAAATTGCAGAAAGTTTGTGCAGGTTGTAGAAGGTTTATGCAGAGAAAAAAAGTGAAGAAACTGAGAAGGTGGGCAAAGATGAGAAAAGAAGAAGAAAGAAAGGACCTTAGAAGAAGGATTGTTCTGAAAGAAAAAGAAACATTAGAACATTCTTAGGGGCCTCAGGAGCTTGAGAAATTCACCCAAACTTACAGGTGTTACAGAAAGAGCCAATAGCCTTCTTATGCCCTAACTATACAAACAAAAAAGGGGAGTCAGGAGGAGAGACTCACCCCACAAGAACAATTGTATAGGCTCTTTTTACTCTTAATTTTTTGAACATTTTTTCATGTACACTTACTGCAGCCAAAAGGTATTTTTTACTAACCAAATAATGGCCTAAGCCTCTCCTGTTGTACCGGGATATATTAGTTGGCCCTGAGTGTTAGGATCAGCAAGATTACTAACCTGGGGGTGAGGGTATGTTGCAATTTTTTTTTATCAATAGGTCCTCTTTGTATACAAGGGAGAAACATGAAGCCTTATCATGAGTTGCATCAGCCCCTAGAAAGCAACCCAGTTCCAGAGATCCAGAAGCTGATGGTGAATCCACCTTTGGAAGTGAAGCCGAAAAAGAAGAGGACACCTTACACACTTCCTATAACTCAGGGAGCACCTGACATCACCTTGGACACTTTAAAATGTTGAACAAGGCATGCTAAAGACCTTTTGCAAAATATAGACATGACTGTAATCCCTAAAAACCTGTTTCACTCAATGTTTGCCCTTCAGCTTCCACTGCAACCACCTAACCATCTTTCTCTGTTAAACTTCACTAAAACAAAATAAATAAGTATATGTAGGATATGCTCTGAAAATATGCAGAGTTAGGACAGCAATTAGAGACAGCCAGGTGACCTAGGGCAAAAGCCTTGAGTGGATAAGAGTCCAGGGGCCTCTTTTACCAACATACTGGAAACAGTGTGGCTGGAAACAGCAAAATAGCAGGATAAATTTCAGCTACAGAAAATTCTTTAGGCTCTCAGAACAGAGATTAAAAGTCAGCATGTTCCTTGTCCTTTATTTCACCTCCTGAAAACTTCTGCTGCCTGATTCCTTGACTTATCTCTCCTGGCTAATAAGTATCTAAGTAAGGCTGGGGATAGGGCTTCAGTTCTTCAGTTTGCTGACCAGGGCTATTGACTCCCCTTGATTCCTCGGAGCATTTCATTTGTTCTGGAGTAGTTCATTGTTGCTGCAACAGTATCAGTTTTAACAAAGATTATTAGATAATAAAATATATAAAACAAGACAAATGAATTAAATAAAACACATGGTAGAATGGAATGAATGAGAAGAAAGATAATAAGTTGATGTATTTTTCTTTCATTAGGCAAAGACCTACCTCCCCTGTTGCTTCATTGATAAATTGGATACTCTTAATGTGAGAAAAGTGTGTCTAATGAAATATTAAAGCATAAAGATAACTTTCTTGGATTTACATAAGTTTAAGTCAACTCTGGTAGAGAACAAGCAGACAAAAAAACAGCTGGTAAATATAAGCAGTAACTGATAAGGCTACAAAAAAGCTAAGGTAAAAAAGTCATCAGTGGAGGGAGAAATAATTGTGACGTGAACTGGGTTCGCTAATTTATACCTTTTCCCCACAGCTAATTATAAAATCAAACCTATCATAAATAATCTTAATCATGAATTTAGGTGTCATCTATAAATAAGTTCTTTTCTGGGCCAATATATTCAAAGCTCATATATGCATAGAGACTTCTATATGTCAATATATACACATGGTAAATGGATGATATTTGAATCAAGATAGGTTCACCTTTTCTGATATAGCATAAATCTGAAAATACTTAGTTTTATACTATAATTAAGTCTCTGGGAGTATTTCTTTCTGAATAAATAAAGTAATCAATTCAACTAATTAGATCACTTATTATATGTAAGATTTGGTATAATAAATGTCATCTGAGCTTGCTTAGCTTTTAGCTAATTAAACTCAGTTCAATGTTATAGTTTTCTTATAAATTTGAGTTCAGCCAAGTTAGAAATATAAATTCAGGTGCAAGTATAAAATTCTCACAGAGTGGAAATTAAATATAAAAATTAGTATTCTTAAGGGTAAGGAAGTAAAGTTATGAGATTAAAAAGACATACAGTAAGCCCTGGCTGGTTGGCTCAGGGGTAGAGCATTGGCCCAGCATGTGGATGTCCTAGGTTCAATTCCCGGTCAGGGCACACAGGAGAAGCCCCATCTGCTTCTCTATCCTTCCCCCTCTCATTCCCCCCCCCCCTCAGCCATGGCTTGATTGGAACAAGTAGGCCCTAGGTGTTGATGATGGTGCCATGACCTCTGCCTCAGGCAGTAAAAAGAGCTTGGTTCCTGAGCAACAGAGCAACACCCCAGATGGGCAGAGCATTGCCCCCTAGTGGACTTGCTGGGAGGATCCTGGTGAGGCACATGCACGAATCTGTTTCTGCCTCCCCTCCTCTCACTGAATTAAAGCAAAAAAAGACATACAGTACAGTGGTCCCTCATCTATTGCAGGCTTAGATTCCAGAACCCCCCCACAATAGGCGAAAATCCATGAAGTAGCAACCTTATATTTATTTAATTATTTATACATATTTTAAGGCTTTATAAACCCTCCCCACACTCTTATAAACCTTTCCCACACTGTCATTAACCTTTCCCACACCCTTATAAACACTTCCAATGTTCTTAAACACTTTCTACACTCTTAAGCCTATGTAATTTTAACAACATATAAAATTCTCTATGGGTACTCACTTGTTGAGATTTTCCAACACATTGTTTTACAGTAACTAGATAAGATTAAGATAACAAGTTTCCTGAAGTTTTAAATTTTAAAAACATAGAAAATAAGGAGATCCTTGAATGTTTTTTACAGTTCGCATATATTTAGTATTTATTGTTTTCTAAATTTATCGAAATTAAACCTAAACGCTCCTTTTGACAGAGCTGGCTACATAGCAAAATGCTTTTCATTCAAAGTGAGTATTTGTATTTTCTACACAGTTTGTAAGAAAGCATGCATTTAAAATTTTCTTTGCTTCTGGCTACCATTTTTTTTTTAAATTTTTTTTATTTATTCATTTTAGAGAGGAGAGAGAGAGGGAGAGAGAGAGAGAAGGGGGGAGGAGCTAGAAGCATCAACTCCCATATGTGCCTTGACCAGGCAAGCCCAGGGTTTTGAACCGGCGACCTCAGCATTCCAGGTTGACGCTTTATCCACTGCGCCACCACAGGTCAGGCATGGCTACCATTTTTATAACTGCAAAATAAGGTCTTCAGTAGGAAGAGAGAAGGTCTTCACAGCAAGCACTGCATATTTTGATCTGAAGAAGATTGACTTAGTCCCATCACTAGCCAAATCTGGAAGGAAATAATATCAGATATTTTATTGGATAGATTTAAGCATTTAATTTTTTTGAATTGTTTAATCTAGGGCCCTCACAAGAAAAAAAAAGAAACTCATTATGTTTTTATAATAAAATTTTCTGAATCATATATGTAGGTCAATATCTGGAACTTAGAATTCTTTCAGTTTCCAATCTTTAGTTGCAAAGAAGTGATCTTTCATTATTAACCTTCACTAGAAAGCATTCCTTCCAGTGTTGCCTTTCAAAAGATGAATAGAGTAGTGTCCTTAACATGTTCACCAAGTCAACTTGGACTTGGTGAACATGTTAAGGACACTACTCTTTTATGGATTCTTGCTGTATTGGCCAAGAGTTTGCTTAAAGGCTTTTAATCACTGTAAAAAAATAGAGGACTGGATGAAAAAGATGGGGCACATATACACCATGGTATATTATTCAGCTAGGAGAAATGATGACATCAGATCACTTACAGCAGAATGGTGGAGTCTTGGTAGCATTGTGCGGGGTGAAATAAGCGAATCAGAAAAAAACAGGAACTGCAGGATTCCATACATTGGTGGGACATAAAAGCGAGACTAAGAGGCATGGACAGGAGTGTGGTGGTTACGGGGGGGGGGGGGTAGGGTGGGGGGAGGGAAGGAGGGAGAGGGGGAGGGGGAGGGGTACAGAGAGAACTGGATGGAGGGTGGCGGAGGACGATCTCTCTTTGGGTGATGGGTATGCAACAGAACTAAATGACAAGATAACCTGGAAATGTTTTCTTTGAATGTATGTACCCTGATTTATTGATGTCACCCCATTAAAATAAAAATTTATTTATAAAAAAAAGATGAATGGATATATTTCAAAAAATGTATAATACATTTATTTCTATGATTACATTCAGAAATATATTTTCTCAGTATAATAAGTATTTTAATTTAGCCAGTAGATCATTTATTTTCTTTGTGATGGTGGAATTGTAGTGTTTTGAACTGTGTGCTTTATCAAGTATAATTATCCTTTATATAAAATGAGAAATTAGTCTTGCCTTGTTATTCTTACTGAGGCACTTGACCTTGAGAGGAGTTTTATTTTCCCATTATTAGGAATGTCTGGAAAATGTATCTTTTTCCTTAGACTTCTAGCATATCAGTACATGTGACCTAACAGTAGGATTGATGGCATGCAGTCTCCTGTTCTGTTTAGGATTTCTGTGTTCATACATTTGCTATTGTGCTACTTTCTTATTTGTATAATGAAGTGATTGGGAGAGACTGCTGATTTTGACATTTTAATTTTAGTACAATATACTTTAAAAAAAACATAACCTGTCCCCCTTTGTTTTCACGATCTACAGTCACTTCTGCAAACTCCAGGGATATGTCCAATGAGCAATTGAAAAGTGACCTGAGAAGAATTCCAAGGTCCTTCAGCTACAAAAATCTATGATTTTCTCTAAATGATTTATAATATAGAATAAAGAAATATTTTCAGATTTTTCAGGCCTTTGCTCTGTTTTCTCTTCTTAGAATGTTTTCTTTAATAACAACACATGTGGAACTCTTTCTAAAACCTACCCTTAAACTTCAAACTCAGTTTCCTTGTCCCAGAAAATGCCATTGTCTTTCAGTTAGTCTCTGCAGTCCTTATACTTCTCCAGTCTGTAATCAGGGTTGCCTACCAGAGAATATTTGTTTAATAAAATTATTTAGAAAGGAAATAGAGGAAATAGACCCAAATCAACACTTTGATTAAAGGCTTTGTTACTAAAAGAGCCAAGTAAAATAAAGAATACTGAAGGAAGGGGAAGAGAGTTAAATGCTTTCTAATAAAATTACTCAACAATTCTTTCACACATATGCTGAAATAAACAAACATATTTTAAGAATGGACTGTGGCCCTGGCCGGTTGGCTCAGCGGTAGAGCGTCGGCCTGGCATGCGGGGGACCCGGGTTTGATTCCCAGCCAGGGCACATAAGAAAAGTGCCCATTTGCTTCTCCACCCCCACCCCTCCTTCCTCTCTGTCTCTCTCTTCCCCTCCTGCAGCCAAGGCTCCATTGGAGCGAAGATGGCCCGGGCGCTGGGGATGGCTCCTTGGCCTCTAAGTGGCTCTGGTCGCGAAAGAGCAACGCCCCGGAGGGGCAGAGCATCGCCCCCTGGTGGGCAGAGCGTCGCCCCTGGTGGGCGTGCCGGGTGGATCCCAGTTGGGCGCATGCGGGAGTCTGTCTGACTGTCTCTCCCTGTTTCCAGCTTCTAAGAAATAAAAAGGAAGAAAAAAAAAAAAAGAATGGACTGTGATTGGCCCTGGCCGGTTGGCTCAGCGGTAGAGCGTCAGTCTGGCATGCAGGGGACCCGGGTTCGATTCCCGGCCAGGACACATAGGAGAAGCGCCCATTTGCTTCTGCACCCCCCCTCCTTCCTCTCTGTCTCTCTCTTCCCCTCCTGCAGCCAAAGCTCCATTGGAGCAAAGATGGCCTGGGCGCTGGGGATGGCTCCTTGGCCTCTGCCCCAGGCACTGGAGTGGCTCTGGTCGCAGCAGAGCGATGCCCCGGAGGGGCAGAACATCGCCCCCTCGTGGGCAGAGCGTCGCCCCTGGTGGGCGTGCCGGGTGGATCCCGGTCGGGCGCATGCGAGAGTCTGTCTGACTGTCTCTCCCTGTTTCCAGCTTCAGAAAAATACAAAAAACAACAACAAACAAACAAACAAACAAAAAAGAATGGACTGTGATTTATACCTTACATCATCTACAAGATAGACTTGCTAGGAGACTCAACCTATAGAACATCTATAACAAAATATAGAAACAAATCCTTGTGATACTATATTTAGTCATGATTTTTTTTCAAAATACAACTTCTAAAACTAATTTTGAAGAAAAAATGATAAATTGGACTATAGAAAGATTAAAAACTTTTCTTTTTCAAAAGACACTAAAGCAAATGAAAAGACAAGTCACAGGCTGAGAGAAGATAGTTGCAAAACATTTATGGTCAAGTTCTTGCTTTCAGAATAGAAAACAAATAAAACCTTTCTCAAAACTTTCACAATGCCACATTAACAAACAGAACACTGAGTCAAAAAATGGGCAAAAGATTTGAACACCTTCATTAACAAAGTTTTGATTTGTGCTTCCCTAATGCCTAATGATGTGCAACACCTGTTCAAGTGCTTATTGTTCATCCATATATTCTTTTCAGCGAAACATCTGTTTATGTGTTTTGCTTATTTTCTAAATGAATTGATTGTTTTTAAAATGATGAGTTTTGAGAGTTCTTTATATACTCTGGATACTAGTCCTCTGTTAGATGTGTGGCCTGCAAACATTTTCTATAAGATTGCAGCTTGTCTTTTCATCCTCCTCAGAGGGTCTTTCAGAAAGCCAATATGTTAAATTTTATAAGTCCAGTGTATCATTTTTTTCCATTTATAAATTGTGTTTTTGTGTCAAGTCTAAGGAATCTTTTCCTAGCCCTAGATCTTGAGTATTTTCTCCTGTCAAAAAGCAAGTTTTTTTTCGTTGATATTTTGTTTGAGTAGGGTGATCATTGTCAAAAAGATGTTTCATTTTGGTTCTTTAGAAGAGAGAAACATATTTTTACCAGGAAATCTTGTTCTACTGTTGAAAGTTCCAGGTGGAATGTTATGCAGTGCTCTGTCCTATGTATATGAAAGGCAATGAGAAAAATCAAGGAACTCACCACCAGTTTATTCTTTAAATCCAGCAGTCTCTAGGCAGACTACCTTGTTCTCTCTACTTTTGAGAGACTTCCTATGCTTGTTTTTTGTGTGTCCAGTGATTTTGGTTATAAGAGAAAGGACCTGGGAGAAAGGGTGCTACTACACCATCTTGGCAAAAGTGGGAGTCCCAAATCATACAATTTTAACATAACTTAGATATGATATGCAAAGCTCCATACACTTATTATTGATTTCACATTGTATTAAGAAATTAAGATGATTTATCTAGATTTATACTAAGAAAACTGTGTTGAGGTGTTATGACACTCAAAGTTAAGTGGTGAGACCATCACTGTTGAGATTTTATCATCAGCAGTATAGTTATTCATTCATGCATTGATCCCTTGTAGTTGAGTGCTCTCTGTGTGTAAGGTACTATGTTAGATGCTGGCGATACAGTAGTGATAAAAGTGGATGGAGTACTGTCCACATAAAATTTTACAGTCATATACAATCAGTACATTTTATAAATACAAGATATAATTAAGAGTAATAGATAGGGTAGATTTCTACCATTTATTAAAACCTTACCCTACCCCAGGCATTATTTTAAGAATTTGCATAGATTTTGTAATAGAAAGTGCTACCAGAAACAAAAACATCACACTTCAAAGTTATTATAAAAACAGAAGTAAATATTGGTCAACAAATTATATACTATAGAATAAACACTTTTAATTTTTTAGTATATGTAATTAACATCTGTTATAAAAATGTTCATTGGAATGACTGTAAATCTATGTGAAAGGAATTTAAAATATGTTTCACCTTCTCTGGGTACTATTATAAATTTTACAGAATAAAAAAATAATTCTTCCTTATTTTTGTTTTGTTTTTTTATCTTGATGCAGAAATATGCTCCTCTCCTCTTCCTTGAGGCAATGAATCAGTCTATTCAGGGCTTGTGATGGGTTGGGGTTTTGTTGCTAACATTTCCTCAGGCTTCAAATCAAATTCTTCCAGTAGTGAGCTGCTGTTCCCTTTTGCTTGTTTTGTGTCTGTGGTGGCAGAGGTCTTTTCACAGCATTTCTGCTTCTGTTACAAAAGCAGTCCCTTCATGCCTGAGTCAAAATAGCTCTCTCCTCAGTCTTAACTGGACCCCAGCAGTAAATTCCTGTTGCTTATTCTTAGATGCTAAGATCATAGTGGGCTCAGAGCTATCTCCATTCTTGGTTTAGCCTCAATCTCGGACAGACTCTGTGAGCCTGGGCCTCCAGGCTCAAACTGTCTCAGCCATCCTGCAACCATTATAGAATGATATCTATGTCTTATATGTATGATGTATGTTGGTTGGAAGAGAATATTAGCTCATCCTTCACTAACAGCAAACTTCCTTAGGATCCCAAGCATAGAGTTTTTCTTCCTCTTACCCAGGGATAAATGGATTTTGCTTTTGTGCCTTTCCCTGAAGCAGTAGACACTTGCCTAGACCTTGAAGAAAGAGAAGATGTTTACTTCCTCACTGAGCAAATGGGTATAATTTCTACCCATCTTCAAGAAGAAAGTAAATAATTGAAAAATTTGTTGATGAACTGATTCCTATTATGTTTACTGTTACAAAATTTCTACTTGTATAATGTGTTCACAGTCACAGTTTAGTATAGTCCTTATATCTCTCCTCTTCTGCTTTTTTATCTGTCTATCTCTCTCTCTCTCACCATACCCCCATCTCTGTCTCTGTTGTCCTCTTGCTTTTATTCTAGCTCTCATCTTCTTGCTCATGCTACTTGTAATAACCTCATATGCTTCTCTGATGACTATCCTCCTTCACTAGATAGCCCAGGCTAAGGCTTCTTTTATACTTGGGAGTAAGTGGGTCGTGTCCCCCAAACTGTCCATTCTTCCCTTGCAGGGTGGCTTCATCAGTTCTATTCAGAGAAAGTAAAATAAACTTTTCAGGCTTTGCTTCAAGCGGTAGCCTCCAATCCAATGTTCTTTCAGTAGTGAAAACAGTCATCAAGCTATCATTTATTCTCATTCGGTTTAGAACACAATAGTGAATAGACTTTTCACTATTGTCTCTGTAAGTCATTAAGGTTTATAGGAAACCTGAAAAACAGATGAGAATCAAGGTACTGGATAAGTTTGATTAATGGGGTCAAGAAAATGTTCAATAAACTCCATAAAGAAGGCTGATCTATATGAGACAGAGGGTGTGGCATAGCCTAGCATTGATTTAGAAAGTTCTGTATGAATACTTTTTCCTCAATAAAATCTTTGAGTTTTATCATGCCTTTATATGACATTTTCCTGGAGCAGCCTTTTATTCATTCTACTGGGAAATTTACATCTGAAATGCTCCTTCATTCACAAAATAGACTTTTTAACAGTAGTACAGACTTTATTCTTTTTATAGCATCATGTGTGGAATATCTGC
This sequence comes from Saccopteryx leptura, assembly GCF_036850995.1. NCBI lineage: Eukaryota > Metazoa > Chordata > Mammalia > Chiroptera > Emballonuridae > Saccopteryx > Saccopteryx leptura. The sequence continues at coordinate 158,995,049 of NC_089506.1, read as the reverse complement.
AGGTATGTAATATATGCATTTCAGTATTTCAAAGAAAATTGATGTCAGATACATAACCAATATATGCTTGGACTGTTGGATTGTAATTTTCACATGATACTGCAAGGGAAGTGGGTATTTTGATTTGAAAACCTCTGCTTATTAAAATAAATTATGATTTGCTGCACTCATTTCTTAATTAATATGACAAAGCCAAATTTCATTTCAAAACTCCTTTTTCAGTCTCTTTATAAGTTTTATTGTTATTCTGAACTCCCTTCAGTTTGTCTCTGACCTAATGTACTGACATTGTCAAATATAATATAATACACTAACTTGTACTCTGTGGCATGGGACACCTTGTACAGTCCTCCCTATAAAAGATATACCAGGTACCTACCTTACAGTGCAAGGCTCTCAGGGAGCACATAAACATGTCTGATCAGTATCTGCACTAAACATATGCAAGCTGAATATGATGGTTATATACAGTGATACACTTAACATAGCAATGACCTAAACATACTTGCGGATTTCTTCAATGTTGAAGGGATAACTCAGTAAAAAATCATTTCAAAAATAAATATCAAGGGGCCCTGGCCGGTTGGCTCAGCGGTAGAGCGTTGGCCTAGCGTGCGGAGGACCCGGGTTCGATTCCCAGCCAGGGCACACAGGAGAGGCGCCCATTTGCTTCTCCACCCCTCCGCCATGCTTTCCTTGCTTTCTCTCTCTTCCCCTCCCGCAGCCAGGGCTCCATTGGAGCAAGGATGGCCCGGGCGCTGGGGATGGCTCTGTGGCCTCTGCCTCAGGCGCTGGAGTGGCTCTGGTCGCAATATGGCGACGCCCAGGATGGGCAGGGCATCGCCCCCTGGTGGGCAGAGCGTCGCCCCATGGTGGGCGTGCCGGGTGGATCCCGGTCGGGCGCATGCGGGAGTCTGTCTGACTGTCTCTCCCTGTTTCCAGCTTCAGAAAAATTAAAAAATATATATATATATATCAGGGTGGAACATTTGGCTATGACCAAGTGAGATCAGTAAATAACACTCCCTAAAAGCAACTACGAGGCTATACCAAGTGGACAGGAGCAACTATTTGAGCACCTTGAAATTTGACCAAAGACATTGGAAAGCTTGAGAAGTGTTTATCTTTAAAAATATGCTGAACATCAGACAAACTCTAATGTGGAGCCGGAAGGCAAAGGAAAACTGGTTTTTAGAATGGGGTATGGCAGAAACAGGGCAGCTTTGTGGCTTAAGGATAATATCTATATAACTCTGTATATACAGATATGCAAAAATAACAGCAACTGAACCATAATTCACCCATGACAATACTGATGAGAAATTATTTTTCTCCCATGTATGTGGAAATGGTTATTTGTGTGTTCATGTGCAATAGGTACAGGGTTAGAGATACCATGATGGAAAAACAGAGTAAGCAAGAAAGACATAAAAGAAAGAAGGGTTAATTTTTTACATACACTTTGAGAACAGCAACAAAGACTTCCTGGAGATGGTACTTGTAAAAGTCCTGAAGTGAAGAAAGTGAATCCCTGTGGTGATTTGTATGGATTGGAAAATGAGAGAAGAAAGATATTTCAAGTAAACAGCTGCAAGATCAGGAGGGAAAGGTACAGAAGGATTTGGCAGGCTATTCTGGGCAGCAGTGAGAGGAGGGGAGTTACAGGAAATATCAGAGGCATTTGGGCACTAAATCAAGATGACCTTTAACACTTTGTCACAGAGTTAGAGTTTTTCCCAACAGGAACAGAAGCCATTAATAAAAGAGCTGTTCGTAAGTATTGTATCAGATGTATAAATAAGAAATGCTAATCTGATAGTAGCCTGGGTGAAGTGAAATGAGAATAGAGACAGGGACACAACTTGGGTAGGTTATCATAATCATTAAATGAGAATACATACTGGGTGGGGCAACAGTAGGTTTCAGTTGTTTGTATGGTCAATAATTAATGATATAAGAATAAACTCTGTGTTTCATGTACTCACAACTGTAAACCTACTTTTGTTCCACCCTGTGTAATGAAAGTTTAGACTCAGAGCCACTTACCTTAAGCTATTTGGTCTTGAGCTTCATTACACTATTGCCAATTATTAAGGGTACAAAGAACCTTCCTTTCTTTTTTTTTTTTTATAAATTTGCCTTGTTAAAAATTAATGCAGAAATAAATTATTAGTTTTAAATAATATAAAATATAAATTACAAAGCCACTACATAAATGTTGCATTTTTATGAAAATATAAGTGTTATGAAATATATTTTCATAATTAAAAATAAATAGTGAAAAATGTGGCAAACAAATTGATGTTTCTTTCTCTCAAAAAATAAATAAAAAGAAGATGTACTGATTGCCAACCTTTATGTGAAAAGATGCTCAATATCATTAATCTTCAGAGAAATGCAAATTGAAATCAAAATATCACCTCACACATGTTAGAATGGCTATTATCAAAAAGAAAACAAGCATTTGCGAGGATGTGGAGAAAAGGGAACCCTTGTGCACTATTGTGGAAATGTACATTAGTGCAGCCACTGTGGAAAACAGTGTGGAGGTTCTTCAAATAATTAAAAAATAGGGCTACCATATGATCCAGCAATTTCACTTCTGTGTATTTATCCAAAGCAAATAAAAACACTAATTTGAAAAGGTATGTGCAAGGAGTCCAGGATGACAATGGAGTAGGCGGATGTTCCAACTATCACCTTCCAGGACCAAATTGGATTACAACTTAATTTAAGAACAGTCATTTTGAGAAACCAACTTTGGATTAAACAAAGAGGAGCCTATAACTAAGGATCATAGAAGAAGCCACACTGTGACTGGTAGTAAGGGCAGAGATGCAGAAAAGGCTGCCCTGCTCCCAGGAGCGAACAATGGCTGAGGGTCTGGAGAAACTCTCATTGTGTGGAGGGTTGCCCTGAGAGGTGTGGATCCTCAACTCCAGGCCAGGAGCTCCAGCCTAGAGTCTCAGAGCCTAGAAGAGGTGCACAGACAGAATTTAGAGGTAAAAAGAGCCAAGTTTCTATCTGCGAGAAAAAGAAGAAGCTCTCAGAGTTGAATGTTCCATATTAAAGGGCCAGCACAGAAAATCTTGTTTGTAGTCACCCAGGGCTCCAGTGAGAGACATATGAGAGGACTAAAATTACATGAGGAGAGTGTAAAGTTGGAGGCCTAGGGAGTGACACCATGTGGGAAGGCCACCGGAACCCTTGTGCTGAGTCATTCTCCAGTACTGCAGTCTCCATCTTTCTTGGGTGGAACAGTTCCCTCTGAGTGGCACCAGCCTGGGCAAAAGCAACTGTTCTGACATCTGGAGTCTCTATGGCCCCAGTCATGGAGACTGGGTTGTGCTGAGAAGCCAGAAAGCAAGGGGTGCATCAGTGACTCAGTTTTCTGAGCCAGAGCTTTCCCTTACATGCTCCTGAGTCTAAAACTGGCAATTTACCCTCACAGGAAACTCAGTAGAAACTTTCCAGAGTATGGGCAGACCACACCCCTGGGTCTCAGAGGTCACACACACCAGACTCCTGGGGCCATGTCCTACTGAGGTCTGTGAAAAAAGGCTGGACAGACTGACACCTGGGTCCAAAGAGCAGAGCCATACTCACCACCCTTTCTAATTCCTGAATTGCCACAGACTCTAGTCTCTCCCAGAGGTTTGTTTTTTTTTTTCAATGGCTGACCCCAACAAGAAGCCAGCAGACAGGGGCTGTAAGAAGCAGGACTCAGGAAACCTTGGCCTTTTAAGTGGACCTTCCCTTAGGCCCAGTTGTACAAAAGCCAGCCTAGGTGTGCAGCTTGGTATTTCCATGTGCATGTGGGCCCAGTGGAGGCAGCCACAAACTTTGGATTGCTTGTACCTCAGCAAGAATTTTGCTGAGGGCCAATAATGGGCAGTGTCTACCACTGGTCTGCACTGGATTTCTGTCAGGGAGGCCCAGGGCTGGCATATCCAGTGGCCGGCTGCAGACAGCATTGATTCAGGACCTACCAACACTTGCTAGAGTGGTAACTTAAAAAAGGGATCCTCACACCTGAACCAGCTGAGGTGAGCCTGCTCTCTGTGATCAGCACCAACACAGCAGCTCATGTGCATTATTAGATAGGTTGGAGCTTCACAATTAGCCAGCCTGGGAGCTGGATATCCGCTTTTCAGGGCTAGATTTCACAGTGGGAAGGGAGAGAGGCTTGAAACAAGGACATTTAAAGTATGGATCCCTGTGAGCCTATTGTTGGGTCTGGTTTAGGGACTTAGCCACTTTCTTGGGGTGCACGGTCAACCCCAGCACAGGACTCTCTCAGTCTTTTTCCTGAGACCAGGGTCTCACCAGCTGTAAGAATTTCTGCAGAGGTAACTGTCAGCCCCACTCAATCTGAACTTGCTGCTCACCTTGTAGGGGAGAAACAAAATTTGAGTATCCAGCAGTGGCTAAGGGATTAGGCTCTGGAGTAGGGGCCACATTATCCATACAGAGATTCTGATCAAGAGACCCCTGAAGTAGGGGGTCCCAATCACGTTGCATTCCCAAATTCCACTACCCTAACCCCAAAAGCTTGCAACTATAGAGGGTTTGTTTGGATGAGGCCAATCTGTGCCCACACTACAGTCTTTCTACAGAAGACTGTTGGAAGAGCAGGCAGCTTCAAGAGGAGGTGGAGCAGCTAAAAAGTGGAGGCAAATCTTATGGAGATCGGGGCTTTTACTGCTGTCATCTCTAAGGAGGAAGCTAATCTTTATACACAGGTTGCACCATCCCACAGTACTCAGGCACAAAAACACTGATATGAACAGTAAAAAGAGCTGTAGCAGCAAACACATAGCCTATAGCAGGTTACAAACAATGGCTGATGCCAACCCAAGAAGATCTAGAGTCAACACAACTGATAGTGAGTGGCAGACAGCACCAACCCTAGACTGAGCTAGCTACACAAGCAGCCTGCCTAAAGGAGGTGACTAGCAGGTACCATACACTGTGGATAATAAATATGCCCAAAAGGACAAACACTGTACAGTGTGTAATACATATGATCAAGTTTGACCCTTAGAGCCAGCCAGCCTAAAGAGATAACCATATCCATGGAAGGACTAACTGCATTCAATACTCACATGCAACAGAAGGGAAAACAGGACCCACCAAAAGCATTCCCAGAGCAAGGAAAATAGGTAGCTTGGAGGCCAGTATCACTGAGCACATCTTCCTTCTGAAGACATCACAAAAATTTCAAAGTCAGACAGAACTCCCTAATACACAGACAAAAAGGGCAGACCAAAAAACGTCACCCAAATAAATCAACAAGAAAAATCCCCCAAAAAAGAACTACATGAAATAAAAGTAACCAAAGTACCAGATGCAGAGTTTAAAATAATGATTTTTAGGATGCTCAAGGATCTTAAAACAAAAATGGAGGGTCATAATGAGAACCTAAATAATGAGATAGCAAGCGTAAAAAAACCCTAAACATTGAAATCACAAAAAAGGAGTCAGAAATGACAAATACAGTATTAGAAATGAAGACTGCACTAAAAGAAATCAATAGCAGCCTCGATGAAGCAGAGGATTGAATGAGCAATTTAGAAGACAAGATAAACAGAAGCACAGAAGCAGAGCACAGAAACAGAGACTAAAAAGACTGAGGAAATTCTAAGAGACCTCTGTGACACCATGAAGAGTAACAACATCCATATCATAGGGGTTCCTGAAGGAGAAGAGAATGAACAAGGGATAGAGAACCTGTTTGAAGAAATTAGAGCTGAAAATTTTCCTAAATGATGAAGGAAAAAGTCACACAAGTTCAAGAAGCATAGAGAGTCCCATTAAAGAGGAACCCAAAAAGGTCTACACCAACACACATGATAATTAAAGTGCCAAAGTTAAGAGACAAAGAAAGAATATTAAATGCTACAAGAGAAAAGCAGTTAATTACTTACAGAGGAGCCCCCATAAGGATAACATTCGACTTCCCAACAGAAACACTTGATTCCAGAAGTGACTGGCAAGACTACTTTATCCAGCAAGGTTGTCATTTAATGTTGAAGGAAAAATAAAAAGCTTTTGATACAAAAATAACAAACAAACAAAAACACTCCATAAATTTATTACAACAAAACCAGTAGTGCAAGAAATGTTAAGGGGCCTGCTGGAGAAAAAGAAATCAAGAAAAAGAGGATTGTAGATTTAAAGAATAAAATGGCAATAAATAAGTATATATAAATAATAATCTTAAATGTAAATGAATTAAATGCTGCAATAAAAACACATAGGGTAGCCGCATGGATAAGAAAACAGGACACATACATATGCTGTTTATAACAGATCCACCTCAGAACAAAAGATACACATAGACTAAAAATGAAGGGATGGAAAAAAAGTATTTCATGTAAATGGAAAATAAAAAAAGTTGGGGTAGCAATACTTATATCTGACAAAATAGACTTTCAAACAAAGGTTATAGTAAGGGATAAAGTCACTACATATTGATAAAAGAGCAAGATTGACATCAATACTATAATAGTAGAATATTTTAATACCACACTAACATTAATGAACAGATCCTCCAGACAGAAAATTAACAAAAAAACCCAGCAGCCTTAAATGACACACTAGATCAACTGGATTTAACTGATAACTTCAGAACCATTACCCCAAAGCAGTGGAATATACATTCTTTTCAAGTGCTCATACTACATTCTTTTTTTTTTGAACAAATTTTATTGTGACACCTTAGTTGTTCATTGATTGCTTTCTCATATGTGCCTTGACCGTGGGCCTTCAGCAGACTGAGTAAACCCTTGCTCAAGCCAGTGACCTTGGGTCCAAGCTGGTGAGCTTTGGTCAAACCAAATGATCCCGCGCTCAAGCTGGTGACCTCAGGGTCTCGAACCTGGGTCCTCCACATCCCAGTCCAACGCTTTATCAGGCGCCACTGCCTGGTTAGGCTCATAGTATATTCTTTAGGATAGATCATATGTTAGAAGACAAAACAAGTCTCGATAAATGTAAGAAGATTGAAATTATACCAAGCATCTTCTCTGATTACAATGGCATAAAACTAGAAATCAACTACAATAAAGAAACTGAAAAACATTCAAAAAATTGGAGGTTAAATAGCATGCTAGTAAATAACAAATGGTTTGACAATGAGATCAAAGAAGAAGTAAAAAATTCCCTTCAAACAAATGAAAATAAACACATAACAACTCAAAATGTATGGGACACAGCAAAAGCAGTCCTGAGAGGAAAATTTATTGCATTACAGGCATACCGTAAGAACAAGAAGTGGCTCAAATAAACATCTTAACCTTGCATCTAAAAGAACTAGAAAAAGAAAAACAAATAATGCCCAGAGAAAGTAGAAGGAAGGAAACAATAAAGATCAGAGTGAAAATTAATAAAAGAGAGGCTTTTAAAAAAATACAATAGATCAATGAAACCAAGAGCTGGTTCTTTGAAAAGGTAACAAGATTGATGAAATTTTAACAAGACTTATCAAGGAAAAAAAAAAGAACTAAAATAAATAAAATTAGAAATGAAAGTGATGAAGTAACAACTGACACTGTAGAAATTCAAAGGATTATAAAAAAAATACTATGAAGATTTATATGCCAAAAAAGAAGTGGACAACCTAGGCAAAATAGACAAATTCCTAGAAACATACAATCTTCTAAAACTCAATCTGGAAGAATTAGAAAACCTAAACAGACCAATTATAAAAAATGAAATTGAAACAGTTATCAGAAAATTCCCAGCAAACAGAAGTTCCGGACCAGATGGCTTCACAGGCAAATTTTACCAAACATTCAAAGAGGAAGTAATACCTGTCTTTCTCAAGCTGTTTCAAAAAAATTCAATAAAAGGGTAGAAATACAAACTCTTTTTTGAGGTAAGCATTACCCTCATTCCAAACCAGGTAAAGATACTACAAGGAAAGAGAACTATAGGCCAATATTTCTTATGAACATAGATGCTAAAATTCTCAACAAAATGTTAGCAAACCGGATCAAGCAATACATCAAAAAGATCATACATCATGATCAAGTGGGATTCATTTCAGAGAGGCAAGCCTGTTACAATGTTCACAAATCAATAAATGTGATTCATCACATAAAGAAAAGGAAGGATTATATCAATAGATGCAGAAAAAAAAATTTGATAAAATCCAGCACCTATTTATGATCAAAACCCTCAACATAGTGGGAATACAGGGAACATACCTTAACATAGGGAAGGCCATCAATGACAAACTGATAGCCAACATCATACTCAAAGGGCAAAAATTAAAAGCAATTCCCTTAAGATCAGTAACAAGGCAGGGGTGCCCCTTTTCACCACTCTTATTCAATACAGTTCTGGGAGTCCTATCCATAGCAATCAGACAAGAAAAAAATAAATAAAAGGCATCCAAATTGAAAAAGAAGAAGTAAAACTATCATTATTTGCTGATGACATGATACTGTACATAAAAACCCTAAAGCCTCAATCAAAAAACTAATAGACCTGATAAATAAATTTGGCAAGGTGGCAGGATATAAAATTAATATTTAGATATCAGTGCATTTTTATATACCAACCTTAAACTATCTGAAAGAAAAATTAAGGAAACAATCCCCTTCACTATTGCAATAAAAAATAAAGTATCTAGGAGTAAATTTAACCAAGGAGGTAAAAGCTTGTACTCAGAAAATTATAAGACATTATATAAAGAAATCAAGGAAGATACAAACAAGTGGAAGCATATACCATGTTCATGGATATAAATAATAAACATCATTAAAATATTTATATTACCCAATGCAATCTATAGATTCAATGCAACTTCAATTAAAATACCAATGGCATACTTCAAAGATATAGAACAAATATTCAAAAAATTTATATGGAAACAAAAAAGAATTCAAATAGCCTCAGCAATCTTGAAAATAAAGCAAAAAGCAGGTGGTATTACAATTCCAGATAATAAGTTATACTGTAATGCCATTGTAATCAAAACAGTTTGGTACTGGCATAAGAACAAGCACACAGATCAATGGAACAGGACAGAGAAGCCAGAAATGAACCCATGCCTTTATGGTCAATTGATATTTGACAAAGGAGGTAAGAGCATACAATGGAGTAAAGACAGTCTCTTTCATAAATTGTGTTGGGAAAATTCAACAACAGTACATGCAAAAAAGTGAAAGTAGACCACCAATTTACACCATTCACAAAAATAATCTCAAAATGGATAAAAGACTTAAACCATAATCATCTTGAAACCATCAACATCGCAAAATCATGAACATCTTAAAAGAAAACATAGGCAGTAAACTCTCCAACATCTCTTGTAGCAATATTTTTACCAATATATCTCCATGGGCAAGTGAAGTAAAGGACAAAATAAACAAATGGGACTACAGTGTGTCCGTAAAGTCATGGTGCACTTTTGACCGGTCACAGGAAAGCAACAAAAGATGATAGAAATGTGAAATCTGCACCAAATAAAAGGAAAACCCTCCCAGTTTCTGCAGGATGATGTGGCAGCATGTGCGCATGCTCAGGTGATGACATAACACCGTGTATACAGCGAATCAGCCCACAGCCATGCCAGTTGAGATGTGGATGGTACAGAGGAAAGTTCAGTGTGTTATATGGCTTGCTAAATTTGAATCTGTGACCAAAGTGCAACGTGAATATTGGCGTGTTTATAACGAAGCACCACCACAAAGGAATAACATTATTCAGTGGGATAAGCAGTTGAAGGAAACCAGCAGTTTGGTGGAGAAAACCCGTTCTAGTAGGCCATCAGTCAGTGACGAATCTGTAGAGGCTATACAGGATAGCTACCTAAGGAGCCCTAAAAAATCTGTGCTTGAGCCCACATCAAACTGCACTGAATAGGTATGAAACTGGGGGAGTTTTCCTTTTATTTGGTGCAGACTTCACATTTCTATTATTTTTTGTTGCTTTCCTGTGACTGGTCAAAAGTGCACCATGACATTACGGACACACTGTATACCAAACTAAACACTTTTATATAGCAAAAGACACCATGAATAAAATAAAAGACAACCTGCACAATGGAAAAATATATAATATTTGCCAATATGTCTGATAAGGGCTTAATAACCAACATTTATAATGAACTTTTAAAACTCAACACCAGGTAGGTAAACAATCCAATTAAAAAATGGGCAAAGGAACTGAATAGACACTTCTCCAAAAAGGACATACAGATGGCCAATGGGCATATGAAAAAATGTTCAATGTCACTAATCATTAGAGAAATACAAGTTCAAACCACAATGAGTTATCACTTCACACCTGTCAGAATGGTGCTCATTAACAAATCAACACACATTAAGTGCTGGTGTGGTGTGGAGAAAAGGGAACCCTCCTGCACTGCTGGCGGGAATGCAGACTTGTGAAGCCACTGTGGGTAAGAGTATGGAATTTCCTCAAAATATTAAAAATGGAACTGCCTTTTGACCCAGCTATCCTACTTTTAGGAATATATCTTAAGAATACCAGATCACTGATTCAAAAGAATATGTGCATTCCCATGTTTATTGCAGCATTGTTCAGTCAGTGGATGAATGGATTAAAATTGTGGTACATATACACAATGGAATATGTAGCTATAAAACAAAAAAATAATCATACTTTTTGCAATGGCTGGGACAGACCTGGAGATTATTATGCTAAGTGAAATAAACCAGGAAGATAAAGAAAAATATCATATGATCTCACTAATATGTGGAATCTAATGAACAAAGTAAACTGAAGAAGGCAGAGGTGGAGTCACAGAGAGCAGAGGGACAGCTGTCAGAGGTAAGGGAATGAGGAGACAGGATCAGAGAAAGTGAAGGGATTAGTGAAATTATATATACATAACACATAGATACAGATAAAAGGACAGGAAATCCCAGAGGGAAGGGAGGGAAGGTAATTAGGAGGGATGGGGACCACGTGGGTATTGGGAGACATAGGGGTAGGGGTGAAGGTGTTATTTTGAGCGGGACACTTAAATCCATGTTAACACAATGAATTAAAATTAATAAAAATTTTAAAAAGGAAGCAATATGGAAATATCTTAAATAACTGTTTTATTTTTTGTTTTGCTATTACTTAATATTTTAAAACTTTTTTATAATCTAGTTTTGTGTATCTTTTTATTGTTCTTACTTAAGTATTAAATGCATGAAATAATAAAAAAAGGAAAAGATATGGGCATTCCTCTGTTTATTGCCACATTACTTACACTAACCAAGATATAATTAAAAGAACATCTAAGTATCCATCAGCAGAGAAATGACAGATTAGTGACATTGGATAAAGAGGATATACACACACACACAGAGTGAAACACTATTCAGTCATATAAAGGAGTGAGATTTTGCCATTTGTGACACCATTGATGGATCTTGAGGGCATTATGATAAATGAAATAAGTTAGAGAAAGACAAGTATCATATTGTCTCACTTATTTGTATAATCTAACAACAAATAAAGTTCATAGATACAGAGAACAAATTGGTGGTTGTCAGAGGCAGAGGTTAGGAGGTGGGCAAATGGGTGGAGGGGGGTCATAAGATATAAATTTCCAGTTATAAAATAAGTCATTGGTATGTAATGTGCAACCTTGTTACTGTAGTTAATAATATTATATACTGCCTATTTGAAAGTCTTTGGAGTATAGCTTTAAAGTCCCATCACAATAAAAAAAAATTTCTAACTGTGTATGAGGATGGATGTTAACTAGATTGATTGTGGTGATCATTTTGCAGTCTGTACAAATATCAGATTATTATTTTTGTATATTTGAAACTAATATAATGTTATATTTCAATTATACCTCAAAAAATTGTTTTGACCTCTGATCTCTCTGGAAGGGTATCAGAGATTCCTGGGAGACCACAGACCACATTATGAGAACCACTGACTTAGAACTTAAGAGAAACAGGAGAGAATAGATGTAAGTTATTTGCATAAATATAATTTATAAGAATTGTCTTATTTTTTTTTAAGTTTTTTCAAAACACTATGTACATGAATTTGAAAAACAGAGTGCAGCTTTTACTTTGTCCTACTTTGTCTTCAAATAGCTTCTCTACATCATCTGTGTAATTGATGTACTTCGTAAAGCTTTGTGAAATCATCCCTGTCTTTTCCTGTAATCACTCGGAATCTCCTACAATGTTGACCATGTAAATTAAGCACACAATTAATAAGACTTGATTATTTTGCAGCTCTTGAAACAGATTGAAAATTCTGGACAGTTGACTTGTACTCTTACGTAACCTAATGTTATTCAAGCAGAACTCATTATTTTTAAAGTACTCTGAGATTGAGAAGAACCTTCAGCTTCAAATATTAAAATAAAAGCTATTGTCATACTAATTATTTTTCCATTTAATTTAATGAAATAGCACAGAAAAAATGGAAGGGTTTAAATAGTAAACAAAAACCTAGATGGATAATGTCTTTCTGACCTTTTTACATATCTTTATTTTTTCTTTTTATGTGACAGAGACAGAGAGAGGGACAGAGAGGGACAGACAGGAAGGGAGAGAAATGAGAAACATCAATTCTTTGTTGCTGCTCCTTAGTCTCCTTAGTTGTTCATTGATTGCTTTGTCCCATGTGGGGGGGGGGGCTACAGCTGAGCAAGTGACCCCTTGCTCAAGTCAGCAACCTTGGGCTTTAAGCCAATGGCCTTTGGGCTCAAGCCAGTGACTATGGAGTCATGTCTATGATTCCACTCTCAAGCCAGCTATCCTGAGCTCAAGGTGGTGAGCCCGTACTAAACCTGGAAACCTCGGGGTTTCGAACCTGTGTCCTCTGTGTCCCAGGCAACATTCTATCCACTGCACCACTGCCTGGCCAGCCCCTTTTTATATATTATTGTATCATCTGTCTCTATGACCTAAGATTACAAGGTTTGGACACCAATATACTTTGAGCCAGTTTTGAAATGGTAAGAACGTAAGAGAAGACAATTATTAATAGGCATAGAGACTTATTTTATTATGAATAATTAAAAAGAAGAAAAGGCCACTTATCTTAATTTTAGGTCCAGTTTTGTTCTAATTTTAGTCCCTGACCTTGGACACATCAGTTAGTTGCAATGTATTTTCACTGACTCATTTGTCAAATAAGTTAAACTAAATGATCTGTCAACTTTCTTTTTTATTTTTAAATAAGCTACAATCAACCTATGACCATGATGACAAAAATGATTACTGTATTATATATTAAGTTATAGCCTATGATCTATTAATAAGATTGCTGAATCATTTTGGTCACTGTGGTATTGATGTGGTGATCTTTTAATCTCTTTCTGGAAGATTTTTAATTTGTGCAATTTAATCCCACATATAATTAGATGAATCTACTTTTATCTTTTCAAATGTAAATATTCCGATTAAATTTTTTTCTTAGTTCCCATTAGAGATTTCTGACTTATTTCTACACGTCTCAATTTCATTATTGACTTGGTTTAGCTGCCTAAATCCAATGTCAACCCTGTAAAGGAAGAACTCAGCTTATTAAGTGAATACATGATAACTTTATTGTTTTTTTTTATCCCCAAATAAATATGCATGATACATGTCCAACAAATGGGAGTGGTGGACATAGGAAGTCAGTCTTTTTCTCTGTGTGTCTCTTCTTCAATATCCCTCAAGTTGGCCTCTATTACTATAATAGGTAGCTGTGGTGCTTGGTTAAAAATTAGATACTTTTTCCAAGCATAAAACAAAAAAATAAGGCATTCAAAGTTGATATTTCTAGTCCTGATCAAAATGGAACAGTGTGAACTTCTCTGTTATCTCTATAATAGGACAATAAAGCTTACCCTGCACTTGCTTATACAGTTACCATATTAGGTTACTTTATCATTAACAGCATATAAATTAAATGTATGGCTATTTTGGATGGTATAGACATCTGTTTTGTTTTTTTCTTTTTATCTACTAGTTGCTGTTTTCCTTGTGTCGCCAAAAGAAACCTCAATTGTCCTTTGAGGGAGCCATTATTCCTACTTTGAACTCAGTGTCTCTGGCAGAGCTGACTCCAAACCTAGCATCAAGGTGCAACTGTTCCCTGAGCTAAGGCTTTCAGTAGATCCCATAGGAAGAGGGATTGCTGCAGGGTGCACTGCAGACCTACTTTGGCCAGCTTCCCCAGCCTTGATTTTATTGATCCTTTTCTTGTGAAGACCACATCTATCTCTTCTGCTGTGGTAGCTGACAGAGTAAAATATAAGCCTATAGCTGTACTGCAGACATTGTTTCCTGGGAGGCAAATCAACCTGTAATCTCTGATGGGAAAAAAAATAACTGAACTCACATACAATGAAAAGTAAAAAAAAAAAATCCTTTCTTTAAACCACTTCAAAAACAGCATCTTATTATTTTGCATATGGAAATTCCTATCTAATCATGTAACTCTGCCCTATATTTACCTTCATATTTCTTCACCTGTGGATTATCTGAATAAATTTTTTTATTGCTGTTAAAATTATTTTTTTTCCAATATCTCCGTGAAATAAAGAGACACAAAAATGTCTGAGGTTTTCTCAAATAATTCATTTACTTAAGAATATAACCAGAAAAGTCTAGTATTGATAGTTTATTTTTAGTCTATGATAAAAACACAGTTTGGTAGAGGATTTTATTTTTATTTTTATTTTTTTTAATTTTTATTTATTTATTTATTTATTTATTTATTTATTTATTTATTTATTTTAGAGAGGAGAGAGGGGGAGAGAGAGAGAAAGAGAGAGAGAGAAGGGGGAGGAGCAGGAAGCACCAACTCCCATATGTGCCTTGACCAGGCAAGCCAGGGTTTTGAACCGGCAACCTCAGTATTTCCAGGTTGATGCTTTATCCACTGTGCCACCACAGGTCAGGCTGGTAGGGGATTTTAGTTGCATTTTGTCTAATTCAAATTTAACATTCAATTTTTCTTTCTTTCTTTCTTTCTTTCTTTCTTTCTTTCTTTCTTTCTTTCTTTCTTCTTTCTTTCTTTCTTTCTTTCTTTCTTTCTTTCTTTTTTTCTTTCTTTCTTTCTTTCTTTTCTTTCTTTCTTTCTTTCTTTCTTTCTTTCTTTCTTTCTTTCTTTCTTTCTTTCTTTTCTTTCTTTCTTTCCTTCTTTCTTTCTTCTTCCTTCAGAGGCAGAGAAAAAGAGAGACAGACTCCCACATGGGCCCTAACCAGGATCCACCCAGCAAGACCCAACCTGGTGATGCTCTGATCATGTGAAGCCACTGCTCCATTGCTTAGCAACTGAGCTATTTTAGCATCTTGGCGAGGACACAGAGTCATCCTCAGTGTCCAGAGCCAACTTTGCTTGAACCATTCGAGCCATGGCTGCAGGAGGAAAAGAGAAAGAGAGAGAGAAAGAAAGTAAAGGGAGAGAAGGAGAGTGGAGAAGCAGATGGTCACTTCTCCTGTGTGGCCTGACCAGGAATCAAACCTGGGACTTCCCACATACCAGCCGACACTCTACCACTGAGTCAACCAGCCAGGGCCCAATATTCACTTTCTAGTAGTGTTCTATATTCAATTATTTTTTAACTGCTTTTGGTACGTAGTTCTTATGCTAAAAGAACAAATACTAAAAAGAAAACCATGGATACAAAATAAATGGAAGGAAGTTAGTATACACCCCAAAGTCCCATGAGGAGAATCTAATTTGATCATTTTACCTGTCTTAAAAAATGATTTTTAATTACAATGTTGCTTTTATGGAGTTATGCTAATTATATCAAAACTTAGAGCTATGTAGATTTTTTTTTTAACATTGACTTTGAAATACTTTTTTTCTGGTTTCTAAGAAGAGATTTATCCATACTTTAAATGCAGTAGTTCTCTCATCTTTACAAAAAATTTATTCTACCATCATGGTATTTTCCTTTGGAAGGAGCAGTATTTTCTGACAGAGTAATTGAAGTTTTAGTTATATGTTGATACTTAATATCCTGAGGTTTACAATTCAGTGCTAGGTAAATTCTTATTATCTCTCCAAAAATGGGTATGACAGAAAATTAATCATGTGCCTTATTTCAGAAAGATGAAGGAGGCAAAAATTAAGTGTGTCCTGTTGACTATACTTTCAGTTAGCTATGAAACAGAACCTAAAGTCTTCTCATCATGTCAATAAGCTTGAAATTTTATAAAGAGAAAATAACACATCAGGAAGATGTATATATTTCTAAAACAAACAAAAAACAATGGCTAATACCTATATAAAAGTGTGATACCATGATGCTTTTCTTCACTTAGACAAGCATTTCTCAAAGTGTAGTCCTTGGATAGGTACAACAGAACCACCTGAGGTACTTGTTAAAAATACTGTTTCTTGGGCTATTTTTGAAGTTTTGAATCAGATTATCTGGGTTGGGATTGAGGGGTTTGAAGTTTTAGCAGAAATGATCAGGGGAGTCAATACACATTGAAGTTTGAAACCTGCTAAGAGGTTAGGAATGACTGGTCCACAATTAGCTGTATATCATGATGTAAACTAAATTTTTCCCAATTTTCTATCCACATTTCTGTACAATGAAATTTTACACAGTCCACACTTGAACTGATTCTATAAAACTTCCTTTGTACACCAAACTTGAACTTTTGGACATCAGCTAATAAAATAGATTAAAAGCTTTTGTATGGTGGAATTGCCTTCAAGCCAACTGTTTTGCTTTGGCAGAGTAAGTTTACTTGTCTTTACAGTATTGCTGGTGTGCTTATGGGACTAATACTGCCTTCGTCCCGATGTTACAAAAGGACTGTAAAACAAAAAGATTAGAAGTAATGATTCTCAATGGGAAAAAATGAGTATAAGAAAGAAGAGAATATTGTAGCTACATTAATAATGCATATTAATGCCATCTCAACATCAATTATCTTATTACATTTTCAGGAAAATATAAAGTATATATATGACATATTATAAATATATTTTTCAAAACAGTGTTTGAAAACATAAATAAGGGATTTAAAAACATTTTTTTTTGTCTTTGGGATTGTAATCTACCTATCTGTCTACCTACCCCCATCCCTCCTTCCATATACTATGTTATTCTAATTTCACATTTCTTCCAGAAACTTATGTATGAATTTAAGGGATTGCCTCTATATTTAATAGTGGGGTTTTTATTCATTCAACAAACATTTACTGAAGACCTACCACATTGCAGGCAGTATTCTAGAAGCAGTATCTATTATAGTAATGAACCAGAAATAATAAGGCCCATGCTCTCACAAAGACTTCCATAGCAGTAGAAGAAGGGAAACAGTAAAGAAATAATCAATGAATATCTGTTAGGAAATGATAAATGTTATGAAGAAAAATAAAGCAGATCAGTATGTTACATAACATGTTCAGGAAAACCTCTCTGATCACTTATCATTTGAATAGGCACCGGAGAGAAGTGAAGGAGTGATCCATGTAGCTATTGAAGAAAGTGCACTCCAGGTAATAAGAGCAAGTACAAAGACTGGGAGACAGAGGCTTGCACAGCAAAGCTGAGGGACAGTAGGTAGACCAAAGTGGCTAGAGTTTCGTAAGGGGGGGGTTGTGTCTGGAAGGAGATGAGATTAGGAGCATAGCTGAGGACTAGATCTCATAGAGCCTTGTAAACTATTGTGAGGACTTGGATGTACTCTGGGGTAGTTGGGAAGCCACTGGCTGGTCTGGACAAGAATAATTCTGTTATATATAGAATTGTTCTGAAGAGATTCCAAGATGGCAATGGAATAGGTGGATGTTCCAACTACCATCTCCAAGGACCAAATTGAATTACAACTTAATTTTAAGAAAAACGAACTTTGGACTAAAGGAAGAGGAGTCTATAACTAAGGATTACAGGAGAAGCCACACTGAGACTGGAAACTCAGTAGAAATTTTCTGGAGAGAAGACTAGAGTTATGTGAGGAAAGTGTAAAGTTGGAGGCCCAAGGAGAGACATTGTGCGGGATGGCCACCAGAACCCCTGTGCTGGGTCATCCTCCAGTATTATAGTTGCCATCTTTTTTAGTTGGAGCAATCCCTTCTGAATGGCATCAACCTGGGGAAAAGACACTTCTCTACCCTTAGGCGTCTCATCTGCTTCAGGCAGGGCAAAGGGTTGTTCTGAGAGGCCAGGAAGCAGGGGGTGCGTCAGTGACTCAGTTTTCTAGTGTTGAGACTAGAGTGTTCCCCCACATGCTTCCAACTCTAGGACTGCTGCTTCCACCTCATGAGAGACTCAGTTAAAACTGTCTGGAGGGCAGGTGTACCACACCTCTGGTTTTGAAGAAACACACTCACCAGACTCCTGGGGCTATACCCTACTGAGTGAGGTTGGTTAAAAAAAATTCTGGACAGACTGACACTTGGGGCCTAGGGTCACAGCCACACTCAAAACCCTTCCTAATCCCTGAATTGCTATAAGCTTTAGACTCTAGCAGAGGTTTATTCAGTGGCAGAGCCCAACAAGCAGCCAATAGACAGAGGCTGCAGAATGACGGACTCAGTGAACCTTGAACTTTTAAGCGGACTCTCTCCCAGGTCCAGAGTGGCTAAAAGCCAGCCTAGGAGTGAAGCTGGTATTTCATGTGCACCTGGGCCCAGCAGAGGTAGCCAAAAACTCTGGATTGCTTGTAGCTCCAAGAAGGTAGCTAAGGGCCAGTCACAGGCAGTGTCTCCCACTAGTCTGCGTGGCATTTCTGCCAGGGAAGGCCAGGGCTGGCACATCTAGGGACCAGCTACGGAGAGAATCGGATCAGGACCTAACAGCTCTTGCTAGAGTGGTATCCTAAGGAAGGTCTCCTCACACCTGGCCCAGCTGAGGTGAGTTCTGCTCTCTGTGATCAGCACCGGCACAGCAGCTCATGTGTATTGGATAGGGTGGGGCTTCACAGTCAGCTGGCCTGGGTGCTGGATATCCTACCCTGCTAGAATAGACCCCAACAGAGGAAGGGAGTGAGATTTAGAGAATGGGCATTCAAAGTGTGGGTCCCTGTGAGCCTATTGTTGGATCTGGTTGAGGGCCTTAGCCACTTTCTGGGGACACAGTCAGCCCCATGAGAAGACTCTCCCAGTCTTATTCCCTGGGACCAGGAGCTCACCAGCTGAAAGTATTTCTGCAGAGGGGACTTTTGGCAACACTCAATCTGAAACTGCTGCTCACCTTGTTGGGGAGAAATAAAATTTGAGTGTCCAGCAGTGGCTGAGGGATTAGGCTCTGGAGTAGGGGCCACAATCCCTGTACTGAGTTACTGCCCAAGAGACCCCTGAAGTAGAGGGTCCCAATAATGTTGTAATTCCAATCTCAGCTGCCCTAACAAAATGAGCTTGCAACCTATAGAGGGATTGGTTGGGTGAGACTAGTCTGGGCCCATACTTCAGCCTTTCCACAGAAGACTCTGGGAAGACTAGGAAGCTATAACAGGAGATGGAGCAGCTGAAAAGTGGAGGCAAATCTTACAGAGTTTTTTTACAGAACTGCTGTCAGCTCTAAGAAGGAGGAAACTAATCCTTATACACAGATTGGCCCCTCCCACACTACCCAGGCACAGAAAACACAGGCACAAACAGCAAAAGAGCAGTAGCTGCAGACAAGTGGCCCACAGTGGGTTACAAACAATAGATGATGCCATCCCAAAAAGATCTAGAATCAACACAACTGGTAGTTGGTGGCAGAGAGCACCAACCCAACACTCAGCTAGCTATACAAGGAGCACACCCAAAGTAAAAGCCTATACAAAGATAAAATGGGTAGACAAAAAATTCAACCCAAATAAATCAACATGTAAAGTCCCCAGAAAAAAAACTAAATAAAATGAAAGTAACCAAACTACCAGATGCAGAGTTTAAAATAATGATTTTTAGGATGCTCAAGGATCTTAGAGCAACAACGAATGGACATAATGAGCACCTAAATAAAGGAATGGCAAGCACCAAAAAGAACACTGAAATCATAAAAAAACAAGTCAGAAATTACAAATACAATATTAGAAATGAAGACTGCACTAGAATGAATCAGAGGATCAAATCAGCAATTTAGAGAACAAGATAAACATAATCACAGAAGTAGAGCCACAAAATGAAAAAAGGCTCAAAAACACTGAGGAAACTCTAAGAGACCTTTGTGACAAAATGAAAAGAAACAATATTTACATCATAGGGGTTCCTGAAGGAGAAGAGAATAAACAAGGAATAGAGAACCTGTTTGAAGAAATCATAGCTGAAAATTTCCCTAAATTGATGAAGGAAATAGTCACACAAGTTTAAGAAGCACAGAGAGTCCCATTAAAGAGAAACCCAAGGAGGCCTACACCTAGACACATCATAATTAAAATGCCAAAATTAAGAGAAAAAGAAAGAATACTAAAAGCTGCAAAAGAAAAGCAGTTAATTACCTACAGAGGAGCCCCCATAAGGATGATATCTGTCTTCTCAACAGAAACACTTGAGGACAGAAGGGATTGGCAAGAAATATGCAAAGTGATGCAAAATAAGAACATAAAACCTACACTACTTTATCCAGCAAGGCTATCATTTAACATTGAAGGAGAAATAAAATTTTTTGCAGACAAAAAAAAGACTCAAGGAATTCATTACAACCAAAGCAGTACTGCTGTAAAAAGAAGAAAGGCAAACAAAAGAAATTGAGAAAGAAAGGAATGTAGATTTAAAGAATAAAATGGCAATAAATAAGTACATGTCAATAAGAACCTTAAATGTAAATGAATTAAAAGCTCAATAAAAAAAATAGGGTAGCTGCATGGGTAAGAAAACAGAACCTGTACATATGCTGTCTAAAAGAAACCCACCTCAGAAAAAAAGAAACACATAGACTGATGGCAGGATATAAAATTAATATTGAGAAATCAGTGTCATTTTTATACATGAACAATAAACAGTCTGAAAGAGAAAGTAAGGAAAGAGTCCCATTCACTATTACAAAAAAATAAAAATAAAATAAGATTCCTAGGAGTAAATTTAACCTAGGAGATAAAATACTTGTACTTGAAATCAAGGAAGATATAAACAAGTGGAAGCATATACCATGTTCAAGATAGGAAGAATAAACATCATTAAAATGTCTATATTACCCAAAGCAATCTATAAATTCAATTCAATTCCTATCAAAACACCAATGGCATACTTCAAAGATATAAAACAAATAATTCAAAAATTTATATGGAACCAAACAAGAACACCAATAGTCTCAGCAATCTTGAAAATGAAGAATAAAGTGGGAGGTATCACACTTCCTGATATCAAGTTATACCAGAAGGCCATTGTAATCAAAACAGTATGCATGTTACTGGCATAAGAATAGGCATACAGAGCAGTGGAACAAAGCAGAGAACTCTGAGGTAAACCCATGCCTTTATGGTCAACTGATACTTTAGAAAGGAGATAAGAGCATACAGTGGAGTAAGGGCAGTCTCTTTAATAAATGGTGTTGAGAAAATTGGACAGGTACATGCAAAAACAATAAAACTAGACCACCAACTTAACCATTCACAAAAATGAACTCAAAATGGGTAAAAGACTTAAACCATAAACATCGCAAAACCATAAATATCTTGAAAGAAACATAGGCAGTAAACTATCCAATATCTCTTGAAGCAATATTTTTACCAATATATCTCCATGGGCAAGTGAGATATATAAATAATATAATATAATAATATAAATAAACAAATGGGACTATATCAAACTAAACACTTTTACATAGCAAAAGACACCATTAAGAAAATAAATACAACTTACACAATGGGAGAACATATTCGCCAATATGTCTGATGAGGTGTTAATAACCAAAATTTATAATGAACTTCTAAAACTCAACACCAGGAAGGTAAAGAACCCAATTAAAAAATGGGCAAAGGAACTGAATAGACCCTTCTCCAAAGAAGACAGATGGCCTATGATCTCACTTATATATGGAATGTAATGAACAAAGTGAACTGAGGAATGGAATAGAGGCAGAGGTGGGGTCACAGACCATAGCGACAGCTGTCAGAGGGAAGGGGGATGAGGAGATGGAACTAGAGAAGGTGAAAGGATTGGTGAAATTATATATACATAACACAGAGATGCAGATAACAGGACAGCAAATACCAGAGGTACGGGGGGAAAGATTTTGGTGGAGCTGGGCAAAAGGGGTGTGAATGGGAACATGGGCGGTGGGGGTGAGAGTGTTATGTTCAGTGCAACACTTGAGTCCATGTGAACACAATAAATTGAAATTAATAAAATAAAAAAATACATATTGTTATGGACCTGGCTTGTAGCTCAGTTGATAGAGCATCAGCCCTGCTTATAGACGTCCTGGGTTTGATTCTCAGTCAAGGCATACAGGAGATGCAACCACTGGCTTCTCCCCTTCCCTTTCCCCCTTCTCTTCTTCTTTGGCTCCCACACAATGGCTCAATTAGTTCAAGGAAATGAGGATAACTCAGTGGAGCACATCAGCCTCAGGCACTAAAAATAGCTTGGTACTCGAGCATTGACTCTAGAAGTGGTTGCCAGGTAGATCTCGGTCAGAGCACATGTGGGAGTTATCCTCACTATCTCCCCTCCTCTCACCTGAAAAGAGGAAGGAAGGAAGGAAGGAAGGAAGGAAGGAAGGAAGGAAGGAAGGAAGGAAGGAAGGAAGGAAGGAAGGAAGGAGAAAGAAAGAAGAAAGAAAGAAAGAAAGAAAGAAAGAAAGAAAGAAAGAAAGAAAGAAAGAAAGAAAGAAAGAAAGAAAGAAAGAAAGAAAGAATTGCTCTGATTTCTGTGTAGAGAATTGCCCAGTCAGAGCACATGTGGAAGTCAGCCTCACTATCTCCCTTCCTCTCACCTGAAAAGAGAAAGAAAAAAAGAAATAAGGAAGGAAGCAAAGAAGGAAGGAAGGAAGGAAGGAAGGAAGGAAGGAAGGAAGGAAGGAAGGAAGGAAGGAAGGAAGGAAGGAAGGAAGGAAGGAGAAAGAAAGAAAGAAAGAAAGAAAGAAAGAAAGAAAGAAAGAAAGAAAGAAAGAAAGAAAGAAAGAAAGAAAGAAAGACAGAAAAAGAATTGCTCTGATTTCTGTGTAGAGAATCAGCTGTAGAAATGCAAAATTGGAAATAGGAACCTTGTTATGAGGTTTTTAAAATAACCTGCGCTAAATTAATGGTGTCTTGGACTAGGGTGGTTTCAGTGGAACTAGCAGGAAGTGACTGGCTTCTGGTTATATTTTTACTGTTTGATTTGTTATTAAATACAATTTTAATGTGAGAGAAAGAAAAGACTAAAATTTTCTTGTTCTGAAAGACTGGAGTTGTTATTCACTGACATGAGGAAGGCAGAGGAGCATTTGAGGTAGGAGAAGATGATGTGAGATCAGCTTTCATTTGAAGCATGATAAGCTTGAGATTTTGATTGGTCATATAAATGGAGATATAAAATAGGCTGATGAATATAAGGAATTGGTGTACCTGGGAGAGATGAGGGTCAGAGACAAAAACTGGGAATCATCAAATAGCTAATAGTAAAAGCTGAAAAACCAGACACAAGTATTTAGGAGTATTGTAAAGGCACAGAATATATCAAGGCATGGAATACCATGACACTTCAGTATTTACACTTGAAGGAGGTGAAATGCATACAGAAACCCTGGAAGAAACAAAGGGTGTGACAGGAGCTGAAGAAAGACGGTAAGGGCTACTCAGGGGACTAGAACGTAGGGAGAAGTGGAAGACGATGCTGAAGTCCGTCAGTCAGTGATCAAAATGTGTAGGCATTAGTTAAACTTGATTGATGGAGGATAATTTTATAGAGTATTCCTGAAAAATAAAATACAGAAATATTACCTATCACTACCTTGAGGCTCACAAAATATTTAAATTACACCTGCTAATGTAACCTAGCAAAGTTAATGGCTACTATTTACATAAAAAATAATTGAAAACAAATATCAAGACAGTAGCTGATTTGTGATATAATTCATACTTATATGCAAATTTAGTAAATTTTAAAAGCAGACAGATAATAATAGCATTCTTAGTTCATATGCAAAGTTAATTATTTCCATCTTAAAGAATTCAGTGTTCTTGTTTTCTGTCTCATTGTCTTTTCATTTTTAAATAGTGTTAGTCTACAAAGGTAAACATGATTATTATATTGTCAATTCCAAGTTGAATGCTTTCTTTATAGTTGTCATAGATAAAAGAAACAGAAATGAAGTAAATATTAATACTTTAAAATACAGGTATTTAAAGTATAAAACAAATATATTAAATTATTAATATAGGTATGGTATATTAATATGTTTTAAAGTATTACTAATAAAAGATGGATAATTTTATTGAAAACCAGCTTCACAATCCTCTATTAGTCTAGCACTGGTCTCTAATGGCAGTAAGTAGGTTCTCTAACACCCCTATTATAATGTTACCATTTTGAGAAAGTAAATTTTGGTTATTCATTCGCTGGAAAGAGATGTCACATTTGCCTGAGTTTTCTGCTCATATTACTCAGAGCAGCAGGGATTTTCAAATTTTTCATTTAGCAAATATAAAATTGTGCTTGTATGTCTTTATAAAACTTCCGAGTGTAAGAAAAATTTCCTTTAGGATAGTCAGACTTTTGTGCTTTCCATAGAGAAATAAGAATTCTCACTAAGAATACCCAAATTGGAATTTTAAATTCTTCTTTATTAGAGATGGCATCTCGGCAACCCATGCATCTGAGCATTGTCTAACACCAAGCATTTTCAACAAAGCTTGCTAACAAATTCTGGATCAATGTCTTAACCTTTGGAAAACAGTATAATTAATGAGCTCTTTAGTTATGTAGGTTTTTTTTTCTTATTCATCAATTTGTTTTTAATCTCAACACATAGTAAATACTCAATAAATTAATTGGGCCACATGGACTTTTATGTAGACAGAGTAGAAATGTTACAGTTAAGGATGCTTTCTGGAAATTTTAGAATTATGAAAATATACAGTGGTGTTACTGTAGTAGTATAAAAATCACAGTATTTTATACAATAATTCTCATATACTTTTGTGTTAGTGAACATTTTCTTTCCATTTTTTGGAATAAATACATCATTATACCATGCCACAATAAGGTAGCTATATAATTTGGGGGGGGGACTATATGCTGTAATTTCATTTTGTATTGCTTATATGAAACTTATTTCTACATCACTTTTCAATATTTACATTCAAAGCTAAATCAGCAATTTCAGCATAAGGCATATAACATTATAATATCAAGACCATCTACCTGGACATAACTGGGTCATAAATTTTAATACAGCTTTGGTACAATAATTTTTCCATTTTATTTCTAGCTAAGAATCTTGTTTTACCAAGTGGAATTTTTCTATTTGATAGGGTAGTTCATAAAAGCAGTGAAATCAGTGATTTTATTATTTAAGAAACTGTTGGACAATATACCCTGATTGTATAGATAATAACAAAATATGATTTTCAATTGTTAGATAAAATTCATATTATTTCACTCTGAAAATAAATTTTAAATCGACATCCCACTATTTGTTTAAGCCCTAAATGTGCTCCCCCCAAGAAAAGACAAAAAGCATTCCTAAACTATTTTTGGTTTCCTCTACTTCTCATACACCTGTACACATTTTCTTTTATTCTATTTGGTTAATTTTTAAGAATGAGCTGCTAAAGACAATAAAATATGCAGGGATATTAAAAGATATTGATTCCAATAAACAATTACAGTGATTAATGACCATCAGTGTACATTTTCCTTCTCATATTAAATTATGACAATATGAAGAGGATCAGGTAGCAAACTTGGAAAAATAAATATTAAAAAAAATAAAATTACAATCTTAGCTTAAAGCAATGCTTTCTAAACCTTAATTTTCTGCCTCACAAATATTGGTAGATATGGACTTCTTGTGGAAATTCATTATATGTCATACAGTGGGGCCCATAGGTCAGCCTACCAGCCACACCTTTTGCCAAATAAGGCTTCTTAATAGGTCTACAAAACCCAAAGATTCTGCTACACATTTTGAGAATCAGTAGCTTATAATCTTATATTTTAAATAAATATCAGTTTTGATGACACTGATGATTAAGTACTTCTAACACAAATAACTATAGTGTTCAGTGAAATTCTACAAATGTCCTTGAATCCCTACTATGTTTCAGGGTTGTTGCTGGTGCATGATTCTTCTGCCTTTTTAGTTTTACTGTACTTCTACAAAAGTATTACATTTTACAGAGGTTTTCTGCTATAAAAGCTTTTACATATACTTGTTGATTTATTCCTTGAGAATTGTAAGATGTTTCTTATGAATTTCTTTTGGGAGGGAATTATTGTGTAGGCTTGTAAAGGAGAATAGAATTGTTTGTAGCTCAGACTGCTATGACAAATTACTATGGACTGGTGGCTTAAACAACAGATTCTTATTTCTTATGGTTCTGGAAGCTAAAAGATTGAAATCAAGGGGATAGCATGGTTTGTACACTCTTCCTGACTTACAAATGCCTCTCTTCTTGCTTTGTCCTCACATGGTGAAAACTCTCTGGCCTTCTATAAGGGCACTAATCCCACTCATATGGGCTCCACCCTCATGACCTAATTTCTCTCCAAAGGCCCCACTTCCAAATACCATCACTTTAAGATAAGGGTTTCAATATATGATTTTGTGGAGGGGGGAGAGTTGGCAGAGACACAAACATTCAGTGCATTGAAATAATCTTTTGTATATTTTGAATAATTGAATGATTAACTGGATGCAAACAGGAGAAGAAATAGCATATATATACAATATTAATGTTTTAAAAATTCACTAAAGTTACATAAATATGGAAAGAAAATATAGTCTCTTAAAAGGCTTTTCTATCAGTCAATGGTGTGAACTCTGGCATAAAAAGATAAGAGTTCAAATCACAGCTATCAAATGTACTTTCAATGCCTAAGCCTACTCTCTAGTCTTCACAGAACCATAGGTAAACCCAAGTATTTATTTGCTTAGGCCAAATTTTCAGCATCATCCTCAATTACCCTTCTTTGCCTCTCCCTGCATGAGCCATCCATCCTTAATCCTATTGATTCTAAATTGAAAGCTTCTCTTCCATGTTAACTTCTCATCTTCATTTCTGTTGCTGTGGGCTACAACTTTAGCACTTTTTCCATCAGTCTGTTGCAGTGGCTTCTGAATTGTTTTTGTTTTGCACCTTTGCTCCTGTACAATCTGTTTTCTATAATGCGGAGTGATTTTTAAAAATCATACATCTGCTCCATAACGTCTCTCTCAACCTTTATAATTAGAATGAAATTCAAGCCTTAAGTTGAATTGAAAAGCCCTAAATGACGATTCGCTGCTTCTCTGTCCTCTTCTCATTTCTCTCTTCCCTTCGCCCACCCCAGCCACGTTGGCCTTTTTTCTCTAGTTCAAAGATGCTGGGTTCAAGCCGGCTCACAGTGTTCTTGCTTGCTCATTTTTCCATCCAAAAATCAATCTCTCCTGATCTCTACAGGTCTTATTTTGTCTGGTAGTTCACATCTCAGTTAAAAAGCCAGTTTCTCCAATAAATTTTTCTCTTTGGTCAATTAGGTTAATTGTATATTTGATTCTTTGTATAGTATTTGTGGTATGTCTGTGTTAAAAAATTAACCTTGCTAGTCGAGTCCCAGGGTGCCAGCTGGTGAGTCACAGGGCAATGAATAATCACCAGAAAGGTTTATTACTCACAGGTCCTGGAGGAACTGCACCACAGCAGGCTTGGAGGGCCACACGTGGAGGTCAAGGCAAGGTATGGGCAGAGTAGGTGGGATCAGAGGCAGATGGCTTTATTAGAGTTCTAGGTGGAAGGTTTTGGAGTTCTGAGGCTAAGGCCAGATTGGTCAATTCAAACTGAAAAGAGCAGGGTTTTGGTGAGCTTTAAAGAGGACTTAGCTAAGGGACGCTCAAATAGAAAGCCTTGTGAGAGGTGAGGAGACTTTTTAATGACAAGGGTCTTTGGGGAAGTCGTATTAGAAATTTACATTTCTGAGTTTTTGGGGTATATACCCAGTAGAGGGATTGCTGGGTCATAAGGTAGTTCTATTTTCAGTTTTTTGAGGAACCACCATACTTTCTTCCATAATGGTTGTACTACTTTACATTCCCACCAACAGTGTATGAGGGTTCCTTTTTCTCCACAGCCTCTCCAACATTTGCTATTACCTGTCTTGTTAATAATAGCTAATCTAACAGGTGTGAGGTGGTATCTCATTGCAGTTTTGATTTGCATTTCTCTAATAACTAAAGAAGATAAGCATCTTTTCATATATCTGTTGGCCATTTGTATTTCTTCCTGGGAGAAGTGTCTGTTCATGTCCTCTTCCCATTTTTTTTATTGGATTGTTTGTTTGTTTGTTGTTGAGTTTTATGAGTACCCCAAAACCTCAGAAACATTGATACGCAAAGACACATGCAGCCCCATGTTCATTGCAGCATTGTTCACAGTGGCCAGGACATGGAAACAACCAAAAAGCCCATCAATAGATGACTGGATAAAGAAGATGTGGCACATATACACTATGGAATACTACTCAGCCATAAGAAATGATGACATAGCATCATTTACAATAACATGGATGGACCTTGATAACATTATACGAAGTGAAATAAGTAAATCAGAAAAAACCAGGAACTGCATTATTCCATACATAGGTGGGACATAAAAGTGAGACTAAGAGACATTGATAAGAGTGTGGTGGTTACGGGGGAAGGGGGGAGAGGGAAAGGGAAAGGGGAAGGGGGAGAGGCACAAAGAAAACTAGATAGAAGGTGACAGAGGACAGTCTGACTTTGGGTGATGGGTATGCAACGTAATTGAATGACAAGATAACCTGGACATGTTATCTTTGAATATATGTATCCTGATTTATTGATGTCACCCCATTAAAAAAAATAAAATTATAATTTAAAAAAGAAATCTACATTTCTTGTGATGTTGGGTTGTTATCTCAGGCCTACGCTTGCGTGAGGAGGTCAATGTCAGTTTAAGGGCCCTGAGATCAACCCCAACATAAGCCAAGACAACAGGCATCTATCATGGAGTAGTTTAGCTAAATTCTGGACATCTTGTCTTTATTTTTTATTTTTATTTTTGGCTTGTATAGTTGCTTTTTTATTTTGTCTGTCCTACCCTACTAAAAAGCTCCACGAAAAGTTAGTAAGTTACCACAACTCCTTGCACACAGTAGCCTCAATGATTATGAGTTATGAGAAGAAATTTCTCACCTATAAAAAGCCCAACAGAATATACTACACTTTCAGAGATATTACGAGGATAATATGATAGCTCTACAGAGTTTAGCACAAGCTGGTAAGTATGAGGAGCTTGGAAAGTGTTAGCATTATTATTGTATCATTTTTAGACACAACACGAATGCTATAGGTAGTTGGCTACTGACTGGAGCCATTTTTCTTCTTTAGTTCTTTACAAAATAACCTGATGGCAACATGGAATTAGCATTGATCATTTCAATGCTCTAAAATACCAGCTTCAATAAACCAATTACAGCTTTAAGAAAGTGCTTCATCTTCAATAGTACTTCAAATTTCAGTGAAAATTTTATACCACTTTATATGTTTTTCAAAGGGCTTGTACTTCTGTTATTTCACTTGGTCTTGATTCACAACTGCCAAATTTTATTTCTTGAATAAATGAAAGGACAGATGGCCATAATTTTTAAGTGATTTGCTTTAGGAAACTGTTTTCTTCTCAATGTTTAAAATCTGAGGTAGATTTTTAGGACCCTGTACCTTGAGGCCAATGCCCTTTCAGCTGTCATTCTAAAAATCAGTATAACCATTTCTTTTTGTTTTTCTTTTTTTTTAACTTTTGATTACATTTTGAGTTAATGGTTTCAGGAAATAGTGATGGAATAGCCCATAAAGTACTCCTGTTACTCATTCTACTAATATTTCAGTTCAGTTCCTAATGTCAGTATGTTTAAGGGTACGGGCTTCAGAGGTAGAAGTGGCCATCTTTTATCAAAGAAATTAAAACTTAGATCTTGTTCTCAAGAAGCTGAAACCAGTTAGGGTACACAAGG
Organism: Saccopteryx leptura; assembly: GCF_036850995.1. NCBI lineage: Eukaryota > Metazoa > Chordata > Mammalia > Chiroptera > Emballonuridae > Saccopteryx > Saccopteryx leptura. The sequence continues at coordinate 158,965,013 of NC_089506.1, read as the reverse complement.
CCAGCATTCAATAGTTAGTAAACCCTACAAGCCCTGCCCAGATGGTTCGATTGGTTAAAGCATCATGCTGAAGTGCAGAGGTTGCCATATGGATCCCCTGTCAGAGCACATACTGGAGCAGATCGATGTTTCTCTCTCTTTCTCCCTCCTGCCTTCCTCCCACTCCTCCTCTCACTCTCTACCTCCCTTTCCCTGCCTTTCTCTCTAAAATCAATAAAATAAACATGCAAAAAAACCACTATGAAATGATAGAACAGTTCTACAGAATATTAATAACCTCAGTGATAAAGAAGATATGCTAAGGAAAAAATATGTTTAATATAGCTTAGGAAAGTCTCACTTAAAAAGAAATATGAAAAGTGTTAACTTAATTTGCACTAAGCTTCAAAAACAGCATACCTTAGCTGTGTAAATGTCAAGTGAGCAGACATCGTAGGAACATGAGGCACTGCCAGATTTCATGTGCCTATAATAAAGTGTTATTAAAAATGTCTCATTCTGGGCCCTGGCTGGTTGGCTCAGCAGTAGAGTGCCAGTCCAGCATGTGAAAGTCCTGGGTTTGATTCCTATTGAAGACACACAGGAGAAGTGACCATTTTCTTCTTCACTTTCCCTTCCCTTCTCTCTCTCATCTGCTCCTACAGCCATGGCTCAAATAAACAAGTTGGCTCTGGGTGCTGAGGATGGCTCCATGGCCTCACCTCAGGTGCTAAAATAGATCGGTTGCTGAGCAATGGAGCAGCAACCCCATATTGGCAAAGCATCAAGCCCCAGATGAGGGTGCCAGGTAGATTCCTGTCAGGGTACATGTGGAAGTCTGTCTCTCTGCCTCCCTGTCTCTCACTTGATAAAAAAAGTCTCATTCCAAACATTTTGTTTCTCATCTGCTGGTGACCCAAAGTGGGGAGATGGCTATTAGTCTACAGTCTTGATCCATTTTATTTTCTATTCTATCCCATAGGGACTTGTGAGGAGAGAACCTGGAAGAAATGTGTACCTTCTGGTGCCAGGCCTGCCTTAGCACAAATTAGCATTAAGTGGAGCAAAGTGACGATAAGCATCTAATGTCACTTCCCTCTGTACCACCTCTGTATTTGATGTTTTACACTTGTAGCAAATTAGCTCAGAAATCCTGCTTTCTCTTCAGTTCTTAATAGATATTTCTGGTCTTTGTCTCAGCTCACCAGTATGACTTTCATAATTTCTGAGCTTATAGCTCCCTCCACATTTTCCTAACACCCTATACTAGATTGCCTCAACCCAAGATTCACTAATTCCAAATTCTTTATCTCTTATATAACATTAGGGTTCCGTCAAGATTGTTAATTCAGTTCAATATTCTTTATAATTATATAATATATACCAACACTCTCCTAAGGGCTATAGGTAAAACATCACAGGGCATTTCTTCATAAAAGAGTTTATGGTTAAATGGAGACGGAGACACACATAAACACATGACTTCAGTTTTACATTGGAGGGGGTACTACAGATCAATTGTCCTTAATATTGTCTATACTTTGGAATCTCTGGAGAGATTTTAATAATTTCAATACCCAAGCTTTACGCTAACCAACTAACTAACTAGATATTTTTGGTGCTTTTCAAAGCCCTCCAGGTGGTTCCAGTGTGCACCTAATGTTGAGAGAGTCAGGAGATAGAGGTATACCCAGTGAGTTGCTAATGGAACATGGTGGGGAATATGGCAGGTCTATTCTTATTTTTATTTTTCTTGTTATGCTTGACCTATGTATTGTGGGCTGGGTAATAGTTCTCTGGGACATGGAAAGAGAAGTGGTGAACTATACACTGGACACTGCAAGGAGAGAAAATAGCATGGAAAATTGCCATAAGTCCACTGGTTTATTTGAAATCTTGATGTTTGTGTAAATAATCTTTGCAAACCTCTTTTGCTCTATCTCTTGTTAGCATTTTTTCAGCTGCAGTCCATGAATATATGACATATTGACATATTTGGAATTAAAAATGCAAATATTTCATAAAATGTAAGAATCTAAAGTAGAATACCTTAAAATATTTACCCCAATGCTTTAGGAAAGTTTTATTCTTATGGCATATACATAATTTACGTGGGTTTCAGAAAATACTGTAATTTTCATGTTTAAAACTCACCTTAATTTTGGGGCTGGAAATTTGAAAAAAAATGTATTACATAAAGTTATTGAACTCAAATTTTATTCACCATAAAATTCATGGAACTCCTCATCACTGTCAAAACTCCCATCCATTAGCTTGTCCTCATCTGTGTCTGATAACCAATCAGTCTTCAACAACAAGTGCAAAAAACAAACACGAATGAGCAGAAAATGCAAGTAAAAAATCTACAACCACTGTATAAGACACACCATTTTTAGACACCAAAATTTTCAAAAAAGGATGTGTTTTATACATGGGGAAATATGGTAGGCATTGTTAACTTTAAATCCAATGTGTAAAATGAACAAACTTAGCCAAATATTTATTTGGAGTATATTTGTGGAATACAATAATTTTTACTTTTAGTATAATTATTGATCTTCCCAAACCAGGCTGAGTTTTATTGGCATAAAGAAAAAAGCAAGTACTTATAAAGTTGAATCTCTGTCTCCCTTGCAAATATACATAGATTTATATAGAATAAAGGGTTTTTCTCTTTTTCCTTTGTTCATCTTTTATTGTTTCCTTCTGTTTCTCCCCTCCCTCCCTCCCTCCCTCCCTCCCTCCTTCCTTCCTCCTTTCATTCTTCCCTCCCTCCTTTTTTTTCTCCCTCTCTAATGTAAATTGACCAAAATAAATACTTTTAATGAGTAGAGCTTGTGCATGCCATGCACTTATAATTTTATAATTTTACATATAAATTTATTTTAGATATGATGTTCATATTCTGTAAGTTTTATAGAAATGCCATATGATCAGTCCTTTATAAGACATAATCATTATTTTAAACTCTAAAAAGAAAGTTATCATAAATCTTCTCACATACACATAAAATAACTCCTGACTATTACTAAATATCTAAAGTATGTATTTCATAAGTATTGCATCCTATAAAAATACAGTACTATCATTTTTTTGTATTGCTTGTTTGGAAATTGATCATGAAAGTGTGGCTTGTTTGAATTAATAAAACCACTAGATGGTGCTCTGCATCACGACTATCAGAAACATTTGGCTCTACAAGACAAAAGCCTTGAACCTAGGTAGTGTTACCAAAGCAACCTGCTTAGTTTGGTTTGCTTGCTTTTCTGTGCATTCATCTTCTTTTTCCTCTCTCTTTCCTCTTTACAAATAACGGGCTTTCCTATTTTATGCACATTATGTCTTTTAGGGAAAAAAGTGGGAGAAGAGGAAGAAATGTATATCCCATTCTGGAGCACCCATTAGGGTAGTCACTCAGAGGGGAGTACTAAAGAACTTTTCATCCTGGTCTGAAGTAGCTTTAAAAATGGTTTAAGATATAAGTCATGAAGGGAAAATAAATTACAAAAATGTGAAATACTGTTTAGTACTTCACAAGCTATTGTTAGTAAGTATGGTTTGCTCAAGCAAGCACCATATCATAAATTAGAAGATAACCAGAGAGGCCAATCATAAAAGGGTTACATGAGACAACTTATTTAATATTTCTGGTCTCAGTTTTATCAAATGTTTGGGTTAAACTAAATGATCTCTAAGACTCCATCTAATTCCAATATGCTATATTTTTCTAATCTCTAGAATTGTAAGAATTACATGACAGGTTATTGTAGGCCGCATTTTGTGAATGAATAGACATTTATAATTCTTAAAAAGGCAATGTCTGATGAAGAGAACAGATGAGGAATCCGATTCTGATTAACAACCAGGCATGTGCAGACATCAAGTGTGTTTGTTCAGATGAATGGTTTCAGGTGCTTACACAAGATATATACTGTGTATATGTGGGGCATTTATGCTCTCTCCCAAGTACCTGGAAATGAGGCATGGACTTAAGAGTTACAATAATGAGACCCTGGCTGGTCAGCTCACTTAGAGTGTCATCTGGCAAGTACAAGGTTGCAGGTTTGACCCCCAGTCAGGGCACACCTGGGAGCATGGAGGTTGCTGGTTTGATTCCCTGGTCAGGGCCCATGCAGGAGCAGCTCAGTGTTCTTGTCTCTCTCTCTCCCTGCCTCTCTGATAAAATAAATACATGAAGGTATGATTGACTTTTTACAGAAGTTCTTTAAATTTTTCCTGTTTGCTAGGTTAAATCAGCAAAAGAATAATTATGACATAACTTATGGGAAAAATGGTATGGCCCATTTTTATCAATATATTTTTTAAGGACACCCTACATCAGAATCACCTCAGGTGTTTGTTGAAATTGCAGTTTCTTGGGTTACACTCAAAACCAACTATATTAGAATCTCTTTGGGATGAGTTCTGAAAATTCTTTTTGTCAAGGTCCTTAGAAGATTCTGATAAATGTCATAGATTGAAAACTCCTGCTATTACCAACAAAGGGGTGTTGGTAATTTGAATAAATAATATCTGATGGACAGAATAGGGTCTGAAAACAGCATACTGTTTCTGCAGGGGAGATAGAGCCTTGAAGACCAGCCACTGAAATGATGAGGCAGAAGACTCATGGCTCATTTGTTTCTATGTGCCAGCAGTTTTAAAACAAATAGCATTGAATTAAATGGTCGTTTTGTTATCTGGCTCAAATTAACATTGTATTCTATTTAGGTTACTATTTAACAGATACTTAAATGAATGAATGAAGGAGGAGAAACATATTGGATAGAATTTATAAGTGAAAAGGAAGCTTGCTACATGGAAAGCCATTAGATTACCTGACTTCTTGTTTCAGGTCAAATATCACATTCTTAGATATTTACTTACTTGGCTATTTTAATTAGCACAATTCAGTTTTCTTTGCATATCTCTGTTTATTGTATTATTGCATTTATTATATTCTGAATTTATTGCATTCCATGTATTATTTATTGTCTATCTCTACCCATTAGTTTTAGGACCCCGGTGGAAACCCTTTATTTTTTCTTATTCATCATTGTATCACCAGGGCCTACAGAGTGGCATTTAATTGTTGAATAAAAATAAAGTAAGTGACTTAATTGGTTTATAAAAAAATAACATCATTTCATTAGAGGGACATAAAGATCCAAACATCTCTTTTCCATCTAATGTTGATGTAAAATTTTTCACTTCTAGAACTTCATTATATAGTTGTGTTGAAAAAGATTACATGCTAAAATCTATTAATACCATATGTGAATTTGGAGTTCCTTTTAAAATAGTGTCTAGTGGCCAGAATCCCTGATTGCCTGCATAGAGGGTAGGGAGAGGAAGAAGTACAGAGTATAGAACTAACCAGACTGGGAAGTATATCCCTGAGTAAATGAATTAGGGAGAGCACAAAAGAATGGAGAGCCACACACTATGACTAATACTTTCTGATGTGCACACCTTTAACAAATATTTCTAGCAAAGCAAAATTACTGTTATAACAAATACATATTTAGACAAACTTCTTTCAAGATATTTTGCAAGATTCACATATGGAGAAGTTTTTCTGTCCTATTGGAAGTTAAACTTCAATAGGTTAAATAAAAACTTTTATAAAAGACTAACTTCAGAATTTTCCCTTAAGTTTTTTGTCCCACTCAAAATAGAGGTGACCTTGGAGTTACTAGTAATAGGCCCCTGGGTTACAAATACCTAGGAGAGTTTTTAAGTTTCAAGTTCTATTTTGTTCTGTAATAGCATAATGTCATTCTTATGAATTTGTATGTAATTGGCTAGTAAAAAAGAGTATAATTACTATATAATGGGAAAAAAATAAAATTCCTGAAGAAATGTTATACGGTAAGGAAGACATAAGTGACAAAATATTGGGAAAAATGCAACTATTTTGAAGACTGCAATTTCTACAGTCTACTGTAGACAATTGAAAATGTTCTTCTTGAGTAGATGGATTTATGATTAACTCTTTTTTTTTTTTTTTTTTTTTTTTTTTTTGTATTTTTCTGAAGCTGGAAACGGGGAGAGACAGTCAGACAGACTCCCGCATGCGCCCGACCGGGATCCACCCCGCACGCCCACCAGGGGCGACGCTCTGCCCACCAGGGGGCGATGCTCTGCCCCTCCGGGGCTTCGCTCTGCCGTGACCAGAGCCACTCTAGCACCTGGGGCAGAGGCCAAGGAGCCATCCCCAGCGCCCAGGACATCTTTGCTCCAATGGAGCCTTGGCTGCGGAAGGGGAAGAGAGAGACAGAGAGGAAGGAGGGGGGGTGGAGAAGCAAATGGGCACTTCTCCTATGTGCACTGGCCGGGAATCGAACCCGGGTCCCCCGCACGCCAGGCCGACGCTCTACCGCTGAGCCAACTGGCCAGGGCCTATGATTAACTCTTGATGGAATTTGTGGCTCTAACCCTTCTCAAACACTGGCCTCAGAAGATATAGTTTCCATATTACTTACTCCGTGAGGCCAGCATTACCCTGACATCAAAACCTATCAGAGATAATATGAGAAAAGAAAACTATAGTTTACTATTTCTCATGAATTCAAATGCAATAATTCTAATAAAATTTTAGTAACTCAAACCCATCAAAAAACAATACATGGTGGCCAATACAATGGAGTTTATCTTGAAAAGTTATTCAATGTAATGAACAATGTCAACAAACCAAAAGAGAATGATTATATGATTAACTCAGTAGAATCAGAAAAAGCATTTGACAAAGTATAATATCCATTCTTAATAAAAACTGTCAGCAAAAAACCCTATCCATCTTGATAAAGAATATCTACAAAAATTCTACAACTAACATCTTATTGGTTAAAGACTAAATACTTCCTCCCCAAGATCAGAAAAGAGAAAGAAGATATTTGATTGCACCACTTATTTTAAACAGTACACTGGAGATTTTATCCAGTGCAATAAGGCAAGGGCAAAAAGGCATCCAGATTGGAATAAGACACAAGATTGACTTTCTTTTCCCCTTTTTTCCCACACAATCATCTATGTAGAAAATCCAAAAGGATCTTAAAAAAAAATTACCTTTAAAATTGTTTTGAGTTTAGCAAGTTTGCGGTATCAATATACAAAAATCAAATGCATTTCTATATACTAACAAGAAACAATGAGAAACTGAAACTTAAAAATACTATTTAAAATATCATCAAAAATAAAATACTTAAAGATAAATCTACCCAAAAAGGAGTAAAACACTTATATCTTGAATACTATTGAACATTGCTGAAAGAAGTTAAAGGGGACCTAAATAAGTGGAATGATATACCATTTTCATATGTCAGAAGACGTCCAGAAAATTTCTGGAGATATAATGTGCAGCAGTATAACCACAGTTAATTATACTGCTTTGCAAACTTTACTTTAAAGTCAAATTATATTTTAGAATATTTTTAAATGATATCAAAATTGAGAAGTTAATACAGAGATCCCATATACCCTACACTCATATTTCCCTCTGGTTAACATGTAATAGTTGTATATATGTAAGACATAGTGAACCACTACTGAAACATTTCATTAACTGAAATCCACACACTATTCAAGTTCCCTTCATCTTTATCTAATCATCATTAAAAAAAATTGATTGAGAACACCATCCAGGATGGTATATTACCTTCAGTATTTCTGTCTCCTTAGGCTTCTCTAGACTGTTACAGTTCTCAGGCTTTCTTTGTTTTTGATGACATTGGTAGTTTTGAAAAGTACTGGCCAGGTATTATAAAATAGGTTTTCATTTGGGATTTATTGATGTTTTTCTATGATTAGATTGAACTTATGGGTTTCTATGAGAAAGATTACAGAGGTCAAGTACCATTTTTATCACATCATATAAAGGGTATTTACTATCAGCATGCTCTATCACTGTTGAAGTTTTTGCATGACCCTTGACTGAAAGAATGTGTATCAGCTTCCTCCAATGTAAATTTCCTAAACCCCTGCTCCTTACTTACTGTAATCTTTGAAAGAGAGTCACTGTATGTAGCCTATACTTGTGGAATAGAAGCTATATTTCACCTCCTTGAAGGATGAGTATCTACATAAATTACTCTGAATTCTCTGCAAAAGTTTATTCTTACAACTTATTTGCTTTTCAGTCATTTATATAGCTTTGGACTCATGGACACTATACTTTTCATTACAATCTAATACTACTTTATTAATTTTTGCTGCCCAAATTGTTTTGGCTTTGGCTATTGGGAGCTCTTTCATTTGACTCTTGTCTCCTTTAACATACCTTCATTATCACTGTGTTTGCATTTTTAGCACATCCATATATATTTTCTGCTAGTACAGGATGTTCAGACCTTATTTTATATATGCCCTATTCCAGCCCTGGACTAAGCACTGCTCCAAAGAACTCAGGCTCCTTTTATTGGAGAATGGTGTTAGAAACCAAGATCTGGACTCTAGGTGTGCTTAGTGCTACTTAGATATCATTGCTTCTAAGCCTCTCAGCTCACAGATCAAGTGGATATGTGTGTTTATTAACCCTTGTATATATATATTATATATATGTATTAGTATTTCTATGTGTTCCTTTGTATCTACATTAAAGTAGACATGAGTTTATACTAATGTTTTCAATTCTATCAATTCCATGTGACCAATTTATCCTTTCCCCTTTATTTGTTGATAACCTCCCATGACAGTGTATGTATATCCTATCTTGCACCATTACTATGCATTAAATTAATTTTCAATTTAGATACATGTATAGCAGCTTCAGAATTGTTAAACCAATCTAGGGAAACAATTTTACAAACTAGAGTACACTGCTTTTATTTGGTTCCTTTATTCTCGGTCTTATACTCACCAATCATTTTCAGAGTTTCTTAGGTTAAGTGAGCACCTTTTCCTGTATCCTTTCAGTGATGCTATTTTATAGACTTGTAATATTTTTAGATTGCTTTGTCACAGTCTAAATTTCATCCTCCTGTCTTCTGACCTCCTAACTTATTTTTAAAAATTATAATTAATATTCATTTTTATGTGTGCAATAAAGTTTCATGGATTTTGACAAATACAGTGTCATGTGTCCATCGTGCATTATCATATAGTCTAGTTTCCCCAATTTAAGAGTCCTCTTTTATTAATTTAATTCCTGCCTCCACCTCTTAAAACCACTGGTAAAAACACTAATCTGTTTACTAACTTCTTTCACTTAGCAATATGCATTTAAAATTCATCTATATTTCTGCAATGCTTAATAGTTTATTAATTTTATTATTAAATAATATTATATTGCTTATTCATTCATCTATAGAAGGACAGATATCTTGTTTTTTTCATTGTTTTGGTCATTTTTAATAAAATTATATATATCTGTATAATGTATATTTCTATTAACTTACCTTTTCAAAAATGTTGGATTAATATCTGAAAGCACAGTTGAATTATATCATAGGCTTACGTTTAGCTTCATTAAAAAACTGCTAGTTTTCAAGGGTGGCTGTGTCCTTTTTAGTGCCCACCAACATGAGTGACAGCTCCTGTTGCTCCAAGTGCTTGTTAGTACTTGCTATTGTCAGGTTTTTCGATTACAGGCATACTAATAGGTGTGTAGAGATATCTAATGGTGTCTTCAATTTGAAATTTCTTAATGAGAAAGGATGGTGAGCCTCTCTTTATAAACTTGTTTGCCATTTGTGTATCTCCTTTGGTGAAGTGTCTGTGCAGACCTTTTGTCCATTTTTTTATTTAGGTGTTTTGCATTCTTATTGTTTAGTTTCATAGTTCTTTGGATATATTGGATATAAATCATTACTCTGATATGTGATTTGCAAACATTTTCTTTCAGATTGTGGCTTTTTATTCTACTAACAGGGCCATTTGTATAGCAATTTAAAATTGTTTTTATAAAGTTCAATTTATCAATGTTCTCTTTCATGGATCAAGATTTGCCTGGGAGTCGGTTTGAGTTTAGTTATTGTTTGAGTTATAGAAAGGAACCATAGTCTTCAAATTGCTCTAATGTCCTTGTGTTTGTCTCCCTATTGGCTTTGGGACTCTGCTATGTATCATTACTCAAAGAATGATTCTTGCACCTCCTTTTTTTCTGTAATACACTGTTATTATACTGGAGACTTGCTGGTAGGGTGGTAGGATGTAGGTGAGGTTGAACATTCTAAAATACTTCAATTCAGTCTTCAGTTATTTAATGGGCCTCGGCCTTGGGGCTGTAGCTTTTACAAGTGTTACTGTTACTTCTCCAGTGGCATATGGATATATTTATTTTTTTCTGCAGTGCTCCAAATGTATTTTTGAAGCCCCTTTCTCAATTTTCTTTTTAGTTTTATTTCTTTTACCCTCTTCAATGAATAAAAAGGCTGGAAGGGGCTGGGGAGGGCTTCAGGGGTTACCTTTGTACAACTGAGATAAGTTTTCAGAACTGTGTTCTGATGAAGTCTTTTTGTTATGGACGTGTTTGCCTTTTTGACAAAGGTTACACTTATCTCCCTGCCTGAGCCTAAAGGGAATATGTTGGGAATCCTCCCCGTGAAAACGTGGTAGAGTCCTAGAAGGAAAGCTCAGATAATTGTGAACTCTTCTCACCCATACACTGCAACCCCTAGAAATGTTTCACTCTCATGCTAGTGTTTTTTGAGCTTCCAGTAACCTGTGAAAATTATCATTTCAATATACAGTTTATGGCTTTAGTGTATTCTGCTAAGCAGATCTTGGTTGAATGTGCATGTTTCTTCCGATTTAGGTGGCAATTTACCGTGACCTGAGTTTTCTTCTTTTTTTCTTTATTCATTTTTAGAGAGGAGAGAGAGAGGGAGAGAGAGAGAGACAGAGAGAGAGAAGGGGGGAGGAGCTGGAAGCATCAACTCCCATATGTGCCTTGACCAGGCAAGCCCAGGGTTTTGAACCAGTGACCTCAGCATTTCCAAGTCGACGCATTATCCACTGCACCACCACAGGTCAGGCGTGACCTGAGTTTTCTGATGGAGCCACAATCATTAATTTTCAGTTTTTGCAACTAGTTCTTTTTGGAAGAATGGTGATAATATTAATAAACTCATTTGCTGGAGCTGAAACCAGAACTTCCTTTTCATTCATTATTAAATAAATACTTGTGGAGGACCTATTTTGTGTATATAACAATTAAAAATATAAAGGTAAAAAAAAAAGCATGAATTATACCTTTATAGACCCTAGTGTTAAAAATACATTAAATAATAATTATGCACTTATAATTATATAATATAATTATATTTAATCAATCTTTATATGCATAACAAACATATAAAAGATAAATATAACAAAGAAAAAATAACTGTTGCTATGAGAATGCATAATAAATGTGCAATCAATATATTAAAAGTATCAAGAAATTGAATCAAATTAAGCTATTGAATCATCATAAATTTATTAGATACCTAGATATATGTGCAGAATTTTTTTAGCAACACTTAAGTGAGAGAGGAGAGAATAAGGTATTTTCATTTATTCAAGACAATTTTAAAACTATGAGTACTGGGCTTAATATAATCTTTGGAAAAGAATGACATAGAAGAATGCCAAATGCTCAGTTAAAACAATTGATTTACTATAAACAACTTATTAGCTTAATTTTTTTTAAAGAATCAAGTGAACATTCTGGGATTAAGAGCCGCTAATGGATGGTGACCAGCCCGTGGCACAGTGGATAGAGCATTGGACCGGGGACTGGGATGCAGAGGAGCCAAGACTCCAAACCCCGAGGTCACCGGCTTGAGTGCAGACTCATCCTGCTTGAGCGCGGGCTCATCATCTTGAGTGTGGGGTTGCTGGCTAAAGTGTGGGATCATAGATATGATCCTATGGTTATTGGCTTGAAGCCCAAGGTCGCTGGCTTGAGTGCAGACTCATCCTGCTTGAGCGCGGCTCATCATCTTGAGTGCAGGGTTGCTGGCTAAAGTGTGGGATCATAGATATGATCCCATGGTTATTGGCTTGAAGCCCAAGGTCGCTGGCTTGAGTGCAGACTCATCCTGCTTGAGCGCGGCTCATCATCTTGAGTGCAGGGTTGCTGGCTAAAGTGTGGGATCATAGATATGATCCCAAGGTCACTGGCTTAAGCCCAATATCACTGGCTTGAGCAAGGAAGGGATCACTCACTGTCATAGCCCTCCCCCCCAATTAAAGCACATATGAGGAAGAAATCAATGAACAACTAAGTAGCCACAACAAATAATTGACACTTCTCATCTCTCTCCCTTCCAGTCTGTCTGTCCCTCTCTCTATCTCTCTGCCTGTCTAAATAAATAAATAAATAAATAAATAAATAAATAAATAAAATAAGAGCTGCTAATGGAGACCAAGTGAAATATGTTTCTAATTGAGCATCAAGTTTCTTTATGAACAAAGCAGTTTTATGTAAACAATGGCATTAGAATTTTAAAAGCCTGTTAGGCATTGGAAAAGTGAATTGCCTTATATGAAAATGTTTAGCATTTTCCACAGCAAAGTCATTTATCCACAATTTTATCTACAATGGTTCAAAAAATTTTCATTTACAATGATTCATAAAAATAGAATTTTAATAAATGGCAGGATTCTTAGATAAATCCAGATATAAGGTGTTTCATTTAAATATTATACTAGACTTTTTAAAGCAGCATATAATCCTTGACCATTAAGTTATTGATAATGGAGCTACCATTTCTTTATCAACTTTACAACTATCAAGTGAACAGGCATTTACTGGGTTCTCACTATGTGCTTAACCTATGGTAGTCACTTTGGTGTATTTACGAAACAAGATTATGGTTCTTGTGTTTCAATAAAACACAGTATTTTGGAGAAAATATATACAATTCAGGACATTCAGTAATACACACTTGTTGAGACAGACAGTAAGTTCAAAATAAGTTTAGAGAATGAAAAATGGAGCATCCATTACTTAGAATTATCTAAATAGTTTGAGGAAGCAGGACATGTGCTGAATTGACTAAAAGTCAGCCTTGGTTCACCAGGGGAGAGGAAAGGATACTCATTATTCAAAGCAAAAATCCAATCCATATGGAGGTTGGGATAAGGTAAATAATCTTTAAAACCTCCAGGCTGAGACCTGAGAGGCCCTGAATGTTCTGTGGCATGGAGCAGGGACGTCCTCCAAGACTTTATTTTGCTTCCTAGGCTGGAAACTACTCAGAGGAGACATGTGTGGACTCATTGATCGTTTTTGACACATAGCAGATCTGTCTAATCGAAAACATTGCTGGAAACAATGACCTGCCTGGTTGATCATATTTACTTGTGTGGTTTCGTTTCATATTCAAGTAAAATAGGACATTTTAATGAATAAAATTTTGTGTTCTCAGAGACCCAGAATGTTGATTTCATCTTTCAAGCCAAATAGCCCTAATAAGCCCTAATTTTTAAAATAGATTTTATTGGGGTGACATTGGTTAATGTTACATAGGTTTCAGATGTTCAGTTCTATAATACATCATCTGTGTACTGCACCAACTGTTCACCACCCAGGTCAAGTCTCCTTCCATGGTGGTCACTAAGAAATGGAGTTCCAAAATAAGTCATTGAAAATATTTATGTATTTTAGTGTGGGAATTATAAGAAAGGGTGCTGGTTTTCATAAAGTCTTTAGGCAAATTAGTACTAAATACAGTAATTTATAAAATGTTTACTACTAAATATCCTAGCCCTCATGAGAGAATTGTGTTGTTTTGATGGATTATGTGAAATAAGAGAGCCTATGATTTTTATTCTCTCCAGAGTGTTCCAGACATTTGTTAACCATAGGTGTTTGGGCACACTATATACTAACCACAAAATATCAAATACAGTTCCAGACAGACAATTTAGGCTTGAACAATAACACAAAAATTAGTTTAGACTCTCAAATGGATTCTTTTTTCTTGGGTTTGACACAAAGTCTGAGTATAGAGTGAAACAGAAAGTCATGCTGAGAGAGGGATGAGATCAAGCTGCCCACAGAAAAAGACGCTTGAGAGCTTCATGGCGGAGAAAAGACTAAATTTCGGCTTTCTCATGGGTAACAAGGAGTAAAGACTGCTGCATCACCCTCTGCTCAGTGCTGTTTGGGGGCTGATAACAAGGGAGAACAAAGCCAACGTGGAGCTATTTCATCAAGTTGCTCATAGAGCCAAGGCTGACCCAGCAGCACAGTGTTCTCGCATCAGAGCTGCGCCACTTGGAGCTTGTTTCCTTTGTGAGTTTTCTCTAAACCCCAGTTGTCAGCTAAGCAAACCTTTGACCATGTGAGGCAGTCTATTGAGCATGGAGGAATGCAAATGGGCAAGTGGGCTTTAGCTGCTTCATCTTAGCCATAATTGGTGTATCTTCACCAGAGGAGAACTAAAAATACCCCATAAACTGAGGCCTTATATTCATAGGCAGAATAGACATTAGTCATTAATATTATATCCCTAGTATTACCACTTGATTCCTTGCAAAGTTGAGTCTGGGATTCATTTTTTAAAACCAGGATCATGCATAAAATTGATAAGGTATTTTGCAGGCATTCAAAAGGAGGTAGCTCTCTATGTACTGGCATGTAATATTTTTTGAGAGATAGTAAGTAATCAGAGGTACAGAGCTGATAGTAAGGAGTATTTGCGTAGCAGTGTTTTAAAAGTATATGTATTACCTATCACAAGAAGGATAATTAAAATGACTATCCCCCACAATGCCATGGTGCAGGCAGACCAGCAAACTCAAGTGTGTGATGGAAACGCTCTGCTCAGCTCTAAATGAGTCCCTACTTTGAAAGGCACCTTAAATAATTTTTATATACTGTATAAATTTCTTAAATGATTGACATTATTTTTAAATATAATATATTTACATGGAAAAATTTCAAAGATTACCAAGAGAAGATAGTATAAACATTTTAAGCTATTTTTATTATTAAAATTAAATTTCAAATTCAGAGGCTGATGTTTCTTTTACCTATATTTTAAGTGGTACTGTATTCTGTGTTATCTCCTAGGGAAGGTATAATCTTCATAAAGTTTAAAATAACAAGTATTATGTTCTTAAAATTTCATATATCTTATTTGAACACTATTTGTGCAGGAGTAGTTGGTGACTCAAGTATATACAAGATAGAAAATAATATATATAAAGAACAACAAATATATAATGTCATAAATATCAATGGCTATAGACTTTTTTGTTTTCAAACATCTATTATCAGTTATCTCTCCTTATATTCTCTTTCCCTTTTCAGCTTTCTCTTTTACTTTCCCCAAAACACAGAAGTTATAAGTATGTAATATTTAATAATGTACACTACTTATTTTGCATATGATGATTGATACCAAAGTCATAATTAAAAATAGTTTATATTCTAAAGAGGTGATTCTCAGGTGTAAGCATTCATGTAAGCTCGCACTGCTGTTTCTTAGTTTCTATGGGAATAATTTTCTTTGTTCATCCTATGCTACATATACTACTCAATATATTTCCTAGTAAATATGTTTGCTCCATAAGTATGGAGTTAAATATTAATCATTGAGCTCTGATCAAATAAATTTTATTCAAATCAATCTTTATTTTTCCTGACTTTCACTGATGTCTCACCAGTCCATGTTTGCACATTTTATTATTTCATGCCACAGCCCTTACCCTAGGTATTAGAGTTAAGTTTCCTAAAACTTGGTCACCCTCTGGGCAACCATTCTCTACTCATGTTAAGGCAATTTCACTGCCAAAATCTATTTGTCTTCCAACATTTACTTGTGTTTGTTCCCAATGTTCATCACATATTATTTTCTAACCCCCTACATTTGTCTTCTGTGTGTTGTACTCTATTGAAAGAAGTTTCAAAGCTAAGGCTAATTCTCCTGTTGACTCTTTATACTCTATCTTCAAAAACTGGCAGGTTTATGAGGCACTGTCCTTGCTTTTGTGATTCTAACATCAGGCTGTTTTTCAGCGACCTTTTCTTCTTATGTAGGGCTCTGCAAATGTGGCTCTAAAAGACTAGATTGAATTCTCTTTAAAATTCTCTTCAGAATTTACAATTTCTTTAGTACTGTCGGGGATATATTTGTTGTACTGTAATGGCTTTGGATTTCTCTTTTTCCATTGTAGAAATGTTGGTTTTGGTCAAGTTGATGGTATTGTCAAAAAGCCCATCAAACTAACAAAAAGTGAGGTGAGAAATGTGGTCTCTTCAGCAGAGATTGGTTTGGAATTCTGGAAAGATCACTGATTAAAAGAAGTAAACAGCTTCTCAGAGAAGGATAAGGTCTAAGAGAGGCTTCAGCCTATGTCTTAAGGAAGGGTCTAGAGAGGGTTAGCAAACACACCCGGTCTGGAGCTTGGAGAGTGGGCCAGTAACACAAAGAGCTGAGTCTGTTTTTAGGATGTTTTTTAGCTATTGGTGAGAAAAGTTCTTAGAGTATTTTCCTCCTTTTTGATCCATGGCCACTTTAGGCCTTCTCTAATTAGTTCTGTTCAGAGTAGGACTCTTAGGAAAACCGTGCATATTATGTTCTTCCTGAATCTCCTTGGTTGAGATGAAAGCAATTCCTGTGATATTGGAAATGTTAAGTCCCTGTTATAAGCATCTTCAGACAGTTACTCAACAATTACCTTAAAGTGGGTGGAACATATTGGGAGCCTTTCTTAGATTTGAAACTGGAAATTAAGGAAAACCTAGGTAGAATCTAAAATAGAAATCTTTCTTTTGGTCTTCTTGAGCACAGATGCTTCGGAGTATTTTTATATTTAATAGTCACAAGAAGGACCCCTTAATGGTAGAATATAAAATAGCATCCCCTGGGAAGAGGTTGGCAGAGGAAAGCAAGAAAATGAGGAATCCAGAGAAGTTGCTCCTAAAGGGCTGCCAATCCTAGAATCCAATGTTCAGGTATCTCTGGGCTGCCCATTACAGAATAGAGCCTTTACATTCTGGCGCAAAAGGATAGTTTTAAAGCAAGCCATAGTTTGTTTAAAAATTCTGATTATCCAGATCTATTTTTTAAAATCTTTTAGTAGGTGTAATTACTACCAAGAAAAATTTCAGAGAAGGTGTTTTTGGGTACAAATTAGATAACAATGTGAAAATGTAGAAAAGGGGATTCTAGGATTTGTTGTTTTGAAAATAGTGTTTAAAAATGTTTGAAACTCCCCAAGGTTAGAGTAAGAGTCATGGGGTTACTTTAACATAACTGAACATTTGCAATCTGGAATTTTTCCCAGTAATTAACATTTATATATTCTTTGTTACATTTATTATTAAGTAAGATGGATTTTCTTACATGTCTTATGGGATTTGGGCCTTTTCACATTTTATTCAAGAGTGAAGTATGAAATGGTAAGATATACCTATTCTCCAAGGGGATTTGAACTCAATTACTGGGGTTGTGACCCTCATGAGTTCTGTGTGGATGGAAGTTTTAGAATCTTGATTTCATTTTGAAGATCTCTCTCTTTTTTTTAAGTAAAAAATTATAACATTCCATTGTAGGATTTATAATTTTATGTATTTTTTAAGTAAAGTGCCTGGTTTTATTTAATTTTTTTAAATTTATGGATTTAATGAGAGGGAGGAAGGGAAACAAGAAGAAGAAGAAGAAGAAGAAGAAGAAGAAGAAGAAGAAGAAGAAGAAGAAGAAGAAGAAGAAGAAGAAGAAGAAGAAGAAGAAAAAGAAAAGAAGAAGAGGAGGAGGAGGAGGAGGGAGGAAGAAGAAGAAAGAGAGAGAGAGAGAGAGAGAGAGAGAGAGAAAGAGAGACATCAATCTGTTCCTGTATGTGCCATGACCAGGGATCAAACTGGCAGCTTCTGCTCTTCAGGACAACACTCTAACCAACTGAGCTATTCCCCAGGGCAAATTTATGATGTTTTTAGATATAAAATATATAACAACAGTAGTACAAAGGCTGGGGTATATATGGGATTACACTGTTCAGGATTCTTAGAGTTTGCATAAAGAGGCCTGATATTAAATCTGAGCAGACATTGATATGTAAAAGCTTTAATCTATTTGAGTTGAGTTTTGTGTATAGTATTAGCTAAGAGTCCAGTTTTATTCTTTTGGATGTGGCTGTCTAGTTTTTCTAGCACTATTTATTGACAAGTCTACTCTTTCTCCATTGTGTATTCTTGGCTCCTTTGTTGTTAATTAACTGACTATATATGGGTGAGTTGATTTCTGGGCCCTTTACTCTGTTCTTGTGATCTATGTGTGGATTCATTCTTCCTTTCCTTTCCTTTCCTTTCCTTTCCTTTCCTTTCCTTTCCTTTCCTTTCCTTTCCTTTCCTTTCCTTTCCTTTCCTTTCCTTTCCCTTTCCCTTTCCCTTTCCCTTTCCCTTTCCCTTTCCTTTCATTTCCTTTTCCTTTCTTCTTTCCTTTCCTCTTTCCCTTCCCTTCCCTTCCTCTCTCTTTTTTTTTCCTTTCTTTTCTCTCTCTGTCTCTTTTTTTCTTTCTTTCCTGAATAAATTTGAAGTATGTTTTCTATAGTGGTTGGACCATCTGCATTCTCCCAACAGTGTATAAAAGTTCCTTTTTCACCACATCTATGCCACACACACATTGTCTCCTGCCTTCTTAGTGATAGCCATTCTAACAAGTGTGGGGGGATATCTCATCATAGTTTTGATTTAGATTATCCAGATGATTAGTGATGTTAAGCATTTTTCCATGAGCCTATTGAACATTTTGATGTCCTCTTTAGAAAAATGTCTATTCAGTTCTTTTGACCATTTTTAACTGTTTTAATGTTATTAAGTTGTATAAGTTTTTAATATATTTTGGATATGAACTCATCCAATATGTTTGCAAAATTTTTCTACCATTCTATATGTTCTTTTTATTTTGTTGATTTATTCTGATCTGTAGAAGCTTCTGAGTTTTATATAGTTCCACTTTCTGGTTTTTGCTTATACTGTTTATGTTTTGGTCATCATATCCAAAAATTATTGCTGAGACCAATATCAGTGAGCTGATTCCTTATGTGTTCTCCTAGGACTTTTGTGGTATCATTTCTTATGTTTAAGTCTTTGATTTATTTTGAGCTACTTTTTATAAGTGGGTTGAGACAGGAGTCCAATTTCATTTTTATTTATGTGTTTCTTCAGTTTTCCCAGAACTATTTGTAGAAGAGGCTATTTTTTTCCTCATTGGGCTGTCTTCCTCATTGAATATTAATTGACTGTATATGCCAGTATTTAATTCTGGGCTCTCTATTTTGTCCCATTGGTCTACATCTTTATTTTTGTACCAGTACCATAATATTTTTATTACTATAGCTTTGTAGTATAGTTTTAAGTCAGGACGTGTGGTACTGATAGCTTTGCATTTTTTTCCTCAGGATTCCTATAGTTATTTGGGTTCTTCTGTGGCTCCACACCAATGTTAGGATTATTTCTTCTATAACTGTGAAGAACGCCTTTGGTATCTTGATGGGGACTGTGATAAATCTATAGATTGCTCTAGGTAGTATGGCCATTTTAATAGTATCAATTCTTCTCATCCATGAACATAGATATAAAAATATGGAATGCTCTATGAATTTGTGTATCATTCTTGCACAGGAACCATGGTAATAACTCTGAATTTTTTCAATTTTAGTATTTGTGCTTCTGAAGAAAGCACTGGGGATCCTTTGTAAAGGCAGCTTTCTAAATGCATGCCCAGTAACAGCAGCCCTAAAACTCAGGGCTGTTATTAGTTAATAAAGAACCTTTACCTGAATTTGATAAAGCCCGTGAACAAGGCCCAATGCCAAGGTTCCTGGTTCTGTATGTGAAATGTAGGTTGCATCTTTTCTTGACATATAAAATTCGCAAGGTAGTTTTGTAGAGTGAACAACTAACAAAACCCTATAATCCCTGGTAATTCTATTTTTATGTAATTCAAGACCAAATAGAAGAGATTGGCAATATAATTTTACAGAATGGAATAAAAATACTGTATTTTTGGTTTTCTTCTTGACTCTTCTCTTGTTGAAAACTTATGTCTGGCTTGCAAAAAGAAAAGTAATTCATAGGAAAGGTATTTCTTTTGTTGAAATCTTCACATCTTCAAAAGCAATATAAATAAGTTATTGTGAAACAGAAGTGGAAACTTTTGGAGAAGTATTTAGGCTCATCTGTATTTCTTATATACCTACTTCATAAGTATTATGTTGACTTGAAATTACTTATTTATATATACATTTTTTTTTGCTTACTACCAAAATATGCTCTTTAAGAAGCATGTTTAAGGACAAGAAGAATGCATTTCATATTTGAATTTCAAGAGAAGAGCTCAGTGCCCGGCACATAGTTTGCATTTAATAAATGCATAATATTTCTTATTTTCACTATTTTACTTATTTAAGGAAAACTAGAGGAACAGGTCTGAGATATATATTTTTAAATAACAACATGCTGATTATTTCTAATAAACATGGAAGAGTTTTCTATACTTTTCCATTTGTTTTTAAGACTATTATATTTGGGTAGTATGTTTTTATAAAGGCTACACCTTACAGTACTATTCTAACTTACAATTAAATGTTTAATGTCAAGGCTCTTTTTTCCTATTTTATTCCTGGATTTTGAGTGAAGCTATTTTCTCAATCCTATATCTATCATTACTAATTACATGCTAATTATATATTAAGTGGTTACTTAATGACTCTAAGCTCAGTTGTATTACTTTAGTTAGAAATATATTAGAATACTGTATATTTTCATTTGTAGTCACTGAACTTTTACACAAATGCATTCAAAATTATTATTGTCATACTAATATTTACTGAATACCCACTAGTAACATAACATAGTTCTGTGACAGAATATAATTACTGGACAGATTGTACCTTGGTTTACAAATAGAAAATAGATTTGAAATTGCCTAGAATAGGATTAAACACTCCAATAAACAACAGACTATATCAAATTATGATTGCATTCAGTCCATGATTTAACATACCTTGCATTAAGCCAGTGTTGTAGTTTATGTTTAGAGAATCCTTGTGATGTTCACTTGGCATGTTTTTGTTGTTACTATTATTAAAAATATTGTCACATAAAGGATTTACAGTATTTTTATTTTAAGATACAATACAAGATACAATATAGCAAAAGGACACTTTAAAACAGAAAAATTTGATCTTATTGTATTCCAGAAGTACCATGATGTCAAGGCAACAATCTGTAGTAATCTAATAACTTAAAACTCTCCTCTTCTATCCAGGTTTAGGGTCTTTAGTAGGAAGACAACCTTTGTAGTATTATCATTGGGAGCTTTCATATTTCAATCCTTTCCATTTGCAGAAAGGCTTCATTGTTGTTGATACAAAATCAGTGTAAAATTGGAGGTTGGATATGAAACTCTCTCTGATGATTGTTCAGCACAAGTTTAGCACTAATTTTTGATTTGGGACCGAAATAAACCCCATATATCTATTTTTAAGAAATGCATATAGTATAAATATGTCATTCAGGATCCTTCAAACACAAGCTTTGCAAAATGAGCTTGGAAATTATCTATTTAAATTTAAAAAGAACTCATGACAAAATGATACTAACTATAGAGCTCACAGTGTTTTATGTCACTTAGGAAGAAAAATATAAAGCTGTCCCTGACTTCCTGTGGTAATTAGTGCCTCTTTTATGGTAGCATAAAATGCTCTAATGGTAATTTTGCGGGAAGTCATTTGGTTTTTATCAACTGCTGAAATTACTTTGGATGTAGTCTCTAAAAATAGCGAGAAGCATAGGTGTGTCAGGCATTCAGGGCGCAGCAGCTTGGCACATGCTGCTTGAGCAGTCCTTCTTTTGATGCTTAGATCAAAGGCCTGATTTTGTGTTTTATCTCTCACAGTAAGGGAAGGACACTGAATGACATTCATTCAGTTGCTTTTATGAAGGTGACAAAAGGAGACTGTCTGAAAGAGAGGAGGTCAGGGTGGAAGAATGGAGGAGCACAAATTAGTTGAAATTATTTTGTTAGTTTATTTTATTTTGTCTCTTAACAACGATTAATCTAGCAAGTTTCTTAAATTTGATGACTGAATTTATCCTTTTAAGCTTTTTAAAAGCAAGAGAATTGTTCAATGATATTTCTATATAATTGCAAAGAAGACCAATGCCAGGGAAGAGAAAAGAACAAACAAAGCAAGGTAAAAGATAAGAGAGAGGAAGAAATACGATAGTAAAAAGTCCTTTCAGGTTTCTGAATCATTAGAGATGGCAAGGGCCTCTCTGCTCCTCAACTTAATCTGTTAACTTCTTTTTTTTTTTTTTTTTTGCTGTTATTGTTTGTTCTTGTCTTGGTCATTCCTGTGATCTAATTTTCATTTTTGAACTTTCATCTTTATAAAGGCCCTCAAGTTTCACTTTACAATTACCATAATAATGACTGCTAGAACCATTCCATTTATTTGTATTTCCATTAGGTGAGTAAGGCTACCAAACCTGAAAACATTATAACCTTTCTAATTCTGGACATGGTGACCCTCCAACAAGGAAAGAAGTTTCTTTAAGTCCTTGTCTGAGAGCAAATATTGAAATGGCACTAAATGTATTTGGCTCACATAGTCATGGCCAATTAGTTCATCTGTTTCTGTAACTACATTTTATTTTTAAAACTTTGCTAACAATCTTATAATTATTCAGTTGGTGGCAGGTGGAGAAAGGAGTCCTGATTTTGGATTGAAAGTCTGAGATCACTTGCAATTAGTAATCATCAAAGTAAGTGCATAGGAATCTGAATGGATTTAAAAGGATGACATTTGATTTATGTAGTGAAGACAATTCTAATTTTCCAGCTGGCTATTTTCACTATCAGGCAGACAGAATGACAGCATTCACAACCCGAATTCAGAGATGGTGTGGAAACATGGGACTGTGTGAGAGGATACAATACGTTACCTCTAGTTTGAGGCACTTAAGAGTTCATGTGTTTCTGCCTCTCTTCCATCTCTCTCTTGCCTGCCTTGGCAATCCTATAAACCATGGAAGGCAGACATCAGGGAATGGAGAGAAATTCCTGCTGAGTGCATTGAATCCTTCATAAATGAAAAACAAACTTTTATAGTACTAAATCCCTGATATTTCACGATCTATTTGTTACTATAGCAGAACCTACCTGATTCTGACAACTAGCTATTCTGTTGTCAGGATACATATCATCCATTAAATGATAATTATTATTTATTCTCATATAGCTTTCTGTGGTCCTATTGGGAAAGGAAATACAGTTATTCTTCCTTTGCTGATAATGATCTGTATAAAAAATGAAATTGATATATTAGGCAAATATGATGCAATACTTTGGCTACTTATTACTTTGGTTGACCATGTGGTATGTTTTAGGATGAGAGCAACAGAATCTTTTTATTTTGGTACACTGTGTCTTTTTATTTATACACTATTACATAAGCAACAATGACTATAGTCTAAGTTTCAGAACTATGACTTAAATAGTTAGGAAAATAGATTTTTAAGAGATATGTAAAACAGAAGAACTATCAGAAATAATAAGAAAGAAAAAATGTTGTCTATGAAGTTATTTTATACTATTCCCTCCTTCACTAGACTACAATCATACTATATGTTTTCAAGACTACTAAATAGAAGAATCAAAATCACAGACTGAAATCACTGAGTAATATAAATGACTCAATTACTAAAGAAGCTGAGTCATGAATAAAGCACATCAAAATGTCAAAGTTGTGGTCATCGATCATTGCTTGACAGTGTATATTGCTGGATGTTTGGGAAGAGTTTCCAGGAAAAAAATTACTGCACACAGATAGGTCCTATAATTAAATAAATTATTTGTCAGTTAAAAAATCAACTTAAAATTGTCAGTTAGTAAGTCTAACTTCTGTATTCTTAGATGAACTTCCAAAGCACACTTTACATACTTAATTATGATCTCAACACCCCAGTTATACACGTACGATTTGTTGAGAACTGTGCATATATCAATATTTAGCATCCTTAAAGTACATTGCTGTTAGAAAAGCTCATGACTAGCTTCACATCTGGAAAGTTACTCTTTGACATGAATGGAGACATTTTACTCTTTTATAATGGTACCTATTTAGATCTTTTTGAAACATTTATTATACTTCTTCATGTCCTCTCGAGAGAAAAAAAACATGGCTCCCTATATGAGGAAAAGTAAAAAGGCATTTTTCAGGCTCTGTTGTGGCAATGCACATTTCTTGCCCATGGATTGATAATCAATCTGTGCTTGGCTGAGATCAGCTAGGTTTGGATGCAGGGTTGCCCTGTGTATCTCTCATTCTGGAATTGAGGTGGAAGGAAGAGCAGTCACTGGCAGCCTGCTCTTTTCCTAGTGGATGGCAGGAAGCAAGAGGGGCAAATGGAAATATGTGATGCTTTTCAAAGTGTCTGCTTGACATTGCACCATTTCCTATCTGTCCATATTACTGCCTATATGCCCATATTACTGCCCCTATCAAAACAAGTCATATGGGCAATGCCAAAGTCAGTGGGGGATAAGGATGTATATACCTGCTTGAGTGGGAGGTCTCAATAAGTCTTCGACATGTTGTGCCATTATTGGAAGAAAATGGAACAGCAGTGAACAGAATCCATTCAATCATTCTAGCTAACACCATATATAACGATGGATGCCAGATGGACTAAAGTCCTAAATATAAAAAGTAAAAATACAAAATGAATAAAATCTAGGAAACTATCTAGGATGATAGGAAGAACTTCTTAAACAAAAATAGCAAAGTACAGTCTGACAATGCAGTGGCACAGTGCATAGAGTGTCAGACTGGGATGTGGAGGATCCAGGTTCAAAACCTCGAGATTGCCGGCTTGAGTGTGGGCTCATCTAGTTTGAGCAAGGTCCACCAGTGTGAGCCCAAGGTTTCTGGCTCAAGCAAGGGGTCACTCAGTCTGCTGTAGACCCCTGGTCAAGGCACATATGAGAAAGCAATCAATGAACAACTAAGGTGCCACCACAAAGAATTGATGCTTCTCATCTCTCTCCCTTTTTGTCTGTCATCTCTATCTGTCCCTCTCTCTGTCTCTGTCACACACAAAAAAAATATATAAAAGTACAAAACAAAGAAAGAAAATTAATTGGATTAAGATAGATTTTAATGACAGGCACTATGTACAAAGTTAATAAACAAGTAATAGATTGGGGAAGTTATTGGTAACATCAAAATCAACCAAGAATTAACATCTGGGCTATGAGAAATTCTTCTGTAAAGATCAATTTTAATACAAATATGTTTGAAAGTTATGACAAAGAATTTTCAAAAGATTATAACTGAAAAGCTCTCAAGTATACATAAGAAGTCATAGAATTATTAGTAATCAAAAGTATATAAATTAAGGCCCTGGCCGGTTGGCTCAGCGGTAGAGCGTCGGCCTAGCGTGCGGAGGACCCGGGTTCGATTCCCGGCCAGGGCACAAAGGAGAAGCGCCCATTTGCTTCTCCACCCCTCCGCCGCGCCTTCCTCTCTGTCTCTCTCTTCCCCTCCTGCAGCCAAGGCTCCATTGGAGCAAAGATGGCCCAGGCGCTGGGGATGGCTCTGTGGCCTTCTGCCTCAGGCGCTAGAGTGGCTCTGGTCGCAATATGGCGACGCCCAGGATGGGCAGAGCATCGCCCCCTGGTGGGCAGAGCCTCGCCCCTGGTGGGCGTGCCGGGTGGATCCCGGTCGGGCGCATGCGGGAGTCTGTCTGACTGTCTCTCCCCGTTTCCAGCTTAAGAAAAATGAAAAGAGAGAGAAAAAAAAAAAAAGTATATAAATTAAAACATGAATATGATACTTCTGTACAGCCATCAGACTGCCTAACATAAGAGTGCTAAATAATACTAACATCTTATCAGTGCAATAGAAAGTTTCATGCACATCTAATGCAATGTACAATGTTGGCTATTTGGAAAAGACTCTGGCACCAATGAGTCACTTTAAGTACACACACATGCCCTATGATACAGCAGCTTTTTACTGGGTATAAAATCCAAAGCTATCCTCACAGTGATAAAAAGACTTTTGAAAGTCACCCCTCGCAGATATATTGTATTTATTCTTTTAGGAATGACTAAGGTGAGGTCAATTAGGCAGCTTGGGTGAAAAAATTAATGAGCACTCGCTCTTGAGGTCATGTAAAACAGTGGTTTACAATAGTGCCCGTACCTTGAGCATGCCTCCTTAAATATTATACCCTAGCTGCCTTACTTGCCTCATCCTAATCTCATCTCAGGTGGCAAATTGGAGTTAAATTAGTGCCTATCACTTGAAGAGTGGGTAGAAGACATGAAGTAATACACAGGATGGAGAATCACACATCATTTTGAAGCAGTGGTGGGATTCAAATAATTTTACAACCAGTTCTCTGCCCTAATGACCATTTTAAGTATAAAAAAAGATATACTGAAAGATAGTTTATTATTTTATGCACTTAATACTTAAATAAGAACAATAAAAGAGGTACACAAAACTAGATTATGTTATAAAAAATCATTTTAAAATATTAATGAAAAATATTAAATAATACCTGACAAAAAACAATAAAACTGTTATGTAAAGTGTTTCCATATTGCTTCTTGATTGGTGTCCTCACTTGCAATCTTTTTCACCTGTGGACAAAATGAACATTACTACAGACTCTTAGAATATGCTGTTGTACAAATGAACATTAAAAAAGAGTAAGGAATGTAAATTTGTGATTTCCATATTAGGCGGTTGCCCAGGTGCCCAACTTAGAGAGAACCCTGATTACAGGCACCATTTTAACAACCAGTTCACCGAATTCAACAAAAAGTTAGGTATCGGTTCTGCTGAACGAGTGTAAACCAGCTGAATCCCACCACTGTTTTGAAGCAATGGATTAGGGATATATATATCTATAAGAGTGAGTTTTAAGTTGTTCAATTAAAAGACAGGAAGCATCATAGTGTGTTGTTTATTTTTTAAAAATGAACACATCAAATAGTATTTTATATATTTAAGCAGCAAATATTAATTTAAAATAAGCCAAAATAAATATATTTGGCTGGAAATTCGAAAATGTTCATAAAACAGTGTCCTTAAATTAATAAAGCTAAAATATACATTTTGCATAATTCTTAAAATCTAAATTATTTTATATATCAGATATTTTTAAATATGTGAGGTAATGGTTAATATCATTTGATGCTCCTCCAAATAACTGACATATCTTTTTCTCAAGCCAATTTAAAATTAAAACATTATAATACTGGTATTGATGAGAGGGCTCACTATGATCTATTTCACCCAAAGACTTTGCTGAGCTCTCTCTCTGTACATACTCTTTATTTCTGCAAGTTATGAAAATAGAAAATAGAAAAATAATATCGCTACAAATTTGAGAAACAATGTGGGTGGTTTGGAGACCTTTTAGTAGAATTGACTTGAAGTTCAATGTTGTGGTTTCATTTCAATCTGTCTTTTTTATAGCTTTACCAGTTCGTGCTATCATACCCTAGATGAGAATAGTAACTGAAGATGGAAATGCTTGTATGGCAGAGATCTGTCAGATAACCACATAGGGTTACCAGATATTTGGAAGAGATCCCTGATGGTCCCCAAAAAGAAACTCTGGTCCATTGCCTGCTACAACTTAGTTTTCTTATTCTGCCTCTTCCTTAATAGCTTCACATTCTTCAATGTCTTCATTTATAAAATAACTGCCAATTAAATGTGTTCTGTATCTCTGAGGAAATTGTTGGCAGAAAAATTGATAAATTGATTTAAAAGTGCTTTAAAATATTATGTTTGGAATATGTTTAAAATAGAATGGCAAAATACAGTCAATCTAAATTTTCTTGCTTAAGAGGTAGTAACTCTCAATGTGAGTTTGTTATGCAGTCCTATTAATTTGGAAACTGGCTTATTTGACTACCCATAGCATAATATAAAACAAATTTTACTTTGTTTCCAATTAGTACAGCAAATCACTACGTCTTTTTATGGGTGCTTTTAATTATAGAAAGTTTGGCCAATGGTATAGCCCCACCAGATATAGATATTAATTAATATTATATGTACAGTAATAAACAAGGTGGCTTCCACACTCACCTCTTTTATCTTATGCACAGATTACATGCTACATTGTATTACTGTCTTGATATCTCTAGTCAAATCTGGGACAAATGGAATAAACTAACTTTGTGCTGCTTCCTGGGGAGGGGTGTGTGCTACAGAGATTATTTACCCAGTCTGGACAAAACTGGATATCTTTCTCACCTTCTAATTTTCCCCTTCAGTGGGCACAAGTAAGACTCATTAAAGTGAGGGAAAGAATATCAAGGATTACATAGTAAGGCTAGTCTTTCCCCTGTGGCAAATACTATGACAATGACTGCAAGCAACTATTACTATGTCATTTATTAGATATTTATTTTTAAAAGATTTATGTGTACAAATATATATACAGATTGTGGATTATGATATTGCTATTTTATAAATGAGAAAATTTAAGTTTGGAGCACTGAGGTGATTTACTCAAAATCATACAGTTAGTGTTAAAAGAGAAATATTCTCGCTTACAAATCCACAGACTTGGAAAAACTATAGAGTGGAGGCTATTAGCATTTTCAACATTTTGTATAAAGCTCTTTAATTTCACTAAGAATTAGATACCTGTTTTATAATACTCTCTCTAATATAAACTGGATACTAGAAACCACCATGCATTACTTCTATTTATGTACTATACCCCTTTTCCATTAAATTAAAACTGTGCCACAACTCACAATTTACAATATATTTAGGTTACTGATGATTTTTATAAATGTTTTTTAACTCATTTTTATAGGTTTAGTCATATGACTAATTAACATAGATGTCACTGCTATTATGTCACATAAGATAACATATGTATTTTATTTTACTTTCTAACACTAAGAAAACATTGCTGAATTACTCCTGTAAAAAGCCAATACTTAGCCCTGGCCGGTTGGCTCAGCGGTAGAGCGTCAGCCTGGCGTGTGGGGGACCCGGGTTCCATTCCCGGCCAGGGCACATAGGAGAAGCGCCCATTTGCTTCTCCACCTCCACCCACTCCTTCCTCTCTGTCTCTCTCTTCCCCTCCCGCAATCAAGGCTCCATTGGAGCAAAGATGGCCCAGGCACTGGGGATGGCTTCTTGGCCTCTGCCCCAGGCGCTAGAGTGGCTCTGGTCTCGGCAGAGCGACGCCCCGGAGGGACAGAGCACCGCCCCCTGGTGGGCAGAGCCTTGCCCCTGGTGGGCGTGCCAGGTGGATCCCGGTCAGGCGCATGCGGGAGTCTGTCTGACTGTCTTTCCCTGTTTCCAGCTTCAGAAAAATACAAAAAAAAAAAAAAAAAAAGCCAATACTTCATGTAATTGTTAGAGAATAAGGTGTTACTTTTCTTTATTCAGTGAAATTAAAAATTATTATTTAAATATACTCCATTGCAAATTAAAGTCAATTAATTACATTACTAAAAATGCACTTATCCATAACAATTCTGACTTGATTATGAATATTATGATTGAGTTATAATTATGCAGATACTATTTAAATATTTTTCATGTGTTACTTAAATTATAACCTTATATAATTATGGTAAGGTTATTCAAAATATAATGATATCATATAAAGTATTATAGTCATTTGTGTATATACATATATATATATATATATATATATTTTTTTTTTTTTTGTATTTTTCTGAAGCTGGAAACGGGGAGAGACAGTCAGACAGACTCCCGCATGCGCCCGACCGGGATCCACCCGGCACGCCCACCAGGGGGGGCGCTCTGCCCACCAGGGGGCGATGCTCTGCCCCTCCGGGCCGTCGTTCTGTGGCGACCAGAGCCACTCTAGTGCCTGGGGCAGCGGCCAAGGAGCCATCCCCAGCGCCCGGGCCATCTTTGCTCCAATGGAGCCTTGGCTGCAGGAGGGGAAGAGAGAGACAGAGAGGAAGGAGGGGGGTGGGGGTGGAGAAGCAAATGGGCGCTTCTCCTATGTGCCCTGGCCGGGAATCGAACCCCGGTCCCCCGCACGCCAGGCCGACGTTCTACCGCTGAGCCAACCGGCCAGGGCCTCATTTGTATATATTTATATATTGTCTATGACTAAAAATTCTTTACTTGTTTCAGGATTCCATCCAGGATATAGTACATTTAGTCATAATATCTCCTTAGGATCCCTTTTGCTGTGACATTTTCCCAGCATTACCTCCTTTTTTGATGACCTTGAAAGTTTTGAGGAACACTGGTCAGGTATTTTGAAGGATGTTGACCTGTTGGAATTTTCTAATGTTTTTCGCATGAGTACAGACTGAGGTTGGTTTTTAGTGAGGAATATCGCAGAGGTAAATTGACATTTTTATCACATCATACCAAAATTTTGCATTATTAATATGATTTATCATTACTGATTTTGACCTTAATCACTTAAGGTAGGATTTGTCAGGTTTCTCTATAGTAATGTTACTTTCACCTGACCCGTTCCATGCTCCATACTGTACTCATTGAAAAGAAAATCACTAGGTACTGCCCAGTTTTAGGAAATGGGGACTTATGCTTCCCCTCCTGAGGGCAGAGTATCTATATAAGTTTTGATCAATAACCAAAAGTGGGGGTTGTTTCAAATTTCTGTGTGTGTTTGTTCTTCCCCCATCTCTCCCTCCCTTCCTTCTTTTCCTACCTTGTTTTCCTGCTTTTGTTTGTTTCCTGCTTTTGTTTGTTTCTGGGTCATTAATTTTCTTTGCAGAGCTGACACGGCCCTTAACAAAACGGAATATAAACACTTCCTTCTTTGTAACAGATACGGGGCAACAATCAGACTAGTAAGAATAATCTCTTTAATAAAACCATAGGAGGGGCTGCAATTCATCTCAGTAAACTTTTCTCTACCTGCTCTTTAGAAGAAGTCTACAGGAACTACTAAGGATCAGCTCATCGCATCTATGTGGAGAAACAGATCTGTGTGATACAAAGAATAGACGAAGGCCTCCAGGAAAATGCACAGTTCTTTCAATGACTCCTGTCCGGAGCAATCAGTGTTTGCACTAAGGCCTTTCTTCCCATGGAATTGAATGAGCATCAGGGGGATGGCTCAGGGCCACTTCCGTAGGAGAGAGGACTTTCTTAATGAATAACTCAGCTGGAGGACTCACCATCAGCCTGATTGAAACTCCTCAGGCTGCACTGCAGCCCTTCTGGTCTCGTTTTATTTCTTCCCTTTTTCTTCCACACAGGTGTCAAAATCAGCATGAACTGCGAAATCTCCATGTTTATCCTTGCTTCCTCCTTATCTTCACTGGTATCCCCCCTTTCCTCCTCAGTAAATAATTTTGTGTATCTAATACTGTCTGGGTGCCTGCTTTTTGGAGGAACTGAATTAGATTACAAGGTCTTAGAAGGTAGAAATAATGTGTTTTCATTTTGTCCTCAGTTATATGCCTCTGTCCCTTTATTTAAATTCCAGGTAGCCTTATAAAAATGAAGAGCTTTCATTCACAAAATAAATTTTACTATGAAATGTGGGACAATAATAAGGTGTTTATAAAGTGTTCTGGTTAGCTTAAAGACTCATTAAATATCCCATGTATCAATTTAATTAAAGGGAACACTTTAAATCCCAAATTTCAGCACTAAAATAATTATAGTAGTTGGTTGCTATTTCATTCATGAGCATTAAAGTAAAACTTTCACCTATGCACTTTTTACTTAAGCATGAAGTAAATCAGATTTTATAATAAGTTATCAAAGACACTAGTGCTTGAATATGTTTTCCAACTAGTAAGTAATATATCACCATATATCTCCGTAGACGTGTTTTTACTGCTAACGTTTGAGATTTTATATTTCACAGTAAATAGGACCAGGAGTGAATTTCAAATCTACATTTATTCCCATGGAATTTCTGGATTGTGAGAAACTTCAATGAATAATGGAGTTGGCTTTCCCCCCTCTAATAACCCTGTGACTGAGAAGGCCCGTGAGAAAAACAGAGCTTTTCAGTTTCATTATAGGTTTTAGAATGTTTGCATGAGAAGATTAAGGAGTGTGAGGATTAATGAAGTGACATTTACGAAGGCTTTTTGGCATGCCTGGTGTATCCTTTTTCTGTCTCAGTATCCCAGCGGTAACTTGACTCAGCTTGCCTAGAACAGGCCCCTCCTGACACCTGTTTTCTATCCTGACCATTTATGAGTGCTCAGCTCCGGAATTCTTTCTAAGGTGCTGTCCAGAGCAGTTTCCAAGGTGTCACAGGGTTGTTTCCTTGAACCACATGGAGAGCATAATTGTGCAATCTTCATGGAGATGCGAAATGAGTTCTGTGTGCCAGAAACAAGAGCAAATATTCCAGAGCTGCAATGCATCTCTTTTATTTCCATTTGGTGCCAGGTTTTCACAGCCACTTACAAAGATTTTTCTTTGTCACTGTCTGGATTCTTAAAAGACCTACTTCCAAACAGCATAAATAAAACAGTAAATGTGTTATGTTTCTGTTCTTAGTAGATGACAGAAAAATAACTTCCATGCTAATGCCTAAAAACAAAGGCTCTCATCTGTTAATTAGAAGCCATCTATTGTTGAGTCTTCTCCAGTTACTTGACTTTGTATTGTTGCTGTCGTTCAAAAGCAATCATTTCTAATATCTGGGACATCAATTTGAATCATTATATGCGGCAATTTTTCAGAAGGTCAGAATATAATTTAGGTCATAGTGGAACACAGTTTGAAAATTGGACATCATCCTTTGAAACACTAGCAAGTTAAAAGAAGTTTGTTGGCAATGTTTTCTCACTTTTTCTTGTGATAGGACTATAAATACTGTTAACTTCTTAATTTTAACTGAAACAAACTGAAAACTTATTGGTTGTTAAGTTGCTATCATTTGGAAAAAAATGTACTTTAAAATTTTGTTAAAATCAGGGCTCATAATTTTTTTGCTTTATCACTGGAGACGATAAAATGCATTTTATCAGAAATATTTTCTTTTTTATGTCAGATTTTCCAGTTTTTAAAAATTCTATTTAAGTTACTTAAGGCATGTACTGAACTCTTTGAGTTCTTTATAAATCCTTCTTAATCATAAGAAACATGCTCTATAATAAATGTATCACTTATTTATGAACATATACATAACAAAAAATCACTTATTTGAGGTATTTTTTGTTCTGTGTTTGTTTCTGTTGTTTAATGATAATTTTCAAGCAAATAGAATTAGCATGTCTTAATGAGAAAGTAAGAGTTTTTTTTAATTTACCTAGGTCAGATTTTATTTTTGATTATTGAAAAATATTCTCTTATATTTTATTTGGATTTCTTTCATAGTATCTACAGTCTTCCTAGGTATATTAATTTAAAAATTAAAATTGTTATTAATAAACAGAAAGCTTTGAGAGTAGGAAATTATCTTACTTCGGTGTTCATTACCTGAAACATTGGGCATATCAACTTGTTTATTGTAATAATATAAAAATATTGACTAAACTTGTCAAGTTAAATTGAAACTGTTAGGGCACAAAAAGGAGGATATAAAAGTAGCTAAATTCTGTTCCTTTTCCAAAGCCACCACATAATTCAGTTTTCTACATGGAACCCTTCAGGGTGGAGTAGATAATTGTCAACAGTCACCAGCGAATTCTCACTCCCAGAAAGATATTTTTCACTACAGTAAGCTGTGTTACCCTGATCTGCCTCATTTTGTAGACTAGAAATGCTTCCTTTATGAAGGCATGGGGTGATGTGGGCCAATGATTCCTGGTAAAGACATTTCACTGATAGATTCCTTTTTTGATGTTTATGTATTTATTTATAGTGAAGTGTGTTATTGTATATATTAATTTGTATTCAAATTACGTTAGTAGTTAAAATCCTCAGTACATGTGTTAGGCAAGATAGACAATTATCAGCATAGGAAAAGAGGAAGGGGAACAAGGGGGATTATCTTACCTACTGAGCAAGGGAATCAGCTGTCTTAAGATCTGCCAAATCACCAGATGTTCAAACAGCCTTGAAACCCTGTATGTTAGTCCAGTATCAGGGAAAGGGAGCCCTGAAACCCTGTAAGTCAGTCCCAATAACAAGGAAACAGAGTTTTTAAGCTAAGAGTATATAACTCCTAAAACTCCAACAGGTGTGGCCCTCAAGCTAGCTGAGTTTGCCCGCTTGTGTCTTGTGCCAAGTGTATGGATAGCTTTGCTTAATAAACTGCTTGCTTTGTTTGAATAATGCACCCTGTCTGTCACCTGAATTTTCTCATGAGTGTGACAAGAACCCAGGAAGGAAAAGCCTTCTTAGATTCAGGTCTTCTATAGTGAGATATGTGAGTCTTCCCACAATGTCTGGAAGAGACATTTTTGGATCAGAAATAGGGACTTTTCCATAAGCAAAACTACCCTTTGTTTTCAAGTCAGTTCCAAGTAGTATGTGTTGTACTCTATACTTAGTCTGTTCAGGCCAAAGAACTTTCTGGTATGGAACACTGTAGCGAATAGTGCTCTCTTTAGCCTGACTGTTGACAATTTGGTACAGCTTCTTTTTTTTTTTTTTTGTATTTTTCTGAAGCTGGAAACGGGGAGAGACAGTCAGACAGAGTCCCGCATGCGCCCGACCGGGATCCACCTGGCACGCCCACCAAGGGGCGATGCTCTGCCCCTCCGGGGGGGGGGGGGTCGCTCTGTCGCGACCAGAGCCACTCTAGCGCCTGGGGCAGAGGCCAAGGAGCCATCCCCAGCGCCTGGGCCATCTTTGCTTCAATGGAGCCTTGGCTGCGGGAGGGGAAGAAAGAGAGAGGAAGGAGAGGGGGAGGGGTGGAGAAGCAGATGGGTGCTTCTCCTGTGTGCCCTGGATGGGAATCGAACCCGGGACTTCTGCATGCCAGGCCGATGCTGGTACAGCTTCTTATTAAGCTGTGGTGTGCTAGGGAATCCAAGGCTAATAGAATTCCCCCAAATTAATGTTTCAGCCATTTGTTACCTTAATTGCACATTTCCCTATGTCTGAATTTAGGAATTAAGTCCATTCCCTGAGAACTGTTTCTTAAATTAGTTAAGAAGTAGGGTTTTACTGTGGGAGACAGGCTTTCAGCTGACAAAGTCCTTATAACCTAGGGCTTAGTTTGAGACTAAGCTCTTCCCCACACCCTTTTAAGACTGAGATCTTTCCACATCCTTTCAAGACTAAGATCTTCCTCACACTCTTCTAAGACTAAGAACTTCCCCACACCCTTGACTGTTACATGGTGGGGGGTGGTGCACTCTTTTGAGGATTCCCATTTATGCCTCAGATGTGTGATTTTGTTTCAGAGGCTTCCTTATTTGCATATGGCTCTGCACTATATAATAAAGCAGACTGGGGGTTTTGCTCTTGCTCTTGCTCTTGCAAGCTATGGGCTGTGCAGAGACCTCCTGATCCCATCCTTTTGATCTTTGAGTCTATTTCTTCATTTCACACAATTCTCACTCAGGACATGGACAATTACTAGTTGCACTGGTTCGCTACAAGTGGTGCCTGAACAGGGAGGGACCTGAGGAAGAGAAAACTGAACTAAAGCCAGGTGACAGAACTCCCCAGGTGTGCACAGTGAGAAAAGATTTTGGGGAAAGTATAGTTGGGAGTAATAAATTATGGGACAATTAGTAATGGACAAAAGTAATGGACCTTTTTATAAGAATAGTTAGGCAGCTAGAATGCTTTTTGTGATATATTCAAGATGTGTGCCTCTAGTTCCTGGAGGTGGGAATGGTTAGTTCTGCTGCAGGGGAGCAAGTAGGTAAAGTTCTGAAAAAGCAGTGGTGTGAGGAGGTTATAGGAGGTGGTGATGTACTTTGCAGCTTGGGGACCAAGGAACATGGGACAGTGTGGCTGCTCCTAGTTCTCTCTGGCTGCTCAGTCTGCCACTCAGCTAAAATTGAGGTAGAGGAGAAGTCTTGTTATGGTCAACGTGAGCTGCAGTTATAGCAACTATGGAATTTGAGAATGGTTATGAGATTCAGCTATTAAAAGTTCCAGCTTTTACTGTTATTTTCTGGTTTTCTGTAATGTTTTAGCAACAATCCTCTGAACTATTATTTTGTTTGTTTTCTATTCTTTACCTGGAAATTTAAGCAGGGGACCCCTGGTGGATCTGACTACAAAAATTCCTATGCAGCTACCAAAAGCAAATTTTCTTGGGGAGATTTTGTTTAGTCCCAACCTTCAGTTCCTCTGTCAGAAAATGCCCTGATTGAGATCTTTCTATTCTGGTTGTTCTCTGAAATCCCGGGTTTCTCTCTAGTTTGTCTGATTCTAGTTTCTGTTTAGTTTTTGTCTGATGTTGTCTAAAACGTGATTTTTAAGGCCTTAATTAAGTTCTTGCATGCAAAAAAATTGGAAATGCTGGCTCTTATATTGAAAAAATAAAATAGTTTCATCCTTACATTTTTCCTTTAAAATTGGAACATGTAAGGAGCACTCATTTAAATTTAAATAGAATGAAATGTAGCTCCTAAAGACATGCTACTTTAGTTAATGCTTTGTAAATTGTGTTCTTTGTTTTCTAAATTGAGAGCAAAATGGCAACTCAGGTGTTAGGATTAATCAGATTTAGAGCATGCCCATCGAACACTTAAAAGTTAATTAAAAAATTAAAAAGGGGGAGTCATACCCTGGAATTCTTTGAAATCTTCTTTATCACACTCGTTTTACTTTTAAAAATTTTTGAATGCTGATCTACAGGGCCATTCAGTGGCTTAGAGACTTTGCAATCCAACAAGGAAAGCCTTCCCTGAAGTGTGATGGAAGGATCTGCTCACAGGAATCTGGCTAGGGCCAGACCTGTTCTCTTATGGGGCCAAGGATATGTGTGTGTGTTTCCTAGGTCTGCTGAGGCTCCTCGGTTGGTTCCTGAATGTTTGAGACACCATGAGCCAGGAGGAGAGACTTACTCTACAAGAGCAATTGTATAAGGTTTATTTTACTCTGCTCTCATCCCTCTCTCTGTCAAACCTGTTCCACCTATTAAATCCTCTTAGCACACTCCAAATTTCCTCCTGAAAATTCTGCTGTCCCTCTGTCTCCTCCCAATCAGCCCCCAATATATGGAAAAAGCTTAAATAGGCAGAGGAGGACCCTCAAACTTCTCAATGAGATCTCCTGAGCATAGCTTTTAAGGTCTATAATGACTGAGAGGAATAGGAGAAGGCAGACAGAGCCCAAAGAGATCAGGCAAAATGCTGGCTCTTGGCAGATGCCCTTAAAGGCTCCAATGCCCCTAAGGGGTCTCATAAGACTCCATCAGGGCCCTGCTTTAAATGTGAAAAAGAAGGTCATTGGGCAAAAGGCTGTCTGGCTCCTCAGCCCGCACTACGGCCATGCCCTCCGTGTGGGAAAAAGGGACACTGGAAGGTAGACTTTCCCCTCACTTCTCCAAGGGAGGGTCCAGTCTCTCCCAGCCCTACCCCAGCCACCTCTGACCTAACCTTGCCTAGCCTACTAGGACTCACCACTGAAGATTGAAGGTGCCCAGGGCCATCAGCCCCATCTCACATCATTATCTATGAGCCTAGGGTGACCATCCAAGTAGCAGGTAAGCCAATCTCATTTCTTATAGACATGGAGGCCACTTACTCTGCTCTGCCTGAACATTTGGGTCCTGTTTATCCCTTGAAGATCTCTGCTGTGGGTGTTGATGGTCTTATTTTCCTCCTAGTTTGCCATGGATCCACTGCCTTATCTAATATGTGGTATCTCCTTTACATACTCTTTTTCTCCTCCTGCCTCGATGCCTCAACCCTATTTTAGGCCAAGAACAATTCTCCAAATTCAGAGACTTTCTCTCCTTTCATCTCCCATCCTCAGAATTGGCCTTGTTGCTACTCTCAGCCAGTCAGATTTTCCCACTGCTGTTACAAATTTACTTCTACCGTGCAACATAGTGAATCCCAAGGTTCTCCTCACCACCCCCAAGGCTGCAAAACTCCAGGAAAAGGCTCTGTGGTTTCATCTCTCCGGGTTAAAGAAAACAAAAGCTCCATCTCCACACATGCCTACAGATGGCCCTTCCAGTCTACCTGAATCATCGCCAGAAACCCAGAATTGACATTAAGCTTGAGACAAAAGCTTAATGTGCTGGAAGCAGTGGTCATGGGACTTGGAGGCTAGCTTCAGTGTGGAAATGTGACAACAGTTCCAGTGCCATGTGGACTTTTCCTGGATGTGTGTGACTTCTGCTCCTTGTGACAGTTTTCAATGGGACTGAAGTGGGGTTGGTTTGCATCTGCAGGGAATGTGGAAGGGTGATGTGTCAGCATAAGCTTGGTGAACATATTAAGGACATTCAAACAGCAAAGACTCTATTATAGATCCTGCTATATTGGCTAAGAATTTGCTTAATGATC
Organism: Saccopteryx leptura; assembly: GCF_036850995.1. Lineage (NCBI taxonomy): Eukaryota > Metazoa > Chordata > Mammalia > Chiroptera > Emballonuridae > Saccopteryx > Saccopteryx leptura. The sequence goes on along the minus strand of NC_089506.1, from coordinate 158,926,701 downwards.
TAAAAGGCTTTAGTTCCTTTAATGTATTAACATACTTACTTTGGTATCTGTTAGCATTGGCTTTACTAATTTTGTGTTTATTTTGTATTTTTCCAATCTCCCTCTGAATTGGACTCTGGGAAATCAGAAGAGTAAAAATCTCAGCACATGAGCTAAAATAAAAAAGAGGGATATATGGGAGACAGGCTGTAAGCTGACAAAGTCCTTATAACCTAGGGTTTAGTTTAAGACTAAGCTCTTCCCCACACCCTTTTAAGACTGAGATCTTCCCACATCCTTTTAAGACTAAGATCTCTCCATAACTTTCTAAGACTAAGATCTTCTCCACACCCTTCTAAGACTAAAATCTTCCCCACGCCCTTGACTGTTGCATGGTGGGGGGGGGGTGCACTCTTATGAGGATTCCCATTTATGCCTCAGATGTATGACTTTGTATCAGAGACTTCCTTATTTGCATATGGCTCTGCACTATATAATAAAGCAGACTGGGGGCTTTGCTCTTGCTCATGCAAGCTATGGGCTGTGCAGAGACCTCCCAATTCCATTCTTTTTCTCTCACAGTCTATTTCTTCATTCTGCATTATTCTCATTCAAGACCTGGTCAATTACTAGCTGCACTGGTTTGTAACATTTCACCACCTAATTTTTCTATTTAAAATAGCCCAGGATTTCTTACTTTGATAAAAATATGAAGTTCCATTATGTTTCTTTTCAAATGGTTCCCTTTATATTTTTGCTGTATGTAAAGTTGATTATATCTTTATTAATATGGCTCACCACTGACTTTCTAAAATTGCAATTTTATAGTGTGTAGGAAATTGGAAAGCAATTAAGTTGGGTGTATCCTATATAGCATATTCATTCTGTCACCTGCAATGGAAAATTGCTCAGTGTCAAAAAAGACAATTTGTCATGAATCTGAATGATGACTGATTAAAGCAACAATCCCAAGTATAACTCAGAATTCTCAGGATAATTTGAAAAAAAAGTTTCAATAATAATATTTGCTTTTAAAATGCCTTTTTTGGATATCGATATTGATAACTATAGAACTTCAAAATTATGTGATGAATCAAGAAGGCTTATTAATGTCAAGGAAAAAAAATTCATAACCACAAAGAATCCAATATAAGGGATACAGTTTAGTATATAATAAAATAGAATTATAGAGGTTATTTGTGAAATAGGGACTTTCCACTCCATCCTCACTATTTTTTCCTTTTTGTGTTCTCCCTTTTAACTAGTTGTGTGTGGGCGGGGATTAGGAGGAAGGTGACCCTGGATTCTGTGTAAACTGTCTCCAGGGAGAAGGATAGAGAGAGGAGTTAATAATCTTAGATACAGCCTAAATATCCTAGGATTTTTTTTCTCAGTTCTTAGTAAAGGCAATGCAAGATTACAAAATAAAATATAAACAGCTGGAGAGCCATATTCTGCCCTGAGAATGACCTGCATGTTTACCAGCCCCCAAACCTTCCCTGCTGTACTTATCTGTCCTTTATGATTGAGTGGTTAGTAATCTGCTCAAAGCCTGTGAACCCCAGACCAGGAGAAGCCAGCCAAGGCTCCCTGCATAATTACCATGTAAAAAACAAAAACAATTATTTTTATTTCTAAAATATATTTCTTTAATTTCTTCTCATATTATGAAATGATTGGGCAGATTAATCTGTAAATCCCTTTGGAAGCAAGTATTCTAATTTTGTTTTAGGAATTTGTTTTAACATAAGAATATCTCATTAAGCTTTACTTTTCCTGGGGAACAATAAGGCAGCAGGTGGTAATAAGAAAGATTTTTTTAAAGTTATACTTTTTACCTATGAAAATTAAAGATGTTATATTAACTTTTAAATAAGCATTTTCTTGAATTTAAGGGTTGAGCATCTATTTGATATCCTTGCTAGAGGCTTTTTATGGCAATTTTCTTTCTAGAGGCTATTATGTGGAGGCAACATGAAACACATTGACATCATTAAACCTGCTAGAGCCTACTCCCAAATCCAGACTTATCTGGTAAGCTGACTAAAGAATAATTTCCCTATAAAGTCAATAGTTTAGAAACTTCTTTTTTCTTGATATTTTGCATTTATAATTTTATTCAAGATTCTATAGTAGGATGCTTCTTGTAGCCATCAGGTAGAAATATAAGCGAGATGAACAGAACAATCAAATTCTTGTTGTATATGAAAAGCCTGACATGTTTCAAAAACTTCATCACCCAAAATGGTGTTCTAAAGGAACCACCATAGTTGATGTTAAATCTGCATCCCTTTACATTCTAATTTATGATTTTCAAATGAAAATATTTTATATATAAACATGATTTCTCTATTGTAAATCAAGTATTTTGCAGTATATTGCTAACAAGTGTATAGATTCTTAAAATTTTGCAGTCAGTAAACATTCATGCAGTATGTATGTTTTCCTTTATCTCTTAAGAGTATGCTTATCTCTTACTGTGAAACTCCTAAAAAAATTTAGTCCAAGAAAGGGTTATAATGGATTCATAGTGATTTATATGAAAAGTATTTTCGCTTTGATACTAACTTTTTATTTCTCAAAAAGTGAATGTTCTTTGATGGTGTATTTTTATCTATATTCAAAACTTGGTCAAGATAGTTTAATAAATACACAGAGCTACATATAATTTTAATAGTACTGTAAGTGAGTATTGATGAAAAAACATGCAGTTTGTGATCAGTAAGATTGTTTTTATAACTGGACTCAAGCCATAAGAATTTTCTATCAATTGTATTTTTTAGTTATGATCTGGAGAACTTTCCTTGTCATATACATGAATGGATTTAATTTTACTCTATTTTAACAGTGTGTCATGATATTTTTATACCATAAATTATGAAAAAAATTGCTGTTAGTGAACATTTTAGTCTATCTCCAAGGTTTTTAAATTATATAAAAATGCATTTTCATGCACATAGGTTTTTAAAGATATCTTAAAGAAGCATTTCTGAGTTTATAATTATGTACATTCAAAATAAATAAATGTGATGTTGCTTTCCAAAAATGTTGCACCAGTTAATACTCATTGAAATATTAATGAACATTATCAAATATATCAAATGTTTCTATTTTTCTTCCTTTTCATTTTGTAGTCTGATGGAGGAAAAGTATTTGTTTTTACTTTTCAGATAGCATAGAAGATTAAATATTTTCATGTAATTTATTTATTTATTTTTATTTATTTATTTATTTATTGTATTTTTCTGAAGCTGGAAACGGGGAGAGACAGTCAGACAGACTCCCGCATGCGCCTGACCGGGATCCACCCGGCACGCCCACCAGGGGGCGACGCTCTGCCCACCAGGGGCCGATGCTCTGCCCCTCCAGGGCGTTGCTTTGCCATGACCAGAGCCACTCTAGCGCCTGGGGCAGAGGCCAAGGAGCCATCCCCAACGCCCGGACCATCTTTGCTCCAATGGAGCCTTGGCTGCGGGAGGGGAAGAGAGAGACAGGGAGGAACGAGGCGGGGGGTGGAGAAGCAAATGGGCGCTTCTCCTATGTGCCCTGGCCAGGAATCGAACCCGGGTCCCCCGCACGCCAGGCTGATGCTCTACCGCTGTGCCAACCGGCCAGGGCCTTTTCATGTAATTTAAAGCAATTTTTATGTATTGTTTTGTGATTTGCTTATTCATATATTTTTTAAAGTTATTTGGTTAAGTTATCTAATTTTCTTTGTCTCTTAAATATTTTCCCCAATCTGTTACTAGGTTTAAGAATTTGTTTCTGACATTTTTGTTTTATAAAAGTGTTTAATATTATGTAGTCAAATACATTAGTCTGTTCCTTTATTATTTCTTCATCTTTTAACTTGTTAAATGGCTATTTCTACCCTAAATACTCCATTGGAAGCAATAGGACTTTCTCAGAGGATATTGAGACTAGTCAATTTAAGAAGACTAAAATCATACCAAATGTATTCTCTACCACAAGGTGATAAAAATAGAAATTAACTAAAAAGAAAGCTGGGAAAAACACAACTATGTGGAGATTAAACAACATGCTCCTAGACAACTACTGGATCAATGAGAAATTTAAAAAAGCAATCAGAAGATATATGGAGATAAATGAGAATGACAGTGCAACATATCAAGATGTTAAATGCAGCAAAAGCAGTATTAAGAAAGAAGTTTATAGCATTGAAGGCCTACTTAAAGAGATGAGAAAAATCACAAACAATCTAATATTTCCCCTTCAAGAACTAGAAAAAACAACAACTGCTGAAGCCCAAAGTCAATAAAAGGGAGGAAATAAAGAAAAAGACAGTAGAAAATATTAATGAAACTGGTTCTTTGAGAAGATAAATAAAATTGACAAACTTCTGGCTATACTAAGGTAAAAAGAGAAAAGATTCCAATGAGTAAACTCAGAAATACAAAAGTTTATACAAGAGTATTATACAAGGCTATATGCCACCAAATTCAATAACCTAGAGGAAATCGATAGTTTTTAGAAAGCTATAACCTTCAGAGACTGAACCATGAAGAATTGAAAAACATAAATAGAATGACCAATGATTAGGAAATTAAAAGAATCATCAAAATCCTTCCAGAAAACTAAAGTCTGGTACAAGATAGCTTTACTGGTAAATCCTACCAAACATTAAAAGAAGAAGACTCAAACTTTTCTAAAAATTGAAGAAAAGGAAATACTTCCTATCTTAATTTATGAAGCCAACATTACCCTGATACCCAAACCCATTAAGGATAACACAAAAAAAGAAATTATAGTCCAATATCCCCAATAAACATAAATGCAAAAGTCCTAAACAAAATTCCAGCAAATTGAACACAACAACACATTAAAAAGATACTATATCACAATCAAGTGAGGTTCATCCCAGGATGATTAAACATATGGTAATCAATCAATGTGATACAGCATGTTAGCAAAATAAAATATATAAATCATATGACATATCAACAGATGCAGTAAAAGCATTTGACAAACCACAACATTCATTTATGATAACAATATGTATATACAAGGAAGTTACCTCAACATAATTAAGGCTATTTATGACAAGCTGAGCTAATGTCATCTGCAGTAGTAAGGACTGTTAAGCAAACAGTGATATGACTATACACCATGAGCCATTAACATATCTATGTAGATATAAAAAAATAATATAATATTAAAGCAAGATGTTATATTCACAGTATAATGTATACTAAAAAAAGTATGAATAAATGCACTTATTTAAAGTGAAATTAAAATGGTGACAATACTTTTTCTTAGGTTATGGCACAATGAGCTTTGTTTTCCCTTTCCACTTTTATGTATTTTAAGATTTTTAAAAGAAAAATAATTAAATACAACTAATGTTTATTGAAGAAAAATAATTGTCAGAGTTCAGGAGAATATTATCCCCCAGAAAAGAACATCTAGGGCCTAATGTAAGATTTTTACAATGAGCTAAGTGGTGGGAAAACAAAGCTATATAAGCAAAAAAAAAAAAAAAAAAAAAAAAAAGAGTTAAAAGATACTATAAAAAACAATGACATCATTTGGGAAAGAGTGAAAAGAGTGATAAAAATGAGTGCGTTGTTTCAGAGGACACAAAATATATGTTACCCCCAAATATTTGCTTTATTTAAATTTAATATTCTACTACTAGGTGTTGAATACTTTATTTTCCACTCAAATAGAGAAGTTAGTCATAAAAAGATAACAAAGGATTTGCTTTTTTTTTCTTCATGCAGTTGGCTATTGGTATTAACCAGAGAGATACGCATCTCAAGAAAGACATTTTGATTTTATGAATTAAGATGAATATTTATAAAGTTTTTAGAAACATAATAAGAACTATTTATGCATTTGTACATAAATATGTTACTTTTTAGTAATCTGACACATTGCATGAAAATATCTTTACTCCTTCATTCCCAAATACCAGAAAATAACTTGGAAAAAAACTTTTATTTTTTGCTTTAGAACATCCAAAAAAGCTAAAAGGTACACAGCAAATAACTTTTGTTTCATTGCACTAAAAGTAATTAGAATGGGTATACTGCAAATGAAGAGGCATACCAAGTTAAAAGTTACTGTAAATTACCAGCTTAATAACTTGCAAAGAATGAGTATAGCTATTTATTCTACTGTTTTGTAAAATATAATATCGTTACCACAGCAACTACCAAATCTCACAATGTGTGTGCTATCTCTATATGATTACTTTTGTTATAAAGACATAAGTAATATATCAGAAAAATGAAAGAAGGAAGAGAAAGATGATACTGGTGGGGATATACATTTATGTGGCCACTACAGAATGTGTCCAGGGTTGTTCTGTAGTAATCACAAGAATGCACACATGTGAAAAATTGCATAGAACACACACACTATATTTAAAATTGCTGAAAACTGAATTAAGTGGACTATAGCAATGTCAATATTCTTATTGTGATTTATACTATATTATTATTATTTAAAAAAATTTTTTTATTTATTCATTTTAGAGAGGAGAGGGAGAAACAGAGAGAGAGGAGAGACAGAGAGAGAGAGAAGGGGGGGAGGAGCTGGAAGCATCAACTCCCATATGTGCCTTGACCAAGCCCAGGGTTTTGAACTGGCAACCTCAGCATTTCCAGGTCAACACTTTATCCACTGCGCCACCACAGGTCAGGCGATTCATACTATATTAAATAGTATGTTACCACTGGGGAAAATAAGCAAATGGCATGTGAGATCTTTCTGTATTATTTCATACAGTTGCATGTGCATCTAAAGTTATCACAAAATTAAAAGTCAAAAGTATTCATCAAAATGTTATAAAAGACAAGTTAATACTTTTTACTTGGGAAGTCTTGAAAGACAGGGAATATATAAACAAAGTATGGGTTTATCAAGAACTGTAAGAACAATGATAGAGTGAAACAGATTTTCAAATCAAGACCTAGTAAATAATCTGGCAACTATTAGAAGAGAATTGTTGTTAATTTATTTAGCAATCTCATTTGCTTGAGTAAGGTTTATTGGGGTTTTTTGTTGTTGTTGTTTTTTTTTTTTTTTTTTTTTTTTTTATCTCAGTAGAATAACCCAAATAGTAAATCCAGGATGAAGAGGTCAGGGTGAATTAGTTAAGAATTTCATGAAGGAGGCTAATGACCAGTTAAATTCTGTAAGAGGAGATATTTACTTCACATCTCCATGCAGCATTAGTTTGATTATCTGACTCTCCAGTCAATTAGTTCAAAAAACCCTATTCAGTAAAGAGCTATTAAATCAGTTGTGCATATAAATGAAATGGATAAAAATCTATTAACAGATTAACAGTAACAGAAAAGTAATTAAGTGATTAATTAATTAGGGTTCTATTTCCATTGCAATTATTAAAATTTTTATTATTTTGTGCAAGTTCTTCTATCTTGAAGAAGTCTATAAAGTGCCTGGAAAAAAATGAAATGATGAGTGTCCATGAAAAATTTAAAAAAATATGCTTATCACCACATCCATGGGGCACTACAGGAAGACAGATACTCGTCCAATATGAAGTAAATGTTTGTCATTCAGATTTTTATTTTTTTTTACAGAGACAGAAAGAGGGATAGATAGGGACAGACAGACAGGAATGGAGAGATGAGAAGCATCAATCATTAGTTTTTCATTGAGACACCTTAGTTGTTCATTGATTGCTTTCTCATATGTGCCTTTGACCGTGGGCCTTCAGCAGACTGAGTAACCCCTTGCTCGAGCTAGCGACCTTGGGTCCAAGCTGGTGAGCTTTTTGCTCAAACCAGATGAACCTGCACTCAAGCTGGCGACCTTGAGGTCTTGAACCTGGGTCTTCTGCATCCCATTCCGACACTCTATCCATTGCGCCACCGCCTGAGCAGGCATGTCATTCAGATTTGATCAAAGATAGTTTTCTTTTGAAGATAATATGCTTTCTTGTTCTATGATTAATCACAGATGTAAATGTTCAATTAGAGCAATAATAAAAATTTGGCCTGGAAGAATTATAAATTGCTTTAAATATGCAGATTGTATAAAAAAAAATGTCCCTTCTAACTGATGTACTTTTAAAAGAGAACTTCATAATTGGATGAACAATATAATCATCTATTAGTTCTAGCCCCAAACAGATTTTGAAAATGAGGACAAACAGGCCCAGTTTTATTGGTAGTATAGCTCAGAATAGAGTCCTCCCCCTTCTTATAAACTATTTAACACTTTACAGAATGCCTTTACCTAGGTAAACTCTTTTGATTTTTATAACATACCTGGGAAAAAATCAAGGGAGGTATTCTGACTCCCATTTAGACTGTCTAGAAAAAGGAGGCTTAGAATTAGTGACTAATAGAATGTATCTCAGTAATATTAGCAGAGCCAGCACTTGGATCCCACATTTCTCCCATGTACAATTCTTTATGGTAGCATCCTGTTTCCCACCAAAAGCAGTGCTGTGAGCTCATGGCAGGTAGTATAATGGTCCCCACAGGTGTCTACTTCTAGTCTTTAGAATCTGTGGATATGATATATCTCACATGGCAAAAGAGGTACTGTAAATTTGATTACACTCAGGGTACTGAAATGAGAGATTATTCCAGATTATATAAATAGTATCAATGTAATTACAAGTGCTTAATAAAAATAAAAGGAGGCAGGGAAGTCAGAATCAGAGGAGATGTGATTAATTGAAGCAAAGATCTGAGTAATGTGGGGCCTCAAAAGCCAAAGAATGAAGGTGACCTCAAGAAGTTGGAAAAGGCAAGAAAACCTTCTTCTCTAGAACAGCGGTTCTCAACCTGTGGGTCGTGACTCCGGCGGGGGTCGAACGACCAACGACCACACCTCCCAATACATTTTTAAATAAAATCCTATGGCTTTAGGCGACCCCTGTGTTTTGGTCGTTCGACCCCTGCCGGGGTCGCGACCCACAGGTTGAGAACCGCTGCTCTAGAGCTTTCAGAAGGAACACATTTGAGCACAAATTATTTCAGGCTTCTGATCTCCCAGTATGAAGCACTAAATGTTTACTGGGAAATAAATGCTGATATAAATAGAGTCCCTTTATGTATTTTTTGATACCTATTCTATTTGTCATAGATTGCAAGAGAATATTTGTAAATTCCCTTAATGATTTGAGAAAGAATGAGTATGGGCTATTCAACATCCTCAATAACTGATTATTTTAGTGCATTCAAAAGAGTAAAAAAGCCAAAGTTCAAGTTTTCCTTATTTCAGTCACCACAAAACTGTTCTTGATTTTGTTTCAAATCCATTGTTTTAAGAAGTAAGTAGTATGTATTGAGTCATTCAGTTTCTATTAAAAATATTCAGCTATAAAATTTGGATATAATACATTATCCTTACATTTACACAGAAATGTGAAATTTAAAAAATTATGCAGGAATACTATTTTAATATTGAATAGAAATTATGGAAGGAAACAAACATCTCTATTGAAAAATATTTATAACTTTCTCTTATGCATACACAGAAGTATATCTGATAAGAAAAGTTATTATTACATCTTGATTTAATTAATCAGGCCATGTAATATACCAAATGACATGGACTTAGGTAGTGTTTCCCAATCCAGTATTTATTCATACATTCTTTTCTTTTAAATCACTGTATTGAAGTATGATAGATACCAAAATGTTGTACATATTTAATATATACAACAGATGAGTTTCAAGGTACATATCCACCCATGAAACTATCACCATAATCTATGTATTAACATATCCATCAGTTCCAAAAGTTCTCTCTTGTCATCATTATTATCAGTAGTAGTAACATTTGTGATAAGAAACTAAACATAAGCCCTATCATCTTAGGCCCTGACCAGTAGGCTGAGTGTCAGCACAGTGTGTGGAGGTCCTGGGTTCAATTTCCAGACAAGACACATAAGAGAAGCTCTCATCTGTTTCTCCACATCTCCCCCTCTTGTTTCTCTCTCTTTCTCTTTTCATCTCCTGTATCCATGGCTCAATTGATGTGAGTTGGCCCTGGGCACTGAGGATGGCTTCATGGCCTCTGGCTCTAAGAAGAGCTGAATTGATGAACAATAAAGCAACACCCCAGATGAGGAGAGCATCGTCCCCTAGTGGGCTAGTCTTCTGGTGGATTCTGGTTGGGGCACATGTGGGAGTCTATTTCTGCCTCCCCTGCTCTCACTGAATAAAAAATCATCCACTGTCTTGGCAAATTTTTAAGTACACAGTACAGTATTGTTAACTATAGTCACTATGCTGTATAGCAGATCAGCATATCTCTGGGATTTATTTATCTTGTCTAACTGTATTCCTTTGACTAACACTTTCCCCCTTTCCCAAGGAAATGTTTATTGTTTTTTAAATAACTAATTTGAGAGAGAGAAAAGAAAGAGAAAAATAAACATCCATCTGTTACTCCATCCCTTTGTGCATTTATTGGTTGACTCTTATATGTTCCTTGACCAGGGAATTGAACCCACAACCTTGGCATATCCAGACTATGCTCTAATTGAGTGCCTGGCCAGAAAAGAAGTATTTATTCTTAATCCATAAACTGTATGTATACTTCCAGCACCTTGAAAATAACCCAATGTTAAATGACTATATCTGTTTTATGCTGTTTACCTTCCATTGTCTTCTGTTTTTATAAGCTGATTGACTACATCAAAGAATTTAGTCAGACAACTATCTACTTGCCCACTCATCCAGAACTATTATTTATATTGAGAATAATGAAGTCTCTGACTCATTGATACTATGATTTATAAAGCTTCAAGGACTCAAGGAGATTATAATAACTTAAAATTGACACTATATAGTAATTTTTTTCAATGTACATGTCAACAGTTTTTCATGGTAAAACTATCTTTTCTAGTTATAGACTTTTAAAACCTTAGATGAATTAATATACAAAATCCCTTATTGATTGAGAGCCAATCTTCTTATTTTTATACTCGTAGATTAACAGTATTACATTTTATAAATTTCAATTACTCTTATGTGTATGGAATTTATGTCATTAATTCTGATGTTATGGTCGAGAGTATTAGTATTTTAGTGTATTTAGTATAGAGCTTTATAACAATACTTCACATTGGGGAAAAACTTTCAAAAGTTTATTTTGAAGTATATGGTAAATCAAATTATACTTGAAAAAGTATTTAAAGGAAGACTTTATATTATAGAATTTTATAGTGATAAGCAAATGTAAGTTTAATACCTAGTGAATAATCTTGGTATTCCAATTTGTAGATTTTCCCTATGTTCATATTAAAAATTATAATGCTGAGAGAGATTATATCTAAATTGAACATGGTACAGGAATCCATGTGTTCCACAAAGTATAGAAACATCTACTGACTATAAAACCCTTAACATATGTTTTTAACTTACTAATTGACAAATTCCAAGGCACATAGGCAATTAAAGAAAATGTTTATCAGAATAATTTGATTTAAATAGATGAATTAATTAAATAGATATATAAGACAGTATGTTCTCCAGCCAGATCCACTTAAATTAACAATTACATTTACATTTTAATTTTCAAGTGAGAACATTGCTGACATATATTTGATTACCTATTCATGTAAATTGCTCACTCCAAATGCCATATAATTCAAAAAACCTATTTAAAACCCTACTTATATAACTTTTACCTCTTCAAAAGACTTAAACATTTTTAGCTGTAATGTTTAAGTATTTATATAAAGAATTTTTATTAATTATATTACAAGGTTTAAATATATATATATATATATATTATGTAGTTTACTTAAATTATTTTTGCAATTTCTCTCCCTATTGTATAATATGAAAAATACATAAGTTATTAAGCAAGTCTTTTAGTATGCTATCAGACAAATGAAAATATATGTCAATAAGACATGCATTTTTGGAGGGAAGAGGTAGTCATCAGTAATCAAAGATAACATTTGTAAATATTTATGTACCCAATAAAGGAACACCTAACTATATAAAGAAAATATTAACAGACTTAAAGGGACACATAGATAGCACTACATTAATAGTAGGGGACTTTAATACCCTAATACACCTATGGGTAGATCATGAAGCCAAAAATTTAAGAAAATACCAGCCTTAAAATATAAGTTAAAGCCCTGACTATTTCAGTTGTTTAAAACATTGTCCCAATACAACAGTGTTTCAGGTACAACCGAGGTCAGGACACATACGAGAATCAACCAATGAATTCATAAATAAGTGGAGCAACAAGTTGATGTTTCTCTCACTCTCTTTCTCAAGTCAATAAATAAAAAAAATTAAAATAAGTTAAAGCAGATGGCCTTAAGGGAAATGCGGCAATCATATCATTCAAAAGCAATAGACTACACATTCTTTTTTTTTTGATGCACATGGAACCTTCTCCAGGATAGATCATACAATAGGTCCACAAAACAAGTCTTAAATATAAGAATATTAAGATAAAAACAAGCATTATTCCAACCACAGTGGTATAAAACTGATAAATTCACAATGTGGAAATTAAATAACACATGCTACTGAAAAAGGGATCATATAAAAAATTTAAAAAACAGCTTGAGAAAAACAAAAATGTAAATACAAAATAAAAAAAATTTATGGAAAGCAACTAAAAAGTTCTAAGATAGTGGTTCACAGCAATAAATGCCAAACTCAAAAAATAAGAAAATATCAAATTAAAAATTTTACAGCTTAAATAATTAGAATAAAAAGAAGAAATGAAACCCAAAGTTAATAGAAGAAAATAAATAAAGATGATAGCAGAAATAAATCAAACAAACATAAAAGATAAAAATTGAAAAACATGTAGCTAGCCTTAAGGGAAGATACGTTTCAAATAAATAAAATTAGAAAGGAAAGAGATGTTACAAATGGTACCACAAAACTGCAAAGGATCATAAGACATTACTATGAACAATTATATACCAACAAATAGGACAATTAGAAGAAATAAATTCCTCAAACATACAACCTACCAAAGAATGAGTTATAAAAAAATAAAAAATTTGAACAGAGCACTAGTAAGGAGATTGAATCAGTAATCAAAAACCTACTAACAGACCAAAGTCCAGATCCAGATGGCTTCACTGGTGAATGCCACCAAATGTTTAAAGAAGAATTCATAACAATCTTTCTTAAACTCCTCCAAAAAATGCAAGAGGGAGCACTTCCAAACTTATTTTATGAGGCTAGAATTACCCTTATACCAAAACTACAGTAGGGTTACACAAGAAAATTGCTGGCCAATATCCCTAATGAATATAAATGCAAAAGTCTTCAACAAAATATTATCAAAACTAATTTAACAATACACTAGAAAGATCATACCTCATGGTCCAGTGGTATTTATTCCTGGGATTCATGGGATGCAACATCTGCTAATCAATCAATATATTATATTAATAAAATAAAGGATAAAAAATCATATGGTAAACTCAGTAGATGCAGCCAAAGCATCTCACAAAATTTAACATGCATTTGTGATAAAAACTTTCAAAGTAGATATAGTGGTAAATACCTCAACATAATAAAGGCCATATATAACATGCCCTCTGCTAAGACCTTATATTCAATGATGAAAAGCTGAAACCCTTTTCTCTAATATTATACAAGACAAGGATGACCACTTTCACTACTTCTATGCAACATAGTATTGTAATTCCTAGCTAGAGCAATTAGACATCAAAAATAAATTAAAAGGCATCCAAGTGCAATGGGAAGAAGTAGAACTGTCACTATTTTCAGATGACATATTACATATAGAAAACCCTAAAGACTCCACCAAAAAGCTGTTGAAAATAATCAATGAATTCAGTAAAGGTGCAGGATAGAAAATAAACATGCAAGAATCTGTTGCATTTCTATATACTAATAATAGACAAAATAGAAATTAAGAAAAAATCCCATTTGCATTGCTTCAAAAGGAATAAAAATCCTAGAAATAAATTCAACCAAAGTAGTAAGATATCTATAAAGTGACAATAATGAGATGTTAATTTATAAAAGAAATTGAAGTTACAAATAAATGGAAAGATATTCCATGCTTATAGAATAAAAGATTGCATATTATTCAAATGTCCATACTGCTCAACATAGTCTAGAGATTCAGTGTAATTCAAATGAAAATTCCAATGACATTTTTCATAAAAATAGAATGAACAGTTCTAAAATTTTTGTGGAACACAAAAACCTGGATTAACCAAAGCAATCTTGAGAAAGAATAACAAAGCTAAAAAAATCAAAATATATTACAAGGCTATAGTTATGAATTCAAAATATATTACAAGGCTATAGTTATGAAAACAGTAGGGTATTGGCATTTAAATGGACACATAGCTCAATGGAATAAAGCAGACAGCCCAGAAACAACCTGTGATTATATGATTAAAACCTAAAAAAAAAAAGAAAAGTCAACCTACTGAAGGGGTGAAGATATTTGCAAATGATATATCTGATAAGGTGCTAATATCCAAAATATATAAAGACCTCAAACAACTCAATTGCAAAATGACAAATAATCTAATTAAAAAATGAACTAAGGTTCTGAATGGCTAAGGATTTTTCCAAAAAGACATACAAATAGCCAACAAATACATGAAAAGATGCTCAACATCATTAATCATTACACAAATGCTAAACAAAATGAAATATCACTCACAACTGTTAGAATGCTGTTATCAAACAGAAAAGAAATCGTGTTAGTGATAATGTGGAGAAGAGGGAACCCTTAAACCCTATGTACTATTGGTGGGAATGTAAAATGGTGCAGCCACTATGGCAAAAACAGTCAAGAGGTTCCATAAAAAATAAAATGTGGAACTACCATATGATTTAGCAATTTCACTTTCTGGATATTTAGCTCAAGAAGAATACACTAATTCAAAAAGATAGATGTACCACATGTTCATTGCAAAATTATTTATAATAGCCAAGATGTAGAAAAAAACAAAATTTCTATCAGTGGATGAATGTATAAAGAAAATATGAGACACATACACTCACACACATACAGGCATACTAATCAGCTATAAAAATAATAAAATATGGCCTGACCTGTGGTGGCGCAGTGGATAAAGCATCAGCCTGGAAATGCTGAGGTCCCTGGTTCGAAACTCTGGGCTTGCTTGGTCAAGGCACATATGGGAGTTGATGCTTCCAGCTCCTCCTCCCTTCTCTCTCTCTGTCTTTCCTCTCTCTCTCTGTCTCTCCCTCTCCTCTCTAAAAAAATGAATAAATTAAAAAAAATAATAAAATCTTCCCATTTAAAACAACATGAATGATTGTCAATTGCATTATGCTAAGTGAAATAACACAGGAAGAGTTAAATACTATATGATCTCACTATACGTGGATTTAAAAAAAAATTTATTTAGACAATTAATTGTAACAGGGTGACATTGATCAATTAGAGTACATAGATTCAGAGAAAATATCTCCAGAGCATTTTGACATTTGATTATGTTGTATACCCATCACCCAAAGTCAAAATGTCTTCCTTCACCTTTTATTTGGTTTTCTTGTGCCTCTCCACTCCCCCAACCCCCTCCCACTCTTCCCCTCCCCTCCCCTTAGTAACCACTGCACTCTTGTCCATGCCCATGTGTCTCAATTTTGTGTCCCACCAATGTATGGAATCACACAGTTCTTAGTTCTTTCTGATTTGCTTAATTCACTTGTATAATGTTACCAAGGTCCATCCATGTTGTTCTAAATGATCCTATGTCATCATTTCTTTTGACTGAGTAATATTCCATAGTATGTATATACTACATCTTTATCCAATCTTCTACTGAAGGACTTTTGGTTGTTTCCATGTCTTGGCCACTGTGAACAATGCTGCAATGAACATGGGGCTGCATGTGTCTACGTATCAGTGATTGTGAGTTTTGGGGGTATATCCCAGCAGAGGGATTGCTGGGTCATATGGTAGTTCAATTCTTAATTTTTTGAGAAATCAACATACTTTCTTCCATAATGGTTGTACCACTTTACATTCCCATCAACAGTGAACGAGGGTTCCTTTTTATCCACAGCCTCTCCATCACTTGTTGTTACCTGTCTTGTTGATAAAAACTAATCTAACAGGTGTGAAGTGATATCATTGTAGTTTTGATTTGCACTTCTCTAATAGCTAGTGAATATAAACATCTTTTCATATATCTATTGGCCATTTGTATTTCTTCCTGGGAGAAGTGTTTGTTCATATCCTCTTTACATTTTTTATTGGAGTGTTTGTTGTTGAGTTTTGTGATTTTTTTATATATTTTGAATATTAGGCCCTTTTCTGAACTGTTGTTTGAAAATATCATCTCCCATTTAGTTGTTTGTTTGTTTTGCTGTCAGTTTCTTTTGCTGTACAAAAGCTGCTTAGTCTGATGTGGTCCCATTCATTTATCTTGGCTTTCACTTCCCTTGCCTTTGGCGTCAAATTCATAAAATGTTCTTTATGGCCAAGGTCCATGAGTTTAGTACCTATGTTTTCTTCTATGTAATTTATTGTTTCAGGTCTTATATTTAGGTCTTTGATCCATTTTGAATTAATTTTGGTACAAAGGGACAAAAAGTAGTCAAGTTTCATTCTTTTGCACGTGGCTCTCCATTTTTTCCAGCACCATTTATTGAAGAGGCTTTCTTTTCTCCATTGTGTGTTTTTGGCTCCTTTATCAAAGATGATTTGACCATATATATGTGGTGGTTTTATTTCTGGGTTCTCTATTCTGTTCCATTGGTCTATTTTTCTCCCAATACCATGCTGTTTTGATTATTGTGGCTCTATAATATAATTTGAAGTCAGGCTTCTTAATGCCCCCTGCTTCATTCTTTTTCCTTAGGATTACTTTGGCTATTTGGGGTTTTTTATAGTCCCACATAAACCTGATAATTTTTATTTCATTTAAAAAAAATTACATTGGAATTTTGATGGGAATTAAATTAAGTTTGTATATTACTTTGGGTAATATGGTCATTTTGACTATATTTATTCTTCCTAAGAATAAAAAATAATTTTTTTATTTTATTGTATCTTTTTCAATTTCCCTTAACAATGCTTTGTAGTTTTCACTATATAGGTCTTTTACATTCCTTGTTATGTTTATTTCTAGGTATTTTATTTTTTTGTTGTAACCAGAAAAGGGGTTATATTTTTTAGTTCATTTTCTTATGTTTCATTGTTGGCATATCAGAAGGCAAGACTTCTGTATATTAATTTTATATCCTGCAATCTAACTGTATTGATTTTATTGTTTCTAAGAGTCTTTTTATGGAGTCTTTGGGGTTTTTGATGTACAGGATCATATCATCTTCAAAAAGTGAAAACTTTACTTCTTCTTTCTCAATGTGAATGCCTTTTATTTCTTTCTCTTTTCTGATTACTCTGGCTAGAACTTCCAGCACTACGTTGAATAAGAATCGAGAGAGTGGGCAACCTTGTCTTGTGTCTGATTTTAGAAGAAAAGTCTCAGGTTTTTTTGTTTGTTTGTTTTGCCATTTAATATGATGTTAGCTAATGGTTTGTCATAAATGGCCTTTGTTATGTTGAGACATTTTTCTTCTTTACTCATTTAATTGAGTGTGTTAAACATAAAATGATGTTGTATTTTATTGAATGCCTTTTCTGCTGCTATTGATAGGATCATATGGTTTTTGTTCTTTGTTTTGTTGATATGGTGTATTACATTAACTGTTTTATGTATATTGAACCATCCTTGTGATTCTGGGATGAATCCCACTTGATCATGATGAATTTTTTTTTAACGTAGTGTGTTCGATTTGCTAGTATTTTGTTTACGATTTTGGCATCTGTATTCATTAGAGATATTGGTCTGTAGTTTTCTTTTTTTTGTGTTGTCTGCCCTTGCCAGGTTTTGGTATAAGGGTTCTGTTGGACTCATAAAATGTGTTTAGAAGTATTGCTTCTTCTTCAAATTTTGAAATACTTTGAGTAAAATAGGAACCAAGTCTTCTTTGAATGTTTGATAGAATTCACTAGTATAGCTGTCTGACCCTGGACTTTCATTTTTGGGGAGGTTTTTGATAGTTGTTTCTATTTCCTCTCTGCTTATGGGTCTGTTTAGGCCATCGGCTTCTTTGTGACTCAGTCTTCAAAAATTGTATTGTTCTAGAAATTTACCCATTTCTTCTAGATGAATTTGGTGGCATATAGTTTTTCCTAGTATTCTACAATAATTCTTTGTATATCTATGATATCTGTGGTGATTTCTCCTCTTTCATCTTGGATTTTGTTTATGAGTCCTTTCTCTTTTTTCCTTAGTGAGTCTTGTCAAAGGTTTGTTGATCTTTTCAAAGAACCAGTGCCTTGTCTTATTGATTTTTCTATAGTTATTCTGTTCTCTATTTCATTTATTTCTGCTCTGATTTTTATTATTTCCTTTCTTCTGCTGGTTTTGGTTGCCTTTGTTCTTCTTTTTCTAGTTCCTTAAGATGTGATGTTAAGTTGTTTACTTGGTTTCTCTCTTGCTTGTTCATATAAGCCTGTAGTAATATGAACTTTCCTCTTATTACTGCTTTTGCTACATTCCAGAGAGTCTGAAATGTCGTATTGTTATTTTCGTTTGTCTTTATATATCTTTTGATCTCTGCTTTTATTTCTTCTCTGACTCACTCATTTTTTAGAAGTATGTTGTTTAATTTCCAAATTTTTTGGGTTTGTTTACTTTTTTTTTGACGTTGAATTCTAGTTTCAAAGCTTTATGGTCAGACAATATGCTGGGTAAAGTTTCAATCTTTCTGAATTTGTTGATGTTAGTTTTGTGGCCCAATATATGGTCAATTCTTGAGAATGTTCCATGTACACTGAAGAAAAATGTGTACTCTTGTGTTTTGGGATGTAATGTCTTATAGATGTCTATTATATCCAATAGTTCTAGTGTTTTGTTTAAGTCCTATATTTCTTTATTGCTTTTCAGTTGGATGCACAATCTAGAGCCATCAGTGGCTTTTTGAGGGCTCCAAGTATAACTGTATTTTGTTGGTTTTTATTTTTAGGTCAGTTAGTAGATGTCTTATATACCTTGGTGCTCCTTGGTTTGATGAATATATTTTAAGAAGTATTATGTCTTCTTGATCCAATGTCCCCTTTATTATTGTGAAATGATCATCTTTGTCTCTGATTACCTTTGCTGTCTTGTAGTCAACCTTGTTAGATATGAGTATAGCTACACCTGCTTTTCATTGGAAGTTATTTGTTTGGAGAATTATTTTCCCACCTTTCACTTTGAATTTGTTTTTATCCTTGTAGCTTAGATGTGTTTCTTGAAAGCAGCATAAAGTTGAATTTTCTTTTTTGATCCACTTTTCTACTCTGTGTATTTTTATTGGTGAATTCAATCCATTTAAATTTAACAATTATTAACACTTGAGGGTTTCCTATTGCCATTTTATATATTGCTTTCTGAGAGCTCTGCATCTTGTTTGGTTTTTCTCTTTTGTTTTTCTGTCACTTGTTTTTGTTTGCTTATATTCCATACTTCTTTCTTGTTTGGTTTTTTTGTGTTTTTTTTTGTTTTTTTTTTTTTGCCATGTCTTTCTGTAGTGGTTTTTTTCAGGGGTGGTTACCATTAGGTAATAAAAAGGATATATATCATATACATTGTAGCATATTATCTCATGTGTGCTTCTGCACTCCATCATCCTTTGCTAGTGTTAATTTTTGTACTCTCCCCTTTTTTGTTTTTGTTGTCAGACATTAATTTCTTTTTTTATTGTGTTCTTGTTGCAGCTCTTACTTGTAGTTTTGTTTTGTTTTGTTCTTTGCATCTGGTCAGATAACCCCCTTTAGTATTTCCTGAAGTGGGGTTTTTTTGTGATAAATTCCCTCATCTTCTCTATATCTGTGAATGTTTTTATTTCCCCTTCATATTTGAAGGATAGCTTTGGTGGATACAGTATTCTTGGCTGGAAGTTCCTCTCTTTCAGAACTTTAAATATTGGGGTCCACTATCTTTTGGCTTGTAGAGTTTCTGCTGAGAAATCTGATGATAGCTTAATGGGCCTTCCTTTAGATGTTGTATTGTTCTTTTCCCTGGCTGCCTTGAGGATTTCTTCTTTGTCATTGGTTTGTGATAATTTTATTATGATGTGTCTTGGAGTAGGTCTCTTTGCATTAATGTATTTTGTATTCTGTTTGCTTCTTGGATTTGAGGCTCTAATTCTTTCTACAGGCTTGGGAAGTCCTCATTGATTATTTTTTTAAATATATTTTTTATTCCATTTTCTCTCTCTTCTCCTTCTGATATACCCATTATTCTTATGTTGCTCTTTCTGTTGGAGTCAGACAATTCCTGTAGGGATTTCTTATTTTTTTAAACTCATGAGTCACTCTTCTCTTTGCAGTATCTTTTATTGCATGTTTTCTATGTCACTAATTCTCTCCTCTATCTGGCCTGTTCTATTAGCTAAGCTTGTTACCTCATTTGTCAGTTTATGTATTGAATTCTTTATTTCTGGTTGGTTTCTTTTTATCATTTTATTTCAATTTCCTTGGTAAAGTATTATTTTTGTTTATTCAATTGCTTTTTGAGCACTTTAAATTGCTTTTCCATGCTTTCTTGAATTTCCCTGAGTATTTTCAGGACTTTAATTTTTAATTCTCTGTCATTTAACTTCAAGTTTCCAAGCAATTGAAAATTTTTTTCTAGAGATTTTTTATCATTTATCTCAGCTAAACTTTTGTCTTCTCTATCCATGATATTTGATTTCTTTTTAGTTAATGGCATTTGAGAGTGGCATTGTTAATAACACTAATAAGAGATAATTTAAAAAAAATAAAATAAAAATTGAAAAGATACTGAGAAAAAATGAAAATTCTATAATGATAAGTGGAACAAAAAATACAGAGAACATGGAGCAGGAACTGAGGAATACTGACAAAAGAGATAAGAAAGGTAGTAAAATTACAGGCAAAATGCCACAAAGAAAAATATAAATCCAAAATAATTTGTTTATAAATGATGATCAAATGAGAGAAATTAAAAAAAAGGTTTTTGAAATGAAACCCTCATAAAAAATCAAGAATAAAAAATGTAACATCTATGGATAGTGAAGTTTAAAAGAAACAGAAAAGAATAAAAGGAAAAGAAGGTAAAACAACCAAAATTAAAAAAGTTATAAAAAATGTAATTTTTTCTTGGTTTTGAGAGGTAGCTTCTTCCTGTTTTTTGGCAGTCAGCACTGTATTACAGGTTTTGCCCCTGTGGGGCTCTTGGGCAGAGGTTTGCTGTTGTGTCACTGTGGCAATGATATAGGTTGTGTCTCAGTCCCATTGGTAGGTGGGGCTTGTTATGGCTTGGAGGTT
The DNA here is from genome assembly GCF_036850995.1 of Saccopteryx leptura. NCBI lineage: Eukaryota > Metazoa > Chordata > Mammalia > Chiroptera > Emballonuridae > Saccopteryx > Saccopteryx leptura. The sequence goes on along the minus strand of NC_089506.1, from coordinate 158,905,425 downwards.
CTAACAATGGGAGTCTCAGTTAGTTTTCCAGGTGCCACTTCCCATGTCTTTCCCACTGGAGCTAGCAGCCTGGGGGCTTAGCTGTGAGGTTCGTCCCAGCCACTGCTTGCAGAGCAGGAGCCTCTAAGAAGAGTCAGTTCCTTCCTGTTCAAAATACAGTTCTGGGTAAGGTTATGCCAACTAGAGCCATCAGTGAAAGCAGGCAGGACTGGGAGCTGATTGCAGATAAAGTGCCTTTCTATGGGCCCCCAGGCCTGTCTAGTACACCTTAGTGCTCCACAGGTCTAATCTCCACAGGCTTCTCCCTTGTGTACTGTTTGGTAGCCTGCAGTAAGCCATGTGCATGACCAGCCCCCATGACTTCAGTAGTATACATGGAGGCTTGCTCCTGCCCACTTAAGTGAACTGTGCCTGTGATCTCAGTCAGAGTCGGGATGCAGGAATGCACTTAAAAACCTGTATCAGCCCCACAGAAGCACCCCACCCAAACAGGTCCAGGCCTAGGGATCCCAGCTCCTGCACACTTCCCGTGCTGTTGGTCGTGGATCCCAGAATACACAAAGATGCTGGCAACAGCCCACACAGATGTCCACCACTGATAATCTTGGGCTAAGCTCTCCAGCCTGTGATCATGATTACGTGCACCCATGTCAGTGATGCCAGGTGGAGCCACTCACGCACCACCGGTGATCGCAGAGCTGGGAGCACACAAATCTGCCAGTGCTGGAGCGGCTCTCAAATGCACCCTGCACCAATAACCTTTGTCAGTGCTTGCCCTGTGTCTGTGATCTCAGGCAGAGTCAGCACATTCTCTCCTCTGCTTTATCATACATCCTAACACACCTCTTCCCTCTGCCCCAGACCCTCTGCTTTGCTCTGTTCCAGATGGAAGCGGCCCTCCCTCAGATCAGTGAGGAAAGTGAAATACTCCATTCTTTGTCTTATTTACAAAGTGGATTATATATTCAGCCACTTTTTCACCCAATTGTACCTTTGTCTGGTGTGTGTATATTTCAGGTGCTCCTGAGATTTTTTTCTCTGTCTTTAGTTGTTGAAGTTGTTGAAATTTCAAGGGGAGATATCAGGAGCACCTCTTACAGAGTCATTTCTCTGACATCACTCCTATCCATAGAATTTAAAAAGAAAAATAAAAAAACAAAAACAAGTGCTCATTTGTAAAAAGTTAGTAAAACTCTCTTCTTCCTGTTATAGATTATTTAATAAATTTTTTATGTAAGACAGTGAATGAAATGTGCCACTCTTCTAAACAAAAGAGTATTTTACAAAGTAGCTCATGTTGTGTTCAAAGTGAGAAGTCATTACTAGATACTGCTTTTTCTAATAAGATCACTCTTTTTAAATAGCTTCACCTCTAACCCTAATTTTTTAGTGTACACAAACAAATTTTATTACCCTTTCTCCATGGAGTGGGATAATCTTCCATGATCTTTGATACCCAAGGTCATCCACACTAATGATATAAGCTACACCCTTTTTTGTAACTCTAAGATATTACAGTATAGCCTCACTGTTAGGCCCTCTCAGCAAGTATTACAGTCTATAACCACAGAAGACTTACACATTCTTGTACAGCAAATGGGTAGGCTACAGGTGTATTATTCCAGAATCCCATAATCTAGAAAAACAACTATATCATTTGTAAAATTTACCAAACTCTTTCATTCTCCATCTACTTCCTAGATCCCAAAGACTTTTTGCTGTTCAAACTCCAGAAAAGACTCCCTTTGACACTTTGTGCTCATGATTATCACAGTACTTCATTCTAACTCCATGGCAACCATCCTCTCTCACCTGCTTGTGTTTCTAGAATTAAAAGTACTACTTTTACTTTTCTAACCTTCATATCTAGAATGTAATAATTATTTCTGTCATTTCTATTGAATTTCCCCTAAATTACACATCAAGAATTCCTGGTTATAGGCCCCTCCTCATTAAAGTAAGAAAACATTATGTGAAAATACAGAACTTTTTAGATGGAGAAGAGGAGTAAAGGAAAAGCACGTTAAAGTATATATTTTTATGAATATAATTTTATACTTGTTCAATACTCTTGGACCTGAATAAAGTAGAGACACTCATTTGGTAACTTCTGTTAAAGAAAAGGGCACAGAAAGCAACCACTGTTTGGGGCCCAGTTGAGGCATATTCTGCTTAGGGAAAGTGCCATGTCACTGACCTCATGCACAACACTATGATAGCTTACTACCCATTAACACAGGAAAGCAAAACAAAACTATAATAAAACATTAATTCATTTTTTAAAAATATTTTTTATTTATTGAGAGGGAGAGAGAGAGAGAGAAGAAAGGAGAAAGAGAAGAAGAGAGTGTGAGAGAGAGAGAAAAAGAGAGGAAGGGGAAGAAAGAGAGAGACTTTGACCTGTTCCTGTCTGTGCCCTGACCATGGATTGAACTGGCAACTTCTGGGCTACAGAATGATGCTCTAACCAACTGAGCTATCACTATCCAGCCAGGGCTAATTCATTGTTTTTGATACGAAGTTTCCTAGTGGCAACATGGCCCAAAGAAAAGATCAGGGCTTTGGAGCCATGAAGACTTGGTTTTGAATATGGTCTCTTTTCCCTTATTAGTTATTTAGCTCATTCAAGTTTATTTGAATGTCTGCATTTTATATATGAGATGCTAATAATATATATGGATAACCTATGTTTTGAATACTATTTCTGGAGACATTCACACAGGTGAGTCCTTTTATACTTAAAGCTACTGCTCAAATATTATTTCAGAAGTGTTCTCCCTTTAAAGTAAAAACATTTAATTTTAAGTAGCCACCCTCAAATTTACATTTTCTATTGTCTTCCCTCTATCATTTCATATTTCATTTATAGAACTTAATATATTTTTTTCCTTAAGTCTAATTGTTCATTTTGTGTTCCTATTGGACTTTATCTTCAATAAGGGCAAAGGCTATGTCAAACTTATTATGTCTGTTTCCAAAGGCCTGAAACAATGGGGGGAAAATCACATATTAATGGTAGGTAAACAAATAAAGTAGGAGCTTTAAAAATAACATATTATCTTTTCTGAAACATTCTTTAGAAAATCTTTGCTTTGCAGAGTTATGTAAAATAAGTCACATGATTTAGATTTTTATGTTAGATCACCACCTTAACCATAATCTGAAATTTGATTACTTATATTACCCCAGAGTACTCTGTCAGTGAGTTTTGTATATTTATTATTAATAAATAAATATGATTTTAATTATAGTTTATGAAACATAAATTAGAATAAAAATACTCATACAGTATATTTGCAATTTATTTTAGCCAAAGTTTTTTAAGCTATTAAATCTAGGTTAAGCTTTGTGTACATGAGGGTCTAACAACTAAAGGGCTACAACTTAGAACTTCCCTATTGACTTTATATTGCTTTTTTCATTGCCATAGCAACGTGTTTATACATCTCAAATTTATATAAGCTAGTATTCTAAGGGAATTGACACACATGATTAAGGACATGATACACATATGAATTATGTATGTTATCAATTATATTAAAACAATGTGCATGTACACACAATACAGATATAATATATGATAAACTATAGTTAGAGTTAAAAATTTGATGAGTTTTGTCATATATGCACAATGGTAAAAGTACTGCTTCAATCCAGAGACAAAACATTCCATCCTCTACAAAAACCTTTCCTGGCCATTTGCAGACTATTTTTCACTGCTTCTGGCCTCAGGCAGTCATTCACTGCTGGTTTTCCATTATAGATTTGCATTCTCTAGAGTATTTTTTTTTTTTTTACAGAGACAGAGTCAGAGAGAGAGAGGTAGGGACAGACATACAGGAACAAAGAGAGATGAACAGCATCGATCATCAGTTTTTTGTTGCGACACCTTAGTTGTTAATTGATTGCTTTCTCATATGTGCCTTGACCATGGGGCTACAGCAGACTGAGTAACCCCTTGCTCAAGCCAGCAACCTGGGGTCTAAGCTGGTGAGCTTTGCTTAAACCAGATGAGCCTGCGCTCAGATGAGCCTGCGCTCAATCTGGTGACCTCAGGGTCTCGAACCTGGGTCCTTTGCATCCCAGTCCGATGCTCTATCCACTGTGCTACCACCTGGTCAGGCTCTAGAGTTTTATATAAATGAAATGACAAAAGAAACTTTTATTTTAATTTGGCATTTTTCATTTGGAATACTGATGTTTATATCAATCCATGTTGTATGAATCAGTAAATATATTCTGTTTTTGTTTATGATTTCTTGGTATTTTTAATGCATTGATAACTGTGATATTACACAGATATACTACCTTATTTGATAGATGTCTGATTCTTTTTTTTGTTTTGCTACTGTGACTGAAGCTGCCATGAGCATTTGTATACAAATTCTTGTGCTTTTATTTCTTGTGAATAAATACCTAAAGCCTTAAAATACAAGAAGCAAAAAATCTAGAATACAAAGTAGAGTTGAAATGTTTGATATACCATTATTAATAATTGATAGAACACCTACAAGAATATTAGAGTGCTATAACAAACATCACATTATCAAACATCTTGGTTTAATTGATATTTATAGAATTTTTCACTTTAAGTCAGAATATATATTTCATTTTTTAAGCACAATGAAACATTTTTCAAGATGGATCATCTGTTTAAATTAAGGGATTAAAACAATACATAGTATGTTTCTAATCAAAGGGAATTAAGTGGAAAATCAATAACAAAAGGAAACTTGGGAAATTATCAAATATTTACAACCTACACAGCTCTAAATAACCTATCAGTCAAAAGGAAAATCAGTAAGGAGAATATGTTTTGAATTTAAATATTGCAAAAATACAATATATCAAATCTTACGACATTTAGGTAAAGCATAGCTTAAAGAAAAATTTATAGCTTTAAACTTTTATATTAAAAAGGTCTCATATCAATATACAAAGCCTCTATCTTAAATCAATAAAACAGATCAAATAAACCAAACCCAAAATGATAATGTAAGAAAAAGAAATGAAATAAAAAGAGTAAAATAAGAGAATCAATGAAGCAAACTGTTGATTATTGCTGGGATCATCAAAACTTGATGAATTTTTAACTAGACAGGACCAAAAAAAAAAAAAAAAAAAAGAAGAAGAAGAAGAAGACAAAATTATAACTATAAGATCACATATGGAGCATATGGAGGTGGGCCCAAAATGGTAGCATAGAGGACCCTGAATTCCTAGAGTGCTCTGCCTTTCAAGGTTATCATTCAGACCTAAAGGAGAGATAAGAGTTTTCCAAAGAAAAATGAAAAATAATTTATCACCATTAAAACAGCTTTATAAAAATTATTAAGGGGTCTTTAAGCAGAAAATAGGCCATAAATAAGAATAAGAAAATACAGTGGTCCCTTGACTATCATGGGGGTTAGGTTCTAGAACCCCTGTGATAGGCAAACATCCTTGAAGTAATGACCTAATATTTATTTTATTATTTGTATGCTATATAGTTTAAGGCTTTATAAACCCCCCACACTCTTATAAACCTTTACAACACTGTTATTAACCTTTTCTAAACTCTTATAAACACTTCCTATGCTCTTAAATAATTTCTACACTCTTAAACCTATGTAATTTTAACAACATATAAAATTCTATATGGGTACTCACCAGTGAATATACTACTTCAATGATGATGAAGATGATAATAATTTAATATTCTTTTAATATATTTTAATTAATATTTTTTATACTTTTTATATTGTTTTCAATTTTTAGGCTAGAAAATGCTTATTTTACCATAAAAGTAATTAAAATAACAAATATATAAAAATACCTATATACCACAGAATTCTGTGATATAGTGAAAAATCTGTGATACAAAATTAGATATATATACAATTTAAAAATTTGTGATACAGTGAGACTGTGAAAAGTGAACTGTGATATGGCAAGGGACAACTGTACATGAAGAAAAATGCATCACTGGTAAAGGCAAATGTATAGTAAAGACAATGAATTTGTCATTTAAAAATTGGTATGAAGGTTAAAAGGCAAAAGCAGCACAATTAGCTATAACTGCAATGAATAGTTGGGGAATATACAAAACAAAAAATATTCAAACTCTGACCTCAAAAAATAAAAAGTGTAGAAAAAAATAAAAAGTAGTAATTTTGAATGCATTTGAATTTAAAAGCCTATCAGGTATTATTATTATTATTATTATTATTATTATTATGTATTTTTCCAAAATGAGAAGCAGGGGGAGGGGAGACAGACAGACTCCTGCATGTGCCTGACCAGGATCAACCAAGCATGCCCATCAGGGGGCGATGCTCTGCCCATCTGGTGCATTGCTCTGCTGTAATCAGAACCATTTTAGCACCTGAGGCAGAGGCCATGGAGCCATGCTCAGCACCCTGGCCAACTTTGCTCCAATGGAGCCTTGGCTGTGGAAGAGGAAGAGAGAGATAGAGAGAAAGGAGAGGGGGAAGGGTGGAGAAGCAGGTGGGCGCTTCTGCTGTGTGCCCTGGCCGGGGATTGAACCCGGGACTTCCAAATGCTAGGCTGACACTCTACCACTGAGCAAACTGGCCAGGGCCAAGCCTATCAGCTTTTAAATTTTTTAAATTGGACTGCTATATCTATACATATGTATGTGCATGTGTGTGTGTGTGCGCGCGCATGCACGTATAAATGTCATGGTAACAACAAATGAAAAACTATATAGATATATAAAAATGAAGAGAAAGGAACCCAAATGTTGTTAATGTTCATTGTTTCATGAAGAGGAGCGGCAAAGGAATGAGGCAACAACAATACTGCTAGTGGAGGACCCCAATCTCACCAGGATTGAGGTGCCTTGGAGAGATCAGCTATCCAATTTATTAAGCATAAATATGTCATCTTGTGTAAGAAACTAATAAGCAGAATACAATGTACAATTTTATTATTTAGCTTTACAAAACTGATTAAATTTCTCTTGCTCGTTCTGAGACATAACACCACACCATCTGCTGTCTGATTCCTGACCTGCAGAAAGCTCCAGTTAGGCCAAACACCCAAATCCTTGGGCCTTCCCTGGACGTGACTGCTTTCAGTCACATATGCTTGGTCTTGACCTTCACTTCCTCAGGATGGGAACAGAAAGTCACTTGGTGCTTGGGTTTTTTTTTTGTTGTTTTTTTTTGTATTTTTCTGAAGCTGGAAACGGGGAGAGACAGTCAGACAGACTCCTGCATGCGCCCGACCGGGATCCACCCAGCATGCCCACCAGGAGGCGACGCTCTGCCCACCAGGGGGCAATGCTCTGCCCCTATGGGCGTCGCTCTGTTGCGACCAGAGCCACTCTAGCGCCTGGGGCAGAGGCCAAGGAGCCATCCCCAGCGCCTGGGCCATCTTTGCTCCAATGGAGCCTAGGCTGTGGGAGGGGAAGAGAGAGACAGAGAGGAAGGAGAGGGGGAGGGGTGGAGAAGCAGATGGGCGCTTCTCCTGTGTGCCTTTGCCGGGAATCGAACCCAGGACTTCTGCACGCCAGGCCGACGCTCTACCACTGAGCCAACTGGCCAGGGCCCACTCGGTGCTTTGGCTTTCCTCCAATGCCCAAATACAACCCTTAAAAATAAATAAATAAATAAATAAACAAATCACAAGAGAAAAGACCAAGATTAGAAGACAGAAACAGAAGGAACTACAAAGAATTTAACAAAGTGACAGTACATACTTATCAATAATTACTTGAAATGGACTAAATACTATAATCAAAGGAAATAATGACTGAGTGGTTAAAAAAATAAGACACATCTATATGGTAGCTACAAGAGATTCACTTCCAATATAAGGACACACAGAGACTGAAAGTGAAGGATGGAAAAAGATAGTTTATCCGATGGAAACCCAAAGAAAGCTGTGGTAGCTACAGTTGTATCAGACAAAATAGACTAAAACACAGCCCAGACCACACATGTTACAGAAGATCATGTGCTGTAGTGACAGGGGTGGATTTAGTTCCTTCCTCTTGGTCCTCCCTCAAGCAAATAGAAAGACTACAAATTAGAACACTGTCCTCTGAGAAAGGTAAATTCTACAGAGAAAGGCCTGCATACAGAAAAGGCAGTTCCTCTTAAGGAGACTTCTGGAGGTTATAGCAAATAGAAGAGCCTAAAAAATAGGTTTTGTTGTAGTTCTGGTCATGGGCTGCTCTCTCTCCCATCCTCCCCTCCTTAGCTCTCTAAATCTAGCTCTTTAAAATTTCTTAAACTTTCAGGCATAAAGTTTATGGGTATATCAAAATATTTGGAATAATGGCGAAAATGTAAAAATTAATTTCTTTTTTTTTGTACTGCCGAATCAATAAAATAGTTTGGGTAGAAGAGGAAGAAACTCACTGTGGGAAAACAAATTATTTAGTTGAGTAACTCTGAGAAACCAAGTGCTGAACACTGCCCTCCATTACCCTCTCTCCTCAGATCCAGAACTTAGAATGAGGTTTACACAGGAAAAAACATGTCATTAAACATTGAGAAGTTGGAACATATTTTTCAGTCAGTTTCAATTCTCATCTACACACATTTGACAATGTGAGTGATTATACAACTCTATGGGAGTTATATGTACCAAGCTAATAATCAAGTATTTAGAAATATACCCTAGGCTTTCTAGGAAACATGCAAACCTGTCTCAGGAAAATTACTTCACAAGCTCTTCTTGGCCTCTCCATAATTAATTTCTCCTCTTTCCCATCACTCTTCTGCATAGCACCAAAATTGTCTTTCTGGAATTTAAAGGAAATCATTCTCTGCTTAAAATTCTTTAGAAATCTTATGTCATTAGGATATGATTCAAACTGTAGATAGCTTACAGAGCTTTACCACTGGGCCCTGATCTACCTTCATTTAATCTGGCTTCATTTTCTGTTTCTATTCAAGTTTATAACATGTCCTGGTCATGATGAATATCTCTATTCAGAGAGTATGTTGTATTCTTTAATGTTATCTCCTGCATATTTTTCTTCTTTTGGTATTTATCTTAAACCCCTATCCCTCTTTCAAACACGTAATTAATTCAAATTTCCTTCTTCTGATGTGTTATTCTCTAGCTCTCCGGGAAGAATTGAATGTTTTCTACCCTGTTTTATTACAGAACTTTGTATCCACTTTTATTAAACACTTACATTTTACTATTTTTGTTTATAAATATATAGGCCTCTAATATTGTGTGGTATTCCAGAGGAGGAACTATTACCCAGTTCATATGTTATAATCAACCACATAGTGAGTCCACACAAGCAGTTCAGGTTGGAGTATGTGTTTATTTTATATGTTTAATTAAGTAAGTAAATGAGGTATATACTTAAGCACCAGAAGTTAGAGCATTAAGTTTCTCCTCAGTGAAATTTAATAACTTTATAGATACATAGTATTATCACTTGATAATGCTTGCTATATTATTAGGTTTTTTAGAGAAACAGAACCAATAGATATATTATAGGAATTGGTTCCCATGGTTGTAGAGTCCAAAAATTCCTATAATCTGTGTCTACAAGGTGGAGAACTAGGATAAATGGTGGTGTAATTCAGTCTGCACCTGAAAGCATGAGAACAAAGAGCACCAATGTCAGAGGTCAGGAGATGAGTCTGAACTCAAGCATACAGTACAAATAGCCCTTTCTCTGCCTTTTCTGTTTTTATTGCAGTGAACTGGATGCTGCCTACAGACACTGGGGAGGATCATCTGCTTTACTCAGTTTACCAATTGAATTTCTAATTTCTTTCAGAAGCACTTTCACAGACACTCTCAGAAGTCATGTTTCATTAGCTATCTGGATGGGCATCCCTTAGCCTAGTCAAGTTGATACGTAAAATAACCATCACACTGCCAAAGCATTTTTTTTCATATTAGTATAGAAATGTATATATTATGATTTTTTAGGTAATACTTGGAAATATAGAAAAACTACATAAAATGGAAATAGAACCACTATAAACCCAACAAAAGAAGTCACAGTCATTACAGTTATGTTTTATCTTCCCTACAGTTTCCAATGTAAACCAATAAATTCCAATTATGTTAAATGCTCCTTTTTGGCATTAAGGATGGCAATAGTTTTACTTGATGGTTAACAGAAAAATGCATTACTGGCATTGCAACAAGTTCCATTTTCCTTAAAAAATAAAATTGAGTCTTCCAAAATGAAATATGTTTTTAAAACAATTTCTGATATATTTCATATTTGGTTCCAGGCAACATTTACTAGTTTCCACAATAAATAACAGTATAAATTCAATATCAATTTATGATAAAAGCTCAAAGTGGGTATAGAGGGAATGTACTTCAAGATACTAGAGGCCCATACATAATAAATGTATTGCTAATATCAGGCGCAGTGGTGAAAAACTGAAAGCTTTGGCTGTAACATAGGGAACAATACAAGAATACCCATTTTCCCCACTTTTATTCAACATAGTATTAGAAGTTTTAGTCACAATAATTAGAAAACAAAATAAGTAGAAGGCATCCAAGTTAAAAAAGGGAAAAATAAAACTGTCGATATTTGTAGATGACATGATAATTTATATATAGAAAATCCTAAAAAGTCCACCAGAAAAGCTATTAGAACTACTCAATGAATTTGGTAATGTTCTAATGTAAAAAATCAATATCAAAATCTATGACATTTCTATAAAATAATAATAAACTTTCAAGAATTAGAATTAAGAAAAAATCCTACTAATATTGCATCAAGAATAATAAAATACTTAGGAATAAATGTAACCAAGAAGGTTAAAGATCTATACACTGATGCTAAGACACTGATAAAATAAACTGAAGATACAAATAAATGGAAAGATATTTTATATTTATGGATTGGAAAATTTAATATTGTTTAAACATTCACATACCAAAATAAATCTACAAATTTAGTACAATCTCTATCAAAATTCCAATGACTTTATCCTCAGAATGAGACCAAACATCCTAAAATTTTTATGAATACTTTAATATATTTTTTATTTATAAAAGGAAAAAGAGGCCCTGGCTGGTTGGTTCAGTGGTAGAGTGTTGTCTGGTGTGTGGAAGTCCCGGCTTCAATTCTTAGTCAAGGCACACAAGAGAAGCAACCATCTGCTTCTCCACTCCTCCTCCCTTTTCCCCTCTCGCAGCCATGACTGGAATGAGCAAGTTGGCTCTGAGTGCTGAGGATGGCTCCATTGCCTCACCTCAGGTGCTGAAATAGCTCGGTTGCTGAGCAACGGAGCAGCAGCTCCAGATAGGCAGAACATAAGCCCCAGACAGGTATTGCCACTGGATTGCAGTCAGGCACATGCAGTAGTCTGTCTCTCAGCCTCCCTGCCTCTCACTTGATAAAAAAAGAAAAAAGAAAAAAAATTATGATAAAACAAACAAACAAAAAATACCACAAGAACTTGGAAAGACAGAGTTAGAGTCTCAAGTCTGATTCCCTCTAATCCAAGGCTTTATCTTTTATACTGCAAATGCTTAGATATTTTATCTGATCTCTCTGCATTTTATCTTCTCTTAAGGCTACACTTTTTTTTTCCTGAGATAAAAGTGTATGTATGTGTGCACGCATGCACACACATAGGGGGAGAGTGGGAGGTTGGTTTAACATGTTACTTCCTCCTCAACCAACATGCAAACAATAGAAATATTCTCCTATGTAATCATTGCAAAAACTACAAAATCTAGGTATTTATCATATTTGTTTTACAGTTGAGGAAATGCTGTTACTATTTTATTCATTCCTGGGTGGACTCAACTGTATAGAAAAAGTTATGCTACACATCATTGTTTGTCTCTCACAGTGCTGTACTTTAATGCCAGCCCAATATGTAGGTAATATTATCAATAATGAGAATTTGAGTTTCTTAAATTTTTTCTGTACATACTGTAACTCAAAGATGGGACAGAGAGAGTTCATGATCTCAATGTCATTAGTTTTTCCTTCTTTTTAGTGTGAGAAAGGGAGATAGAGAGTGAGAGATGTGCCCAGACTGTGATCCACCTAGCAACCCATCTGGGACTGACGCTTGAATCAACTGAGCTATTTTCAACACCAGGGGCAATGCTTGAAACAATCAAGCCACTGGTTTTGAGAGGGGAAGAGAGAGAGAAGGGGGAAAAGGAAGGAAAAGAAAAGCAGATGATCATTTCTCATGTGTGTAATTCTGACCAGGGATTGAAGCTGGGCTGACCACACATGGGCCAAAACTGTATCCACTGAGCCAACTAGCCTGTGTTCCTTATTTTCCTAGATGTCAATTTCCAAAATTAATCCAGGGAAATATGTATTTTAGTGTTTAAGTACAAATTCATAAGCAGTTCAGCAAAGGTGAAAATCGTACATTTAAAAAGGACAAAACATTTTTAATGCTTATAATTTCATCACCTATATAAGTTAGGTATTAACAACAAATATATTTGAAAATCTTTAATATGAATGTGTATATGTGTTAACTAAAGAATCATTCTTGTTTTGAAGTATCTTTGGTACCTATCCTTCTCAAAGTCTTCAAAAAAAGTTGAAGTAGAGGCAGTACTTTGTAATATATTTTATGAGGCCAACATAACCCTGATAGCAAAACCTGGCAAGGACAACACACACAAAAAATAAAACTATAGACTTATATCTCTAATTAATACAGATGCAAAAATCATAAAGTACTAGCAAATCAAATACAACAATTCATTAAAAAAATATATCACAATCGAGTGGGGTTTATTCCAGGAGCATAAGGATGGTTCAGCCTACACAAATTGATGAATGTAACACACCACGTGAACAAAACCAAGGACACAATTATATGAGTCTGGCAATGAGGCAGAAAAGGCATGCTAGAAGATACAACATCCATTTATGGTTAAAGCACTAAATAAAATGTGAATAGAAGGAAAGTACCTCAATTTAATAAAGGCCATATATAGCAAACCCTCAGCAAATATCATACCCAAGGTGAAAAACTGAAAGTGTTTTCTCTAAAAGCAGGAACAAGACAAGGATGCTGACTGTCACCTATCTTGTTCAATATAGCTTTGGAAGAAGTAGAGCAATCAGGCAAAAGAAAGAAATAAAAGGCATCCAAATTGGGAAAGAAGGAATAAAAAATATCACTTTCTGAAGATATCATTCTGTTATAGAAAACTCCAAAGACTCCACCGAAACTTAGAATAAATATAGTAACATAGCAGGATATAATATTAATATGCAAAAATCTACTGTTTTTCTATATATCAGCAATGAAACCTCAGAAAATGAAAGAGAAAAACAATTCTTTTTACAATTGCAACTGAAAGAATAAAATACCTAGGAGTAAACTTAACAAAGATGTAAAAGACCCATGTACTGCAATGTTTTTCACTTGTTATAGAAACCATAATCATTGAGTCTGTAATCTTCATATAACATCAGAGTGGTTAACTCTTTTGTGGACCAACATGACAGTTTTGGCAGAACTGCAGTTGAAAAACACTGATGTACTGAAAACTACAAAGCAATATTAAAAGACATTGAAAAAGATACAATGAAATGGAAAAATACTCTGTGTTCATGGATTGGAAGAATCAATATAGTTAATATAGCCATATTACACAAAGCATATACAGATTTAATGCAATCCTCATTAAAATTCTTATGTCAATTTTTAAAAAGAAATAAACAAGAATGTCATCATATTTGTATGGAACCACAGAAGACTCCAAATGGCTAAAGCAATCTTGAGGAAAAAAGAACAAAGCTAGAGGTATCACACTACTTGACCTCAAATTATACTACAGAGCCACAATAACCAAAACAGCATGGTATTGGCAGAAAAACAGACATGCAGACCACTGAAACAGAATTAAGAGCTCAGAAATAAAACCACATGTATATGGGCAAATAATTTTTGACAAAGGAGCCAAAAACATATAATGGAGAAAAGAAAGCCTCTTCGATTAATGGTGCCTGGAAAATTGGAAAGCCACGTGCAAAGGAATGAAATTTGACTACAAGTTTGTCCCCATGTATAAAAATTAATTTAAAATGGATCAAATACCTAAATATAAAATCTGAAACAATAAATTACATAGAAGAAAACATATGTACTAAACTTATGGATCTTGGCTGTAAAGAACAATTTATGAATTTGACCCCAAAGACAAGGGAAGTAAAGGAAAAAATAAATGAATGAGACTATATCAAACTAAATTTCTTCTTCACAGCAAAAGAAACCACTACTAAGCAAAAAGGCAGCCAACCAAATGGGAGATGATATTTACAAATAAATATATTTTGGTTAGTATCCAAATATATAAAAAGCTTATAAAACTCAACACCAAAGAAACAATCCAGTTATAAAATGGAGACTTAAACAGACACCCTTCCCAATAAAGACATACAGGGTACAAACAGAAACAGATATATGCAAAGATCTCAGCTTTACTAGCTATTAGAGAAATTATGGAAAATTATGTTTTGAGTATGGCTGTTCCTCAAAAAAATTAAGAAGAGAGCTACCATATGATCCAGAAATTCTTCTACTGGGTATCTACCTGAAAAACTTGAAAATATTTGTTTTAAAAGACATATGCACACCCATGTTTATCAGAGCGTCATTCACAGTGGCCAGGACATGGAAACAACCAAAGTGTCCTTTAATAGAGGGTTGGATAAAGAAGATGTGGTCCATATATTCAAGGGGATACTACTTAGTCATAAGAAAAGATGAAATACTGCCATTTGTGACATGGATTGACCTTGAGAATATTATGCTAATTGAAATAAGTAAATCAGAAAGAGCTAAGAATTATATAAGTGAGATTTCACTTTTAAGTGAGATATAACTGAGACTCATAGACATAGACAAAAATGTTGTGGCTACCAGCAGGCAGGGAGGTGTGAGTTTAAGGGAACCAAATATATGGTGACAGATCGTGGTTTGACTTTGGGTGATGGGCACACAATGCAATGTAGAGATCGTGTGCCATGAAGACACCTGAAACTTTGTGATCCTATGGACCAATGTCACCTCATTAAATTAAATTCTAGGCTTGATTGTCTAAAATAAGCTTAACAATTCTATCAGGGGGAATATTTGGGAAATTGAACCTCTCTTGCTTAAGTTCATATTTTATTAAAAAGATTCCCCCCAAAAGACAAAGCAAAACAAACAAAAAAACACGTGGATATATAAAATATTGCTAATCTTAGACATGTAAGTATTAAGTTATAATCAGTCACATTTTCCCCTTTAATAGAAGATCAATAAGCTGTGATTTTTAGTCTTTTGAAATAGTGCAGATTAAAAACCATATTAGCCCTGGCCGGTTTGCTCAGTGGTAGAGTGTCGGCCTGGCATGCAGGAGTCCTGGTTCAATTCCCGGCCAAGGTACACAGAAGCGCCCATCTGCTTCTCCACCCCTCCCCCTCTCCTTCCTCTCTGTCTCTCTCTTCCCCTCCCGCAGCCAAGGCTCCACTGGAGCAAGGTTTGCCCAGGCGCTGAGGATGGCTCTGTGGCCTCTGCCTCAGGTGCTAGAATGGCTCTGATTGCAGCAGAGCGAAGCCCCAAGATGGGCAGAGCATCGCCCCCTGGTGGGCATGCCGGGTGGATCCCAGT
This sequence comes from Saccopteryx leptura, assembly GCF_036850995.1. Taxonomy (NCBI): domain Eukaryota; kingdom Metazoa; phylum Chordata; class Mammalia; order Chiroptera; family Emballonuridae; genus Saccopteryx; species Saccopteryx leptura. The sequence continues at coordinate 158,889,832 of NC_089506.1, read as the reverse complement.
CGGGCGCATGTGGGAGTCTGTCTGACTGCCTCCCGTTTCCAGCTTTGGAAAATACAAAAAAATTAAAAACAATATTTTATCATTTAGTGTTGGCAAGTGCAGTCTCCTACATTGGAGAGAAAAAACATTTCTGCATTTGGGGCACAATATATGACATCATACATAAATATATATATTGGTTAAATTTTTATTTATAACTTATTTTATAATTATTTTATTTTATTTATAATTTATTTATTTAAAATAATTACTTTCCTTTAATTTAGTCTAAGGAAATGATCAGATGAGTATACATATTCATTTGAACATTCTCTATAGAGGAAAAATTAAGAGTAAAGCCATTATTCATATAGGGAATCCCTTGAGCAAACACTTGGAGATATATATATATATATAACAAATATATATATGACAAGTATATATACACATGCTTTAACAAATATCTATATATATACACTTAAATATACACACAAATATACATGAAAATATAAAATTCTCTACATATTTTTACAGAGACAATATATAAATACATGTTGTAAAAAACAAGTTATAGAATGGTTAAAGTCTCAAAGAGAAGATAAATTTGTTGAAAGCTTAGTAACAGTAGAAAGCTACTACCATGCCATATAATTAGAAAAGCAAAATGAAATATGATATTACCTGGAGTTCAAAAAGCTGTGGTATCAGCAGTGGACATACTACTATTGGAAACTCATTACCACTTTTTTGCAAACAGCAGATGCCCTGCTCTCAGACACATTGCCACTATGCGTTATATGCTACTAGTTGCCACTATGGCAACAGCCTGTGGTCATCTGCTGCTGCTACTGGTATAACAGAAATCCAGAGAATGTGCTACTTAGAATGCCAGAGCTTAGCTGTTACTGCTGCTGCTGGATTCATGCTGAGCAGGACCCTTGGAGGTTACAATTGCCCTCTACTCACAGTGTTGCTTCCAGAGACAAAAAAAGTAATAGCCCATCTCTCTTTCTGCCCTCTGTACGGTATTTTTTTTTTTTTTTTTTTACATAGAGAGAGAGAGTCAGAGAGAAGGATAGACAGGGACAGACAGACAGGAACGGAAAGAGATGAGAAGCATCAATCATCAGTTTTTCACTGCGACACCTTAGTTGTTCATTGATTGCTTTCTCATATTACCTTGACCGTGGGCCTTCAGCAGACTGAGTAACCCCTTGCTCAAGCCAGTGACCTTGGGTCCAAGCTGGTGTACTTTGCTCAAACCAGATGAGCCCACGCTCAAGCTGGAGACCTTGGGGTCTCAAACCTGGGTCCTTTGCATCCCAGTCCGATGCTCTATCCACTGCGCCACCACCTGGTCAGGCTGGTATTCTGCCAGTGACTCTCATTTGAAGACTCTAACATGAAGCTAATTATGAATTAATCCAGACAATATATGAAGTTGGGTAGCCTCCATCTCTCCCATGGCACAGAAGAGTATGCAGAAGGACAATGATGAAACTGAGATGTAGACAATCAGCATAATGAAATAGTACTCATTTCATAAGAAAGTAAATTATATCTCTATGTATTCACATGAATATATATTCTCAATATGTTCCTATTAGAAATTTGCATTTAAGATAATATTTATTAACATATGTTTTTAGTTTTATCTATGTTTCTTAAGAAACCTGGGGTGAAATGTGCTGAAGATATCAATTAAAGCTAGCTGATCTAATGTGTTATTTTTTTTAGGTGTTCAAGAGAAAAATACATTATAATTTGAGTATTTGTTCATTTTTTAATTAATTTATTGTGTTTACATAGATTCTAGTGTCCTCCCCTCCCACGTGTTCCACAGTACACCCCCCCATCTTCCTCCCTACAACACCCTCCCCCCTTCCCTCCAGGATTTGCTTTTTTGTTCTCATCCCATCCTATCAGCCTATCATCTCCTTTCCCTCTGTCCACTTTCCGCCTGGATCCTTTGATGCCGCCTCTGTTTCTATTCCGCTCTTCAGTTCATATTGTTTGTTGTATTCCTCAGATGAGTGAGGTCATATGATATTTTTTTTTCTCTGCCTGGCTTATTTCATTTAACATAATAGTTTCCAGGTCCATCCATGTTGTCGCAAAAAATAATATTACCTTCTTTTTCATGGCCCCATAGTATTCCATTGTGTATATATACCACAGCATTTTAATCCACTTGTCCACTGACAGACACTTGGGCTGTTTCCAGATCTTGGCTATTGTAAACAATGCTGCCATATTCATGCAGGTGCATTTCTCCTTTTGACTCATTGATGTGGTGTTCTTGGGATATATTCCCAAAAGTGGGATGGCTGGGTCAAAAGGCAGTTTGATTTTTAATTTTTTGAGGAATCTCCATACTGTTTTCCACAGTGGCTGCACCAGTCTGCATTCCCACCAGCAGTGCAGGAGGGTTCCCTTTTCTCCACATCCTCGCCAGCACTTATTCTGTGTTGTTTTGTTGATGAGCGCCATTCTGACCAGTGTGAGGTGATATCTCATTATGGTTTTAATTTAAATTTCTCTAATGATTAGTGATGTTGAGCATTTTTTCATGTGTCTATTGGCCATCTGTATGTCCTCTTTGGAGAAGTGTCCATTTATTCCTTTTGCCCATTTTTTGATTGGACTGTTTATCTTTCTGGTGTTGAGTTTTACAGTTTTACAAGTTTTTTTTTATATATAAATTTTGGTTATTAACCCCTTATCAGATGTATTGACAAATATGCTCTCTCGTTATGTGGTTTGCCTTTTTATTTTGTTCATATTGTCTTTAGCTGTGTGTATAGTCCCATTTGTTCATCCTGTCTTTTATTTCCCTTGCACGTGGAGATACATCAGCAAATATATTGCTGTGAGAAATGGTGGAGAGCTTACTGCCTATGTTTTCCTCTAGGTGCTTATGGTTTCATGACTTACATTTAAATCTTTTATCCATTTTGAGTTTATTTTTGTGAATGGTGTAAGTTGAAGGTCTAATTTTATTTTATTTTTTGCAGGTAGCTGTTCAATTATCCCTACACCATTTGTTAAAGAAACTGTCTTTACTCCATTGTATGCTCTTACCTCCTTTGTCAAATATCAATTTTTTATAAAGGTGCAGGTTTATTTCTGGGTTCTCTGTTCTGTTCTATTCCAGTACCAGGCTGTTTTAAGTACAATGGCCTTGTAGTATAACTTGACATCTGGAAGTGTGATACCACCAACTTTATTCTTTTTTTTCAAGATTGCTGATGCTATTCATGTTTTTTTTTTGGTCCCATATGAATTTTTGGAACATGTGTTCTATATCTTTGAAGTATGTCCTTGGTATGCTAATAGGAATCGCATTGAGTTTATAAATGTCTTTGGGTAATATAGACATTTTAGTGATGTTTATTCTTCCTAGCCATGAACATGGTATGTGCTTCCACTTGTTTGTATCTTCTTTGATTTCTTTTATCAATGTTTTATAGTTTTCTGAGTAGATGTCTTTAACCTTCTTGGTTAAATTTATTCCTAGGTATTTTATTATTTTTGTTGCAATAGTGAAGGGGATTGTTTCCTTAATTTCTCTTTCAGACAGGTCATTGTTGGTGTATAAAAATGCCTCTGATTTCTGAGTATTAATTTTATATCCTGACACCTTGCTGAGTTTATAAGGTCTAATAGTTTTTTAACTGCAACTTTAGGGTTTTCTATATACAGTATCATATCATCAACAAATAATGATAGTTTTACTTCTTCTTTTCCAATTTACATGCCTTTTATTTCTTCTTCTTGTCTAATTGCCGTGGCTTGGACTTCCCAAACTATATTGAATAAGAGTGGTAAAGGGGGCACCCTGCCTTGTTTCTGATCTTAAGGGGATTGCTTTAAACTTTTGCCCATTGAGTATGATGTTGGCTGTGGGCCTGTCATAGATGGCCTTTATCATGTTGGGGTATGTTCCCTGTATTTCCATGTTGCTGAGAGTTTTGAAAATAAATGGGTCCTGGATTTTATCAAATGCTTTTTCTGCATCTATTGATATTATCATGTGGTTTTTGTCCTTCCTTTTGTTTATGTGATGAATGACATTGATTGATTTGCAAATATTGTACCAGCCTTGCCTCTCCAAAATAAATCCCACTTGATTATGATGTATGATTTTTTTCATGCATTGCTGGATCTGGTTTGCTAATATTTTGTTGAGAATTTTAGCATCTAAATTCATCAGGAATCTTGGCCTATAGTTTTCTTTCTTTGTGTTGTCTTTGCCTGGCTTTGGAATCAGAATTATGCTCGCCTCATAAAAGGAGCTTGGAAGTTTTCCTTCCTCTTGAATTTTTTGAAATAGCTTGAGAAAGATAGGCGTTAGTTCTTCTTTGAATGTTTGGTAGAATTTGCCTGTGAAGCCATCTGGCCTGAGGCTTTTGTTTGTTGGGAGTTATTGATAACTGTTTCAATCTCATTTGTTGTAATCGGTCTATTTAGGTTTTCTGATTATTCCAGAATAATTTTTGAAAGATTATGTCTTTCAAGAAATTTTTCCATTTTACCTAGGTTGTCTAATTTTTTGGCATACAGTCCTTCATAGTATTTTCTTACAATCCTTTATTGTTTCCATTGTTACTTCTTCACCCTCATTTCTAATTTTATTTATTTGAGTCCTTTTTTTTCCTTGGTAAGTCTGGCTAAGGGTGTATCGATCTTGTTTACTTTTTCAATGAACCAGCTCTTGGTTTCATTGATCCTCTGTATTTTTTTTTTAGTCTGTATGTCATTTATTTCCACTCTGATATTTATTATTTTCTTCCTTTTACTTCTCTAGGCTTTACTTGCTGTACTTTTTCTAGTTCTTTTAGTTGCAGGATTAAGTTGTGTATTTGAGCTTTATTTTTAGCTTCTTAAGGTATGCCTGTAATGCTATGAACTTTCCTATCAGGACTGCTTTTGCTGTGTCCCACAGATTTAAGTTGTTGTATGCTCATTTCCATTTGTTTCAAGGAAAATTTTAATTTCTTCCTTGATTTCATTGTTGACCCATTCATTGTTGTATAACATGCTGTTTAGTTTCCAAGTGTTTGAGTGTTTTTCAGTTTTCCTATTGTAGTTAATTTCTAGTTTCATCCCATTGTGGTCAGAGAAGATGCTTGATATGGTTTCAGTCTTCTTAAATTTGTTGAGACTTGTTTTATGCCCTAATATGTGGTCTATCCTAGAGAATGTACCATGCACACTTGAGAAGAATGTATATTCTGCTGCTTTAGGGTGAAAGGTTCTGAAGATATCTATTAAATCCAGTTGATCTAGTGTGTCCCTTAATTTTGTTTTCTTTGTTAATCTTTTTCTTGAGGTTCTATCCATTGATGTTAGTGGGGTATTGAAATCTTCTACTATTTTAGTACTACTGTTGATCTCTCCCTTTATGTCCATCAAAATCTGCTTTATATATTTAGGTGCTCCTATATTAGGTGCATAGTTATTTATAATGGTTATTTCTTCTGTTGGATTGCTCCCTTTACCATTTTGTAGTGACCTTCTTTATCCCTTACTTTAGTCTTTGTTTTAAAGTCCATTTGTCAGATATAAGTATTGCCACCCCAGCTTTTTTTTTTCATTTCTATTTGCATGAAATATTTTTTTCCATCCTTTACTTTCAGTCTATGTGTATCTTTTGTTTTGAAGTGGGTCTCCTGTGGACAGCATATGTATGGGTCCTGTTTTCTTATCCATTCAGCTATCCTATGTCTTTTGATTAGAGCATTTCATTCATTTACATTTTAGGTTATTATTGATGTGTAGTTGTTTATTGACATTTTTTCTTTAAATCTCTATATTCTTCATATATATATAGTTATATTTTTTCATATATATATTTCCCCCCTTGCTTTGTTCTATCTATAGCAGGCCCCTTAACATTTCTTGCAGCATTGGTTTGGTTGTGATAAATTTCTTGAGGGTTTTTTTGGTCTGGGAAACTTTTTATTTCTCCTTCAATTTTAAGTGATAGTCTTGCTGAATTAAGAAGTCTTGGTTGTAGGTTCTTGTTCTGCATTAGTTTGAATATTTCTTGCCAATCCCTTCTGGCCTCAAGTGTTTCTGTTGAGAAGTCAGATGCCATCTTTATGGGTATTTCTTTGTAGGTGATTGACTATTTTTCTCTTACAGCTTTTAATATTCTTTTTTTTTTTATCTCTTAGCTTTGGTATTTTGATTTTGATGTCTTGGTGTGGGTCTCTTTGTATTCTTTTTTAATGGAGTTCTCTCTGCTTCTTGAACTTGTGTGACTCTTTCCTGCATCCATTTAGGGAAATTTTTATCTATAATTTCTTCAAAGAGCTTCTCTAGTCCTTGTTCTTTCTCTTTTCCTTTAGGAACCCCTATTATGTGGATATTGTTTCTCTTCATGTGTCACAGAGCTCTCTTAGGGTTTCTTCGGATTTTTTGATCCTCTTTTCTTTTGCTTTTCTGCTTCTGAGTTTTCACTTATCTTGTCCTCTAAGTCACTGATTTGATCCTTTGCTTCATCCAGCCTGCTTTTAATTCCTCCTAGTGTAGTCTTCATTTCTGATACTGTGTTTGTTATTTCTGTTTGTTTCTTCTTTATGATTTTTATGTCCTTTTTGATGCTTACTACCGTGTGCCCATAAATTCATGATGCACTTTTGACTGGTCACAGAAAAGCAGCAAAAGATGATAGAAATGTGCACCAAATAAAAGGAAAACCCTCCCAGTTTTTGTAGGATGATGTGGCAGCATGTGTGCATGCACCAATGATGACGTAACACCGTGTATACAGCAGAGCATCCCATGACCACGCCAGTCAAGATATGTACAGTACAGAGGAAAGTTCAGTGTGTTCTGTAGCTTGCTAAATTTGAATCCATGACCAAAGTGCAATGTAAATATCAGTACATTTATAACAAAGCACCACCACATAGGAACAACATTACTTGGTGGGATAAACAGTTGAAGGAAACTGGCAGTTTGGTGGAGAAACCCCATTCTGGTAGGCCATCAGTCAGTGACGAGCCTGTAGAGGCTATATGAGATAGCTACCTAAGGAGCCCTAAAAAATCTGTGTGTGAGCCCACATCAAACTGCACTAAATAGGTATGAAACTGGGAGAGTTTTCCTTTTATTTGGTGCAGATTTCACATTTCTATCATCTTTGTTACTTTCCTGTGACCAGTCCAAAGTGCACCATGACTTTATGGACACACTGTATTTCTTTATTTAGGTGTTTATTAAGTCTGTCCATGTAGCTTTGAGATCCTTAAGCATCCTAACAATCATTATTTTATACTCTGCATCTGGTAACTTGATTACTTCTGATTCATTCAGGACTTTTCCTGAGGACTTATCTTGTTGAAGCATATGATTTATTCTTCTCTGCCTACCCATTATTCTCTGTATGACTTATAGGCTTCTTCCAGTTGTGATCTCCTTACCTAGTAGAGTGGCTTTGAAGTCTTGATTTGTTTTATTTTCAGTTTTCTTAACTCGGTGGTAATCTTGTTTACTGATCTCAGCAGGGGGCTTATGTGAAACTCTATCCAGGAATGTGGTGGGTGTAACCTGAAACTCTGAAGGCTTGATCTGTCAGTCAGCTTCTCTCAGGGTGGTAGAGTGCTTTTTCTGTTTCAGTAGGGGGAGGTGTATCTCAGATCTCCATGGAGACCTGAGTTAATGTCCCTCCTCCCCACTTCCTGTTTTCAGCTTTGTCTTGTTGCACTGATTGGAGCTGGAGAGCTTTCTAGAGGTGAGTCACTGGGAACCACTCTAGGATTGTGCTGTGTGGAGGGATCAACCCCTCCCCCAGCTATGGCTACCTCCAGCACTGGATGAGTCAGCTTCTTAGGTCATCCTATGCATTCTTCTGTCCCTGACCATCTGTCTCTTTCTCCCCACTTTCCTTTTGGAAGACAAGCCAGCCTTCTCAGCACACCTCATTCCCAGGTCCCCAGGCAAGTGGGTGTGAGTGATATTTTCTGTTCTTCTCCTTGTAATCAGTCACACCTCACCTTCACTCCTGGAAGCAAGGGAGACCCACCATTCCTCAGCACTCCCTACCAGGTTCAGTGTGTCTTCTTCTTTACACCTTGGTTTTTGAAAGCTGTACTTGTAGTCCAAAGTTGGTTTTTTTACACCGATTGTTCCTAAACTAATTTGTAATCCAGTTTGGTGGTGTGAGCTGGGAGTCTGTGCATCTGCCTGCTCCACTGCCATCTTGGTATTCCTAATCTAATGTGTTATTTAAGGCTGCAGTTTTCCTATTGATTTTCTTTATGAAAGATCTATCCAATGATGTCAGTGGTGTGCTAAAATCTCCTACTATGACTGTATTGCTGTAGATCTAACCCTTTATGTCTACCAAAAGCTACTTTACATATTTAGGTGCTCCTACACTGAATACATAAATGCTTACAAAATAAAGGATAAAAATCCCATAATTTCATGGAGAGATGCATAAAAAGTATTTGATAAAATATAGCACCCATATATGATAAAATACATTCAGCAAAGTGGGAATAGAGGAAGCACACCTCAACATAATAAAGGCAATATATGACAAACTCACAGCCAATGTTATATTCAATGGGCAAAATATACAAGCATTTCCCTTAAGATCAGGAACAAAATAGAGATGTCTGCTCTCACTCTTATTCAGTATACTTCTGGAAGTCCCAGCGACAAAAGTCAGACAGAAATAAATAATAAAGGGTATTCAAATTGGAAAGGAAAAAGTAAAACTGTCCTTATTTGCAGATGACAAGATACTGTACATAGAGAACCCTAAGGATTCCATCAAAGAACTACTAGAACTGACTAATGAATTCAGTAAAATAGCAGGACACTAAATAAATATTTAGAAGTGAGTTGCATTTTTATACACAAATAATGATTTATCAGAAAGGAAAACTTAGAAAAGAATCCCATTTGCAATTGCTTCAAAAAGAAGAAAACACCATATTTTCTCATGTATAAGATAATCTCATGTATAAGATGCACCTTAATTCTGGGGCTCAAAATTTGAAAGAAATGTATTACATAAAGTTATTGAACTCAAGTTTTATTCATCATAAAATTCATACAACTCTGCCTGACCTGTGGTGGCGCAGTGGGATGAAGCATAAAATTCATACAACTCTTCATCACTGTCAAAATTCCCATCCATTAGCTCAGGGGTCCCCAAACATTTTACACAGAGGGCCAGTTCACTGTCCCTCAGACCATTGGAGGGCTGGACTATAAAAAAAAAAACTATGAACAAATCCCTATGCACACTGCACATATCTTATTTTAAAGTAAAAATCAAAACGGGAACAAATACAATATTTAAAATAAAGAACAAGCCAGACCAGTGGTGGCACAGTGGATAAAGCATCAACCTGGAAACGCTGAGGTTGCTAGTTCAAAAAAAAAACAACCCTGGGCTTGCCTGGTCAAGGCACATATGGGAGTTAATGCTTCCTGCTCCTCCCTCCTTCTCTTTGTCTCTCTCCCTTCTCTATAATGAATAAATAAAATCTTTAAATAAATAACAAGTAAATGACCAGTATTTCAATGGGAACTATGGGCCTACTTTTGGCTAATGAGATGGTCAATGTGCTCCTCTTACTGACCACCAAAGAAAGAGGTACCCCTTCTAGAAGTGCGGCGGGGCCGGATAAATGGCCTCAGGGGGCCGCATGCAACCCATGGGCCGTAGTTTGGGGACCCCTGCATTAGCTTATCCTCATCTGCATCTGATGACAAATCACTGCCTGCAACAATGAGTACAAAAACAAATGCAAAAGAGTGGAAAATTTAAGTAAAAAAATCTACAACCAGTATATAAGACACACCCAGTTTTTAGACTCCAAAATTTTTGGAAAAAAGTGCACCTAATTCATGGGGAAGTATGGTATGAGGAATAAATCTAACCAAGAATGTAAAAGACCTGTACTTGGAAAATTATAAGACACTAAAGAAAAAAATTGAAGCTACAAATAAGTGGAAGTATATACTGTGTTCATGGATAGGAAGAATTAACATTAAAATGTCCATACTACCTAAAGCAATCTATAGATCTAACATAATTCCTATCAAGATACCAATGATGCATTTTACAGAACTAAAAAAAAATATTCCAAAATTTATATGGAACAATGTAAGACCCTGAATAGCCACAGCAATTTTGAGAAAAAACAACAAAGTTGGAGGAATCACAGTACCTGATATCAAACTACACTACAAGGCTATAATAATCAAAACACAGGTATGCAGGGGCCAAAACAAATTTAAAAATCAAAGAACAATAGGATAGTGAGGAGAAAAAAAATTAAAATTCTATAGGTTAAAATTCAACCATAGAATCAGAAGACTTCAAAAACAAAACAATTAAATAAAAAAATACCAGAATACATGGACTTTGCAAAGCTGAGAGAAGATAGTTCTATTAAGCTAGAAATATTGTATAAACATCTTAAGTCTAAAAACATGTATAACAGTAATGTGACACCGACCTATCTCACAAACTAAGGAAATAAAGTTTTATACATGTAAAGTAAGGCAATGCACTTCTAAAAGACAACCTTGAGGAAAAGGATATTTTAATTCAGCACTCCAAACTGAGTTATATACACTCAAACAAGTATTCATGAATACAAAAAATATCATTTTGACTCAAAAATTCAAAAACTATAAAATGTAAATAGTGGTAAACTAAGAATGGAAGAAAGAAATGGCAGACATAAAAAATATATTACAAAGTGCTGAAGGGAAAATAGGTGTAAATGAAATTTAATAAGGATCATTGGGAATAGACAGGAAAACAACCAAAGAAAGAAAAGTGCTATAAAGAAGTAAAGTGGTTCATAGAGAATGTAGTAGAGATATTAAACAGGCAAAGAAAGGGTGAGATTGATATTAGAAGAGTCCCTGAGGAGTAAAATCAAAACAATAGAACAGAGCCAATATTTAAAACTGTAATCCCAGAAAACATTCAATAATTTAAACAATGTGGTAATCTATACTTTGAAAGACTACCAGCTACCAAGGAAATAAACTCATAAAAATCATCTCTAGATGACTAGAAAAGCTATTTCAGTTGAAGATAAAATTTTCAGGCAAAAAGATGAAATAAGTCACAATGGTAAAAGATCTAGAGTGACAACTGACTTTTCAAAATCTACTTGCAAAACAAGGTAGCAAGGCAGCATTGTTTGATTCAAGTTCAATAAAAGAAAGTGTGAACTGAAGATTTTATATGAATACAATATGTAAAATATCAAGATTTTAAGAAAAACTCAAGATTTAGGGATCCTGTATCAGCTCTTCTGGAGGAATGTTTCTTATTTTATTTCAGCAGGAAATTTCAGCAGACATAGCCTTTCAAGTGTACAATTAAGATGGTTGGTATAGTTCTTCTCCAATAAACTATGTAAGGTGACAAATTCCAGGATTAGAACATGACATCTTTGAGAGGGCATTGTTTAGCTTAACACAAATGGTTTCAGATTAGTTTATAAGTTTCCACCTTTAAATTTTGGAGTTTACTGAGTAGGATATATAAAAAAATAATACAAAATCATATATGTGGTTACCTGGTTAATTTATTTTTTAAATTTCATAATATTCCTATTATTTCTTTACCTGAAAGTCATTAAATACTGTTAACTGCTAATTAGTTAATTCGATTGTAATATGCTATGGGAATAAAACAACAAAGACAAAATAGGGCCTGGACCGAGAGTCAAATATGTAGATTGTACTCTCATTTCTACAAAACTATTCCCAGTGACCTTGCACACTTGCCTCTTAACATTTTTTGCCTCTAGTCTTATTGAATTATATAAGATATTTAGTGATTTTCATACTATGCACTGTGAAGCCCTAAAACTCAGAGGAAAGGTTCAAGAAAGTCTGCTTCTGTAGGTTTTATACACTGAGTTTCCAGTGGGTTTTATTAGATGGATTAAAAAATAAACATTGCAGCTTGACCAGGTGGTGGGGCAGTGGATAGAGCAACAGATTGGGACATGGAGGAAACCTCAAAGTTGCCAGTTTGAGCATGGGCTTATCAAGCTTGAGCACAGACTCACAAGCTTGAGCAAGGGGTTGCTGGCTTGAGCATGGGATCATAGACATGACCCCATGGTCACTGGCTTGAGCCCAAAGGTCACTGGATTGAAGCACAAGGTTGCTGGCTTGAGCCCAAGGTCACTGGCTTGAGCGAGTCGAGTGGTCACTCGCTCTGTTGTAGCCCCCAGTCAAGGCGCATATGAGAAAGCAATCAATGAACAACTAAGGAGCTGCAACAAAGAATTGATGCTTCTCATCACTCTTCCTTCTTCTCTGTCTGTCCTTATCTGTCCCTCTCTCTGACTCTGTGTCTCTGTCAAAAAAATAAAATAAAATGATAAACATTGCTCTTGCTGGTTGGTTCAGTGGTAGAGCATCTGCCTGATGTGTGGAAGTCCCAGGTTCTATTCCCAGTAAGGGCTCACAGAAGAAGCAACCATCTGCTTCTCCACCTCTCCCCCAACTCTCTCTCTCACTCTCTCCCACCTCCACCTTCTGTAGCCATGGCTCAAATGGTTTCAGCAAGTTGGCCCGGGGTGCTGAGATGGCTCAATGGCTTCCCCTGAGGTGCTAAAATAGCTTGGTTGCTGAGCAACGGTTGCAGCCCCAGATGGGCAGAGCATCACCTGGTAGGATACTTGCCAGGTAGTTCCTATTCGAGACATATGTGCGAGTCTGTCTCTCTGCCTCCCTGCTTCTCACTTAATAAAGAAGAAAAATAAATAAATATTAAAAACTAGTGTGCCAAACAATTATAAGATACTCTATAGTCACTATAGTCTGAAATGATTTATGAAAAAAATTGAGAGGAATTCTTACTGTACCCAAGACACTATAACTTGGGGTTATAGAAAATATTTCTCTTGAATAATAAATAATCTGGATGAGAAAACTAAAATAATAAATAAAAAATCCTGGGTATGTCAGAGTTTTAGTTGGCCAAACTTGACCATCACCTATAAAATGATATTAGTAGTATTTCCTTGTCTGACCAGGCAGTGGTGCAGTGGATAGAGTCTCGGACTGGGATGCAGTGGACCCAGGTTCAAAAACCCCAGTTGCCAGTTTGAGCACGGGCTCATCTGGTTTGAGCACAGTTCACCAGCCTGAATCGAATGGCAAGGGGTCACTTGCTCTGCTGTAGTCCCCCCTCCCATCAAGGCACATATGAGAAAGCAATCAATGAATAACTAAGATACAAAGAAGAATTGATGCTTCTCATCCCTCTTCCTGTCTGTTTGTCCCTATCTGTCCCTTTGTCTGTCTGTCTCTTTCATAAATAAATAAAGACATGCCTTCCTCTTATATTTATTCAACAATTGAGAGTATTTATATAATAAAGAACTTAGTTCAGAACATGGTACAATAAATGCCCTTCGTTTAATATTATTAAACTTATATAAACGCATCAAGTCTGTCCACAATAACGCAAGGTAGAATTATTGTAGCCAAGTCAGCAATACCCAAGGTGGAGGCTTGCTGCTTAGGTGAGGCCTGGGCCTACTTGTCAGGATTGTAGGAAACAAATTGCCATCCAGCAACTTCTGCCTATGCCTTTGTGATACTTCACACTCATTTTCAAATCTCATTTTTAATGAGTTGGCTAAATTACTATTTCCCCAAGGGCATATCTCTGATTTAAGGACCATCAGGAGAAGTAGCACATAGACATTCCCTACTAAATATGATGAAGATTCTTAATTTATTTCAGCCAGAAATGTCAGCAGATATAGCCTTTTGAATGTATAAATAGCATGTTGACACCTATAGTTCTTTTCTGATGAATTAACCAGCAATTTTGTCTCAGATCACCTTGAGATCCACTAATTTTCCTACCTGTTTCTAAGAATAGCTAATGTATTTTATGCTGTTGCCCCCTCAGCCTTTGCTTGACAAGAGACAGTGGAAATATCCCTTGCTTTCCCATGACAGATGAGAATTGCAAGTCTGAGAACTGCCTTCCAAGATCCAATTGTAGACACACTTGAATATTGTTGGCTCTAGAGTGGTAGGTAGTGAAAACAAGAAATTCAATCCATAAATATACATTAAGGATTTCATTGACTCCATTTGGTTTGCATTTATTATAAATGTTTTAGTTTGATATAAAAGAATTACAACAATTCTATCCATAAATTAATAGTTAAACATATATGAACACTATTTGTACAGAGTGAATTAGGCCTATTTTAGGTGGCCCATGAATATTTTGTTGCTATTGTTAAACTTGGTCAATCTAAACTCAAGTTGGAAAAAGTTTTAAACTATTTCAGAGTATAGCAAAAACATTTGCCTGATATTTTCCTTACAATGTAAATGTATTAGGGTCAAATGCTACTTCTGTTTCAACCTCCAGGGTTCTGTACATTAATTACCAGCCTGAGGAGAGAAGAAGTTATAGGGGTCTTCTGTGACCTAGAGAAACCCTCAGAAGACTTTATGTATTAATACAGTTCAGTCCTATGTAGCTGGCCCTCAAAAATAAGATCAGTTTATTCAGTAAGCTTTTGTTGAGTGCTAAAAGTTTGCTAAGTGGTGTTATTTGTGCTAAGCACTTGTTACTGAGAGTCACAAACAGATTAAATGTACCACCTGCCACTGAGAAGTTTACAATCTAGAAGGTGTAAGCAGGCATGCAACTAAATTATGCAGTAAAATGTTAGAAACTCTATGATAAATATAGGTAGGTGGAACAACAGGAATGAAGAGAAGAGAAAGATTACACCTGAATTTTGAAAATTACATCAGATATTTCAGAAAATATGATGAGGAATGTCTATAAAAATTAGCAACTGTTAAACTTCCTTAGCTAGTAAAAGTATTTTCAAGGTTTCCGGTGAGCAAGTCAGGATTAGTTCTCTAGAGTGGTTATGGTCTGGATTTAGGCATGTTAATAAGAATTACAGTTTATTGGATCTAGTTCACCATGAAAGGCTATTAGTCAATAGGTAAGAAGTTGCTAGATCAGGAAGTAGCAACCTGGTTATTCAAACCTACTCTAACAGATATCAATTTAATATTAAATCTTTCCCACATTTTGGCCTTAATGGTACAAGATCAAGATTTTCATTATCTCTATCAGCTGCTCAATAATTACCCAAATCATGTAGGATACCATATATCTTGAATTGAATATTTCTTCAAAGATATTTGAATAACTTATGTATTTATAATAGTGAACTGTCCTAGAGAATAGAAGAAAATATTAGCTAATTTTTCATGAATGTCACTTATTTTCTGTGTTTCATATCATACAGAAAATATTCCAGAATCTTTGAAGTCATTATTCTGTTATATTTACAAGCAAATGGTAAGTGCTTCATGTGACTACTAATACCTCATGAGTATAAGAGGTCTGTCACACAGTGATGAAAATCTCAAATAACTAACCTTCAGTCATATTTTTTTTCAAATATTGCTTTTTATACAAAAACCTTTCTGGAGTCAGATATTTGTAAATAATTAACTCTGAGATATATTACAAATACATTATTATACATCTTATTTTATCAATTTACCTTGACCTTCAATAGTATCTTTACAGTTAGATTTGTACAATTGCCTTTGTTTCTATAAAAATGTTAGAGTAGAAGTTTGTCAGTTTGCCCAAAGTGGCCACATTCCCATACATAATAATTGACTTCATTTTGCAAAGAAACAAAACCCTCACACAAACTTGTGAAATTATGCCTCCTTTATTTTCATGTATCTGGAATGAGGGATAAAGTTTCAGAATTGAGTAACTGAAGTAACTATCCATCTTACACAGTGAATAATTGCATTTTGTATGTGTCCCTCGAGCAGAACTCTAGTGATTAACCACCTTGTTTTATTTTTTTGAACACTGATTTTTTTCAGTGTGTTTGTTTTTAAAGCAGATCCAAAATACAATGAAATAATTTTCAGTTTACTATTTTCTTTCTGAAACATAGTTCATAGTAATTAATATACTGAATACAAGACACTCAATGTACCAGAATGCTCATGTTATTTTCATGTTTAATGCACTATTCTATTTACTACATCTTCTATTTCTGTAGAGAAAATATTACCATTTATATAAATTTTAATAGTTCTGAGTGTTTTCTGACATTTTTATTAGGTATTTCTCAAGCAAGTTTTAAAATTAGGCTTATATTCCTGTATCCACTTTATTGAATTCCTCACAATCTATTTCTTCATGTCTCCAATGACTTTAAGAAAGTGCTGTTTTGGCAATCACTTTTGTGACAGTGAATGAGTGAGTCATAATGATTGAACAAAACAAATATATATCTGTGGTCTAATCCACAAATCTGACTGTGGGTGTGATTCCTGAGACAGTGGGACACTCTCCCAGCTATAGTTTATGAGTATAGCTCTGAAATCAGATCCCAGAAGTAATGAATTTGACTTCAGAGATGAGGCCCTTCAATGCTTTTATCTACTCTATACAAATTGCTTGAAAAAATTATGAAGATGATCCAATAAATGGGTATAATTTACTGTACCACTTTCTCTGATCAATTACAGTTCCATTGTTTTTTTCTTCTATGAGAATAAGAATTTTCTGGTTTAGGCAGGTCAATATTCTCTTAGCTAACCCCACCCCTACTTTTACTCAATCCTGTTTTCCAATTCTAATTAGTCTAGCTGCTCACTTCTCTATTTCTTTAACTGTCTGTGAACTTTTTTTTTTTTTTTTTTTGTATTTTTCTGAAGTTGGAAACAGGGAGGTAGTCAGACAGACTCCCGCATGCACCCGACCGGGATCCAGCCGGCATGCCCACCAGGGGGCAATGCTCTGCCCATCTGGGACATCACTCTGCCGCAATCAGAACCATTCTAGCGCCTGAGGCAGAGGCCACAGAGCCATCCTCAGCACCCGGGCAAACTTTGCTCCAGTGGAGCCTTGGCTGCGGGAGGGGAAGAGAGAGACAGAGAGGAAGGAGAGGGGGAGGGGTGGAGAAGCAGATGGGCGCTTCTCCTGTGTGCCCTGGCCGGGAATCGAACCCGGGACTCCCGCACGCCAGGCCGACGCTCTACCATTGAGCCAACCAGCCAGGGCCTGTCTGTAAACTTTATGAACCTAATCCATTCTGACTAGCTTTGGAGTGGTGTTTATTTTAAGAAAACATGATCCAAGGTATTACACTGATTTTGAAATAAATCAGTACATGTATTTTATTTATAAAAATTAAAGAGTGTTACTTTGAGGATAAATTTATAAAAAGTTGTAAGAAACTCCCTTTTTGTTCGTATATAGATTATTTAATAAATTTTTTACATAAGACAGTGAATAAAATTTACAGCTCTCCTAGGTGGGATATTTTAATGAAGTATCTCATATTGTGTTCAAAATGAGAGGCCATGACCAGATACTGCTCCTGCTAAGACCAATATTTTAATAGTTTCAAAAGTGTGGCCCCTGGGAACCTTAATTTACAATGCACAAACAAATCTTATATGCTCACATCTAATAAGTAGCATAACTTATCACAATCTTTTACACCCACAGTCATCCACAGTAATGATCAGGTACAACTTTTCCTTGTAACTCTAAGAGATATTACAGTATGCCCTCACGGCCAGGCCTCTAAGCAAGTGTTTCAGTCTGTATTCACAGACGGAATAAGCATTCCTGTACAACAAATAGGCAAGCCTGGGCCTGGCAGAGTATTATGTAAGAGTTGCCATAATCCAGAAAACCAACTAGTCGTCTATAAAATGTATTATTATAAATTCTCCTTTTTATCAACCTATAAATTTTCCACCTACCTCCCAGATCCCAAAGATTTTATTATCCAAATTCCAGAAAAGAATTTCATTGATGCTCTGAGTTGACAATCATCTCAGCACTTTAATCTCACCCCATTGCCTCCATTCTCTTCCCAGCCCGTGTTCCTAGACTATAAAGCACTTCTTTTGCATTTATTTCTATCAAGAATATGCTAGATTATTTCCATTTTTTTTATTTTCCCCAAATTGCACATCAAAAATTCCTTATAATAGGCCCCTTCTCATTAATGTGAGAAAAATACTAAGAAAAAAAAGGCAGAACTTTCTTTAGAGGATGAAGAATAGGGAAAAGGGGTGGAAAAATCAGGTTAAAATATATGTTCTTATGAATGTATGTTTTACTCTTGTTCAACACAACTGGATTTGAATAAAATAGAGACAGTCATTTGGTGACTTGTGAAGAAAAGGGTCTTACAGTGACCACTTTTTGGGCCCGGTAGCAACATACCCTGCTTAGGCCAAGTGCCTGGTTACTGACCTCAACACAACAATCTTATAACCTGCTATCCATTAACACATGAAAGCAAAGTGGTGCAGTAATAAAAGATTAATTTATTGATTTTTGACATGGAGTCTAGTGGCAATGTGGCACAAAGGACAGGGCAGGGATTTGGAGCCATAAAGTCTTGGTTTTGAATCTGGTTCTTTCCCTTTATTAGTCTTTTTACTCAGTCAAGTTTCTTTAAATGTCTGTTTTTTATATACAGAGTAATAATATTATATATGTATAACAGTTCTTAGTTTGAAAGATAATGCTTGTTCAATGTCTATCCATAGAGTTAACACTTTCTGCTTACCTGATGGATGGCACCAATTTTTTCTTTATTTTGTTTCTTTTTTGTTAGTTATCTATTTATATATACATGTATCTGATTGTTCATTTGTTTATTCAAGATAATTTTCTTAGGATCTTGAAATTTCAGATACAGCAATAAATAATCTATTTTAGATTATGGTGCTGATTGTATTTGTATTTTATAAGAAATCCCACTGGTCTGAAATACGAAAAATGAATAAAAGGAAAAACAGTTGCTGGTTAAAGATTAATAATCAAACGTTATAGAAACTCTTGCTTCAGTGTTATAACTAAGTACAGGGGATCCCCGGGTTACTACAGTCTTGACGTATGTTTTGAGTTTACAATGCTCACTCCCATAAAAACTTTTAAAAAATTGAGACATGAATGTTTCGGCTTGTGCCATTAGTGTTGTTCTTACGAACTACATGAGCAAACTGTTTGGCTACATGCGGCAGAAGATTTTGCAAGAGATTTACTACCAAGGGTATGGCAGAAGGGTTTTTTTATGATAGAAGATGGTTTGGCAAATTTTCAGGCTGAAGACCCTAGCGATGACAGATTCAGTAAGGTCTACAGAGCTGTTATGATTGCCTTGTAATGCTATAGGCAGATTTTGAAAGAGAAGAAGTCATCAACCTTTCAGACTAGCCTGGAACAATTCTTTAAGAAAGTAGAGAGGCCTGCAACAGATCCTGTACCCTCTACATCAGCTACTTCTCAAGATGAAACACCTGTAGTACAGGTAGAATCATCTCCAGTATCTCCTGCATGTTCCTCAGGCAATCCTGATTCACCTGACCCAGTATCTCCAGCACCTTCTGCAGGTTCTACTGCCTCTCCAGCTTCCTCTTTCCAATAGGTCACTCTCCCACCTTGTAATGTCCCTTCCAGTGTGCAAGCCAACCACAGGAATTAAGGTAAGGACATTTTTTACACTTATATTTTGTCATTTTTTTCTGTTACTTCAGTACAGTGTACAATGGAGTATATTTATGTCCTTGTCTTTTCTCTGTGGCTTAGCTGTGTTTTTATGTTCTAGATTATGATTTTCCAACTGTGTTAGGATAGGTAAGCGACTTAGGCTAGGTTGTATTTTGACTTACATCAAAATTCAGGTTATGTCACTGTTGTAGGAATGGAACTCTGTCATAACTCAAGGACCTTCCGTAATTAGAAGGTTATAGTGTGGCCTCTTACGCTTAAATAATAATGTGACTAAGGCAATGAGTATTTTTAAAACATCAATTAAATGTGCTATTTGGTGTCACATAATGAAATAATTAATAAATTCCATAGGTTAGAAGCTTTCTAGATTTCTAAATTTCAGCCAACTAGAAATTTCTGAGCAGGTAAACATATAAGCAGTTCGAAGTCAATGGAGCAACGAATATAAAATTATATTTTCTATTTACACACATCTTTTATTTGACATGCATTTGCTCATATTACAGAAGATGATCAAATGATTTAAGTTAAACCAAAGGAACAACTGCTGTTTAAATGAAACCTGGCCCTATTTTAGTGGCTCACTACTTTTTTCTTGAAGTCCGGATAACCAGTTATGAATCCTTGCCATAAACATTCATGCTTCAGATTAACAATCTACTGCAACTCAGTTTCTGAATCTCAAGTTCAATTAGTGAGGTAAATATCTCTAATTTAAAAAGATGTTCATCTAATCATCCAGGTAAATACTGAACATGTACTTTAAAGTGGTTGTGAGCTTTACAATTAGAAATTTAAAAAAATTGATTGGTTTCAGTGAGAGAGGAAGGGAGAGAGAGTGAAAAGGAGAGAGATAGGTATATCAAGCTGTTCCTATATGTGCCCTGACCAGAAACAGAAATGGTAACCTCTGAGTTTCAGGATAATGCTCCAACCAACTGAGCCAACTGGCCAGGCTACAGAGATTTATTTTTAAAGTGCTGATAGAAAAAAAACTTTTGCATGAAATTCTCAAGTTTTATTTTAACTATTATTATTTTATACCAAGAATGTCTATTCCATAGTGTTATCTATTCACTTTTAAAGTTAAGTATTTCAGGACAACTAGAATCCAAAGAGTTTGGTTGGAAAATAAAATAGTTGTTGGTAAATCGGAAATTAATGAATTGTATCCTTTCACCCAGATACTTCTCCAACTCCAACCTGATCCACCAACTTTTTGCTCAGTTGGCTCTGAGGAGCCACTGAGCCATTTTACCTGCAGGTGTTGTAAAGTACCAAAGGCTACAGAATTAATATTAATATTTTAGGAGGCTTGGAGAACATTTTATTAATTTGGGTTAAGGTGTGCAGAGAAATTGTGGGAATAGTCTCTGTACTGTGTGATTGGCATAACCAGGATGGCACTTGGCATTGTATTGTAAATGCAAGGGAAGGAAAACATGGATTCCCAGACATCCCACCACACCTGTGGGGAAGGGGTGAATGGCTAGCCAGGTGCAGGAAGAGAAAAGCCAAAATAAACCTTTTCTTATAGCAATGAGCCATTTGCGGGCATTTGTCCCCACCGAAACTACCTCTCCTATGTAAATGCGTGTGTGACTCTGTACAGAGAGATAGCAGATAAATACTAGATAATATAGGAAAGCCTTTAATATGTAAAGAGACATCTTTCTACCATTGTGTTACTTGTAAATTTTGTTTTCTCCAAAATGATGTATGGTTTGCAAATTGAACATGGTCCTATCATGTTAAAGGACATATGACTATAACCAATAGTGGTAAGGGGCTCCTAACTGCAATTTTTGCCTCTGTACTTCCCACTTACAAAACTATAAAAACTAAGTAGAACAAAGGGCCAGCGCTCTCTCCATCAGCCACTTGGTCAAGCTAGACAATAAAGCTTTGATGTGTAAATGATGGACCTTGTTCCTGTCTTCCATATTTTGGGTCCCTCCGAATTTGGATTAACAGCTCCTTTTATAAATAGAACGTAGGGAGGTCCCTCTGGTCTCCAGCACTTTCCATTTACTCTCTATGATGTATGTCTTGAATGCTCTTCCTGGAGATATGCACGGGTGATTCCCTTTATACTAAAGGTTACTGCTAAATATCTCCTCAAAATCATCCTTTCCCCTTAAAGTGCACACATACTTAATTTTAAGTAGTTGCCCTCAACCTAACACTTTTGACCTCTCTCACTTTTTGTTCTATTTATAGCATTTAAATGTAAAAAGAAGTCTTTCTATAGTTAATCATTAATTTTGTGATCCTATGGGACTTTAATTAGGGCAAAGACTGTATCACACTTATTATATTGCCTGATACAGTATGTGAACAGCTCAAGTAATGATGTTGGATAAATAAATGAATTCAGAATTTTGAATGACACTGTCATTTCTGAATTATTATTTGAGGAGCCACTGAGCCATTTCACCCGCAGGTGTTATAAAGTACCAAAAGCTGCAGAATTAATATTAATATTTTAAGAGGCTTGGAGAACATTTTATTAATTTGGGTTAAGGTATGCAGAGAAATTGTGAGAATAGTCTCTGATTGGCATAGCCAGGATGGCCCTTGGCATTGTATTGTAAATGCAAGGGGAGGAAAACATGGATTCCCAGACATTCCACCACACCTGTGGAGAAAGGGGTGAATGGCTAGCCAGGTGCAGGAAGAGAAAAGCCAAAATAAACCTTTTTTTTATAGCAATGAGCCATTTGCAGGCATTTGTCCCCACGGAAACTACCTCTCCTATGTAAATGCATGTGGTTAATACGTCTGACTCTGGACAGAGAGATGGCAGATGAACACTAGAAAATATAGGAAGGCCTTTTAATATGTAAAGAGACACCTTTCTACCATTGTGTTGATTTGTAAATTTTGTTTTCTCCAACATGATGTATGGCTTGCAAAAATTGAACATGGTCCTATCATGTTAAAGGACATATGACTATAACCAATAGTGGTAAAGGGTTCCTAATTACAATTTTTGCTTCTGTACTTCCCACTTACAAAACTATAAAAACTAGGTAGAACAAAGGGCCGGCACGCTCTCTCTCAGATTTCTGTTGGAGCTGCTGCCGCTTGGCCAAGCTAGACAATAAAGCTTTGATGTGCAAACAACGGACCTTGTTCCTGTCTTTCATGTTTTGGGTCCCTCCGAATTTGGCTTAACATTATTTAGAAAATACTAGTTTTTGCAAAGTTATATGAAATAAAGCAAATAACTTAGATTTTCTTAGATCATCAGTTCAACCATAATCTCTGAAATTTGATCACTTATAGTTCCACAAAGTGCTATGACTAGTGAAGGTTTATTTGGTCATTTATTACTAATAAATAAATATAATAACTTTAGCTTTAATTTATGAAACAAATTTTAAAAATGCTTATAAAATTTGGCATGTATTTTTTTTCTTCTTTTATTGGGTTGACACTAGTAAACAAAGGCATGCAGGTTTCAGGTGTACAATTCTATATCTCATCATCTGTAAACTGTATTGTGTGTTCACCACCCCCAGTCAAGCCTACATCCATTGCTATTTATTCCTCCTGTACCTTCTTCCACTTCCCTTTAAACCTAATTACCAGGGTAATCCCCCTGGCAATCATCACAGTGTTGTCCATTGCTCTTTTTTATGTTCAATCTTTCCACCACCACCTTGACTGACAACTATAAGCCTTCTCCTATCTATGAATCTGTCTCTATTTAGATTGTTAGTTCATTTTGTTCATTGATTCTACATATGCGTGAAATCGTACAGTACTTGTCTTTCCTTAACTGGGTTATTTCACACTATGTACAAGAATAAACTCAAAATAGACTAAAGTCTTAAATGTAATTCTTGAAACCATAAAACTCCTAGAAAAAGACATATGCAATAAAATATCATATGTTTCCTGTTGCTATATATTTTTAGCTATATCTCCTTGGGCAATGAAAACGAAGAAAAATAAATAAACTAATGGAACTACATCAAACTAAAAACCACTTTTACAGCAATGGAAACCATCGATAAAATGAAAAGACAACCCACAGAATGGGAGATCACATTTGCCAATACATCTAGTAAGAGCTTAGTATCCAAAATTTATAAAGAACTTATAAAATTTGAACCAAGAGAAAAAAAATCCAATTTAAAATATGGGGAAAGGACCTGAATAGACACTTCTGGAAAAAACTTGCAGATGGCATATGAAAAGATGCTTTATGACACAAATCATCAGAGAAATGCAAATTAAAACCACAATGAGATAGCACTTAACACCTGTCAATGGCTATATTGTCCATAAATCAACAAACAACAAGTGCTGGCAAGGATGTTGGGAAAAGAGTGCCTTGTGCACTGTTGGCAGGAATGCAGAGTGGTGCATCCACTGTGGAAAGCAGTATGGAGTTACCTCAAAAAATTAAAACACTACCTTATGGCTCAATGATTTCACTTCTGGTAATTTATGCAGAGAAACATAAAACACTAACTGAGAAGAATATATACACTTCTATGTTCATTACAGCATTATTTACAATAGCCAAGATTTGGAAGTAGCCCAAGTGTTCATCAGTAGATGAGTATATAAAAAGTTGTGGTGCATTTACACAGTGGACTACTACTTGACCATAAAAAAGAAGAAAATATTCTGTGGAATTTATTTTAGCTAAAGTTTTTCAAGATTCTTAAATCTGAGTTAAACTGATCATTTGTGTATGAGAGGGGCTAACATTTTGCATCCTAGAGGCTTAAAACATAGGCCTTCCTGTTGTCTTTATACAGCCAGGCTTCATTGTCATTGGAATGTGTTTATCTATCTCTTGTTTACATAAGCATGTTTACTATAAGAAGCAGCACACATGATTGAAGATATGATATACATGTGAATTAAATATGTTATAATCTATATTGATACACACACATATGTACTATAGAATAAACTACATCAGTTAGAGTATAAGCTGGTCAGCTGTGTCAGATGTTACACCTATGAATCCACTGCTTCAACCTGGAGATAGCATTTCCATCTTCCACAAAAATCTTCTCATGGCCATTTGTAGTGTATCTTTACTACTTCTCTGGTCTCAAATAACCACTTATTGCAAATGTATATTGACAGAAAGCTATTCTCTAGTTTTATATAAATAAAATAACAAAATAAGTTTTCTTTTTCTTAAGACTTTATTTATTCATTATAGAGAGGAGAGAGAGAGAGAGAGAGAGAGAGAGAGAGAGAAGGGGGGGAGGAGCAGGAAGCATCAACTCCCATATGTGCCCTGACCAGGCAAGCCCAGGGTTTTGAACCGGTGACCTCAGCATTTCCAGGTAGATGCTTTATCTACTGCGCCGCCGCAGGTCAGGCTCAAAATAAGTTTTCTTAATATTATTTTTAAATTACTGAATAGAATTCTGTTATGTAGATATAT
Organism: Saccopteryx leptura; assembly: GCF_036850995.1. NCBI lineage: Eukaryota > Metazoa > Chordata > Mammalia > Chiroptera > Emballonuridae > Saccopteryx > Saccopteryx leptura. The sequence goes on along the minus strand of NC_089506.1, from coordinate 158,864,867 downwards.
CACATAAGTTTGATAGACATCTAATTGTTTTCTTTTTTTCTAGTGAGATTTGTTTACAAATATTTGTGCTTATTTCTCTTGAATAAATGTCTAGGAAACTGAAAATACATGAAGTAAAAATTGAAAAATACCTAAAGTAGAAAATCATAGTATTGAAATATTTGATATATTATCAATAGTTGACAAAAACAATTACACATAGTATCAGAATGGTACAATAAATATGAATAACATTATTAAACAACTTAATTGACATTTATGGAATGTTTTAAGGCAGAAGAATACACGTCTTACTTTTCAAACATAAGAGGACATTTTCTAAGAGACAACATCACTTGGACAGTATGTTTCCTGACTATAAGGGAATAAAGTTAGAAATAAATAACAAAAAAAATGGGAAATTCTCAAATATTTGGCAACCTTTACAGCTGTGAATCACCCCTGAAATATCACCACCAAGGTAATAGGCTCATTCATCACTTCCCAAAGTTTCCTCATGCCCCTTTTATTTTGTGATAAGAGCACTCAACATGAAATCTACCCTCTTAAAATTTTTTTAAAGAAATAGTAATAATGCTACAAAAACATTTAAAAAAAAATGGACAATGATAGTCTTTCTAAAATTTCAATATTACCCTGATAACAAAGTCAGAAGTAAAAGAAATATCAAACTTGAAAGTATCTCTCATAAAACTGAACAAAAATTTCTTAAAAGATATTAACACACCAAATCTAGCAACATTTATAATTAATATAAATCAAGACAAAGTGATATTTAGCCCAAAACTGCAAGGTTGGTTTAGTATCTGAAAACTGATTAAATATAATTAATTAAAATGTATACTAATATGAAGGCATAAAAATCATATGACCATTGTAATAGATACAGAAATGCCTTTGATTACGTTTAAGTACACATACTTGACAACCATTTATTCAATCTGATGTAGAACATCATAAAAAAAAAACCAAAACCCTACAGCTAACATCATAATTAATACTGAAAAACTGAACAGTCCCTTAAGATCAAGAAAAGGACAAGGAGTCCATTCCTATCACATTGTTCTCAAGGTTCTAGCCATTGTAGTAAGGCAATAAAAAGATATTAAAGATATGCAGATTTCAAAGTGGAAAGCAGAACTATTTTTACTCAGAGACAACATAATCTCTTATATAGAAAGTTCTAAGAAAATGTAAAAAAACTCACTATATTTTGGAAATGATTTTACCACCATCTTAAGATTTAAGATCAATATAAAATGTTCAGTCTCAATTGTATTTCTTTCCACTAGCAACAATCTGAAAATAAATTAAGAATGCAATTCCATTTCAAAATAGTATAAAAAATAATAAGATGTTTATAATAAACCTAAAAGTATAATCTGTACACTGAAATGTGCAAAACAATGCTGAGAAAACTTAAAGAACATCTAAGTAGGACAGATATACCTTGTTCATTTATCAGAAAACTAAATATTGTAATGATGGAAATTCCCTTCTAACATTAGGATTTTTTTTTATTCTTTTCAAAGTGAGAGGAAATAGAAAAATAAACTCCCACATGCACCCCTACCAGGATCCACCCAGCAAACCTCGTCTGGGGTCGATATTCGGCCCATCTGGGACCATGCTTGCAACCAAGCTATTTTTTAGCACCAGAGGTAGAGGTTCCAGTGCCCAGGGCTAATGCACTTGAACCAGTCAAGCCATGACTGCAGGAGAAGAAGAGAGAGAGAAAGAGAGAGAGAAAAAGAGAGAGAGAGAGAAAAAGAGAGAAGGGGGAAGGTGAGTGGGGGGGTAGAGGAGCAGATGGTCATTTCTCCTGTGTGCACTGACTGGGAATGGAACCTGGGACATCTACCATCCACATACTGGGCAGACGCTCTACCACTGAGCAAATTGGCCAGGGCCAACATTAAAATTTAATAAAATCCCCATCAAATTCCAACAGGCATATTTGTAGAAATTCATAAGTTGATCCTAAAATGATATAAAAATGCAAAGTTTATAATATAGCCCAATAATATTGAAAAGAAAGAAAGGTTAATGGACTTTTACTTCATTTCAAAACGTCTTATGGAGCTATAGTAATCTAGAGAGCATGTTATTTGCATAAAAATAAACATCCAAATCAGTAAAATAGTATAAAGAATCCACAATAAGCTCTCACCTATGCAGCCAATTTATTTTGACAAAGAAGACAAGGTGACTAAAGAAAATAATGGTGTTTTCAAAAATGATGCTGGAAAAGTTGGCTAGCCATTCATATAAAAATAATTAACATTGTCTCTAACAAAGATAAATTTTAAATGGCTAATAGACCTACAAGTAAAAGTTTAAAAATTTTAAAAACATAGGAGAAACTTTGAGTGACCTTTCAGTTAGGCAAAGTGGTTTTTTATTATTTTATTTTATTTTATTTTTTGTGAAAGAGACAGAGAGAGTCAGAGAGAGGGACAGATAGGGATAGACAGAAAGAAAGGGAGAGAGATGGGAAGCATCAATTCTTCGTTGTGGCACCTTAATTGTTCACCGATTGCTTTCTCATATGTGCTTTGACTGGGGATCTACAGCAGATTGAGTGACCCCTTGCTTGACCAGTAGCCTTGGACTCAAGCTGGTGAGCCTTGCTCAAACCAGACGAGTCCGTGCTCAAGCTGGCGACCTCGGGGTCTTGAACCTGGGTCCTTCACATCCCAGTTTGTTGCTCTATCCACTGCATCACCGCCTGGTCAGGCTAGGCAAAATGTTCTTAAATATCATGTCAAAAACACAATCAGTGAAACATAATTTTATGGAACTTCTTCGAATGCAAATGTTTGCTCTTCAAACACAACTAAATGGTGAAATTGTTTTCAAATCATCTATCTGGTAAAGGGATTTTACCCATAATATAGAAAACACTCAGTTACTCAATAATAAAGTTAATAAATCTCCTCCTTAGAGAAAAATTATAAAATATTTGAACAGGCACTTCAGTAAGGATGGTATACCAATCGTTCAACATCTTTAGTTCTTAGGAAATGAATATTAATATTACAACAAGATTCATTAAGAAATAGAAATTAAAACCAAGAGATACTGGTAAAATATAAATATGTAAAATGTCTAACAGCAAATGTAGGGAAAGAGAGGGCAACTGGGACACTTATCCATTTCTGTAGAAATATAAGTCTTTTTAGAATAGTTTGGTTCTTTCTTTAACAAAAACAGTGACCCACATAATCCATATTTTATTACATAAGATAAAGCATTTTTTTACAAAATAATTAAATACAAATATTTATAATCCCATAATACAGTATATAGCAGCCCCAAATTGGAAATAATCCAAAAGTCCATCAGCTGTTGAACAGATAAAAAATAGTATACTCATATAATAACAGCAACAACGACAAAATGAACAAACCTCTGAGACAGGTATCAGTACAGACAAATCTCAAACAACCCAGACTAAATGAAAGAGGCCAAACAGGGCTACAGGGTACATGATTTGGTATATGTGTTTCTGGAAAAGGCAGTATAATTCTTCTAGAAAAGCTCAGATAGCTGGTAAAAGAATATATTTGAGTGTTATGAGAGTGTGTCTGGAAGGGAAAAGCATCTGAATAGCAGATGGGTCTCCCAAAATGTGGAAGGGCATCATCCAATCCATCCAGGGCCCAAATAGAAGAAAAAGGCAGAGGAAGGGCTTATTTGCTATGTTTGCTTAAATGGAGACATCCACCTTCTCTTGCCATTGGACACCGGCATGCCTGTTTCTCAGGCTTTCAGACCAAGACCTGTTCGCACAGCATCAGTCCCCAATTCCTAAGGCATTAGGACTCTGAATAGCACTACTGGCTTTTCTGTCTCTGGACTGTAAACGATGAATAATGAGACTTCTCAGTGTGCCAGTTCCTATAATAAATCTCCTCTTATACATATGTATATCTATATATATTCTATTGGTTCTGTTTCTCTGTAGAACCTTGACTAATGAAACTTCCAACAGACACAAGAGAAACTTTGGTGTGATGTTAGAGTCCTGAAATTGGATTGTGGTGATGGTTGTACTGCTCTATAAAATTACTAAAAGTCTTTCTCTTGTACACTTACAATTTGTGGATTGTATCATATGTAGGTATTGAGTCATAGTAGAGGGGACTGAACCCATCTATGCATTGCCTTAAACACAAAACTGAAGAGAAGTAGATTGTATCTTATAAACTGTGCATGAAAATTATAAGAATTTGTTCTGGAAATGTTTCTAAAGAAATATAATGTGAAGGTGAATTATTCTAGTGTAGTTGGAGTTGATGTTAACACACAAATGAGGCTGATAATTTGTGAAGATATTGCAAAATAATTTTATTGAAATTGAGTGTTCTGTTAACTGAATTGCCCTGCGTTTTTACAGTTGTTTTGGCCATAACAAACTGTTACTAAATTTAACATATGCACATACTTGTATACAGATATTCTTAAGCCTTGACTAAGAATCTGCTTTCAATGAGGTAAAACTGAAATGCAAATTAACCAAGATTTTACAAGATGTAAGAATATAAAACATACAAAAGGAATTTGGGTTTTAGCTACTTTAACTATATCTTGATTTTTGTGAGGCATCAATTTATATGACAAAATGCTATATAAACCCATTTTATTGGTCTGTATACTTTCTATATGTATTTTGAAAAGCTTACTAGGATATGACCTCTATCCAGTCATATATAATTAAAAGAAAACAAAAGATGTAATAAATATTTAATGTTCTCCCTAGAAACAAACCAAGGGAATTTATGAGAGAAGCCAGAAATAGATAGAAGGCAACAAAGCGTTGAAATTACATGGTGCAATTTGCATAGAGCTGTCAAGTGAACTCGCTGAGCAGTGAGTGCAGATGGTAGGGGAAAAGGCTTCAGTTTCATGGTTTAAAAACAAAAGAAATAAAAAAGAACTATGCTTAAAAATGATAACTGAAACACAGAGGAACAAACAGAATTAACAATGGTAAAACCATGGTGTATTTTCAGTTTGTGTAAAACCAAGATCAGTATCCTAAGAAGCACACACACAACTTAGTGTGTATGAAAGAAAACTTAATTTTATAGAAGAATCAATAAATAAACTTAGAGATACACACTGACTTTAGTATGGACAAGAGATGGAAGCTAACCTCAGAAATTCCAACACATTAGAAATAGTTACCTATAAGCTATTACAGTTGTGATTAGGATATACCGTATCTTTCTGATTCAAGGTTCATTTGGTTCCTGTACATATGTGTTTGACTTCAACCATCTCTGTACTCAATTGTTAATTACACAACTGCTGAAATCAAGGCTTCTTTAGAACCTTTTCTGGTAGAGTTTCAAGTTTATACAGAGCTAAAATTAAATATATATAGAAAATAAGAGGAAGATTATTCTTGCACTTTAATATGTTCTACAAGTACTTTAAAGTAGTTAGCTAGTTGGCATATTTGATTTTAAAATCAGTTTGGAAAAACATTAGGGAAAGCAGTATGCAAGCGAAACAGTGAGACCCACACAACATGTAGTCAAAATGAGGTATAATTTTATGTGAGGGTGTGTCCCTGTTCTGTCACCCTCCTCAGCTCTTTCTGATCATGCCTCTGAAATAGCAAATATACTATGGACTATATATATACTTAGTTTAGAATTTTTTTTTAAATTTTCAGGAGGAAAGAAAAACAATTGTGGAATGTACTGGTGGAAAGAACTGTAAAACTATCTTATGCCAACTGTCTGATGTTAAAACTGTGAAAATTCAGGTCCAGAGCATTCACGTGACTTGTCTAAGTCCTATTTCTCTTTTGTGGCAGAGCCAGAGACTGCAGCAGAATCTCCTAACTCACACTCCAGGGTTTACAGTTTCTTTGAATTTTCACATATCATGCTAATTGAAACCCTTTTCCCTAAGAGAAGTACAAAAGGTACATAGTTAAGGACCTAGAGTAAGAATAATGTAGTGATGATTGCTTATATTAAATATATAAGTTATTAGTTTTTACAGTTCAATTAGTGTCTCATTCACTTTCCTTAAATATATCTTGAGCTTAAATATCAAGAAATATGGCATGTATGTACCTCATATCTACACTATTTAATTTTACTTCTTCTGTCACGTAACTGAATTATATACTTGTTTGAATATAACATTACATAATACAGGGTGGGGGTAAAAGTAGGTTTACAGTTGTTCATATGGACAATATTACAATAAGTAATAAATAATAATATAAGAATGAACTCTTTTGCTTACTTATAACTGTAAACCTACCTTTGTCTCACACTGTATAGATGGAATAATTGTTTTAGGTAAAATTCTAGGCTTACAATTTTAAAGAGATTAAATTTTAGAACCACAAAATTTTAATATTGTATAACATTAAAATAACAACAAAAAAATCAATTGTTTGGAATGTAGAGATATAGAATCTTTTATGGTAATTACTACATTTCTGATTTGGTCTAGTTAATTTGAGTTTCATTCACAGATCACTGGTAATTTTAAAAAGATTTTAAAATGATTATTGATTTTTTTTTTTTAAGTAGAGAGAGAGAAAGGGGCAGGCTCATAGTAGATTTCTCATATGTGCCTTGATGAGGCAAGCCCAGGATTTCAACCAGTTACTTCAGCATTCTAGGTTGACATTTTATGCACTGTGCTACCACAGGTCAGGCGATAACTGATATTTTTAAACTAAAGAAAAGTTACCTTTTTGAATATATAAAAAAGATGTTTTTGAATCTGCCTCTTCAAAATGGTAGATTATGTAATAAGTAGGTCTGAAATGTTTAAATATTTTGGTACTATTTTTGGGTGACAGTATAACATGACCCTAAAGAGAAGTTAGGAAAGGTTTTTATCATATTAGAAAAATGCAATAATATAGTGTAATAGCTGAAGTCAGGATTATGTATTTTCATATATTGTGTTAGTATATGTTATCTCAAAATTGTTTTTAAACATGTCAATTTGTTAACCATTTATCATAAGACTTATGAAGGTAATTATGATGTGTTGGTCGTTTATTTTTGCAAAAATACAGAGTTAAAATAAACTCATAAATACCTTCAGGTATCTGTGATTATGCAAATTCTGTGATAATTATGTTATTTATATTTTATAAAGCTAGACACCAGCCAATTACTTACTTTTTGATTTTAATAGAACCAGACTATCACAGGTAGTTTCCAGAAAGTGACTCAAGTCCTTCAAGAACATTTTTCATTAAATACATCTTTAGATAATATGATTCTTTAAGTACCCTCTTAGTAAACACTATATAGAACTGGATCATAGAATCATTGTTCTGGAAATGGTTTCTTAACCCAGCTGCAAAGAGAACTACTTGCTACCCAGTCCCCTTTAATACTCCACAGAAGAATTCCCTTTAATTAGGGAAAGAAAGTAACACTTTTAGAGGAGAAAGAATATAAAAGCAGATGAATGATGACTGCTGCAGGGTCCCAAAGGAAAGGCTCTGATAAGTAGTGATGAGAAGAAGTTACTGAAGGCACTAACCCTTAGGGACACAGCCCATCTGTACTTGTTACAGAAGGCTGTGCTGTAGTGACAGTGTGGTTTTAGTCCCTTACTCTTGGCCCGGGATCCCCCAAGCAGGTAAAAAGGCTGCAACCTAGATCACTGTCCTCAGGGAAAGGTTAATTCTACAGAGAGTCCTAAGTAGAGAAAACACAATTCCTGATGTACAAGTTTCAGAGAAGACTTCTAGAGGTCAAAGGAGAGAAGAGAGCTTGAAAAATAGGTTTTGTTGTACGTATATCATTCTGGTCTTGGGCCTCCCTCCCACACACCTTTCTTACATCTTTCTGGAGACCAGCTTTTTAGTATCTAAATAAACATTTCTGAAAGCTTAAGACATAAAGCTCATGGATAAGTAAAGCTATTTGAAATAATGAAAATAATGTAAAAAAATTTTTTTATACTATAGAATAAATAAAATAATTTGGTAGAAGAGAAAAGCTAATTAAGGAAGTTGAGTAACTTTGAAAAAATAGTCTCTGAACACTGACCTCCATTACCCTCTCTCCTCAGATCCAGAACATGGAATGAGGTTTCCACAGAAGAAAATATGTCATACTAAACATTGAGAAATTGGAAAACTTTCTTTCAGTCAGTTTCAATCCTCATCTACACACATTTGACAATATGAGTGATTATACAACTTTATCGAAGTTATATTTACCAGGCTAATAATCAAGTATTTAGAAATATGACCTAGGCTCTCTAGGAAACATGCAAACCTGTCTCAGGATGATTACTTTACAAGATTTCTAGGTCTCTTTTTAATTATTTTCTCCTCTTTCCCACCATTACTCAGCATTGACACCAAAGTTATCTTTCTGGAATGTAAAGGATATCATTCTTTCCTTAGAATATCCTTAGAGGCCCTATGCCACCAGGATATTGTTTAAACTGTATATATAAACTAAAGAGCTTTACCACTGGGCCCTGATCTATCTTAATTTAATCTGGTTTTATTTCCTGTTTCTATTCAACTTTACAGAACGTCTTGGTCATAGAGAATTATCTCCTTATTCAGAGAGTATGTTATATTCTTTAATGTGTCTCTTGTACATTTTTCTGTTAAATTTATCTATACTTCTATTCCCCTTTCAAACATATAATTAATTAATTTAGATTTTCTTTTTTTTATATTTTATTTTCTGCCTTTCTGGGAAATATTGGGGTGTTTTCTACCCTGTTTTATCACAGAACTGTGTACCCTTCTTTATTAACAATTTACAATTTTTTAAAAATTGTATTTAGACAATTAATTGTAATGGGGAGAAATTGATCAATTAGAGTACAGAGATTCAGAGAAAACATCTCCAGATCATTCTGATATTTGATTATGTTGTATACCCATCAACCAATGTCAAATTGTCCTCTGTCACCATTTATTTGGTTTTCTTTATGGCCCTCCTCCCCCACCTCTTCTTTCACCGCCCTTCCCTTCCCCTGGTAAACACTGTGCTCTCGTCCATGTCCATGAGTCTCAATTTTGTGTCCCACCTATGTATGGAATCATACAGTTCTTAGTTTTTTCTGATTTGCTTATTTTACTCAGTATAGTGTTATCAAGGTCCATCCGTGTTGTTGTAAATGATCCAATGTCATCATTTCTTATGGCTGAGTAGTATTCCATAGTGTATATGTACCACATCTTCTTTATCCAGTCATCTATTGAAGGGCTTTTTGGTTGTTTCCATGTCTTGGCCACTGTGAACAATGCTGCAATGAACATGGGGCTGCATGTGTCTTTATGTGCCCATAATTTTGAGTTTTGGGAGTATATCCCTAGTAGAGGGATTGCTGGGTTATATGAGGTTCTATTCTTATTTTTTTGAGGAACCACCATACTTTCTTCCATAATGCTTGTACCACTTTACATTCCCTCCAACAGTGAATGAGGGTTCCTTTTTCTCCACAGCCTCTCTAACATTTGTTATTACCTGTCTTGTTGATAATAGCTGATCTAACAGGTAGGAGGTGGTATCTCATTGTAGTTTTGATTTGCATTTCTCTAATATCTAGTGAAGACAAACATTTTTTTCATGTATCTTCTGGCCATTTGTATTTCTTTCTGGGAGAAGTGTCTGTTCATATCCTCTTTCCATTTTTTTTTAATTGTTTGCTTGTTTGTTGTTGAGTTTTGTGAGTTCTTTGTATACATATTTTGGATATTAGCCCCTTATCTGAGCTGTTGTTTGAAAATATCATCTTCCATTTAGTTGGCTATTTGTTTTGTTGTCAGTTTCTTTTGCTGTGCAAAAGCTTCTTAGTCTGATGTAGTCTTTGCCTTCATTTCCCTTGCCTTTGAAGTCAAATTCATAAAATGCTCTTTATGGCCAAAGGTCCATGAGTTTAGTACCTATGTTTTCTTCTATGTAATTTATTATTTCAAGTCTTATATTTAGGTCTTTGATCCATTTTGAATTAATTTTGGTACAAGGGGACAAAAAGTAGTTAAATTTTATTTTTTGCATGTGCCTCTCCACTTTTCCTAGCACCATTTATTGAAGAGGTTTTCTTTTCTCCATTGTGTGTTTTTGGCTCCTTTGTCAAAGATGATTTTACCATGTATATGTGCTTTTATTTCTGGGCTCTTTATTCTGTTCCATTGGTCTGAGTGTCTATTTTTTTTTTTTTTTTGCCAATAAAACACTGTTTTAATTATCGTGGCTCTATAATATAATTTGAAGTCAAGTATTGTAATGCCCCCTGCTTCGCTTTTATTCTTCGGATTAATTTGGCTATTTGGGTATTTTTTTATAGTTCCATATAAATATGATGATTTTTTGTTCCATTTCTTTAAAAAATGACATTGGAATTTTGATGGGATTTGCATTACATTTGTATATTGCTTTGGGTAATATAGTCATTTTGACTATATTTATTCTTCCTATCCAAGAACAAGTAATATTTTTCCATTTCATTGTATTTTTTTCAATTTCCCTTAACAATGCTTAGTAGTTTACATTATGTAGGTCCTTTACATTTTTTGTTATGTTTATTCCTAGGTACTTTATTTTTTGTTTTTGCAACCATAAAAGGGATTATTTTTTTGAGTTCATTTTCTGATGTTTCCTATATGTTGGCATATAGGAAGACAATAGACTTTTGTATATTACTTTTGTATCCTATGACTTACCGTATGGGTTTATTGTTTCAAATAGTCTTTTTGTGGAGTCTTTGGGGTTTTCAATGTACAGGATCATATCATCTGCAAAAAGTGTAACCTTTACTTCTTCTTTCCCAATATGAATGCCTTTATTTCTTTCTCTTTTCTGATTGCTCTGGCTAGAACTTCCAGCACTATGTTGAATAAAAGTGAAAAGAGTGGGCAGCTTTGTCTTATGTCTGATTTCAGAGGAAAGGTCTTCAGTTTTTTGTCATTTAACAGTTTGTCATAAATGGCCTTTGTTATGTTGAAATATTTTCCTTCTATACCCATTTTGTTGAGAGTCTTAAGTATAAAATGATGTATTTTATTGAATGCCTTTCCAGCATCTATTGATAAAATCATATGGTTTTTATTTTTTGTTTTGTTGATATAGTGTATTATGTTAACTGTTTTATGTATGCTGAATTATCCTTGTGATTCCGGGATGAATCCCACTTGATCATGATGAATTATTTTTTTAATGTGTTGTTGTATTCGATTTGCTAGTATTTTGTTTAGGATTTTAGCATCTGTATTTATTAGAGATATTGGACTATAGTTTCTCTTTTTGTGTTGTCCTTGCTAGGTTTTGGTATGAGGGTTATGTTGGCCTCACAAAATGTGTTTGGAAGTGTTGCTTCTTCTTCAATTATTTTGGAATACTTTGAGTAGAATTAGAACCAAATCTTTGAATGTTTGATAGAACTCACTAGTATAGCCACCTGGCCCTGGACTTTTATTTTTTGGGAGGTTTTTGATAGTTGTTTCTATTTCCTATCTGCTTATGGGTCTGTTTACGCTATCTAGCTCTTTGTGACTCAGTCTAGGAAGATTGTATTTGTTTAGAAATTTATCCATTTCTTCTAGATTATTATATTTGGTGGCATAGTTTTTCATAGGATTCTACAATAATTCTTTGTATATCTATGATATCTGTGGTGATTTCTTCTCTTTCATTTTGGATTTTGTTTATATGAGTCCTTTCTTTTTTTTTCTTTGTGAGTCTTGCCAGAGGTTTGTCATATTTGTTGATCTTTTCAAAGAACCAGTGCCTTGTTTTATTGATTTTTTATATAGTTTTTCTCATCTCTATTTCATTTATTTCTGCTCTGATTTTTACTATTTTCTTTCTTCTGCTGGTTTTGGGTTGCCTTTGTTCTTCTTTTTCTAGTTCCTTATGATGTGATGTTAAGTTGTTTACTTGAGCTCTGTCTTGTTTGTTCATATAAGCCTGTAGTGATATGACAGTGGATGCATGCTGCATCCCAGAGATTCTGATATGTAATATTGTCATTTTCATTTGTCTGTATATATCTTTTGTAATGTGCTTTTATTTGTTCTTTGATCTACTCATTTTTTAGAAGTATATTGTTTAATTTCCACATTTTTGTGGGTTTGTTTACTTCTTTTTTGAAGTTGAATTCTACTTTCAAAGCTTTATGGAAAGAGATTATGCTTGTTATAATTTCAGACTTTCTGAATTGGTTGATGTTGGTTTTGTGGCCCAACATATGGTCAATTCTTGAGAATGTTCCATGTACACTGGAAAAAAATATATACTTTGACATTCATTTGGGATGAAATGTCCTGTAGATGTCTATCACATCCAATTGTTCTAGTATTTCATTTAAGGCCAGCATTTCTTTATTGATTTAATGTTTGGATGAATGATTAATAGCCATCAGCAGTGTATTTAGGTCTCCAAGTATAATTGTATTTTTGCCTGTTTTTATTTTTAGATCAGTCAGTAGATGTCTTATATACTTTGTGCTCCTTGGTTTGGTACATATATATTAAGAAGTAGGTGTTATATCTTTTTGATTGAGTGTCCTTTTTATCATTATAAAATTACCATCTTTTTCTTTGATTACCTTTGCTATCTTGTAGTCAGTATTGTTAGATATGAGTATAGCTACACCTGCTTTTCTTTGGATGTTATTTGCTTGTAGAATTGTTTTCCAACCTTTCACTTTGAATTTGTTTTTATCTTTGTAGCTTAGATGTGTTTCTTGAAGGCAGCATTTAGTTTGTCTTTTTTAATTCATTCTGCTACTCTGTGTCTTTTTATTAGTGAGTTCAATCCATTTACATTTAATGTAATTATTGACACTTGACAGTTTCCTATTGCCATTTTATATATTGCTTTCTGATAGCTCTGCATCTGTTTGGTTCTTCTCTTTTGTTTTTCTTTCACTTGTTTTTATTTGGTTGTATTCCAAACTTTTTTCTCTGTTTCTCTTTTTTTAGCCATGTGTTTCTGTAGCGGTTTTTTCAGGCGTGGATACCATTAGTTAATAAAAATGATATATATCATATTCATTGTAATACATTATCTCATGAGTGCTTCTGCACTCCATTCTCTTTTGCTACTATTAATCTTTGGCCTCTGCCTTTTTTGTTTTTGTTGTCACAGATTAATCTTGTTTTTATTGTGCTCTTGTTGGAGCTTTAACTTGTTTTTTGTTTTCGTTTTTTTTTTTTTTTTTTTTTAATTTTCCGAAGCTAGAAACGGGGAGAGACAGTCAGACAGACTCCCATATGCACCCGACCAGGATCCACCCGGCACGCCCACCAGGGGGCGATGCTCTGCCCACCAGGGGGTGATGCTCTGCCCCTCCGGGGCGTCAGTCTGCTGCGACCAGAGCCACTCTAGCACCTGGGGCAGAGGCCAAGGAGCCATCCCCAGTGCCCGGGCCATCTTTGCTCCAATGGAGCCTCGGCTGTGGGAGGGGAAGAGAGAGACAGAGAGGAAGGAGAGGGGGAGGGGTGGAGAAGCAGATGGGCACTTCTCCTGTGTGTCCTGGCCGGGAATCGAACCCGGGACTTCTGCACGCCAGGCCGACGCTCTACCACTGAGCCAACTGGCCAGGGCCTTACTTGTGATTTTATTTTGTTTTGTTCTTTGTACCTCATTGGATAACCATCTTTAGTATTTCCTGAAGTGGGGTTTATCTGGTGATAAATTTTCTTATTTTTTTTTATATCTGTGAATGCTTTTATTTCCTCTTCATATTTGAAGGATAGCTTTGATGGATATAGTATTCTTGGCTTAAAGTTCCTCTCTTTTATTACTTTAAATTTTGGGGTCCACTGTCTTCTGGCTTTTAGAATTTCTGCTGAGAAACCTGATGATAGCCTAATGGGCCTTCCTTTATATCAGGGTCCCCAAACTATGGCCCATGGGCCACATGTAGCCCCCTGAGGCCATTGATCCAGCCCCCACTGCACTTCTGAAAGGGGCACCTCTTTCATTGGTTGTCAGTGAGAGGAGCATAGTTCCCATTGAAATACTGGTCAGTTTGTTGATTTAAGTTTACTTGTTCTTTATTTTAAATATTGTATTTGTTCCCATTTTTTTTTAAATAAGATATGTGCAGTGTGCATAGGAATTTGTTCATAGTTTTTTTATCGTCCAGCCCTCCAATGGTCTGAGGGACAGTGAACTGGCTCCCTGTGTAAAAAGTTTGGGGAACCCTGCTTTATATGTTGTATTCTTCTTTTCCTTGGCTGCCTTGAGGATTTTTTCTTTGTCATTGGATTGTAATAATTTCATTACGATGTGTCTTGTAGTAGGTCTGTTTGGGTTAAGGCAACTCGATGTTCTGTTTGCTTCTTGGATTCGAGGCTCTAATTCTTTCCACAGGCTTGAGAAGTCCTCATCGATTATTTGTTTGAATATGTTCTTCATTTCATTTTCTCACTCTTCTCCTTCTGATATAGCTATTATTCTTGTTGCTCTTTCTGATGGAGTCAGACAATTCCTGTAGGGCTTTCTCATTTTTTAAAATTCATGAGTCTCTCTTCTCTTCTCTTGGTAGTATCTCTTGTTGCCTGTCTTCTATGTCACTAATTCTCTCCTCTCTCTGACCTGTTCTATTAGCTAAGCTTGTATTCTTGTTTGTCAGTTCATGTATTGAGTTTTTCATCTCTGTTTCTTTTTTATAGTTTCAATTTCCTTGATGAAGTGTTATTTTTGTCCATTGAATTGATTTTTGAGGACTCTAAATTGCTTTTCCGTGCTTTCTTGCATTTCCCTGAGTATTTTTAGGACTTCAATTTTTAATTCTCTGTCATTTAACTTCAAAGTTTCCAAGCAATTTAAATTTTTTTTTCTAGAGAATTTTTATCATCTATCTGAGCTACATTTCTGTCTTTTGTATCCATGATATTTGATTTATTTTTACTTAATGGCATTTGAGAATCATATTGTTAATAACACTAATAAAAGATAATTTAAAAAATTAATTATTGAAAAAATACAGTGAAAAAAATGAGAATACTATAATGATATGTGGAATAAAAACTACAGAGAATAGGAAGCTGTAAGTGAGAAAAAATGACAAAAGAGATAAGAAATAAAGTAAAAAACACATGCAAAATGCCACAAAAATATAAATCCAAAATTAAATAATTTGTTGATAAATGATGATTGAATGAGAGAAAAGGTTTTTGAAATGTAACCCTCATAAACAGAACAAGATAAGAAATGTAACAACTATAGATAATGAAGTTCAAAAGGCAAAGGAATGAATAAAAGGGAAAGAAGATAAAATGACCAAAATGGAAAAAGAAAAGATAAAAAATGAATTTTTTTGTTTGTTTGGAGAGGTAGCTTTTTTCCTGTTTTTTAGCAAGTGGCGCTGTACTACAGGTTTTGCCCCTGTGGAGGTTTTGAGCAGAGATTTGCTGTTGTGTCACCATGGCAATGACATAGGCTGGGCCTCAGTCACGTTGGTAGGTGGGGCTTATTAGGGCTTGGAGTCTCTGACAATGGGAGACTCAGTTAGTTTTCCAGGTGCCTCTCCCTATGTCTCAGCAACCTGGGGACTTAGCTGTGAGGTTTGCCTCAGCCACTGCTTGCAGAGCAGGAGGCTCTAAGACAGCAGTTCTCAATCTGTGGGTCGTGACCCCGGTGGGGGTCGAATGACCAAAACACAGGGGTTGCCTAAAGCCATCAGAAAATGAATATATTTTTAAAAAATGTATTGTATAATAAATATGTATTTTCCGATGGCTTTAGGCAACCCCTGTGTTTTAGTCATTCGACCCCCGCCAGGGTCACGACCCACAGGTTGAGAACCGCTACTCTAAGAGCAGCCAGGCCCTTCCTCCAGTACTGTTTAAAGCACAGTTCTGGGTAAGGCTCTGCCAACTAGAGCTGCCAGTGATAGCAGGCAGGGATGGAAGCTGATTGCAAATCAAGCACCTTTCTATGGGGTCCCAGGCATGTCTAATATACCTCAGCACTCCACGGGTCTAATCTCCACAGGCTTTTTCCTTGTGCACTGTTTGGTAGCCTGCAGGAAGCCACATGTGCACCCAGCCCCATGACTTCAGCAGTGCACACAGAGGTTTGCTCCCGCCCACTTAGGCACATAGCACCTGTGATCTCAGTCAGAGTTGGGAATACAGCAGTGTGCTTTGAAAACTGTATCAGCCCCACAGAGCTGCCCCATCTGGAAAGGTCAAGGCCTAGGGATCCCGGCTCTTGAGCACTTTCCGTGTTGTTGGTTGTGGAGCCCGGAATACACAATAGATGCTGGCAACAGCAAACACAGATGTCTACCACTAATAATCTCAGGCTAAGCTCTCCAGCCTGTGAGTACACACACCCACACCAGAGGTGCTAGGTGGAGCCACTCACATACCATCCATGATTACGGAGCTGGGAGCACACAAAGCTGCTGGTGCAGGACCCGGCTCCCACAGGGGCACCCCATACCAGTAACCTTTTTCGGAGCCTACCACCCATGCTTGCCCCATGTCCATGATTTCATGCAGAGCCAGCGCATTCTCTCCTCTGCTTTATCCACCCTAACACAGCTTCTTCCCTTTGTCCCAGATCCTCCACTTCACTCAGTTCTAGATGAAAGTAGTCTTTCTTCAGATCAGTGAAGAAAGCAAAATACTCCATTCTCTGTCTTATTTTTTTCAGAGTGGATTATATATTCAACCACCTTTTTGCCCAATCATACTTTTATCTGGTGTGGGTATATTTTAGGTGCTCCTGAGATTTTTTTCTCTGTCTTTCATTGCTGAATTTGTTGTCATTTTAAAGGGAGATATTGGAAACACCCCTCATGGAGCCTCTGACGTCACTCAACACTTACCATTTTTTATTAATTTCACTTGTAAATGTTGCGGCTTCTGTAATGTCAGTGGCCTAAGCGAGGCAGGTCCACACTGGATTTGGACAGATGGTAGAAAAACTGCAGAGCCATAATGTGTTGGGCCATTCTGTTAAATAAAGTTTCACAATGGTGGACAAACACAAAGGCAGGGGAAAACCTCTTCTCTGGCACATAAACAGCAAGAATGGCCCCTCACAGTGGTGGTCAAGCTACTCTGATCCACAATCCTCCATCTCTCTCAAGTACAAGCACCTATAGCCTTATACAGGCTATTCACACGTGCCTCTGCCAGGTGCCTTGCACTAATCAAGCAAAGTGTTTGCTGCTGGTACACCAGCAAGCAAACCTAACACAGCTGCCCCACATTCTACCCTTTTAGGGTTTCTCACCTCACAATAGGTATATTACATACACAGCAAAAACAACAATTACAAAGGTACCCTTCGCAATGTCTCCCTTAGCACTCTGCCCAGGGAGTTAATTGTAGGCCCACCTCTAGTTCCCAAACCCACAGTGCCAACAAAGCCACCAATTGTAGGTGAGGGGCCCTTTACAGACCAGAGCCATATCTATTGAAACCAAAAGGTTCCTTGTTGTGTCTCTGCAACTTGGTGAGAACAGATTCCCATTGCAAGAAGGCTTCCATAGGTGCTGTGCCACACCCTCCCATCAGGCTCTCTCATAGTCGCAGTCCAAGATCAGTCCATGATAGACATCCCAGTCATCTGTGCAAATCACCAAGGTTAAGGTCCATTACAGGCCTCAGGCCTCCCTCCTCATCCCTGCAGTCATGGCAGCTCTGAAGACGCTGCCCAAGGAGGAGCACGTGGCAACAGTGGCCAACCTCTCTACCTCTGCTCCAGAGAGCATGATGCCATTCACCCCTATGTCCCACAATCACAGTAAGCCTACCAGAGGCTCAGTAAGTATTCTTTGCTGCTGGGTTTCTACCTTCTGGATCACCTCTGGCCAAGTTCTAAGAGTGCAGCTGGCAGCTTCAGCCCCAGCCTCCTCATCCTCAGAAGAGGAGCTGGAAATGCCTGCTGCCACCAACTAAGAGCCACTTCGCTGGCACAGCTCCATCTTTGGCTCCTGTGGCTGCCGGCTCTTGGCCTGAAGCTGAATCCACAGTTGTTCCTCCAACAACTGCTGCTTCCAACATTCAACTTCCAGGACAAACTGCAACTCACAAACCCATGCAGCCTCCTTCTCCAGAGCTCACTCCAGTTCAAGCCATTGCTGCTACTGGGTTGGCAGCTCATTCTGGAGCTCTCAACCTTGGGTGGGCTTTTGCAGGGCTATAAAAAACAGCTGGCCCATGGTCCCCAAAAGGAGAGCCATGGGGAGCCATAACAGTGACCAATCCTCTCCCCACCCCTCAAGGGAGGCTGCAGCTCCATACGCATCAGCTCTGAACCCTGCCCTCTATGCCAGATGTAATGCATGGGCCAGGCAGGTCCACATTGGATTCAGGCAGATGGCAGAGAAACTGCAAGCCTGAATGTTTGGGCTATTCTATTTAATAAAGTCTCACAACGGCAGACCAAGCACACAGGCAGGAGAAAACCTCTTCTCCAGCTCACAAACAGCAAGAATGGCCCCTCACAGTGGCAGGCAGGCAATCCACCATCCACAATCCCCCATCTCTCTCTCTCTCTCTTGAGCATAAGCACCCACACACACACATGGCATTGCTATGAACCTGTGCATCAATCAGGCAAAGTGCTTACATCTGGAAGCACCACAAACAAGCCTAACACAGCTGCCCCACAGCTTCCAATATTGTATAATATTCCAGTACTATGTATTATCCAGATCCTATTCAATAATTAACCACATGCTTAGTCTCACTGGCAGGTCAGCATTGGATGTGTAAGTGTGTGTAGGGGTTATTTT
The DNA here is from genome assembly GCF_036850995.1 of Saccopteryx leptura. NCBI lineage: Eukaryota > Metazoa > Chordata > Mammalia > Chiroptera > Emballonuridae > Saccopteryx > Saccopteryx leptura. The sequence goes on along the minus strand of NC_089506.1, from coordinate 158,846,141 downwards.
TGTTATTGTTTTTTATTCAGTGAGAGGAAGAAAGGCAGAGACTGACTCCTGCCTGTGCCCTGACAAGGATCTACTGACTAAGCTCACTGGAGGGTGATGCTCTACTCATCTGGGGAATTGCTCAGCAACTGAGCTCTTCTTAGTGCCTGAGGCAGAGATCATGGAGCCTCCTCAGTGCCTGGGGCCAACTCACTTCAATCTAGCCATGGCTGCATGAGGGGAAAAGGAAGAGAGAGAGAGAGAGAGAGAGAGAGAGAGAAGGAGGGGTGGTGAAGCAGATGGGTGCTTCTCCTGTGTGCCCTGGATGGGAATCAAACCCAGGACATCCACATGCCAGGCTGACACTTTCTCACTGAGCCAACTGGCCAGGGCCATGTGTGAGTGTTTATTTTCAATTTTCCATTAACTAAGTAAGTTAGTCATATACTTGAAATAATTTAACTATCAGAAGTTAGAGCCTTAAGTTTCTAAAGTTTTTATCCTTTCAAAAATAATAACTATACAATAGTACTATAGCTATCACTTATATGACGCTCTGTATTTATGTTATCCAGAAAAAAACAGACTGGAAGGAAAGAATGAAGGAAATATTATTTATTTATTAATTATAAGAATTGGCAGATCTGGTTATGGAAGTGCAGACATCCCATGATCTGTGTCTGAAGAAACAGCAAAGCAAGTAGTATAATTGAGTCTCAGTCTGAAGTTCTGAGAATGAAGAAGCTGAAGGTGTAAGGCCTGGTCTGAGCCTGAAATCCTGATAAGTACGAGCACCAGTGATGTTGGAAGACAGGAGAAAATGAGACTCAGCTTCAGCAGAGAAACAAATTAGCCATTCCTCTGTCTTTTCGTTCTGTTTGGAACATCAGAACTGGATACTGTGGACTGGATACTGCCCATTGACATTGTAGCATCAACTTTATTCAGTTTATTAATTCAAATGCTAACTTTTTCCAGAAACTCTTTCATAGACGCACACATTGCTTCAGAAATGTATGTTTTATACTTTTTAGAGAATGCTTGGAAATATTCAAGAAAATGTAAATAGAACCACCATAACCCCAAAGAATAATCTCAACCATCACTAATGAGTTTTATCTCCCCACTTTTTCCAAAAAAATTCAGGTTACTAAAAGAAAGCATAAAAGGCATTGCAATAAATTCCATTTTTCCTAAAAAAATAAAACTCAGTCCTCCAACTTGCAGTATGTATTTAAAACTTTTCTTTATACTTTTATATTTATGTCCCAGGGAACATTTCCACAATAACTAGCAATTTTAAATGGGAAAAGTGCTTATACTGATTTTCAGTACCATAGTATTATAAAGTGATCAAAATGGCTTAGTAATCTAAGCATAGCAATATTGACTTCTCACTTGATATCATACTTTCTTTGACCTAGCAAATAGTTCACTACACACATTTTAAAGAGGATTTTAAAAAATAACCTAGAATAACAGTGAAGTTCAGTTGAGTACACATGTGATTCTAAAATGCAAACTTTGCTCTGGCCAGTTGGCTCAGCATTAGAGTGTAGGCCTGCCGTGTGGAAGTCCCAGGTTTGATTCCCCTGCCAGGGCACACAGGAGAAGCACCCATCTGCTTCTCCACCCTTCCCCTTTCCTTTCCCTCTCTCTCTCTTCCCCTTCCACAGCCAAGGCTCCATTGGAGCAAAGTTGGCCCGGGCACTGAGAATGGCTCCATGGTCTCTGTCTCAGGTGCTAGAATGACTCTGGTTGCAATGGAGCAATGGCCTAGATGGGCAGAGCATCGCTCCCTAGTGGGCATGCCAGGTGGATCCCAGTTGAGCACATGTGGGAGTCTGTCTCTCTGCCTCCCTGCTTCTCACTTCAGAAAAATATCTTTAAAAAAATAATAAAATTAAATTAAATTAATGCAAACTTCAAGATTATAATACAACTCATATAATCTTTCAGAAAAATTAGAATGTAGAAAATAGCCTAAAGGGCCTGGCCAATTGGCTCAACGGTAAAGCATCAGCCTGACATGTGGAAGTCTTGGGTTCAATTCCCAACCAGGGAACACAGGAGAAGCAACCCTCTGTTTCTCCATCCCTCTTCCTTCCTTAACTGTCTTTGTCTCCCTCTCCCTCTCTCTTCCCCTCCCACAGCCTTGGCTCAAATGTTTGAGCAAGTTGTCGCTGGATACTAAGGATGGCTCCATGGCCTCATGTCAGGAGCTGAAATAGCTTGGTTGCTGAGCAACAGAGCAGCAGCCTCAGATGGGCAAAACATTGCCCTGTAGGGGGCTTCTCAGGTAGATTCCAGTCAGGGCACATGTGGGAGTCTGTCTCTCTGCCTTTGTGCCTCTCACCTAACAAATAAACAAACAAACAAAAAACCAAAAGGAAAAATAAATATCACCTCTCAGAAAACCTCCTCACTGTAAATATTCTGGCATGTATATTTCCATGTTTCTACTATGTCAACTTGACAGGAAAACCCCAAGACATATACACTGCTTTTTTCCAAGCATTTTTCCTAACTATACATTTATAATTGTACCAGATCTGAAATGATATAAACCTCTGGCTCTGTACCATAATATATTTCATGTGTATGGTACTGCAATTCTCACCTTTTTCATTTTTCATAACTTCGACTCAATTTCAGGTATCCATAATTTCGTTTTGTAATTTATTCTCACACAGCACAAAACTTCTTGCCAGATTTGACAACGTGTTTTTATCTCTAAACAAATACTTTTCTACTCAAAAATTGCTACTTATCTCAACCCAGATTAAAGACATATCCACAAAATCTATATTTACTAATCCTTATTACCTATTTCTCATCTCTATATCTACATCCAAACAAAACTACCTATCATCCTAAACAGTTCATATTTTTCTGACTCCTTACTTTTGTTCATGCTTTTGCTATTATGTAAGTGCTCTCATCTAACACACCCACCTGTGGAGATATGCTGTTCATGACCTCAAAATAGCAGACTGCACTGCCCTTGCCACAGATGTTTTTCTTCATTTTTTGTTTTTTAATCTATCATAACTTTACAAATTCTGATAGCATTTTTAGTCTATGTCATCTTATTACTTACTAATTTACTTATTACTTGTTTATTTATGTTACTGAATCTTTCCTTTATATATGATACATGTGTCCACACAAGGAAGTCAGTTTCTTACCATTCTTATTTCTATTCCTCAGTGTCTTATATATAGCAAGTGCTTAATAAATTCTTGTGTAATTTATAGAAATTTTAGAAGCCTGATTAAAACCTATAATTTATATCATTTCTTTTACAGAATTTAAAATCTAAATAACTATAATAGGAAAGAAAAATGTAGATAGGGTTAATAATTTAAAATGTGTTTTTCTCTTACTTTAAATGCAGTGGCAGGCTTAGCCTATACCCCTAAAACCAATGCATACAAATGCATAAAGCTTTCTTTAATGACAAAGTCAATTCGAACATACTGTATGTGTAATTCATGGTATGGCAGTTTGTAATCTGTCAAAAAGAAAAACTTCCTAGCAGAAAACTAAGTCCTACCTTTACCAGAGGAGCTCCTCTAGCTTTCTGTTTTCATTGCCTACAGATTCCCAGCTCAATATTCTAAAAGGCTTGCTCTCAGCACAGTAAGAAGGCACGGTTACTCAGGCACCTGATTCCAGGAGCCGACCTGATGGTGGAGATGCAGCCTGGATAACACTCCCATCGCAGAGTTGAAGGAAGGAGGAAGCTGGGAACACATCTAGTGGCTGACACAGGTGGAGACAAGGGGTAGACTCGAGAGATTTCACATGAGGCCACGTTTACTCTAATGCTCTCAGCTGTGTCTCTGTGTATTTTTTTTTTCTTACTTGAAAAATCACACTGAAGCAAATCAAAGCAAGTTCATCTGAGATCAGGGAAAAAGAAGTAGACGTAAATTTCAATTTAGGATACTTGTAGTTCTTTTCGAGAATAGCTCAGGCTTGTGGTTCTCCAAGAGTAGTGCCTGGACCAGCGGCATCAGCATCACCTGACAATTTGTTTACAAATAGCAAAAATAGCCAAGTTCTAAACCCTCAGGTGGTTCTGACGTTTGGTAAAGCTTGAGAATCACTGACTTACAAAGTAGTAAAGGTCAGTGTTGTCTAGACCAGCTCTCAGCAAACATTTCTGTAACAACTAGGTGGTAAATATTTTAGACGTTGTGTTCCATACAATCTCTGTCACAAGTCTTATCATCTCTGTCACTGTAATGTAAAAAAAAAAAGCCATAGACAATAAGTAGATCAATGAGCATGGTTATGTTTCAATAAAACTTTAATTAGTTATCAAAACAGGTGATGAACTAGGTTTGGGCAACAGGCCTTAGTTTGCCAACCTCTGGTCTAGATATCTACTGTTTTTCAAATAAGAGTGTGTACCCTTGTGAGGTCCTGTTGCTAGCTAGAGCCCAGGGCACCTGTGCACTGGCTATAGCAAAAAGAACATGACCCAGAAGTGGGAGCACATGCCCTGTTGCCTTATCTATAGTTTACTCCAGCAGGAGGAGGAGGTGCATTGGGAATCTTCTTGCACTGTATAAAACCTGGCCTTGAACAATAAAGTGTGCTGCGGCTTTTGTTGTCTTCCTCCCCCCACCTCCGTGGGCTCTGCATGCCTTCTTTAACCTTAGCATCACACCTCCCAAGGGGTCCTTGGACCCCAAAAACCATCATCTATATGTTATAGGAAAATTATTATTCTCATTTTGTGAAAGAGGAACTGATGCAAAGATAGATTAATTATGTTCCTAAAGTCTTAGTGCAAACATGCGTTTGTAGTTAATCGTGGGATATACTGTTTAAGTCTGATTTCCTAGCCTCTCATCTCTGTACGCCAAAGCTTTCTTTCTAATGGAGAAATGAAATAGGCTTCAGAATGGTTTAATAATCTTAAACATGCTAACCATTAAGCAGTTTGCTGGAAAGACTATAAAATGGGTTGGTCTGACATGCAAAGAGTTTGGCAGACATCACTTCTATCCTCACAACAAAATAAGAGCTGGAAAGAAAAACAACCCTAAAAACAAACAATTCTTCTTTAATTGGGGTTACAGGGCAAATTATTGCCCTGAAAACTGGCAGAAGAACACAGAGAATCACATCTTGCACAGGGCGCCCACAGTTGGAGCTAGTATCTGTGGAAACATTTAGAGGGTAACTGATGAATACCTGGACACTGGGCTTAAGAGATAAAAGTCCTGGAGGCTCAGCCTTACTTGGGCTGCCACGCTTTAATGAGCTTTAATTACCTCCAGAACCTCACCAGGTTCTCACTGTGAGAACTGGAGAACAGCCCCCTCATGCCTCTAGTAGAAAAAGGGTAAAGAGTACTTGTTTTGAAATGTCCAGAGCTTCTGTTGTCCTTAAGAAATATCTGTCTTTAAAGGAAACTTTTTCCCAGAGCTTTACTAACCTGGGAGAAGAGAAATATATCCAACTTCAGCCCCATGTACCCTTCCTGTGTCGCCAAAGGTGGGGGACACAAAAAGAAGAGAAGCACCTATAGGGGTCACAACCCAGGGGCACAGGTTCACTCCAAGAATAAATATTTTAAATATCACTCTTGCATATAACAGTACAATGTAAGCCAGTGAAATAAACCATGCCAGTGACAGAAGTTAAGGAACAGTACAGTGTAAGTCAGTGAGATAAACCATGCCAGTGACAGAAGTTAAAAGAAGATTTAACAAAATTTAAAAATTTAAAATTCAGTAAACCTAGATGAATTAGTGGCTTTCAATGGGAAATGTGGTGCAGCATAGAACTTATGCTGAAGCTTCTGAATGTTGGCAAATAGCATCAGGTTTGAGCTAATGGCCTGCCAATCCTAAACTGTTGGCTCCTTCAGTATTTTAAGCCACAGACCAGTGGTTTTCATTTCTTCTGCATTAAAAAATAATCTGGAGAGTGTTAAAAATATATGGATATACAAGTCCTGCTGCACACCAATTGGGCAACAGTTTCTGTGATTGGGGCTCAGTGGAAGATAATTAAAAAATCCCCCATGCCATTTTAATTATAACCAGATTTTGAAGCAAATCTAATTCATGACTTTAAGATCATGTTTGAATACTGTCATTAGCTAGTGTTATGGACTAAATTGTGTCCTTGCAAAATCCATATCTTAAAACCCTAACCCTCAATACCATAGGCTGTGGCCTTACTTGGAAATAGAATCATTGCAGAGGTAATTAGTAAAGATGAGCTAATGCTAGCCTGACCAACTGTTGGCTCAGTGGATAGAGAGTCAACCTGGGATGCTTAGGACCCAGGCTCAAAACCCTGAGGTCTTCAGCTTGAGCACGGGGTCTCTGCCATGAGCATGGGCTCACAGACATGACCCCATGGTCGCTGGCTTGAAGCCTAAGATTGCTGGTTTGAGCAAGGGGTCACTAGCTTGGTTGGAGTCCTCTGGTCAAGGAACATGTGAGAAACAATGAATGAACAACTAGAGTGCTAAACCTATGAGTTCATGCTTCTCATCTCTCTCTCTTCTTGTCTGTCCTTGTCTGTCTGTCTCTCTCACTTAAAAAGAAAAAGAATGAGATCATACTAGAGTAGGGTGGGTCCCTTCAATTGTCGATGTCATTATAAAGGGGAAATTTGGACATAGACAAACATACAGGGAGAATGTCATGTGAAGATGGAAGTAGAGATCAGGGTGGTGCAGCCGAAGCCAAAGACCGCCAGGGAATGCCTGCAATCTACCAGAAAGTAGAAGAGAGGCATGGAACCTTTCCCCCTCACAGCCTCGGAAGGAACCAACTATGTGGATGCCTTGATTCAGACTTCTAGTCTCCAGAACTTTAGAATAATACATTTCTTTTGTCAGTTTGTGGTACTTAGTTACGGCAACACTTGCCAACTAATTCAGCTAAGGGTGTAATCTCTGCTTTTGCATAACTCTGCCTTGTTTTTTTCTAGTGCACAATGGGGGTGTTGAATCTATTGATCATTGAGTTCCTCTCCAGCTCTTTCCTTATGTAATTTAGACAACCCTCTGCTTTCTCTCTGCTTATCATCTTTGTTAGTTTTCCTTCCAGTTGGGCAACAAATTATCTTAGTGTCTTCACTAGAATATCATTCATTGACATGCAAACAGTACAAAAGAACATAGTTATCAGGGATGATGTCCTTTACATATGTTTCCCTAATCTATTTAATTATCACCAACAGAATAAACTCCTAAACACATTGAATGAGCAGTCAGGCGTTACTAGGCCTTAAGCTTCATATAAAGACTGAGATACTGAGACACTAAGAGCTGATGGTATATGTTAGGGATGCCCCATTCTAACATGTACTATACCAGGTGCTTGTTTTATTGTCTTGGAAATAATTCTCATGGCCGCAATACTGGTAAACTAGTCCTTTCACAGAGAGAAAATACAGACTCTATTGGTGTAAGAAATAAAACAAGGAAAAAATTCTATATACATCTTTTCTACTGAAGAAGGTTTTAATGCATGCAAACATCAGTATTCAAGGCTTAAGAACAGGAAAGTAAGGGATAGAATAATGGCAATATTTGGCAACATCAATAGCAACCTGGAGTGGACAGAGTATGCAAGATCTTTGTGGGAGGAAAAAAAAGTACTTAACAACAGAAGTGGGGGTGAGTAGGTAAATTATTGCTTATAATGACAAGATAATATAGTCAAATGCCTGGGTTAAATAAGTATGGAAAAATAAGTCTTGAAGGAAAATAATGGAATCCAAGATTCTGCTAAAAATATCACCATGATTTAATAGAGATTTCTGAGTATCTCTATTAATAGAATTCCTGAGATTCCTAAATTAGAAATAAACATAAAGTAAAGTGAGGATATAAACAGCCATCCCTCAGTAGAGAAAAATTGATTTTGTCATGATTTCACATTATTCTCAAATAAATGTATTTTCATACTGAGCCTAGTTTTTATGACCTGAAAATATATTAGTGACAACATAAATTTTTAAATTTACAGAGTGTACATAGGACCCTTTAGGCACTGTTACTGAGGTGTGGTTACTTGACCTATGGGGAGGAAAGAGGTTTCTTTATTGGCATTTGAAACTATCATTTCCAATGCTCTTCATTAAAATTGCTTTATTAGTATAATTTAGACTTTATGTTTGACATGTAGCTTTATACGCTATCGCTATCGGAGGGTTCTTACAGAAAAAGCTTCTTTATTTTTTTAGGATATGTAAATGATTGATTCAGTTCACCAAATAGTCCTGGCTCTGCCCATCTGAGTTTTATGTAAGGTTTCACTTACCAGCCCCCTTGAATTAAAATGTCGCCATTTGATTTGCTTTGGACAATGAAAAATGAATGGTATAATAACAGACACAGAGAGTTGTGAGTGCTAAAAATCAAAGAAAAATGTGCTATGTGTTTCCCTGCCTTGGCAATCATGGAAGGATATGTTGAGATGAGAACTCCATCGGCCTCGGTTTCTGAGTGACTGGAGAAGAGCCCCGTGCCCCGCCCCCACCCAGTGATCTATGAGGGACATGTAGCATGAACAAAAATATAAGTATTTCCTGCTTTAAGCCATGACATTGCAGGATAGTTTATTTCAGCATAGTACATATGTAAGATTTTATTTATTTGTTATCATAAAGTACCTAGAAACATAACTTACTTATAAAGATTTAAGGGCATCAATTTCTTTACAAGGGCTATTAACAGTGAATTCCCTTTTAACATCTCATTACAGGAAAAGCAAAAACAAAAATAAACAAAAAAAATAAATTGTATGAGATGGTCTATTTTGTCTAAAAGAATATTATATTCTTTTAGAAAGAATCCAAATCAGTGAATTTAAAAATATGCTGAGATATTTTTAAAAATCAAAAAAGTATAAATTTTTTGATGTGACCTCTCTCTCTCTCTCTCTCTCATTTTCTCTTCTCTAAGGTAACAACTCATTTTCTAGAACAAGAGAATTAGAATTGATTTTAACTCTACATAGATTCACAAACCGATTGGGTTTTAATAACCTTATGGAATCTTTACAGTATACTAAGTAATAATCTAATCTACCATACTTACATGCTTGCTTTTATCCACCCACCATTCCAAAACAAATTCTTACTAACATATGTAGAGGGCATGAAATTAATCTACCTAACAGTTAAAATCAGTACAAAGTCGCATTTTGAGTAAAAACCCTGTTAAATATTAAAATCCATTGGAAAGCATTTTAAATCATTTTTGAATTATATTTTTAAAAGTGGTAAAAAAAATTGCATTTATAAAATAATATAACTACTTGAATGCTATCTTCCTGTTGGCTACCACAACCTTAAGTGACATAATAGCTACTTCCTTGTCCTGCCAATAATTCTTCAGCACTCCAGTTTTAAACAACCTAAATTTATTCAGAAAATATAACATTAACCTAGAATATAAATTGAAATTTTTTTACTTTATTCTTAGATATTGAATTATGTATAGCATACTCTGTTTATTTGCCTTAAATTTGTTTCTCTATTTGATTATGTTTATTTAATTCCTTTCTACCACCAGTGTGGGTTTTGAATAAATGGGGACATTTTTCAGGTTTATAACTATCCTTCTATGAGACCCCAAATCAGATTTTACTGCCACCATTGTTACTGTCTTTTCCCCCTAGACTTTATTATTTTATTTACTTTCTATAATATTTAGTTTATAAAATAAAGAGATAAAAAATTAAACTGCATTTTATTTCTAATAACCAAATTTTAGAATGTTAAAGCACATATTAGCAGATGATTGCAAGCCCTAATTTAAAGTGAGATCACTCTTGAGAAATTTAACATGAACAGTGTAAGTTCATCTTTTTTAAGATTTCTATCTAGTGAGCAATTGGCATCTATATTTTCTTCTCTTAGGTATTCTGAGAAGACACCAACGGTAACATTTCATATTTCACAAACTAAATGACAGTATAGAAGTAGTTTCCCATAATGGATGTGCTTTGGGGAGTTGAGAACTATTATATGACTCATCAACTTCAAATAATTCAGCCACTGGAGATGAAGGGTAATATCTCCTGTTGAAAGCGCAAGTTGAAGGAAGTATTTTCATGAGAAAATTTTCAGAAACTCCTTTCATAACATATAGTGAAAAATTATGACAGGTTTAAATTATGCAGTTCTACATAATAGCTTATGGGAAACCAAATCAGCAAGCAATAACTACAGGAAAAAAATTTTTATGCAGGATGGATAGATAGTAGGGTAATCTGGTGACTAAAGCTAATAGTCTGGCTTTTACATACATAAAACAATCCTTTCATGATCCTCAGAATCAAATGAAGTAGAATAAATCACACCTTAAACAGAAGTAGCATTCTCCTAGTGTGTTAATTATCACCTGAGTTGGATAATCATTTTGTAGAAGAACATGATTGCTTTCTGGCCAGTAGAATGTCAAGTACTGAGTTTGGTTTAAATAATTATGTGGGAAGTACAATACTTTATTATCAGAGGAAAGGCTAATTTATCCTTGTCCAAAGTTAACCACTAATTCTACAATTTTGAATTGGCATTTCTTTTTAATATTTAATGTTCTGCAAACAATAGCACTCAATAAATATGAGTATGATTGCTTAATTTACCTTTTACTTTTATAAGTGTATGATTGCTCCATTGCAAGAAGAAGGCAGTGGTGGGAATATTGTCTACTGAGATTTTCCTATCAGTATTATAGTGTTCTGGTATAAGCCAATGATAATTTCTGGAGTGACATAATACAAGAAAATTGAGTCAAGGATGAGTTTGAAAAGAATTATATCTACCGTTGATTGAGAAAATATAAGCAATTATTCTATTGGAAGTTCTGAGGAGAATAGAAGATAACTTTGTATAAGAGCCATAATGAAAAGGCGACCACACAAATTTGATTTTTCCTTCTTTCTGATAGTATTTCTGTCAATTTCATATAGATTCGGGCAACTCTGTAACTCTCTTTCCCTCTTATTTTTTCTTTCTTCTATTCTCAATGAACTACAAATAGTCAAACACAATCATAATCCTGTTATGTGCAAAATTTCTAAAGTACAAAGGAGTACCTGGTTTCCTGCTGTCCAACAATCCACAGAGCGCATGAAGTGTAACAATTGGCACATTCAGGTACTACTTAGCAGACCAATGATTTGTGGTTTGATAAGCTGTTTTTATGGGAATTGAATTGTAAATGCAACTGCCATGAAATGGTTTGTATTGTAACATTGATGAAAATGTGTTTGCTAAGTGGTTCCCTAAATTACTTTATGGAGTATAAAACATCTGCATTTAGTTGGATTCTATTTGGCTGAAAAATAAACATTTCTAAACCACAGCTCTCATGTCTGATAATGATAATGTACTGGAAAACTCAAAATTGCATGACAGCCTAAATATGTTTTCTCTTAAAAAGCAAATGGCACTATTAGTATATGACATACTTCATTGTTCTGCTTAAATCGTATGTTCTTTCTGGAAATATACAAATATCATGATATGCACTCTCACTTATAAAACCAAATAATATACAGCATTCTTATAAATTTGGGGTTATGAGAAGAAAACTTCTGAATCTACTTTTCAATAAGGTCAATTGTGATAATAAAGTACCCTCTCACGTTATTATGAAGAAAACAATAGTGACATTCTCATCCCTTGATTATCTCAAACACTAAAGGAGAAATTCAATACTATATTGCTCATTCACCAAACATTAAATCTAGAGTCCTGCGCTGCAAATTCTTTTATTTTTCCTTTCTTTTAGCAAGATAGAGAAAGAGAGAGAGAGAGAGAGAGAGAGAGAGAGAGAGAGAGGGTCTGACAGGAATAGACAGGAAGAGAGAGATGAGAAGCATCAATTCTTCAATATGGCACCTTAGGTTTTCATTAATTCCATTCTCATATGTGCCTTTAACCCAGTGGGGGCTACAGCAGAGCCAGAGACGCCTTGCTCAAGCCAGCACCTTTGGGCTCAAGCCAGTGACCATGAGGTTATGTCTATGATCACATGCTCAAGCCAGCGACCCCATGCTCAAGCTGATGAACCCACACTCAAGCTGGCAATCTCAGAGTTTTGAACCTGGGTCCTCAGTATCTCAGGCCAACCTCTATCTACTATGCCACTGCCTGGTCAGACTGAACAGCAAATTTTTAATTCAGAAGTCCATAGATGGCATACATGTATTCATCACAGTGTTTGGGATACAACAGAAATTTCAACCAGATATTTCTCACCAAAAAAAACTAAAGGAAAATCATGTGTGTTATAATCGATCTTAATGGAGGTTAATCTTACAGAGATGTACAAATATGTTATTATAAAATAGTCATGCAAACACCATGCCATGAATTGTTTGCAATTTACTGTATTTCCCCATGTATAAGACATGCCCTTTTTCAAAGTTTGGGGTCTAAAAACTGAGTGCATGTTATACAATGATTATAGATTTTTTTAACTTGCATTTGCCGCTTTTTCACGCTTGTTTTTGCACTCATTGTTGAAGACAGTGATTCATCATCAGACACAGATGAAGTCAAGCTAAATGGAAGTTTTAACAGTAATGAGGAGTTGTATGAGTTTTATGATGAATAAAACTTGAGTTCAATAACTTTATGTAATACATTTTTTTTCAAATTTTGGGCCCCAAAATTATTTTATTCATGGGAGCATTTTATATGTGGGAAAATACAGTATCTAAATAATCATCCATAGTGATCAGTTTGAAGAAAATGTGAATTTATACAGTGTTAGTCTGACACTGTCTCTCTTTAATCAAGCTCATTCTTATTCATATAACTCACAGCTTCCTCCATCAGTAAAATTTTTTTGAAATTTAGTAAATCATAAAACTTTTATATTTTTGTAATCAATATTTTGGCATCCTTTTTCTTTTAGTAGCAGCAACCAATGTTAATTCAAGTATTTATTACCATATAAATGCATCATACATCCTCCATTCTGCTTCCAGAATCAAATATGCATTCATCTTTATAAGTTAATTTGAAAATTTGACAGAATGGGCTAGATTTAAAGACCAATAGTAAAACATACAAATCATTGACAAAAATTTTTACTTGTTAATTATTATCTTTGTCTTTGTATGATGTTTATGAAGCCTCTAAGCACCTCCTCTAGTTTAAGCAGTGAGATTTAGGAAATAGCTAACTGTGGATTTATGATTATCAGACCATAATTTGGCATTTATACCTATAAATTAAAGTGGTTTTTATTTGTTATATACAAACAGCAGGTGCCACAGAAAATACAGAGAGACAGAGGATGTGCATTGCCTTTGCCTAAGAGAAAATCAGTAACTTTCTTTTGATAAAAATATGCAGATCCCGTTTTTAGAAAGCAGCTCTACCTCATTGGAAATTGGTAGATTCAAACAGTTAAGCAATAGCATAGAAATTTAGAGAAATTTTTAAATCACATTTTAGCTGTTCTTTATGAGTGTCTACTATATGCCAAACTATGAAGAGGGTGCCTTATACTACCATAATGAGGTAGAAATTAAATCCACATTGGACATTAGATATTTGTACCAGGGGAGAGATTAAGTAGCTTGCCCAAAGCTACATAGATATAACAACTGTTTGGTCTCAGATCTGCCAGTTTCAAATCTTGTACATTTAGACATCAACACTGCCTAAAACCTATATTAACACTGTAATATAGATAACAGAGGTCCACTGCCTATATCCGCAACCTTGAGCATATAGTGTATCCTGATTCAACTCAATATGCTTAGGACCGGAGTATCACACCTTCATGGAATTTGTCGCATGTGTGTAAGGGGTGTTTGTGTCTGGGGAAGCTAGTAAGTGTAATATTATATTAATCCATGAATTTAGGAGCAGCTGTGCAAATGTACAGAAAGGTTGAGTCTCAAATGCAGAGGGGATAGCTTATCTGGGAACTCTAGGCTGGGAGCATTTTGAAAACTAACAATGCCCCAGACACTATATAAAGTACCTAATTTAATACTGAAAGCCCTGGGAAGTAGGTACTACTATGGGAGCTTCATGCTATAGAGTTAAGGAAAGAGGAACAGAAGAGGAAAATTAGCTTCCTCTAAGGTCATAGAGCAAATCATGTGACCAAACCAGGTTGTTGAAATTATGATATGTGATCCAAACCAGGATTTGAATTCAGATACTGTGGCTTCTGTCTTCATCACTACATTGCACCATCCCTAACTGTATACCTTCCCAGCATGCCAGAGAAATTCACCTGGAAGGTATTTCAGAGGTCTGCAATCCCAGCATACCCTTAGCCTCTGCTTTCTAGCTTCCCAATTTTTTTTCTATGATTATCACTTTTTTCTGCATTTGTTTTTTTCTTGGTCCTTGTAGATTTATGGCTTAACATAGTCTTTTATTTTTATATTTATTGAGTGTTAGAGGAAGCAAGGTATAAATGTTTATTCATTTCGATCTTTGATGAGAAACTTTTCAGTTCAAATGTCATGGGAAGGAAATAGAAGTAGCAGAAAATAAGAAAAATGAAAAAAAAATAAGACTGTTGAAGAAGAAAAAATAAAGTTAACATAATTTCTCTAATTTCTCTGGGCATAAATAGAAACTAGCCTAGCAGAGCCTCTGATTTCTGTGTAGAAGTACTGAGAATTCCAAGTTCACATCACAGAAAAGATGAATTTTAACAAAGAATAAAATTGGCAAAACTAAAAATAATTGTATAGTTCATACTTTTGTAAATGTCAGGGAATTGTCTTTTTTCTTTGTGCTGCATTTTCTCCAATGGCATAGTGCTGGTATGAAAGAAAATGGCCTAATTTTTAGTTTTCATTGCTCCATATTAGAAACAGGGAGTATAAACTCAGAAATTAAACTCCGGTATATATAACAACTCAAATAAAAATTTTTTAAAAAAGCAGAGAACCAGCCCTTTAAAATATGTTTTTTTTTTGCCTTGAATGTTCTCCCACCTTTTGAGATGAAAATGCATTATGATCTTTTTGTTACTATTTCTGAAGCACGTATAGATTTTAAAATTCTATGGCATTGTATATATTAGTGATAAACAACATTTGAGGTCTGTCTGATTATTGCTCTTATTCCCAGAAGAATAAACAATGAGTTATACTGGAAGGTGATAGTCCCTACCTACACAGAAGTGTCATATGTTATATAAACAGGCAGAAACAGATTGGGGCAATACATCTTAATATCAGCATCTCTTTCTTTGTCTCAGAGTTTCTGTAATCATTTCACTATTATTTTATTATTTATATCACCTGAAAACTAAACTTCAGCACACTTTTTTTTCTCTCAAAAATTTTGATGATTGTGAAAAATGTTCAGAAAAGATTATTTGGTGAAATTGCTTATTAAAAAAAACTTGACCTTTCCTTCTCTTAGTTAAATTCCTACTTGATTATGGCATTTTCAATTTAATTTCTCACAAATTAATTGATTAAGTAAAGGCTTAAATTTGTTTAAATATAATGAGGCACTTAGGTTGCAGATACATCAAATGCTTTTCTCTTCTTAGGTATTTAGAATTTCTCCTTAAAATGAAGTTAGGAAAATGCTTCAGTATTACCAAATAACAGAAACTTTCTTAGAGATAGTAAGATAGCTTACATTTTAATATCATCTTGTTATATTCATAAATAGCAAAAAAAATGTATCATGATATTTATATTGGAAAAAGTGGAGAGTACAAGGTTCATGTTTTGGATAGGAGAAAATTATATGCAGGTAAGTGCATATCAAGGAGCTCTAAAAAAGGGAGGAAGGTTATCTATGAGAATCAGTGTTTTGAGGGTATGATTTAAATGAAATAAGCATAATGGAATGTATATCACTTATCTTCATGAGCCCCACAGGGTATATGTAGAGAATGAAACAAAATAATACTCAGTTTTGCTATTAGTATGAGAAGTGTTTTTGATGTGTGATTACATGAATATGATAAAAAGATGGGGGGCGGGTCCAGCATAAGACAATACATTTGGATTATTTGCCTTGCTGCTCTGATTTGGTTTAATCTATATCCTGGAGGTTGAAATTTACTCTTCCTTTTTCCTCAACTTCTGCCTCTTTTTTTATTTCCCTTTCTGTCCCTCCACATGTGTTTGTATTGAAGAAGTTAAAACAGAATTGGCATTTGTGGTTCTAAAAACTACAGTCAACTGAGACCAAGAATGCTTGGAACCCCTGGGCTAGTCCATGAGCTTCGTGCTGGAAGACAGTGTGGAAGGATTCCCTTTTGTATAGTTCAATATGGAGAACACAAGTATACTTAAAGGTTTATAACTTTGAAACTTTTTTCTTACTCTAGCTTATATAGGGGGACTTTGGGTTACGACAGTTTCAACATATGATGTTTTGAGTTTATGGTTCTCACTCTCATAAAAAAACTTAAAAAAATTGAGATAGGAGTGTTTTTAGCTTACCCAGTAAGCATCAAATTTATGGACTACATGGGCAGACTAGTTTGGTTGCTCATGGCAGAAGAATTGCAGTAATGAAGCATATGAGTGAGGGAGTTGACATCCTCCAGTACGCTTACCTATGCCATTTTGGACTGTTAAAAGCACAAGTGTTCTGTTTGTGTTAGGCTAGGGTGTGCTTTGACTTACACCAAAATTTGGGTTACGTCACTGTCATAAGAATGGAACTGTGTTATAACCTGAGGACTCCTGTACTAAGAAGAAGCCACCCATTTCAAGTATTCAGGCAGTTGCACTATTGCTTAAAATGTGGTAGAAAAAATTCTCTATTACTTATTTATAACACAATGTGCACTGATACTTGTGCAGTATACTCAGGGACTTGTTTCAGGTAAGAAAGGTAATCTGCCATAAGTGTTACTGGCCTGCACATTGAGAATGAAGTTATATATTTCTCAAAGCTATTTCTCTTTTTAGCTTTCAGCAAGAATTACGTTTTTCTTCCAAAAATATATTTAAGCTTAAGATATGTCAGAGATGGCACCTTCACATCTGTGAATGTTTTTAAAAAATTAATTTTACTATCATTTTTGTTTTTCTACTTAAAGAATATTCTTTGATAGTCAAAGCATTCCAGTGCTATGAGTTATGTATGACCCTTATGAAGAGCAGGTATTTTCTTTTTTTTTTTTTTTACAGAGTTAGAGAGAGAGTCAGAGAGAGGGACAGACAGACGGGAATGGAGAGATGAGAAGCATCAATCACTAGTTTTTCATTGTGCATTGTGACACCTTAGTTGTTTATTGATTGCTTTCTCATATGTGCCTTGACCGCGGGCCTTCAGCAGACCGAGTAACCCCTTGCTCGAGCCAGCGACCTTGGGTCCAAGCTGGTGAGCTTTTGCTCAAACCAGATGAGCCCGTGGTCAAGCTGGCGACCTTGGGGTCTCGAACCTGGGTCCTCGGCATCCCAGTCCGACGCTCTATCCACTGTGCCACCGCCTGGTCAGGCAAAATTTTTTTTTATTTATTCATTTTTAGAGAGGAGAGAGAGAGACTGAGAGAGAGGAGAGAGAGAGAAGGGGGGAGGAGCCGGAAGCATCAACTCCCATATGTGCCTTGACCAGGCAAGCCCAGGGTTTCGAACCAGCGACCTCAGCATTTCCAGGTCGATGCTTTATCCACTGCGCCACCACAGGTCAGGCCAAGAGCAGGTATTTTCAATGTGTGTAACTCATCTTTTTAGGTAAACACAAATCCAGAACTTTTGAAGAATTTTATAAGGAAAGAAATTTGAATTATAAAAGGTTAATTGGGTAGTGATAGATGGGACAATAAAGGATTAAAAATAGAAATTAAAGAAAAATCAATCAATTTATAAAAAGTAAGAAAAAAGACAAAGAGCTAAAAAGTTTTAAGAGAACAATATTGTAGAAGTAAATATTACTATAACAGTAATCAAAAGAAATCTAAGTTCATTAATTAGCCAAGAAAAAACATACATTTTCTAATACAACTAGACTATTGTAGACAACAATTAGAGAATTTATAAATACAAAACTATACAGATATTGGTATGATGCCAGATAACAAATTCTTTTTTTTAATTGCTTTGTAGGGGGAGGGGACAGAGAAAGAGTGAGAAACATTAATTCATAGTTGCTTCACTTTAGTTGTCCATTGATTGCTTCTGGAATGTACCTTGGTGTGGAGTAGGGGGCAGCTCAAGCTGAGCCAGGGACCCTTGCTCAAGCCATCAAATTTGGGCTCTAGCCAGCAACCTTGGGAGTCAAGCTAGTGTGACCTTTGGGCTCAAGCCAGCAACCTTGGGATCATTTTGATGAGCCCATGTTCAAGCCAGTGATGTCACACTCAAGCTAGCAAACCTCGTGCAAGCTAGAGACCTCAGGGTTTTGAACCAAGGACCTCATTTTTCTGGATCAATGCTCTTTTCACTGCGCCACCACCAGTCAGGCCAACAATGAGTCTGACATTTAAAAAAAAAATAACTTCATGCAGAATATAATGATTTTGGAATTTATAAAATATCTTTTGAGTAATCTCTGTTTTGGGTTATATTATGAGATATTTATAATTGACAATACAACCTACAAGACACAACTGAAGATATATTTATAGAATTATGTTTAGCTTCAAATGTACAATATGTATCATGTAAAAGAATCTAAGACTTCTATTTGGAAACTTAGAAAAAGTTAGCAAGGTAAACCCTCCAAAATGAGAAGAAAACATTAAGGCAAAAATAAAATAGGTAATATATTTTTAATATAGAGTAAAATTAGTTTGAAATTTTAAATTAGACCAATTCTGACAGTAGAGATTTTGACAATACATGAGAACTGATACCCATCCAAAATATAAAAATATAAAAGAAAAGAATTTAGAATGAAAGAACCACTTCAAGAGATTTAGCACTAGGTATACTTTGTGACCAATTGGTCAACTAGGAGTGAGACAAAAATGAAAGTTAATTTTCTCATTTCTATCTTTTGAGATTTTAATATGTGGATGGTAGTATAAAATTTGAAATGGATTATATGGAAGAGGAATACAGTTGCGGTGGTATCATTTTTGTTGTTTTGTGAGAGATAAGGAAGTAGTGTAATGCGACAGGGAAGACAATGTAGTCTTCATAAAACAAATTTAAGATTAAAATAACTCAACTATCTCTTAGATGTTCTGTTTCTACTCCCTTCTCTTCCAAATAACAGCCAAATGCTTCTCTAGATAGCCAGTGTTCTCTTTTAGGAGGCAGCAATGATGTTGGGGTCTTATTAACTTAACCTCAGGTTATCAGTGTTCTTTCCTGGTTCAGTTGAGCACTAACTCAGGCCTAAACCAATCAGAGAAGACATTTTACTGGCCTCTTTGTGAGCAGAGTGTATTATTAGTCCAATCAAGGTGAAGTTGACATAATTTGTTTTATGATTGTAGGAGAAAAGGTCTCCTCCAATATGTGCCCACAAGAAGTTAAAGTTCTTATTACCAGCAGCCATCTTATAACCATGAAAATACCCCAAAAAATCAATATATAAAAAAGGGCAAAGTTGAGAAAATTGCAAACAATTGATACAGTGCCTTGACGGAGCTGCTGAAAACCTAAGCCAGTGCTAGGCTATAAGTCAGGTGAGTCAGTAAGTCCATGATACTGTTTATGGCAGCTGAATGTTGCTTGTGAGTCAACTCTATTATGCAAGTCAACTCTATTATGAATGTTACAAAGTGAGTCAACTCTATTACTCTATGCAAGGAAGTTTACTTCCTTATTTTGCATATGAAAGCACAATGGGCTATTTTATTTATCTGAATGGCTAATATAAATATACAATGTTATTAGAATAATATGTTTATCAGCTTTAATATGGATGAAGTGTATTGTGAATATGCTTGAAGAAAATTCTTAAAGGTACAAATGAAGCTATGGAATCTGGTTTTTCATTATTTTTAGCCTTTTCATATGTTATGTTTATTACATTCTAGAAATATGAAAATGTAGGGACCAAAAGTACTACATTCTGAAAAGAATGTAAACTTTATTTAAATGAAAAAAATTCATGTAGAGAATATTGAATAGCTATAATTTATTTACTGACAGAAAAGTAAAAACAGAAAGCTCCTACTCAATCCAACATTTTCTTGTTTGGGAATTTCTTCTTGGTGTAAAAGAAATAAATAATTAACTAGGTTTGTTGAATTAATTGAAAATAAAAAGGTCACTGGTTATTTTCTGTGCTATATAAGCATTAACATAGGGTATTCATCTAAGAACTAGCTAGTTGCATCATTCTATTGTTTTATGAGTTCACTTGAATTTCTAATGTTCTTGACCTATAGTACTGAGTTATATTTAATCTCAAGTAAGGAACTCATTTCCAGTGTTATTATTTTGCAAATATTTTAATATGATAACGTTCATGTATGGCCAGTGGCCACTGCCATGGCCATGCAGATTCACGCTGGATTTGGGCAAACAGTAAAAAAAACAGTAGAGCCAAAAAATCATGGACCATTCCATTTACTAAAGTTTTGCACCAGCAGAGAAGCAAACACTCAGGGAAGGCCACTTCTCCTTCAGCCAGGGCTCCCAACACCCCTCACCTTCACACTTGCACTTTCTCTGCTCCTTTGCAAAAACTGGCTGGGGCTACAAAGCGCACTTCTTCAGCAAACATTAGCAAAACAATGGCCCTTCCCAAGTAAGAAAGTAATACGCAATTTGTAATTTCACAGACTATATACACATGGCACTGCCCAATGCAAACTATAAGCGAGCACACTTAAACATTTGTTAAAACTTATTTGCTCAACACTCCATCTACATTTTAAGTTGTTTATGAAGAGAATATGGCTATGCATAGCTTATACTACTACTAATAAGTGTAAAACAACACTAACTTTATTTTTTATATGGTCCCTATCCTGTATCAAATTGTGCTATCTTGCCTTTATGATAGTAAAACAATATGCAATGAATATCATTAGAAAAATTTAAACAAATTAGTTATCTGCTACAGATATGTATAAAATGCCACACTTATGGTTTTACTTCATATTTTAAAAAATAATTCATTAATCTGTTAAGTAATTATTGAGTAGCTTCCAACTGAAAAACACTCTTTTGAGCACAGATGCCATGTATATGGAATTTTAAGACATATTACCCTGGTCAAAGATCATAGTTTGCTCGAGATTTAAATGTTAACTAAGTTAGAGATTTACTTGAATCTTTACAACTTTATTCACTGGATAAAATATAATCATAGTAAATATACTAAATTGCATGTGTGTTTCTCTTTTTAACAAGATTAAACCATGTATTAAATAAATATAGAAGTCATTACTAAATAGTAAGATAAAACAATATAGTAAATGAATAAACCCCTAAACACATTAACCTAATAATAGAATACTTCACCCAAAAATTGATTAGATACACTTCACAAGCACATATGGAACGTTCTCCAGGAATGTTCTTCAATTTATATAATTGAAATTATAATAAGATATTTATTGGGCTTCACAAAATTAAATTATAAATAGAAGTCATAGGAGAAATTACAAGGGAAATTGGAAAAAATCTAAACAAAAAGTAAATAAAACACCACAAACTAAAACTTATGAGATGCAACTATATCAATGAATAGAGTAGAATTTATAGTTTCATAAGTATGTCAGAAAAGAAAAAAAGGTAAGGTCCAAAATCAATTACCTAAACTCTCATCTTTAGAAACTAGAACAAGAAGGTTAAACTAAATCCAAAGCAGAAACAGAAAAGAATAAAGATTAGAGAAGGTGTCAATATACTGAAAAATTAAAAAAATATTAGAAAAATTCAATTTAACCAAATTTTGTTCTGATAGCTATTAGGGTTTGGGGGCTGCATAGTGGGGAGTGGAGGGATTGATAAAAAAGGCAAAAGAAAAAGAAAGAATTGATAAACATGGACAGCAGATGGGTGACTGCCAACAGTGCTGCGACAGGTGGAGGAAAATACAGAGGGGATAAATGGTGATAGACAGAAACTTGACTTAGGATCGTGAATGCACAGTATAGTTTACAGAGATGTATTCTAGAATTGGGAAACTGAGTGAAATCTGTTTAATTTTGTTAACCACTATCACACCAGTAAATTTAATAAAAAGAAAAATAACAAAATTAGTACACTTTTAGTTAGACTGATTGTGACAAAAAAACAAACAAACAAGGACACAAATCACCAAACTCAATAATAAAAGATGGCAGCTCCTGCCCTCACTTTCTCCCTCCCTCTTCTCCAGCTGCAGTACATCATTCATGCCAGGACCCCTCATGAGGCTGAGCTCTTGCCACACTGGTTTCCTGAGAAGTTTTTTCTAGGGCTATAAGGACTGAGAGAGTTTATCAAAAAGCCATCCTTGGGAGGAGGGGTGGAAACAGCAGCAACTGCCGCATCAGGCCAACGCCGGCAACACCAATACCTGAATGCCCAAGGTAGTGAAAGAGGGGGTGGCGGGCCGGCAGACAGACCACACTGAGGGACCACAGAAGCCACACCCATTGGACTCCAGTGGCCACACACTTCTTATACACAGACAGAATGGGAAGGCTGAGAAATGAGAGACAAATAAATCAAGAAAAATCCCTAGAAAAAGACTTGAACGAGTCAGATGTAAGAAATTACCAAATGCATAGTTTAAAATAATGATTGATAGGATGCTCAAAGATCTTAGAACAACAATAGATGGACAAAACAAACACCTAAATAAAGAGATAGCAAGTATAAAAAAAGACATTGAAATAATAAAAAAGAATCAGTCAGAAATGAAAAATACAATATCAGAAATGAAGATGACAATGGAAGAAATTAAAAGCAGGATGGATGAAGCTGAGGATTAAATCAGCGAGTTAGAGGACAAGAAAAATGAAGGCATGGAAGCAGAGCAGCATAAAGAAAAAACACTCACAAAGTCTGAGGAAACTCTAAAAGAGCTCTGTGACAACATGAAGAGAAACAACATCTGCATCATAGGGTTCCTGAAGGAGAAGTGAAAAAACAAGGGATAGAGACTTTGTTCAATCAAATTACAGCTGAAAAATTCCCTAAATTGATGCAGGAAAAAGTTACACAAGTTCAAGAAGCACAGAGAATTTCATTAAAGAGAAACCCAAATAAATCTACACCAAGACACATCATAATTAAAATACCAAAGCTAAATGTAAAAAGAGAAAATATAAAAAGCTGCTTGAGAAAAAAAGGTTATCACCTACAAAGGAGCCCCCATAAGGATGTCATCTGACTTCTCAACATAAACACTTGAGGCCAGAAGGGAATACCAAATATTCAAAGTAATGCAGAATAAGAACCTACAACCAAGACTTCTTTATCCAGCAAGGCTATCATTTAAAATTGAAGGAGATATAAAAAGCTTCCAAAAAAAAACAAAAAAAGAACTCAAGGAATTAATTTCAACCAAACCAATGCTACAAGAAATGTTAAGGGTCCTCTTCTAAACAGATCAAAGAAGAAAAAATATAGCAAAAGAGGAATACAGCTTAAAGAATAAAATGGCAATAAACAATTTAAACAATTACATATCAATAATAATCTTAAATGTAAATAGATTAAATGATTCAATAAAAAGACATAGGGTAGTTGCATGGATAAAAATACAGGACCCATATGTATGCTGTCCAAAAGAGACACACCTTAAAACAAGAGATGCACATAGACTGAAGGTAAAAGGATGGAAAAAAATATTTCATACCAATGGAAATGAAAAAAATCTGAGGTAGCAATACTTATATCAGAGAAAATGGACTTTAAAACAAAGGCTATAGTAAGAGATAAAGAAGGTCACTACATAATGATAAAAGAAGCAATCCAACAGAAATATATAACCATTATAAATATCTACGCACCTAATATAGGAGCACCTAAATATATAAAGCAGACTTTGATGGATATAAAGGGTGAGACCAACAGCAATACTGTAATAGTAGGGGATTTTAACACCCCATTAACATCACTAGATAAATTCTCAAGAAAGAAAATTAACAAAGACCCAGCAAACTTAAGGAACACACTAAATCAACTGGATTTAATAGATATCTTCAGCCTGACCTGTGGTGGTGCAGTGGATAAAGCATCGACCTGGAAATGCTGAGGTCGCTGGTTCAAAACCCTGGGCTTGCCTGGTCAAGGCACATATGGGAGTTGATGCTTCCAGCTCCTCCCCCCTTCTCTCTCTCTGTCTCTCCCTCTTCTCTCTAAAATGAATAAATAAAAAATTAAAAATAATAATAGATACCTTTAGAACATTTCATCCTAAAGCAGCAGAATATATTGACACATTCTTTTCAAGGGCTCATGGTATGTCCTCTAGGATAGACCACATGTTAGGGCACAAAAGCGATCTCAACAAATTTAACAAGATTGAAATCATATGAAACATTTTCTCTGATCACAATGGCATGAAACTAGAGATCAAGCAAAACAGAAAAACTGAATACTCAAACACTGGGAAAATAAATAGCATGTTATTAAATATCGAATGGGTTTACAATGAGATTAAAGAAGAAATAAAAAAATTCCTTAGAAACAAATGATAATGATCATACAACAACTCAAAATTTATGGAACACAGTAAAAGCAGTACTAAGAGGGAAGTTCATAGCATTACATGCATACTATAAGAAGCCAGAAAAAGCTCAAATTATAGAACTTAACCCTGCATCAAAAAGAACAGCAAGTAAAACCCAGTGGTAGTAGAATGAAAAAAATGATAAATATCAAAGTGGAAATAAATGACATAGAGGCTATAGAAACAATACAGAGGATCAATAAAACCAGGAGCTGGTTGTTTGAAAAGGTAAACAAGATCAATGAACCTTTAACCGGACTCACCAAGAAAAAATAGAGAGAGGACTCAAATAAATAAAATTAGAAATGAGAATGGAGAAATAAAAAATGACACAATAGGAAATAAAGTGACACAATAGAACTACAAAGGATTGTAAGAAAATACTATGAAGAAATGTATGCCAAAAAATTAGACAACCTTGATGAAATGGACAAATTCATGAAACATATAATCTTTTAAAAATCAATCTGGAATAATCAGAAAACCTAAACAGACCGATTACAACAAATGAGATCTAAATAGTTATCAAAAAACTCCCAACAAACAAAAGCCCGGGTCCAGATAGATTTACAAGTGAATTCTACCAAATATTCAAAGAAGAACTAATTCCTATCCTTCTCAAGCTATTTCAAAAATTTCAAGAGGAAGAAAGACTTCCAAGCTTCTTTTATGAGGTGAGTATTATTCTCATTCTAAAACCAGGCAAGCACAACACAAAGAAAGAAAATTATATGCTAATATCCCTGATGAATTTAGATGCTAAAATCCTCAACAAAATATTAGCAAACCGGATTCAGCAATATATGACAAATAAAATCACACATCATGATCAAGTAGGGTTTATTCTGGGGAGGCAAGGCTGGTACAATATTCAAAAATCAATCAATGTGATTCATCACAGAAACAAAATGAGAAAAACCACAAGATAATTTCAATAGATGCAGAAAATGCTTTTTATAAAATACAGCATGCATTCATGATCAAAACTCTCAGCAAAGTGGAAATACAGGGAACATACCTCAACATGATAAAGGCCATCTATGACAAACCCACAGCCAACAGCATACTCAATGGGCAAAAATGAAAAGCAATGCCCTTAAGATCAGAAACAAGGCAGGGGTGTCCCCTTTCACCAGTTTTATTCAACATAATTCTAGAAGTCCTAGCCATAGCAATAAGAGAAGAAGAAGAAATAAAAGGCATCCAAATTGGAAAAGAAGAAGTAAAACTATCATTATTTGCAGAAGATATGATATTGTATATAGAAAACCCTAAAGCATCAGTCAAAAAACTACTGGACCTGAGAAACGGTTTTAGCAAGGTGGCAGGATATAAAATTATTATTCAGAAATTAGAGGCATTTTTATATACCAACAATGAACTGTCAGAAAAAGAAATTAAGGAAACAATCCCCTTCACTATTGTAACCAAAAAAATAAAGTACCTAGGAGTAAATTTAACCAATGAGGTTAAAGACTTATACTCGGAAAATTATAAAACATTGATAAAAGAAATCAAGGAAGATATAAACAAGTGGAAGCATATATCATGCTCATGGTTAGGAATAACAAACATCATTAAAATATCTATATTACCCAAAGCAATTTATAAATTCAATGCAATACCAATTAAAATACCAATCATATTGTTCAAAAATATAGAACACATATTCCAAATATTTATATGGAACCAAAAACAAACAAATAGCCTCAGCACTCTTGAAAAGGAAGAATAAAGTGGGCGGCATCACACTCCCTGATATCAAGTTATACTACAAGACCATTGTACTCAAAACAGCTTGATACTGGCATAAGAACAGGCATATAGATCAATAGAACATAACAGAGAACCCCAAAATAAACCCACACCTTTATGGACAACTGATATTTGACAATAGAGGTAAGAGCATGCAATGGAGTAAAGACAGCCTCTTCAACAAATGGTGTTAGGAAAATTGGACAGCTACCCACAAAAAAATGAAACTAGACCACCAACTTATACCATTCACAAAAATAAACTCAATACGGATAAAAGACTTAAATGTAAGCCGTGAAACCATAAGCATCTTAGAAGAAAACATAGGCAGTAAGCTCTTTGACATCTCTTGCAGCTATATATTTGCTGATTTATCTCTATGGGAAAGTGAAATAAAACAGGATAAACAAATGGGACTATATCAAACTAAAAAGCTTTTGCACAGCTAACGACAAAAAGAACAGAATAAAAAGACAAACCACACAACGGGAGAATATATTCAATAATACATCTGATAAGGGGTTAATAACCAAAATTTATAAAGAACTTGTAAAACTCAACACCAGGAAGACTTACAATCCAATCAAAAATTGGGCAAAGAAATGAATAGACACTTCTCCAAAGAGGACATACAGATGGCCAATTGGCATATGAAATAATGCTCAACATCACTAATCATTAGAGAAATGCAATTAAAACCACAATGAGATACCACCTCACACCAGTCAGAATGGTGCTCATTAACAAAATAACAGAATAAGTGCTGGCGAGGATGTAGAGAAAAGGGAACCCTCCTGCACTGCTGGTGGGAATACAGACTGGTGCAGCCACTGTGGAAAGCAGTATGGAAATTCCTCAAAAAATTAAAAATGGAACTACCTTTTGACCCAACTATCCCACTTTTAGGAATATATCCCAAGGACACCATAACACTGTTTCAAAAGAAGAAATGCACCCCCATGTTTATGGCAGCATTGTCCACAATAGCGAAGATCTGGAAACAGCCCAAGTGTCTGTCAGTGTACAAGTGGATTAAAAAGCAGTGGTACATATATACAATGGAATATTATAGAGCTATGAAAAAGAAGGAAATATTACCTTTTGCGACAGCATGGATGGACCTGGAAACTATTATGCAAAGTGAAATAAGCCAGGCAGAGAAAGAAAAATATCATATGACCTCACTCATTTGAGAAATCTAATGAACAATGTGAACTGAGGAACGGAATTGAGATAGAGGTTAGATCAAAGGGACCAGATGAAAAGAGGACAGAGGGAAAGGGGATGATAGGATGGGATAAACCTGAAGGGATGGGGGGAGGGTTCCATGGGGGGGCATGGGAGATGTTGAGGGGGATACGGAGGAGGGGGGATGCATTCAGGGTGACACTCGAATCTATGTAAACACAATGAGTTAAAAAAAGGTGCTCCTTGCATCTGTATTACTTAGCAGAACACAAAGATTTCAGAAGCTCTGGCTAGAAGTTGGGAATGAAGACAAAGTGTATTTCTTATTATATCTCAACAACACAGATCCTGAAAAAAGAAGTCTGATTTTGCTGGTTGACTATAGCTTTCTTTCAAAATGTTCCCATATAATTAAGTTGACAGTAATTAGGCATCTTGTAAAAAATACAAGAAATATTTTTACCCTTTGAATTTCTCATGTGAGAATGTGAAACAAAATGTGCTTTTGTGTAGAGGAAGCATCAGTAAATAAAGACCTGCAGCCCCCCAAAAAGGAATAAAAGAGAGAATACCATTACTTACCCTATCAAAACTAAAATAATTATAAGAGAATGCTATTAATAACTTTATACTAGAAATAGCTGATCACTCCAGACATGGGTTGATGGGTGGTTCTCGGTTGTGGGCACGGGTGGGAGTTTGTCTCACTTTCTCCCCTCCTCTCACTTAGAAGAAAAAAAAGACATGTCATGTGAGAAACAGAAATTACCAGAAGTCACACAAGGAACCTTAAAAAATCTGTAGCCCTATAACAATTGAAATTAGTAATTAAATATTGAATTAGTAATTAAAATTTTTCTTCAAAGAAAAGCTTAAGCCAAATGGCTTCACTGTATTAAATAAAAAATAAAATTTTCAGGAAATATAGTACATTTCTTCATTCATTCAGTGCAGCCAACATTACCCTGATACTAAAGTTAGACTTAAAACATTACAAGAAAATTACAGATCAATATCTCTCATGCACATAGATCTAAATACACACACTCTCACACACAGCAAATCAAATCCAGCAATACATACAAAAGAATTATGCACCATGATCAAGAGGGATTTATCTCAGGAAAATAATATTGGTTTAAAATCTAAAAAAAAACTGTTAATGTTATATAACAACATTAATAGAATAAAGGTAAAAAATTATATTAGTATCCTAAAATAAAGGGAAAGTCTTTAATAAAATCCAGTACTCAATGATTCAAAAATTCTCAACAAAGTAGCAATAGGTGTGTTTCTTCAACCTGTTGAAGTTAACTGTGATACACAACAAAACAAAACAAAAAGAACAACAGAAACACACAGAGACACATAAGTAACATGATTTAATAATGAAAAACTGAATGTTGTAACCCTAAAATGAGTTATAAGGCAAGGATATCTACTTTTGGCACTTCTATTCAAGATTGTATTATTGGAGGGGTTTGCCCTCATGAAAAGAATGAACAAGGGAAGGAAAAAGTGGATGGGAGGGAATAAACAGTGTCTTTATTAGAGAGGAAATAGTAAAACTGTTCTTACTCACAAAAGACAAGATCTTGTATGTATAATCCCAAGGAATTTATTTCAAAATAAATTATTAGAACTAATAAATGAATTTAGTAATATTACAGGAGACAAAGCTCATGTACAACAATTAATTGTATATTTATATGCAATGAGAAATACAAAATAAAACTTAAAAACTAATTCCATTTATACTAGCATAAAAATAGAATACTTAAGAAAATTTTAACAAGAGAAGTGCAAAACTTCAATGCTAAAACCTACAAATTATTGTTGAGAGAAATTAATGAAAATCTAAGATTACATATTTATGAAATAGAAAACTCAGCCTTGTGAAAATTATCATATTATCAAACTGATCAATAAATTCAACACAATTCCTATCAAAATACCAACAGCTTTCTTATTTTGTAGAAATTGATAAGATGATCTAAAATGTCTATGAAGTCAAAACAACATAGGATAGCCCAATTTGAAAAGATAAAGTTGTAGGACTTAACCCAATTTTCAAATTTACAATAAAGCCATAGTAACCAAGAGTGTATTATTGGCACAAGAGTAAGCTTATAGATGGATAGAACATTTTGATGTTGGTGCTAAGACAATCAAGGAGGAAAATGCTTCTCCCCCAGCTATTGTTTCTGAAATAATTGATTATCTACTTTATAAAAACCTTATATCCATACAGAAAAATTATCTCAAAATATAGTATAGACCAAAATGTAAGAGCTAAAACAGTAAATTTTCTAGATCATGAAAGAGAAAAAAATCTTCGTGAACTAGGATTGAACCAACATATATAAACAGCACCAAAAGGTTAATCCATAAATGGGGTTTAATAAAAATTTAAAACTTTTGTACTTCAAAAAAGCCAAATTTAAGAAAATAAAGGACAAGTAATAGACTGGAAGGATGTTTATAAATTAAATGTCTTATAAAAGACTTTTACCTTAAATATATACAGAAAAATTTAAAGTAGCAACAACAACACCAAAAATAAACAAATAACCCAATTAAAATTTGGATAAAGATTTGAATAGAAATATTACTCAAGACATACAAAATACTAATAAGTACATGAAATGATGCCCAACCTAATGTCATTAGTAAATGTAAATTAAACTACAGTGAAATACCACTACACAAATACTACAATGGTTATACTAAAGACAAACAAACAAACAAAAACCCCCAAAATATAAAATACCACATTTGCTAGGATATGAAAAAATGTAACTAAGCACTGCTGGTAAAATATTAGAGTAGGCTCTTCAGAAAATAATTTGGGACTTAAATTGGCAATTTCTTAAAAGTTAAAGATAAATTGACCATATATCTCAGCAATTCCATTCCTACATATTCTCTAAGAAATACAAAAACAAATATGCATGCAAATATTTATATCAGAATTTTTTTTTGAAAGAAAGAGAGGTAGGAAGAGAGGAACATCCAGCTGTTCCTGAAAGTGCCCTGACCAGAAAATCAAACCAGTAACCTCCATGCTCCAGGACCATGCTCCAACCAACTGAGCTATCCAGCTAGGGCTTCATTTTCTTTTTAAATTTATAGACAGAGAAAAGAAAAGGAAGAGAGAGAAGGGGGGAAGGAAGCATTCATTTGTTGTTCCATTCAGTCATGTGTTCTTTAGTTGCTTCCTGT
Organism: Saccopteryx leptura; assembly: GCF_036850995.1. Lineage (NCBI taxonomy): Eukaryota > Metazoa > Chordata > Mammalia > Chiroptera > Emballonuridae > Saccopteryx > Saccopteryx leptura. Next base: position 158,815,421 of record NC_089506.1, on the reverse strand, counting down.
GTGTGTCCTGACCAGAAATGGAACCCACAACCTTGTCATTTCTAGATGACTGACTGAGCTACCCAGCCAGGGCTTATATCAGAATTTTTATGGCAATTTTTTAAAAAATAGCCAAAAATTGGAAACAATCTAAATGTCCATCAGCTAATGAATGGACAAACAAAATATCCATACAAGGTATGTATGTAATTGGACATTTAATCTATACTTAATATAAATCCTGTTCTTCTTCAAGGTTCAAATGCTTAACCCAATCACATGAGCCAATTATTTTTTTATTAAATTGGTAGTTAAGGACAACCATAAAAACAAAGGCAAATTACTACCTTTTCACAGTTTGGCATAAAAAGACAAAACTATTGTTTGTTAACATTCTTTATCATTGACTATGTTTTCAATCTAATCCACGGCTTTGCAAACTATAACTCACAGGACAAACTTTATGTACCCCCTCTTTTGGTAAATATAATTTTATTGGTGCACATATATGATCATACGTTTATGCATTGTCCACAATCAACAGCAGAGCTAAATAGTTACATCAAGTGATTGTGTAGCCAAGAAAGCCAAAAATGTTTGCTTTCTGGCCTTTTACAAAAATACGCAATTCTTTAATGTAATACTATACCTGGACAATAATCAAAAAAGGATAGAAATCTTAAAATGAAACAAACACTATTGGAAAAGTTCCTGTAAAGACATATCCTAAAAGTTTATAAATTAGTAACATTGTCCTAAACTATGAAGGTACTGCAGTATTATTTACTTAAAATAATTAAAAAATGAATCAATATGATAAAGATTCAACTAAACTATTGCAACAATACAACTACCATTGCACCATATACTTCCTCAACACTGCTTTCTTAGGGAGTCAGAAACAAAGGACAGTTATTATAAAAATAGCAGTAGTCAAAGTTTTATCACTTTCCTACATTGCTTGCCTGAGCCTTCATTCCTATGGAAATGACATGATGATCCTGTGTCCATCAGTTGAATACTGAACATGTGGTGGATTGTGTTACAGTAGAGGAAACCTGAGGTTGGGAATATTAATTTTGTATACAGTTTCTGACTCAGGGACCTCACTGGTTCTTTCAACATCCATGACTTTGTGGAAAGCTAATTTGTTAGTTTGAAAGTAGTGTAAAAATTTCAGATGCTTCATAATTCTTGATATGACCTATTATATACTTTATACTATAGTTTATACTATTAGTATAAACTAATGTAGATATATTCAAGATAAGTTTCTAAAATAACAATAAATAGACATTTTACATCATGTCCTCTGAAAATGATGAAGACAGCTAATTTGAATTAGATAATTCTCTCAAAGAATGCATTGTTGAGGAAGTGTACAATGCATAATTCTATACCACATTTGTAAAATATACTTAAATATCCCAAATAAAATGTAATTAGAGAAGCCAAAGGACATTTTTTCCTATAATAAAGTTGAGCATATTAGAAGGTTAAAATAGTTGTCATGCATTTGGATAAAATCCATACCTTTTCTTTCTTTTTTTTATTTTTTAAGAATTTATTTTTTGAAGGGAGAGAGAGAAAGAGAGAGGTAGTGAGGGAGGTAAGGTAAGCATCAACTCGTAGTATTTGCTTCTTGTTTGTGCCTTCACTGGGCAAGCCTGGGGTTTCAGATTGGTGACCACAGCATTCCAGGTTGACAATTTATCCAGTGCTCCACCACAGGTCAGGACCTACCTTTTCTTTAATAGTGGAAAATAAGCAGGATAAAACTTTCATGAAGTGTTACTCAACATTTGAGGGATTAGTTACTGCAGAGTCCCATTGCTTTATTGTGATTCCGACAATGTTCCTTTAATTTGATAAATGTGTTTTGTTCAATGCAAAATAGTTTAAATAACCTGAAATTCTTTATCCTCCTGATGTGTTCTCAATTTACAGAAGTTTCTAAAGAAAACACTGCTTGAGGCTGGGAACATTATGAATATTTCAGTGGAACTAAAGCTGTCAAAATATAGAGAGAAATGCCTGTCGGATAAGTAGAATAAATGAATGGAACTATGACAATTGAAAATTATAATGTATCCTTTCTAAACAGATTTGTTCTGTTTTGGAGTACGTGATGGGGAATGGAAATGGCAGGCTATGGTATCTTTGGGAAATGACAGTGAATTAAAGTTATGAAATGAATTTAATAACATATGGTGAAGAGAAAGATTTTAAGCTTGAAAAGATAAATACCTGTATCCATTAAGATATTAAAAATTATGACTTGTTGAAGAAAAATGGATCAGGTTCTTTTGAATTTTATGTTGCATAGGAGAGGATTTAACCTTTAGAAATAAAGAGAAAAAATATAAGTTGTGTAAAATGAGAGTTCTAGTAGGTATCCATTCATTTTGAATTCAACATTAATCGAGCGCCTACTTTGTGTTAGCCACTGAGGGATTGGGATAGTGATTAGATAGTTATTAGCATTAGATATAGAAGGAAAAATAGGACATAGGATATAAGCAATGTCTGAGGGATATAGACATTAACAGATAAATATTATATAATGTTAAACTTATATTGCTAAGAAGCCACAATGAAAGAGGTCCTGACCCAGATTGGCCAACTCCTGACCACCATGAAACCCCAAACCAGTCATCTTCCCCCTATACTCTATATATCAACTGGCCCTATCTGCATATTTTTGAAGCTTTTTGGGAGCTTTCCTTGCATTCTCCCCCAAAAGCCTCATTATATGAGCAATAAACCATTTCATAACCTCTTGTTGCATATGTGGTATCTGATTCTAGATATCTGACTCAAATTTTACATCAGGTGGTCCATTTCCCCTCAACACTTTTCAGCTTTCCTTGCAATAAGATTGTCATGTATGGCTTTCTTTGAAATGAAGTGACTTGTGTAACAGATCTAAGCAGCCAGTATCTGGCATTTCTCTACCATACCTCACTTTTTTCTGCTATACAACCTTGGGGCTGTGTTTTACAGCTGGCTTAACAGGATATAAGATTTTAGCAAAGATAACTGACTTACACCAGACTATAAAGAGTGGGAAATAAAGTGAAGCCACAGAGATCTGTTTGTCTATCTGTTAGGGCAGCTAGAGTAAATTTCCCTGTACACAAGATGGTAGTGTATGTTGACTTCCAGATTCACCTAGATAATCATTTCACATACTCTCCCTTTGTTGCCTGTTTATACCAGCCTGGGTAATCTGAAGAGATAGTCATTTTGCTTCTAATCAGATGAAACTTCTTAAAGACCTTCTGCCAACAGCCATGGTGTGAGAATTTTCTTGCTGTGTTCTTTTTGTTTCAGAATCAAAGGAGCTGTCTGGTAGCTTTGGAGAATGAAAAATCATTCTGGTAGCTCAGATCCAGTGCTTAGTTGTGGTGTGACCTTAGATAAAAGAGATAACACGGGCTTTTAAAAATATCTATAAATGAAATATTATAAGTAATATCTGTGAAATATATAAAATAGATATAGGTTTATATATACAGAATTTTATAGAATACCGATAAATATGGAAAGTGGCTGCTGCCCATTTCAAGAGCCCTGACATTATATTTTCTCTCACTATTATTTTTGCTATTATTGTTATTATTTCATGTTTTTAATTAATCCTTAATCCAGTGAAACTTTAGTAATAAAAAATTATTTGATAAACCAAATAATCTCCTAGGAAAGCCTAAATTGAATGGGATGTGGCTTTAACCAGCTAATGTGGAGAGTGAGTTGAGGAAGATCTTGATCTGGACTTTTTCCCTTGTGGTCAGGGTGACAATCAACATGAATTAAGTATGACAGTACTTAGTATCACAGGTGGGAGTGGGGGTGGAGTGCTGAGAAAAACCTGAGGATATTAACTTGATAGTAATTTTAACACCTATACTATAACTTGGATTGACATCTATAGCACTTACATTTCTACATTTATTTCTTATAATTCTGTGAAGCATTATATTATTTTATTGTTATTGTTTTTATTATCATCATCCTCATCTTTTGTTTACCAGGAAGCTGAATAAAGCTCAGAGAAGTTGTATGACATAGATAAAATATCATAGTGAAAAATAGAGCTGGGTCTCCTGACTAAAAAAGCAGTACCCTTCTTCTCAGTCATTCTGTCCTCTTGAGGGGAAAACACTCTTAAACATTTTGTGCATGTGTTGTGTGTGACATATAGGAAATGCATGAATTTTATTTAGGAACATATAAATTTCCAGCACTTTACTTTGCCCTATTGCTCTGTCTGCAACAGAATGGTAAGTGTGTAGAAAAATCTGCATGCAAGCTCGGGATTAGAAATGGTAGGCTAACAGTCAAATTTCATTAGCTGATATAGAAATAGGATATAAGGAAGAGGGAACCAATGACATCTTACTTGAAATGGGAGTGTATGGGGTCTACGTGTTGCTTTGTTATTAAGTGTTGGGTATGTCTATTTTATTTTTCAGAAAGATGACTCTATTTCCACAGTGCAGGAAGATTTCTGCGTTGTTTGAGGTAATAAATGAAAAGGTTGCTATGTGTGTGGTGTGGGGCATTGTATGTGAAGTCACCTATTATTCTCACAGACATGAAGTGCCTGGGTACAACGATGTGGTCAAGACTAACGAGGTACTGGTTTTTCTTTATGAGGAGCATTAACACAGTGGGTTTTCTTCTGGCCTGTTTTGTTGATAATAAGTAATTCCTCTTTTGCCACAGACAAATCATATTGGACATAAGCTTTATGTTAGAATCAGTCTACTCAGTTAGATGTCACTTTTCCATTTCTTTCTTTTAA